>NC_134457.1:172943931-173643431 GCF_047948215.1 Lycorma delicatula
GAATGTAAAAATAAAAATTTGTAGTATATGAAAAATACCACGCCGGAGAGGAATTTGAACCCAGGACCTTCGGATGAAACGCCGAAACGTTTCCACCCCGACACGGACATCTTGCAATTATTTAATTTTAATAAATAATTACAAGCTTATAAATAATATCTATCTACTCTAAGTCTACTTTGAAATCATAGAAAAACAGATGATAATTCAGTACCCTACATAAAAGCCAGGTAATATAACTTTCGTTGATCGTTGAAAATGAAAAGTTTCAAAAGATCAGAAATGTATTTTTTATTTAATTTTGCTTATTATTATTTTCTGTTATATTATTAATACTTAAGTATTAAGAAAATAGAGAATAAATTATTCACAATTTTAAATGTTGATCATAGGAAGACTCAAATTTCTTGACGTATTTGTGATTTGAATAACTTTAAAACTGCAAATATTTGCATTTACGTAAAATTAAATTAGTGCCGTATATATATCATTATATTAAGTCAATATACTCAGCATTTTTGAAAATAATTTTTTTTAAAGCTTAGATTTTAGATTTTTTTAACATGAAAATTTTAATTTTCCATATACATGGAAATAGATCATGTAAAACTTGAAATTTCTCGGTCGCATCGATTTTTATCAATGAGAAATTCACTGGTATTACCAAAACAATTTCAATTAAATCTTATAGAACTAAAAAAATATTTATTTTTAAAAAAACCGGGATCATAAAAATGTACATCAACTGTCAAGATATAACGTTAAAATAATATATTTCCAAAAAATGTACTGTTAAACAGTACATAGACAAAAATGTTTAATGACCCTCTAATCATAACTTTAGAACTTTTTTAATCAAAATATGATTTCTTTTTAGGGAAATTTGGAGTTAACTTTGTAATAATACAAAATTTAACTAAAAAATAATGATTTCTTTATTAAAAAAAAATAATTAAAGCAAAATTTGATAATCTTTATGATAGGTTAGATTAAATAAAAAACTGTACAGTTAAAAAAAAATGATGCACATTATTTTTTTTCCTACATATGTCAATTTCCCGTTACTAAAATCTAGATTCTAAAATAATTATTTCAACCGCTAGATAATTTTAACTAAATCGGTTTTAAATACATCAAATATTTTTTTACGAATACAGTTACAGATCTTATATAAAGCAATCATTATCATAAGATAATTAAGAGTAAAGATTACCTAATAATTAAAATTTTAAAATTTATAAGGTAATATTGCCAAAGAGTATGATTTTATTTTACCAGATTTTAGCTAAAAAAATATAAAAATCTCTTCTTGTTTATTATCTGAGATTACTGGTGTCACAGCTGTAGATTAAATGATTATTTATTTTACAAAGGATAATGTGAAAAGGGGGGGTTTAATAAGCGTTTTCTGAAAACACAAGAATTATTTATTTTCTCTTGAAAAAAAATAAATTACATCCCAACTATAATTACGTTACATCGTAACTTTAAAATGGATGAAAGAATGATTGCAGCAAAAGATGCAAGCCAACCGAGATTTAAACACGATCAAGTTTAAAAAAAGAAATAATTCATCAAAAATTTGGAGCTAAAACAAGAAAAATCGAAATTTCTTAGCCTATTTCTGTTGTTGCCGTTTAGACATCGATATATTTCAATGGTACCGAATATCAGTTTATTTAGAAGGGTAACCAGGATTTATTAATGAATTTATTTATAATAACCTCTAAAAAATTTCCTAAGCTTATCACTTAAAAAATAATTGATTAAAATTTTTTTATCACATTTTAATTTTTTTTTTGTAAAAGTAATATAGATTTAAAACTTTTATAGACACATCACAAGTTAATCTAATAAAGCAGTGGATTATTAAACAGTTAAAATTGTATACCATTAGTCAAAATAACAGTTAAAAGTAGTTAAAGTAGTGATTTATTAAACGCGTAAGTAAATAAAAGAATGTGACAATAATGTATTCAAGCAAATTTATTCTATCCATTTAACTGATTGTAACTAATGGACTTCATCATGTTATAAAAAATATAAATATACTTATTATTCCTTATATTCAAAGTAACCTAACTACTGCTTGAATTTAGTTATTAATTTTACAAAAAATTTACATAAAAACTTTCGGCATAAAATTTTCTTAAATAAAATAGCTCGTAGGCTAAATGATCTCAAAAAATGTTTCCTTATCATGCAAAAATTCCATATGTAGAATTCAGTAGATTGAGTGCCAATCATATACTACTGATTCTCAGTTCAAAAATGTACCATTGAGAAATTTTAGCTTGCCTGTTTCCAATCTTTTGTAAACGTGATCTGACCTATAAATATAACACTGAATAGAATTCTTTCAAATTTTATATTTAATCAATTAACTATACCTATAAATTACCTATGTAAAATGTATTAATTCAATGCAAACACATCGTTTCAAAAGTCTTGTTTTATTAAAAAAAGCTTAATTTTTCTCAATTGAGAACCATAAAAAATCTTATTGAAAACATATTTTGGATAAACAAAAAATATTATCATAGAAATAAGCCTACATAATTGTTATTTCAAACAGTTTTATTTTCGTCAATACAAGTCCTAATTTGTTTTCAGTTACAGGTTTTAAAAATAAAAATAATAAAACAAGTTTTTAAAAATAAAAATAATAAAACAAGTTTTTAAAAATAAAAATACCCGATTTTATCCCCACTAAGGATTTGGGATTTTCTCATCATTTCATTTCCATCATCATAAAAATCTATCATTGGGTATTTGTTCAGATTAGAGCAAAATAATTACTTCGTCTGTGATTGATATTTGATTAAATTAAACTAATGTATTGATTATTGATATTATTTTTTTTTATTTAAATATTAACAAATGCAATTACAAAAAAAAAGTATTTATATATATATATATATATATATATATATATATATATATATACACACGAGTATATAAACTAATCATCAGTTTAAGTATTAAAATGATCTTAGTGAGTACTTAAATAACATTTTAACAGATTTTATTTTAATTTTTAACGTTTGATTTTATCAATGTTCACTGTGTTCAGTTTGAAAAACTTCTGAAAAATTAATTTACTTTTTGTTATTTTCTTTATTTTTTTTAAATTAACAAATAAAAATTAAATTTTTTATAATTCTATTATCTATGAAAATTTTAATTTCATTTCTAATTTAAATTTTATTAATTAATTTTAATTTAAATATCAAATTTATTTTCTAGACAGTAATACATATTAATCATATTTAGTATAAATATGATTGTAGTGTATTTTATACATGTAGGAATGATATTTTCTTGATTTTAAACTACGCATTTTTTGTTCTAATCCATGACTTAATTTAAAATATAAAATATATTTATAATTGATAATATAATTAAACTATATTATATTTCATAAAATAATTATTAATGACAGAAAATAATATATAATTTTTTTTTTTTTATTACTGTTATCTAAACAAATATAAAAATCGCAATACCTTAAGAATACACGAAATAAATAAGTTAGTGATTTTTAATGAATTATTGATCTTGTTATTTTTCTTTTCACTTTTTTTACGAAAATTAATTAATTTTATAATTACTGGCTTACTTAATAAAATAATATGTATATATATATATATATATATATATATATATATATATATATATATATGTTAATTTAAAAAAAAAAACTTAATTTAATAAAAATGTTGATCTAAATGATTTTTAAAGCTAACAGTAAAAAACGCTTAAATCCTTCTCTTTCGTTCTTTATTGGTATATACTTCATAATAATAATATTAATAATAATAATAAAACTATACGATTAAATAATAGTAAATAATTAAACAAATTATTTTATAATGAATTTTAAATTTCTGCTTTTAAAAAAATAAATAAATATATATATATATTCATTCATTTATTTTTATAATTATTACATTAAAAAAAACTTGTGTTTATAATTAAAAGAAAAAAAAACAAAAACATTAAGCCTATTCTTATTTTACAAATAATTTTTAAATCTTACACCTCTTATGAGAAAAATATTATTTTTTTCAGTAGAAAATGTCTATATGAAACCGTAAGTACTATATGAAACTATAGATACATCAGAAAAATTCGAGCTAGTTTTCAAACATTATTTTTATCAAATAAAAATGTAATAATAATTTACTTCTTCTATAACAGATACTATGTTATCTTCCCCTTTCGACGATCCTTGTCACCTAATAAATATTTTATTTTTACGCTAAGAAAATATGCAATTTTAGGGAGGCTGGAAAGTTTGATTTGTCGAAACCCCTGAGGTATAGACTATACACTTCTTTATCGTCATCATCATCTGATAATGTTGATATTGTTCATTACAGTGGATCCCAATATTTATAGAATAAATAAATAAAGTGTATAAAAACGAAAAAAACTGTAATTTTTGTAAACAAAAAATAAATACAATAAAAAATATTAATAGCGAATTAAAACCAAATTGAGGTGTAAAATATATATATATGGAAGTAATATCCAAAAGATACAATATTTATTACACAATTATTAAAATAAAATAAAAATTAGCTAAATAATCTACGAATTAATGATAAATAATGTTATTACAAGAAATAAAATCGGTAAGCGTTTTAATTGAAAATATTATCAATAAATAAGCAAAAAAATTAAAAAAAAAAAAAAAACATTATTAAAATTTCCAAATTAGTTGTAATTTAATTTTTTTAATTGTTAAAAATTTTAATCGGTTAAAGAATTGAAATAAAACAAAATTATTTAATAAAAAATACCAAGAATTGTACAAAAATATTAATTTTATTAATAAAATTGAAGTAAATCGTAATTATTAATATTTACCTGAAAAAATGCAGAGATTCAAAAAAACGCTTCATGACGTAATTGACGTTCCAATATAGGGGATGTTGGCAACCCCTGTTTTCAAAAAGAAAAAAAAAGGAATGATCGAAACACAGTTACACTTAATTAATTGTTTATTTAATTACAACATTACCACTAAATAATCATTTCATTAATAAAAAAAAAAAAAAAAATTACGTGAATGAAAAATATTTCGTAAGAGTTATAGAAAATTATACTGGTAAAAATACTCGTAATATTAATAATTATTCGCGTAAAAATTTTTAATTATTGTTTATAGTTTTTTAATAAAAAAAAGGTTTCTTTTTAAAGATCGCACCAGTTTGACTGTTTCTGATGGACTGAGAAGTCAAGAGTACGAAGGCACCTGCTACTAGCTGTAGCAGAAAGAACACGCCACACCACGGCACAAAACAGTCCCCCCTCCTCTGTATGCTGAAAGACCGCGCGTCCTACCTTGCAGGATCAGATGAAGAAGGCAAGGTCGCTCTTCATTCTTTCTACTGCCTTGCATAACAGGCACCGCTGCTGTCTCTTTTTCAGATAGGGTTCACAGTATACACAGTAACGTGTCTCAGCGACTTCGACATTAGAAACTTCTTCGAAAGAGTAGATATCGTACTACCCTTCAGGAAATATTTTTTACAGTGCATCTCTTTGTATGTACGTAAAATTATCCCTGTACCGTTCTATTGATCGACCTAATAATGAAAATAACTGTCTTAATGCTTTCACGACAAATCATTCTTCCGTATTAATATACACTGCTCCATAAACATTTTATTATTGTGTAAAGATAATTCCTGAATTTAAATTTGCACAGTATTCTATCTTGTACCAATCGTAGAAATTACATTTTGATTAGTACATACTGAATGTAATACAATGATTTCCACTACTTGTGAAATTAATAAAAATAGATTGATATAGACATTTATATATCTCAGAACAAGTTTATCACACAGTAAAAACAGCTGTAAAATCTTATAATTTTAATAAAGTATCTTCAATAAATTTGGGCATAATTCCGCTAATTAAATTTTTTATTCCAAAATTAATATATTTACAATCGGCTCCTTAAATGGACCATAAGTAAATCTATTAGTAAGATAATCAGTACATGTTTCTTATTATTATTGATAATAAACACATCATAACTCCCGTAATAAGTCAATCCATAAAAATACATCAGTAAGCTGATGTATTGAACATCCTTAAAGTTCAATAGTAAAAGAATATATCTCTGGCTTCACTTCATAGTTCATAAAAACAAATAATAACCAATAATCAAATAAATAGTCGATAAAAAGAAACAAATTATCAAGCGATGCCGAGTTTATATAACATAACAATGTAGAAATTGACAACAACAAAATAACTTTTAGTTATATACAAAAAAGTAAACAAGTATAAAAGTAAAGTCCGGAGTCCCGGTGGGGGGGGGGACCCCCTTAGGATCTTCTCATTATAGGCATGGCATATCACCAAAAGACCGAGTCACGGCTGCCTGGGGGGAACATTAGTTCTCGACGAGGCGAAGGCATTCCCTGGAGCTCTGTTAAGGCTTAGTTGTGTATTCGGCTCTGATGGGGAGGAGGATAAGAAATGATGCACTCAAAAAAAAAAAAAATCGAGTAAACAAAAATAACATCACTAGAGTTGGCTATAGCAAATTGTCATTCAGTAGCCCCTAAGTCAAGTATATGGAGTCGTTTCAGCCTTCAGACGTATCTGCACTTAACAAGTAGATTCGCTAAGTGGTTGATGTGATTTTCTATACGTTGTTAGTATTTAACACTGTACTGCCTCGCAACCTCACAAACCGTCGGAATATTCATAAATCTCATCGTTCACTGTGAACCATGCAGGGATGGATTCAAGGGAGACCATGGAGGCAATGAACCCCCCCCCCACACAAAGACCCCGAAGGCCTTGCATTTTGAAAACTTGTTGAAAAGAATTGAAACATTTTACCAATACTGTATTGTTAAAATAGCCATTAGTAACTGTAATTAACGTGAATATATATGTTTTCTTAATAAGTAATTAAGAGAGGCTGATGTCACTTGCTGTAATGCATATTCATAACGACATATAAACTGATATAAATGGCGTTATCGATCGTTATGGTAAGATGCGTAATCATCGACGTGGATTTATTTTGTAAATAAACTATTGTATTTTTTTTTCTTTTACGTTGCATTTTTATTCCCCCCCCCCCCCGGCGAAGGACACGCAATTAAACATAAACTTTACGTCTCGCCTTTAATGAGGAACACCCAAAGGGATCCTCACCGGGACTACGGTCTTACCTTCCTCCCAAAGTGCTGAAAGGGATGGAGTCCCCGCCCGGTCACTGATGATGGGACGCTGGAGCCTCCCACCCCTCCCGTACAAGGCTTTTTTTTTAACTTCCGGGTCCACCGTTAGGTACTGCTTCAGAGGATGAGATGAATGATTTGTAGCTGTGTGAAAACGACATGCCTGACCGGGATTAGAACTCGGGACCTCCGTATGAAAGGCCGAGACGCTACCACTCGCGCTACGAAGGCCGGCTCCCGGACGAAGCTGTCCCCCGCAAACACTGCGCCAGAACAGGCACCGTCGACTCATGAAACGGGTGAAACCTTACAACCTCAACCTCCGAGGTACATGCCCGTGCAATTTGCAAGAGGGACAACGAGCTTCCCGTTTTCAGTCCTTCCGCAAGCGGCCAGCCTCTCTACAGATAACGGAGTAGTGACTTCTGTCCCGGCCGTCACAAGATTGGGCCTAAGCACATCAGATAGATGTGCTTACCGGAAACATAGATCATCGAAGGTGCGCTGTGTGGTTCTACAGGCCACCCACCCAATACGGATCCGCCCATCTGACAACAATTTTTCCGCAAGGAAATGGGCGGCACCGCTACCGTGACCACCTGCGTTGCCCCATAGGCAGACCGCATGGACATGATATCTACCGTAACCGACTTCCCCTATCCCCTTGCAAAATTCCGCAATGAATTCTCCGATCGTTCAAGTTTCACTTCCATATAAAGCTACTTGCCAAACACATACTTTCAAAAATGTTTTCCTGACATTTAAATTAATTATTGATGTAAGCAAATTATATTTCTGACTGACATCTCATTTCACCTGTGCTATTCGGCATTTTATATCGCTCCTGCTTCGTCCATCTTTAGTAATTGTACTTCCCAGTAACAAAATTCTTCTACCTCCACAATCTTTCCTCTTCCTATTTTTATATTCAATGATTCATCTAGATTTTTACTACGACATTTCATTACTTTGTTTTGTTATTTATTTTCATGCAGTAGTTCTTGCGTAGATCTTCATCCGTGCCATTCATTGTTTCTTCTAAATCTTTTTTTATTCTCAGCTAGAATTACTATTTCATCAGCTAATCGTAGCATCTTTACCTTTTCACCTTGCACTGTTACTCCGGACCTAAATTGTTCTTTAACATCATTAACTGCTAGTTCTATGTAAAGATTAAAAAGTAACGGAGATAGGGAACATCCTTGTCGGACTCCCTTTTTTATTAACGGCTTCTTTCTTACATTTTTAGATTATTACTGTTGCAGTTCAACAATAGTGTACGAAATAAAGTGTAAAATTTTGGATGGATTAATTATAAATATTGAATTGAACGAACAAATCAACTTAATTGAAATCTTCATCTTGTTATTTTTTATTCCATCTTATGTTATTATATAATTTTGATTGTTTTCATGGCAGTTTTGATTACAGCTTTTAGGACTATACAGTCCGAGCTAAAAGTTAATTTAGCATCTGATGTCCCCGAAATAAAATTAAAGAAATTAAGCACTTTTTTGGTATTTCCGAAACTGTCTCGTTTTACTTCTTTTACAATTGCTGTAAAAGAGACAAAACGGGTACAGATAGTATTGCACTATTTATCGGTTAAACGATTTTTCGTGTTTAAAAACAATTCGGAATATATATGTATCTAATAAAAATGTATGAAATATTATATACCCAATTAGAAGGGAGTAGGAAAATGGACCCCTTGCCCCCAACGGACCTCAAAATTCAGTTGCGGGATCCACCTCTGTGAATCTTGACGCCACTAATTAAATTGGAAGCAAAAAATCAATATTGTATTTTAACAATTAAATTAAATGCATGAAAAATAAACTAAAAATGATAATATCTCTAAAAATATTATTTTAAATTAAATACCGGTTACAAATTAATATCTTAGGAACAGTCATTCATCCTTTCCCTAACACAATGAGCATGGGCAAAATTTATGTAACATAATCTGTTTTCAACGCATTTTCAACGCGTGTATATGGCCCACTTTTTTCCCTTATTCGAATACTATTCTTTCTGTCTGCGATTGGTGTTTCTAGATAAGGAAGTCTATAAATTTTGGAAGGGGCAAAACTGTAGCTCTCTTTTTTTAAATGTTTTTCATGAGTTAGCAGATTTAAATTGATAAAATTCTAGTTTCTTTATCAGTAAGTTATTAAAAACATAAATTTGTGAATTAATGACCGTAACGTATAATTTTCTAAGAAAAAACAACTAATAAGATTGTGATGTCACTTTGTTTTGCGTCAATTGAATAGAAAGTGTAATTCTGGATAATCTATCAATATCCCACTTTCATCTTTATTGTTCAATCTCTAATAACGATACTACTTCACATTTCTATAATTATTTCATAATTTCTACAATGATAGGTTTGTCATAATTGCCCTCAGTTTCTGTTAAACAAGACTAGTCAGAAAGCGTTTTTCTTTTAGCACATGTGAAACCGATGAGAATTATCCGGAAATTCAAATATAAATAAATCTGTTTTAATGAAAAATTTAACATTATTATCTCATTTCAGTCTTTTCTTTAAAATTTTTTTATTAATTTGGTTCCCTTTTTTACGAATAGAATAAAGAGAATCTCAAACAAGGTCATTTTATAAATATATTCTGATTTTCATGTATCTCCTTTCGTATGAACTTTAAACCTCTTCTTATCAATCTATATATATTAGTGTAATAACATATTATTATTAA
Source organism: Lycorma delicatula (assembly GCF_047948215.1). Taxonomy (NCBI): domain Eukaryota; kingdom Metazoa; phylum Arthropoda; class Insecta; order Hemiptera; family Fulgoridae; genus Lycorma; species Lycorma delicatula. The sequence continues at coordinate 172,953,866 of NC_134457.1, forward strand.
AAATCATACCTCTAGTAATAAATTTTAAAAATTGCAACAATGTTTTACTATATCTTATGATCCTTATAGGCCAAACTAATACTTTTAAAAATTCTTAAGTTTTATTTCGAAAAAATATACTAGCAAGGTTATATAAATTATTTCATTGTCTTTTCCAGTGATAAATTGGTAATCAAACTTTTCAGTTCATTCATAGAATTGGGTATCTTCATCTAATAATTTTTACATTAGTTAGTTAATTACATTTATTTTGTGTCATGTGTTTCATCGTTTTATAACGTCAATTTCTCGTAATTCATCAGAAATATCGTTGTCTACCTATTTTATGTGATCCTTTAGCAATTCTCGTAAAATTAAATCTATTTCATTAAAGGAATCATTAACTGGATTTATAGAAAGATATATGTCTTGGCCGACAAAAAAAATGGTTTGTCAAAATCTTAAATAATTAATTCGTCTTTGACGTGAAAGTAACGCGTGATAGAAAAAAGGAAACGGTTAAACACGAGGTATAAGAAGCTTTATGGGTTGTTAGGCAGGAATTCATACATATCGCTGTCCAACAAACCTTTAATATACAAGACAATTCTAAAACCGATTTGGATGTGTGGCATACAGATATGGGGTACGACGACCAACAGTAACGTTTATATTATACAATATTTTGAGACTAAGTTGGCGAGATCCACTGTAGAATCACTGTGGTTCCAATGGAACGAAGAAATTACCTAGAATTACCTTATGCTCGCTAAGAGGTCAAACGGTTTGGTAAAAATGATAGAAAGCGGTTATATAATCATGTGAACTTTCTAGCAGTTAAGTTCTTAGACAACAGTGACGATATCCGGCGAATGAAACGTCTACGAGTGCTGGACTTGGGGAATCTGAGTGACTCTTTGGCTGGTTCAATATCACATAAGTAATGAGTATCTTTCTATGCCTTGATGAGGAGCTTAGGTTCTTTTTATTTTTCCCCATGATCTTGGTACGTTACTATTTGTTTGCCTTTTTTTACTGTTTAATGATATAAATTTTTTTTTTTTGTTTTTCATTAGACCTTTGCGAACTCTTGTACCTATATGGTCTTACTCAGTGCTAGTATTAATTTTAAATATTTGTGTACTTTATTTATATAATTATGTATACGTACGTTTATTGAGGGTGCTTGCTGGAAAGCCCTCATCTAGTGTTTTTTTTTTTTTTTTTAAATACGATTTATTGCGGTTCCTTACTCAGAATCGATTGTAAATAAACAAACAGTGAGGAAGAAAAAAACATTATAATTACACGTTTGATACTTGAAGGTGCAAATTCCCGTGATAAAACAATGTAAGCAAAATGCTATATTTTCTGCAATACTTATCATGTATACTTATAATGCATGAGAATTAAGATCTGATACGATAAACCAAAACACAATCATTCCACAAAGACTACTTCAAGAAAATATTTTTGCAAATTTTAATTTATAAAAGTAATTAATAAACATTCGAATTTTTGTTTCACTTAATAACTGTACAAAAACAACAAATTAATTTGTTTTTTAAAGAAATTTGAATAACACGGTTAACTACGCCGATCAATCGATCAACGTAATGGTTAATAGATCATTCTTTTTTACCACCCATCCATTTTGCTTAACGTTGATGATTCCTTCGTCTCCATTTTCGGTTTTATAAGTACAGTTTGATTTTGCTAGATTTAAAATTCTAAAAATTCTAGGATCGAAAAACCATTGCATCCACCCTTAGTTGGTAGAGACACTGATTGTGGAACTAATCATCCATTCTTGTTTCTTGTCCAATGGTTGCATAATAAGACTAATTGAGTAAAACCGGGTCTCGTAATTCCCACTCCGAATAATCAAGACCTATTATTTTTTTTAACATTTCAAACAATAAACGAGAACAACGCAAAACCGCAAAGATAGGTTAGTTGATCGACTGAGATAGTTCATTACAAAATGTCTATTTTTGATTGTTATAATTGGAAAAGAGAGGATTTACTTACATCAACTATTTCACAAAAAAACTGGAAAAGTAAAATATTCACGAATTCCATCCATATTTTATTTTTATCAAAGTAAAAAAATTATTTGGCCCAGCGACTATGCTTATCTCAATAGCATACCCATTAATTGTAATGACCATCATTGTTTAGAATTAGTTCAAGCTATCTTTGTTTAAAAAAAAATCATAGTTTGTTTCGTCAAATTAGTTAAAAATTTACCAGGTTTCGAGCATTGTGCTAGAAATTAATCATTTAGCATTAACTCCGCCTGAACTTTACAACATTAATTCCTAGAACCAGTGACATTCGCTTTAATATTATTTTTTTGTACATAAAGGCATCCAGTTGCTTTAACGCTAGGTACTTCGACTAGTAAACAGTAAATGTCAGAGAGGTACACATCAAACTTGTATTAAGAATACGTACCGCATGTTTTCAATTTACTGGTTTTTATATTATTATTTTTAAAAATTCTTAAGTTTATATATTCTTACCCTATACAACAGGCATAAACAGAAATAATCAAACAGACTCCGTAATACATACAAACATATACATGTATATAATTTATTTATGGATAAAAACAACTCTCAGCAAAGCATTTACAGAAACAGTTTCTATTGCTGCCTAGACACCTTGGAATGAAGCCAAAACCAGAAAACTCGCTGTTACTTTAATATAATTTTATGTGACAAATCATGTACATTATCCAGTAATGCAAAGTATAAAAGAGAACGTTTTAAAGCTACTTCTCACCATAAACGACATTCGGCCTACAGGCTACTTTCATTTACAAATTAATTTAAATACGGTTAACAAAATCAGTTTATTCTTAAATTATATTAAGCCACTTATATTATAAATGTCAATTAAAGTTTTATTATCAGGTTAATTTTTTTATATTTATGTTACTTTATTTCAATAATTTATTAATGTAGTAATAATTAATTTTTTTTAAAAGGTTTTCTATTAAATGTAATTCTCTTCATATTTAACGGAAACCTTTTTGTACATTTTCTTAACGTGAAAAGATTTAAAGTATATTTTAGAATTTAATTATAAACACAGTGATTAGTAAAAGTAACTCCGAATAAATTAAAATTAAAATGTTAATTAAAATTCTGAAGTGCTATCAAATTATTATTTGTTATTGTGACCAAAAAGGAAGAAACATGCCTAATACAGTAGTTAACAATTTATATTCGTTCTCGATCTAGAAAACCCTCATTTATTTTGTTTAAACGCATTGTAAAACATTCTAAACAAAGAAGTTCCTTTTTAAGAATTTCTTTCTTCGAAGTTACTTTAAATATTCAACTTTCATTCACTAGAAAATTTTGGATACAATTGTAACACATATATAAACAAGATAAAAAATGAATATTTTGCATTTTAATTTTTATCTTCAGTCATATTTAAAGATAATAATTATTCTTGAAGCTACATTACAAGAGTTTTAGATTTTTTTTTTTTACTCCTCTTAACAATTTTGACGTAGTACAAATATTTCTACCGTTTTGTACAAGTACTGAGATGGCTCTTCGATAAAACTCCGTGTATACATTAAAGGGGCGTACATCATATTTCCTTCAATAATTTTAAAGTATAAAACCTTGCAAAATATAACGGAGCTAAAAAGAGGAAGATCCAAAGAGTCTACCGAAATTTTGTTCAAGTTCAGATGAGTGAATGACATACGCATCCGCCATTTTGTGGCTATTCTATTATATTTGAGATAATTATATTAGGTAGAATTACTAAAATTAAAAACTCAGAACCACAACGTGATAGCAATACCGTAAGATATCATTAGTTTAGTCCGCGTGAGATTTATCGATATCTTAGTAATATTTGTAAGAAAACTCCAGTATGTGGAAATTTATGATATAGTTTGAGAAATGCCTCAGTATCTTAATTTAGAGAAATTTAGTCTGTCTCATTCAAATGTAAACACGAAAAAATGATGAGCAAAAAGGAATCGAATAAATTAAAAATGTCTGAGCCTGAGCATAAGAGAGCCAATATTCAACCTAACAAAGTCGAGGCAGTCAAACTCCGTTAGCCGCTACCGAGTACTATCCCAAACCTAGAGTATTCAACACCCAATAGCAATGAGACGTATTCTAATCTCTAATTACCAGCGGCCGTCGCTCCGACACTGTCCCTATCGATTTTTCTTGACATTACTTATTTTTTAACGTTTATCTGTTTACTTTTTATACTTTTATTTGTTTACTTTTTTAAAATTTATGTTTGGCGCATTGTCTCTTTGATGATGAGTTTGAAAGTCAATATAACCAGAATCATAATAAGGGTAAACGAGTCGAACGTGATAAAGTTTGAATCCTCGATCATTTCTCTGCGAGTGAAATGATTTATTTTCAATAAAAATTTAATCCAATATTTTGATTTATGGAGTAAGATTAATACTTTAACTTATTAATTGATTTTAAACGCGCTCGCTCGCGCACGCGCACGCGCATAGAGAGAGAGAGAGAATGATATTCCTAGCCAGAGCAAGTTACATCAGTAATTCTTACAAGAAAATGATTTGCGACCATATTGTCTTACTAAACACAACGTAATCTATGCATTTTTATGTTACTATATGAAGTTACAATATATTTGTGCCTTTGAGGCAGATGTATAGGTGTTATTTTAAAAAATCTTTCCTTTCTAATACCACTTCATCCGAGTCATAACGGCGGTTTAATAACTGTTTGCATTTTATTATTCAGCTTATCAAAACAAATATACATTTTTTTTTTTTTTTTAATTTAATAATTTCAATTTGTTTAATCTTTCCTAGCTAATTCTTAGAAAATGGTCAATAGCTGGAAAACAGTTTATATAAATAAATAATCCTTTTATTGCGTAAAGAACAATACAAAATTGCATCACAATCGTCAACAATCAATAACTAGGAAATTGTGGTTAAAAATCTTCAGAAATGATTAAAATTTTTTAAATTTTAAAGTCCTTTCTATCCATTCAGTCGCTCATTCAAATACGTATCATTTGACTACTGAATACGTATTCAATACATATCATTTTGCACAATTCACATCTTTATGACATCAGGCTCTATCCTAATAAAATTTTGATTTATTATCCCAGCCGCTATCCATGAATTCGTCAACATTGTAGAACGCCCCAGATACCAAAAGGCGTTTTAGTCGAGATTTAAACCGACTCAGAATGAGAATTTGTTTGAAATCCTCTTGATTGAGCCTATTAATTAATCTGACACCAACTCCCGACGGCAAACGTTCGAAAGCCACAGTTCTGTGATGTTGGGCACGCAAGTTGTCCCTTCCTCTGATATCGTAAAGATGTACATCTCCGTTCTGCACTAAATTACATTTTGAACGGCAATACACCACAAGATCCAAGATAACAATGCAGTGCAAAGTCAGAATCAACCAAACTGAGCAACAACAATGAGAAAAGGTTGGCTATTAAGACATGTTTAAGAAAATCTTTTCCGTATTTCATCTAAACGTAAAGCGGTTTTAATTGTTAAAAAAAGTTAAAAAAGCGTAATCTTAAGTTTATCATCAGCTATTTGAAGAAAATTATCAGTAATAAAATGAAATGTCATAAATTAACAAGAAATTGATTGGGGAAAACAAAATAACCACTAACAATATTTTACTAATATTATTAGCCAGTAAAAATAAAAATTTTAAATAAAGTAAAATTTCAAACACTTGATAATAGCTATCTAAGTATAGTTTTTTCATGGTTTTTCAAACATTAAAAACATTACATTCAAAATGTATGAAATTATCTATTTTATGACTCACAAAAATTATCTACCACGAATTAATTTACCACTTTCTAGTACTGGATATAAGAATCAGATAATTATTGGATCCCAAATTAGTAAATTACTGATACAAGAATAATCAAAACAGAGGTTGCATATTTGCCACAACATAGGCTACATAAAAAGGTAAATCTCAAAATTCAACATAAAATGCTCATTAACTGATTTAATCTTATATTTTCTTATAATCTTACTTTAAATCAAATACAATTTTTGACTAGTCGTACATGACCAGTACCAGATCTTGGAGAAAGGATTTTTATTTCCCTCCACATTCTTATTTAACTTAATCTTTTGTAATACGATAGCGACCAGTAATACCAAACGATTTAATTATGTGATTAAATAAATAGCCTTTACAAGAAAATCAAGTCTTTTACGATTTTTCTTTGGATGTTCAGAAGATGCCGCAATTTAGACCAAAAAAACAGGTAACTTTACATATGAGTCACTCCTGGAATATAACGCCCTCAAAAAATTATCCTCTTTTGACTATACTAAAGAAAATGAGGACTAAATTGATTAACTGAGGGAGAAATCTTTTTCATTAAGTCGTGTTGCCTACTGTTGCATGTCAACATGCAAAGACTACCGACGTGCAGGTCACTATATACTGAAGGAATTGACCGTAAAGTGAACCTATTCACCCTTAGATAATGAATCTCCAACTGACAACACTTGTATATCACGTACTTACACGTGTCTCAACTATAAAAAGACTGGAGAAAATCGTGTAATGCCACAGATTAATATCTCCTTTTTTTATTTGATAAGATACATTACACCCATTGTTTTTCATTATTACAGGAGTATTGTTATATATAATAATGAACAAATTTACTATTAGCGAAAATCAATGAGTGATTTTTTGTACTTTGTATAAGGGAGTACTGTAATCGCGAAAAATTTCGGTTTTCGGATTTCAACGGAAATATCAATTTTGACCATCCCTGAAGCCATTTTGACTAGTTTCGGTATGTCGTCTGTTCGTACGTACGTATGTATATCGCATAACTATAAAACGATTAGCCGTAAAATGTTGAAATTTTGGATTTAGGATTATTAACATCTAGTTGTGCACCTCCTCTTTTGATTGCAATCGACTGAACCAAAAGTGTCCAACAAAAGCCCAAAATGCAAAACATTTGGATTTTGAACTTTTTCTTAACTGCAGTAATAAGCCCTCATTGAGAGCTTTTCAAAGATATATCATAAGTGGTACTTAATTTCATTGGTTCCAGAGTTATAGATCAATAAAACTTTAATTAATGAAATATTTGTATCTTACAAGGGGGAGGCACATCGGCGAGAGTCGGACTTCATTTCTTTTTTTCCTTTTTCTAATTTTTTTTTTAATTTAAATATATTGTTTTATTAATAATTATTAACCTGTGATTATAAAAAAATGTTTACAATACGTAATTCAACAACATTTACAATAAATAAATCAATAACAAAAAATTTTTTTTAAAAACGCAATAGGCGTACCAGGAAGTCATGTTATGTCCACATCAGATATTTTTTTTTGTGAAGAGACGATTTTTTTACCATCTCAGCTTCGTACTACAACCGCCATTTATTATTTTCAGTGAGTGTTTTTTTTTTTTTTTTTTTTTTTTTTTTTTTTATGAAAAAGTAATACACTGAATGATACTGAAGTTTTAAATTAGTTAAAGATATTGTAACTTTTAATAAGGTTGGAGTTCCAGTTTTCCCAGAATTCTTTGTATTTACAAGTTCAATTAATAGCACTGTCTTAGCAGTAATAATTGTTAGAATAGACATGACTAACTAATGAACAAAAGTGAAAAATGATATAAACGGCGACATAATCTCAAAAGAAAATTAGCTAACATTTTCATAATATGAAATCATGTTAATTTTTCCTTAAGATTTTGGCTACCGTGAAAAATTTCAAAATATTATAATTTGAATACATGACAGGAAAAATTCTAGAACTTCAAAAATGAGCAACTTTTAAGGAATACGTAATAGCGTTTGAAAACAAGATCAATAAGAATACAAAATCAAATTTCATAATAAATCCTATTGTAACCTATTTGTATTTGTTGCCTATTTTACCTATTGTAATTGGTACGTACCATGATTCGACTTCAGGAAAATATCGACATATCTTCGTGTTTCACATCCCCAGACCCCAAAAACTCCGTCAGCTCAAAAGTTTATACATGTATATATATATATATATATATATGTATACACATATATATCACTTTCTTATGGACACGATAACTGCCGCAATTTTTCGTCAATCACTTTTAAATAGATACATAAAAATAACTCGTCTCAAAATCTCGATTGAGTTTGTTAATGGCCAAAATCGGACCACGGGGTGTAAATGGGGGAGGGCTTATTCGAAAAAACAAAATATCACTATAACTTTCCTATTAAGTAAAATATCGAATTCGTTTAAAGTTCATACCATTATTTGAATAAGGGCCTAAAACTTATCTAAGTAAAGTTTTTTGATGTCACCAACTATTGGCCCAGGGGGTGGAAAAAATGGGGTTTCGAAGACATAAAAATTCATACCTCCCTTAATAGGCACAGTATCGAATCGGTTTAAAGTAGTTGTTAGTCATCTAAACATTACCTAATAAAACTTTTGTCTGAAACAATTTTTAATATGACTAACCCTTACGTCAAGGGATGACCAAAATGTTGCTGGAATTGTAAGATGGGGCTTGTCGTATGCTAAACATGTGATACTTTTTTTCACATGTAACCATTGTCGAACTGAATAAATGAAGTTTATCTTAACTTTAATGTGGAAATTTTTTTATTCCCTACTTAGCACCGGTGAAATCAACCTCCGCCTTCTAGCGTGCCGAAAGGAATTTTTTTTTATGATTAATCTTTTGAATTGTGTTTTTTATGCGTATTTCTTTTAATATTATTTTTTTATATTATTAATTCACTAATAAGTTAATAAATTCTTGCAAATTCAGGAATTAATAAAATATATAACCTAATGAAGAACAAAAAATATATTGATAAGAGGGATAATATTTTATTATAACTTTCTAAGCATATCCTTGTATAATCAGCAAATCCTTGTGTAATATAGAGTTTACAATCCAGAAGCTGTTACCATCAAAGAGAAATAGTCAGCAATACTACTATTACTACTGCTGCTACGACTACTACTACTACTACTACTAATAATAATAATAATAACAATAATAATGATTATAAAATAACTTTCTATTTGCGTAAAGCCAAAACCAGCTTCTCATAAAATTTAATTGAAATTATTTCTTAGAAAATGGACATCTATTGTATAAACATTAAATGTATGTGACCTTGGGTCATACTTTCGTAAGAAAACGAGAATACTTGTTTTTTCAAGATTAAGCAAGAAAAAGTTAATAATGTAAATTTAATTAAATCACTTATATTAATACCGATACAAAATTTACACAATATTCATTTTCGATTATATAAAAGCATATCGACAAAACTTTCGATTTATAGATATATTGTAAACTGTAACAAACACTTTTTAACAGATTTGTGGAATGAAAATTAAATAAGTTTATAATTAACTGACGCTACAACTCTTTTGAAATCTGGTAATCCATTCACACTTAAAAAAATGTTTAGCACTATTATTAGAAAAATCACCACCACATATTGCAAAAATGAAATGTAACTGTATGTATACAAATACATAAATAGAAATGAGTACGTACATAAATCAATTTTCATTTCACCAAAAACAATTCGATCTTATTGTTTGATTAGAAAAAATATTCTTATAAAATGTAATAAAAATGAATTTAGTTATTTATACGTTATATTCTCGTACACAATTTATTTATATTTGTTTGTTTGGTTTAAAGTTTCTGCGGTATACTGAATTTAACAATATTAAATTAATTTAACAATAAAAATTACTAACAATTAAAATAATTTAACAATATTAATTTAACAAATGAACTCAAACATTAGTGTAGTCTACTGACTACATGATATTTAAGGCCGTTTATGAAATTATTTTCTTTTATGACTACACGCATGATATTTATCACTTACCACCAACTAAAACTTAAATACTAAAAAGAGACACTGAACGGTAAGAACTCTTAACTAGATAAAACTAAAAATAAAAATTAAAACAAATTTAATTAACTATGACAAAAGACAGAAAAATTCATTATTTTTCATATAATCTAAATCATAATCATAATCTAAATTTTGCTTAATCATAAAATTAAATTATAAAGGTTGGTTAGGAATAGAGTATCAAAAGCAGATTAACACGAGCAAGAAAGATTTATGTAGAAAAGGAACGTATAAATATTTACACTAACATAGTTTAAAAATTATTAAAAATATTAAATTAAAGAAACTATTATATTAAAATATTGATTAGTATTATAATTACAATTTACTATTAGTATTACTATTATATTTACTATTAGTATTGATTATTATTATACTAAAGTAAGTTTTGAGCGTAAGTCTTTGTAATTTCGTACACGAATCGTAAGTAAGCCTAAATATCGTTTTACAGTTTCTACAGTGAACCTTCCGCACTGTAATTGCACACACTGGCGAATAAATTCGGATAAATCTAGCTTGCATGTGTGTATTTATAAAATGAATAGTTTTAAAGTTTGTATTAAGTTCAAAGGAGAATTTGAATACATTAAAAGAAATCCGAATTTAAACGTTGAAGATGTAGTGTCTAAATAATAAATTTATGTTTAAGTTATTTCAGAAAAGAAAGAACGGTAAAGAACGTAAATTTATTTACTACAGAAAATAATTTTACTCTTTAAGAGAAATGGAATGCATAATGTTGTAGATGAAAAAGCTGGCAACAAGGTTGTTATACTTCTCTGGCAATGGTTATTTATTCTTATATAGTGGAAAAATAATGGCTGGAAGAGAAAAATGTAAAAAATCGATAGTTTTAAACTTTGATTGACTCCCCCACCTCAATATTTTTCCCAAAGTATTTTTCTTTTGAGCCACTTGCAAAACAAATATTCTTAGGAAGATAAAATAGAAAATCGGTTAAAAAAATATGCAATAAATTAAAAAAAATAATTTTTTTCGATTTTTGGGAAAGGGGGAGAATTTGGGGTAATTTTTTTTTAATTGTAAGATAAACACGTACACAAGTAGTGATTGATATTAATATAAAATGAGGTTATGTTTATAACATTTTAAAAGATGACCCCCAAAGAAGCTACCTACCCCACTCTCTGAAGATACTGAATAGAAAATTGACAAAAAATAGAAATATTCACGAGTCTCTGCGCTAAATCACATTAAAATCGGTTTATCTACTCAAAAGATATTAAACTTCAAATACGCCAGCACACGTACATATGTACGAACATTACTCCTACTTTTTTTTGTTTTTTGTGGTCCCTGAGTCATGAAACGTCAAGAAACGCAAAAGCACCCATTTTTTTTTACCGATTACCTTACTTTCCTTCTTGTAGCATAGCTCTAGAGCTATGATGCTAGGAAAGTAAAACGGAATTTTCTAATTTAACTCGCTGAACTTTAAAATAGTGGGGCAATGTTTTCCTTCACGAACGCCATATCTCAAGTTTTTGATAAAAACTTGCACGAGTGAAAATCTAATACGGTGGCAAGAAAGAATAATTTAAAATTAAAAATAATTTTTATTTAAATTTTTTTTATTTTCAAATTTTAATTCAGAAATTAAATCTATCAATTTTCCTATGTTTACAATTTAATATTTCGTTAGTTATGAACAACTGAACAAGATATATTAAATATTAAAATTCTCCGATTTCTTTGAGAAGTAATCAAAAAATAAATTTTTAAAATGAACAAAACGAGGAGAAAATTAAATTTTGTTGCGAGTTTTTTTTTTGCGTACGCAAGATGAACGATTATAATCGAATAATTTGGGACATGGGTGTACGGATAACGTATGAAGCAAAACTGAATACAAGGTTACGAGGTAAACAGACTCGTGAGTAAAGAAAGCAAACGGCATTGAACTACAGACACTGACCGCAGTTTAATAACATCTACCTTGTAGTAATTGTTAACGCAGTCTATGCATGAACGTAAACAACACTATTCACGCAGTGCTTTCTCCATTTATATTTACCTGGTTGTGGCATAAACATTTTATTTTTATAGACCCACTTACTTCACTTCTGCTACTGATTTATTTGCTTATTACTACAGTTTTAAGTGCTTAACTAACTTATTGATTTATCACTGTGTGACTTTTTTTTAATCTTAGTACCATTCGCCTGTTTTTTCTATAATTGCCTCCTACTGTATAGATGCTAACGAACACATGCTAACTAACGAACACACTTGTATATAACCAGTTAATTTTAATTTCAAATTAAGATACTACAAATAGTAAATGAATACCTGTTGTATTTTTGATATTTTTCATATTATTAAATGAAAAATGACAGAATTTAACTAATAACTATTAATAAAAAGATACAAATATATATTTTTAAAAATGAACCAGATGAAATCACTAAAATAAAATTTCAATATTTAGTTTCTGAATTCAAAAGTCGGTCTGAATCTACCTATCTTCTTTCTTGTTCTGTTTAGCCTCCGGAACCACTGTAAGATGGTACTTCAGAGGATGATGTGTGTAAACGTACGTAAATGAAGTGTAGTCTTGTATAATCTCAGGTTGACCATTCCTGAGACGTGTGGTTAATTGAAACCCAACCACCAAATAACACCGGTATCCGCGATCTAGTATTGAAATCCGTATAAAAACAACTTTTATGTCTGCAAGGAGTCTATATTACTTTAGCACACGAAAGGAATTTGCTCCCTCTTTTTCTATCACGTAAATCATTTAATAATTAATTTATAACAATAAATTCACAATGATACTGACTCAGTGTGTTCCATACCTCAATGAATTGACTGCTGCGTGAAAAATTCACCTTCATTAAAGAAAAAAAAACATAAAAAGTTTAAAAATTACAAATTTTTAGATTAGCCAAGCTTATCTAAACCAATTTGACAAACAATTTTTAAAAATTATAACTGATCTGATAATGGTTTCCATGTGTAAGGCCTAAGGAAGCTCGAAAGGTAAATTCTTTTATAAATTTAGAAAAAAATTTCAAAATGAAAAAAAATACATATATATTTTATTCAAATATAACCAGTTCTACAACCAATATATATTGGCAAACAGTACATAACCAATATATATGCTGGTTGTAAGGTAGTTATTTTTTTTATATTTAGATAGTTGTTTGATATATATATATATATATACACACACACACAAATACACACACACACACATATATATATATATATATATATATATATATATATATATATATAAATATCCATTCAAAAATTCATGCTGCAAAATATAAATCTATTTAATTCAGTAACTTTATAAACATTCCAGCCAAAGTACATTTTATGGTAATAATATGCGTAGGTACATACTTAATATGGATGATAAATGTAATATCATGCATTATTATTTAAATGGCAACTAAATGCTGTCTAAAGTGAACAGAAACTTAACAAAGTGTATAACAAAATTACTTTATGGGGGTGATTATAAGTTGCGTGGAAGGGAACTCCCTTCCTTGCTGTTCTGTCAAGCTTACATAAATTCTTGAAACTTTCCAGTTATTTCAATTTCGAGTAAGATTTATAAAACATCAAAAATTAGTGCGAATAAATATCTCAGAAAATAACAGAATCTAAACGTTACCATATACTTAGAATGAACATGTACACGTTATACACTGTTTACAATAGAAAACACAAACGGTATAATAAAGAAACTATTTTTATTTATAATTTTAAATTATATAACATGAGCTAAGACAGATTATATTATATAACGTTCAACATGAACTAAGACAGATATTTTTCAATATTTTAAAACAATAGGGTAATAAGTATTATTTTGTAAGGGATAGTTTAAATAAGGACTCAAAGATTAGTAGGCTGGAAACTAAGAAAAAACTGTATATATTCACTCGTTTACTTGTAACATGACTGGGAAAATGAAAAAAAAATTTGACTCTTCTGTTTACAGATGACCAACCCAATACATTAGAGACTGAAAAACTGTGATCAGAGATCTCGTTCTGAGCTTGCAAGAGCTGCCAAAACATTTAATCTCCTGAGAAGACAAAAGTAAATGTTTTTAAGGGGCTTGGAAAATAGGATACTGGAAAATAAAATTACAGTACAGGAAAATAAAGTTAAACAGCTAAACTGTTTTAATTTTCTTATTTCCAATATATAATATTTATGATAAATAGATAACAAGAAGATAAAAAGATTTAACAGAATGAAAGGCACTTTCAAAACAACCTTAAAGAAAAATTTCCAAAGGTTAGTGTTATGAAATTTTATAAAGTTATATGTATTCTTAGTCGTCTTTCTGTCAGTGAAATGTGAACGACAGCAATTTTACTCAGGTTTAGAACTGTTAAAATGCGTTTTTAAGACAGTAGCAGACATATAAGAAGAAATCGAAAAGAAAATGCAGAGGTAAGGAGAGAACTAGGCTAATAGAATTTGGATAATAAAGTTATTGATACCTCATGCACTGAACGGTATACTTGGAATGAGTAGATATGTCAAAAAAAAAGTATAAGTACCAGCTTCGGGAACGACGAATTTTAGGAGCCCAAAAAGGAGATGAAAGAACCAATTAATCAATGATAGAGGATGATATGGTGTGTGTGTGTATATATATGCAGAGCACGTGAAAACTAGTAATGTAAACCTGTAACACAAACATATAATTACGATGTAACCCTCTTATTCCATTATAAACAAACCTCACGTTTCTTTTCAATCAGTAAATTATCTTATAACCAATATCGTATAAAATTGAAAGGTTAAAATATTGACTCGAACTAATTTGTTATAACTTACACCTTTTATCAATTACAATAGATAATTATACCGTAATAATTACGTTCTATAAACAAATTGTAATCATTCTCTTACACTTGGACAAGGAAAAACTGAAAATAATAAAATAAATAAATTAAATAAAAAATATTAACAAACTGTTATAAAAATAAGCATTTTTACTTAATATTAGTTCCCATTAATCGGTATTACTCTTTGTAATATTTTTTTTAAATTTCACTAGTTAATAATTAATTTGGATTTCAAATAAGTACTTATTTTTTTAGAAAATAATTCAAATAATTTTTTTTTAACAAATAATACTGTACGTTTTACTCGTGACCTTTTTATCCTTGTTTGGAATGATGTAAGGAATTAACCTTGCTTTTTCGGATGTAAACAGTTCGAGATATGGGGCTACGATTTTAACGTTTTTCAATATTGCCACTCGACTTTTTATCACGAATTTATCCTAGCTTTGGGATCCACATGTAGAGAAAAATATAGCTGTATATTCATAGCAAGGACCAAACTTCTAAAGGGTATCATATCAAAAAAGGTTCAAGAAATATTTTATGATTTCTGAAATCCTTTTAAATCTTTGCTTTTTGTGTAATGTTTTTTTCTCATTTTTTTATTTATTTATACGAATCAATCAGCTACTTCACTGGCTGTTACAGTATAATTAATATAGGTAACAGATGTGCTATTAATCAATAAATGACACCCAGACCTTTTTATTTATAGACGCTTATTAAGTCCCTCAATTAAAAAATTGCAAATATCTCGAATTCAAAATTCTATGCATATAAACACATATATTTGTTTTGGGGGTCTACATTTTTGCTGAAAATTGATTCTATAATTTTTGTTTTAATAGGTTAATGAGTTTTAAGGTAATTATATATAAGTACTAATATATCACGGAGAAGATTTAATTCCGTTATTATTTCATTTAAAAAATCCAGTTTTATTTATAATTAAAACTGGAAGAAAATATCTGGTAAACTCATCTCAGTTGTAAAAACCGGAATTTAAAAAGAGCATTTAATTTTTAAAAAAACATAGAATACATAAGTTTTTTTTAGATTTAAATATTTAATTAATAAAATCGAATAATAACTTGTTCAAGAATAACATGTACAATTTTGTTCATCATAGATTTGTATTTTTTTATTTTTTTTATTAATAATCAAACTTTTACCGCCTTAATCATCAATTTCAAAAATATTTAAAACGTTTCCGGATACAGAAATGTAATATTCCTGTACTCGCCAATAATGAAATTGGCGGGAACGCAACAGCCACGAACTGGTCACTTGTTCGGATCTTATTCCCCGACAGGGGGAAAGATCCAACCTCGCACCTAGTAATCGAGCTAACTCATGGAAGAAGTATTGGAGATTTCGGAGCATTATATAGTATAATTCTTTTTTCAGATTTTTTAAATTTATTTAAACATACATCTATATATAGCCTATGACATTTCCGATAACGTAAGGTAAACAAAAAAAACACTGCGGAAAATGCTCAACATACCCTGGTACATAAGTAATAGCCTTATATATAATGACCTCAAGTTGAAACCGTTTGGCAGGAAATCTCTCTGGTCAGCCTACGGTATAAAATCGTTTAGATCGGCACTCGAATTACCTGGCGGTCAATTTGTTAGATAACACGATTAGTGATTTTTCAAGATTGCTGAGGAACAATATTCTTGGTTTTCCTTATCGCTTCAATTAGGTGACTTTATGCTGGCCGTACGGAGTGCTCTTCTATTCCATTATTAAGTCACAAGCCGCTGCGTCTGTAGCAACTCAATATTAATTCAAATACATCCTATTTACTTATTGTTCTATGAACAGATTGTAAAGTGTCACACTATAACTGTGTCGTTATAATAAAAAAGAAAAATATTTTACCCTATACATGCAATAATTTTAATTTTTAATGTATAATTTTTAATGTGTAATTTTAAAGTTTTTAATTTTTTATCAACTGACGATGAGGGAAAATCCTCTAAAGTGCTTTTGATGTACAAATGAAGAAATATATTATTAGAATCTGTACTGTGGTGGATTGCTGAGTTTTACTTTTAGTCTAATATATATATATTTTTTTATTTTATTTATTTATATAGATTATAACACTCCCGGTAAAGTAAGGATTCCAATGCGGGGTCATACATCTTTAAATCGGTTCAGCCCTGAAGCTGCTACGATGGAACATACATACATTCTAAATACATTATATTCCTTTTCTGGCAGTCGTGTAAAAATACATTTATGTAATTTTTTCATCAGAAGCAATTATTATCAAGAACTTGAATTTCAATTAAATTACTAAATTCATCATATCCTCGATAATGTATAATAGTAAAAAAACAAAGCGATAGAAAGGAGTTGGACGAGATTAATATCAAAATATTTAATTAATTACAAAATTAAATTATGTAAAACTTGATTTAATTTTAATTACACAAACCGTTTTTATTACGTAGAGATATAATTTTTACATCACAAAGATTACATCTACGAATTTTCACTGAAATTAAATTGTTTTTATCTGAAATAAAAGGAACCGTTTCAGTTTTATATTAGAGATGTGTTCCATTTTAAAAAAGTAGTGGATATTTTATTATTACTATTATTTAATTTTAGTTAAGGATATATAAGGTTACATTGAAACTGGCTATTTCTTCTCTTCTAATGTGTTTTGTTACTTCTGTTTTATTACTGCAATCTCAAGGAAGTAATTAAAGTTACTAAACCACAATAATTAAAGGGGAAAATTGTAAATTCAAAAAAAAAAAGAAGAAAGACAGGAGTTATCACTCTGGTTTAATTAGCGGGAATTTTATCCGACACAAATTCGCATGTAACAAATTCCGTACTATGTATATACATTTATACTACAAACTTGTGTATAAAAACCCAATCACTTTTAACAACATTCAACAAGACGACATAATAACTACGATTTTAAACTGTCTTATGTTAAGACATAACAACAACATATCACTGTCAAGTATTCCATGCGAACAATTTTGTTAAGCTTATTACCACTTCGAGTTTAAGTATTTTATTTAACATTTAATTAATTTCTAAGATCTAGATTTATTTTATTTAAAAACGCTTCTCGAAATAGAAATACCAGAGGTGGAAAACTGTACTCGTATAATCTAGTTATGAATACATACCGGTATAATTTTTTTTATGTAAATTAATAAACTGTTGCGCCTTGGTGATTTTGAAAAGTGTCTAACGCTTTCTGATGTTAAGTATTATATAGTATCCATAGACCTGAACTGATTACTACTGGTGCAGATGGTTAGCATATGTTCAAGTTATTTCTATATCGATTATTCAATAAAAAATATTCATAAATATTTGACGTTATTTGTATAGATTTAAAATACTTAATTATCGTCTGAATAATTTACTATACCTCTCTTGAGGGTTGTATTATATATGAAGAGCGTAGAATTTTTAAGTGCACTAAACGGGATCTGTATATACAAATACAGACTACGCGAGGAAAGAAGCACTTTATTTAACCAATAAGATTGAAGCCCATTATTTATCGGTTATCGTTTATCTACCAGCGGTCAACGATCAGTAGCAGTAACATATACATGAACTGTAATTATCGGCTCGAATACAAATACACAATAAATCCATTACGGAATAACTTGTCTTACAAAAATAATTAGCCTTATATTATCCAGTCTTTCCTATTCTACCTTATGTATGAAACTGTTAATATAGTTTAAAATAAAACAGTAAAAGATTAGCTAACTCACGTATAACATTGAGTACGTACGACTATAGTATACGGGAGTATCTGAAGACAAAAATACGTACCAATACTAAGCGCAGAGTAAATGTTTATTATAAGTTCTTTAAATTTACAAATAAGATTTTGTTTTAATTTTAAGTCGTTTTCACTGGAAAAATTTTAATCCCTTATTTAACATATTACTGTCATTCAAAAAGAACCAACCCATTGATATAGTGATTAGCATAGTCTCATAAAGTAACTACATACTGTATTCGTTTTACAAAATCGTAAAAATTACCATAGGCAAGTATTTTTGTGATCGATTCATGTCACATACGAGAACGCTTTTAATCGTTAGAGAGATGCCACCGAACATACGAACACAGAGGTATCGAGTAATTTTATAATTATTTATTTTTTAAATAATAAAAAGTATTTTGACTGCAGGCGTTTTACCTATTTTTGATAGTTTTATAATTAAAAAATATGATTAAAAAGATCATTTGAAATAAAACTAGTTGGGCATAGTAAAATATATTTCCTGGATGGGAATTCTGGAAAAAAACACGCTATTACAAATGAACTTGAAAAACGAGGTGGCAGAATAGAGTAGGTATGAGAAAATATGTCACCTGATACTATTTAAAACGGTGAAGTTTTGTCATTACTCAATATTCATTTTATCAATATTCATCGTTGAGAAAACTGTGACTTCTCATTTATAATCACTAAATGACCATCATGTAGATTCGATTTTTTTACAAACTTTTCGAAGAAAAGTAGTCGTATGATGGCAGGGGAGGTTGAAAATGAAAATAATATATCGTTTTGAAGTATGAGGAGTACGAAAATACCATTTACTTAAAATCCGGTTTCGTTATATATATATATATATATATATATATATGTTCTGTATAAAATTTTTTTGTGGCTTGAAATTCCCAAAACTACAGGATCAATTTCACTGAAATTTATGTATGCTCTAGTAGTTTATCTGAAGTTGTGCATGTTAAAATTTGATAAAGATTGGTCGAGTCATTCTACAGGTACGCTCAATTTAAGGTTGACAACAGACGAACCTCAATTTGAGCTTGTGGTTGTGTAAGGTTTACTCGTTGTTGTTAATTATTACATCAAATTACGGTTACAATAATTTTAATTTTCTTACAAAAGAAAATATATTTTAATATTAAATGAATAAAAAATTATATCTTTAAGTTTTCTCATTTAATTTTTGTTTTGCACATTTACTACGCAAAAAATTATACAAAATAATTACACAAAAAATAAACAGAATAAAATACCAATATTTGTTTTTTTTTACCAATAATTTTTTTTTTATTTACCCTAAAATAAATAGAAAAAAAATAGCATTAGCTGATAATGATGAGTACGGAAAATCTATTGTCATATTTATGGAAAGTAAAATGAAAAACTTCTTCCCAAAAAACAGTTTTTCGGTAATTATTTAGTTGAGGTGCCTCACCCCGAAATCACAAAAACAAAATATATCAAATTCATTCAGAATTAATATTTATTCATTTAATGATGTATTTTGGCGTCGGAAATAGAAAATTAGTAAAAATTTACATAGTGATACAAATAAAAAAAAAAAACGAAAACTCAACAAATATTCAACAGAACCACTAAAAACATCACTAAATGACTAAAAACGAACAACAAAACCAAAAAGTAACAGAACTATTAACGAAAACTGCAATAATAACCACGAATACTCGGAGCAAGAAAAACGCAACCGCAATCATCAACAGCTGAACCTAACCTAATTAATTATTTATTACTTAAATAATCAAAACATTCCTGTTGATAAGTCAAGGTTATTTAGCGAAGCGAACGTAGGTTAAATTTGGTTACATTATATTATTTGTTTTCATGTCTTTAAATATAATGTTTCACTATGATATAAGTATTTTTCCGATTTTCATTATGTTATGTGTTATTTGTATGGCTACGTAAATTTTTACTAATTTTCTATTTTCAGACACCAAAATAATCATTAAATTAATAAATATTAATTTTAAATGAATTTGATATGTTTTTTGCGATTTCGGTGTGAGGCACCTCAACTAAATAATTACCCTTATTTCTAATTAACAATTAGTATACATTTTCAGACTCTTTCGTTGAAATCCATTCACGTTTTATAATTATTTCTGGATAAAAAGAAACAAATATATGCAAACACAAATACGTGGCAAAATTGTCAAACGTTTTAAAGAATTTGGTTCTTCGAAAAATATTTTGAATTTATTGAAAATTTTGTAGCCTGATTAAAAAACTCACGCGTTTGTAAACAAATGTATTTAAACATTAACAGTAAATAGGAGTATGGGCTCGTTTTTTGTTAAAATCTTATCGTGCGAGTGCTATAACGTATACAAATAATTAGAATTTTTTTTGTAGATGGCCAGAAGTTGGTTGTAATTACTACTTGAAACTGACATGCATTATAACGTTACAGAAAAGATTCTCTCAATTTGTAGTGTAAGTCGACAAAATTATATTTAGAAAGCGGAATAACAGAGCTGGACATATAATTCTGTAACTGTGGATATTTAACAGACTTTTCAGACAGACGGAAAAGCCCTTTCTAAAATTTATTCCGGATAGATACCTAAGCGTAATAACAAATACCGTCAAAATAAATTAAAAATAGCGAGATCTGTCATTCATTCCAAAGCAATGGAAACGTATTGTACCAGCACACTTTAAACAGCTGGGTTCAAACGTTTTAAAATCAACTACAGGTTAATTTTGTGGCTTATTAGAACAATGCATGTATGCGAAACATCGACATACTATGGAAAGGTTGGTAAATGACAAAATAAACAAAACTTACGTGTAACCAAATGTTCACAAATAAATTATGTCTACAATAACGTATTTATAATAGAGATACATGTCGCTGATAACTCATTCAAAGATATTCTTTGTCCTATTAATGACTTCTAGCCGCCAATAATAACGTAAATAAATTTACGTAATAACGTCAATAAATGTTTGAAAATAATTATACATGAAAATAAATGTCCAAAATGTGTAATAAGTTCAATCCTAATGATAATTATGAAAAAGGGGCTAATTTACAACGAAGAAGTTTGTTATTGCATTGTAGACGTGAATAAGTAAGGTTATAAATGGTCGACTAATGCAAAAGACCATTGCAGGTAAATGAACTGCAGGTTCATTGCCGATAAATTAATATAATCTATCTAAACATAGCAAGTCTATTTATATATATATATAGTAAATTTATTACATTACCTCATTTTTACGAAGAAATAAAAGAAATTAACTGAAGCGAACGACAAAAAATTAACGCATCCCGTCCTTCCAATCGTCATTGTAATTCAAGTAATGAACAACGTTGTAGACAGCGTGTCGATCATCTGGCCCCGCCCCTTTCTTCATCCAGTGTCGTCTTGCGTCTATCTACAGATGCAATACTGTTATAAGCATATAAAACGTACACTAAATTTTTTTTTAAGAGTGACCGGTACCTTGTGTTAGTCCTCTAAAACTTCTGCCATGTTACGTATAATTTACGTAAGAAAATAATCAAATAAAACAACAATAAATTAACAAAGGCAATAGTAATTTAAAGTTTCTTCAGTAAATTTCCTCTCTATAAATGCAATCCCAAGGAACATCACTGACAGCTTGCTTTTCTTACAATATATTTCTTTTAAAAAAAAACAATTTTATTCGAACGCCGACTCCATTTTAGAACCACTTTTCCAGATTAATATTTTATAAAAAAGCTGTATTTTAGGTAGATTTTATAAGAAAAGAAAGCTACCTGTTGTAATAGGTACCGGTTTGACTTCCAGAAAATTCACATATCTTCCCGTTTCACATCCCCCAGACCCCAAAACCGCCATCAGTTCAAAAGTATATATATATATATATATATACTCGTGTGTGTATATATATACATGTATATATTTCACTTTCTTGTAGACACGATAACTACCGTAATTTTGCGCCAATCACTTTCAAATTCATACATGAAATATGACGACCCAAACTCTCGGTCGAGTTTATTAATGGGCAAAATCGGACCGTGGGGTGGGAATGGGGGGGGGGCTTTTTCAAAAAAACAAAATATCTCTATAACTTTCTTATAAACTAAAATATCGAATTTGTTTAAACTTCCTACTATTCTTTGTATAAGGGCCTAGAACTTATCTAAGTAAAGTGTTTTGATACCAACAACCATTGGCTCAGGGGTGGAAAAAATGGGGTTTCGAAAACAAAAAAAAATCATACCTTCCTTAATAGGCACAGTATCGAATCGGTTTAAAGTGGTTGTTATTCCTTTAAATATTACCTAAAATGTTTGTCTGAAACAACTTTTGATATGACCAAACCTTACATCAAGGGATGACCAAACTTCTGCTGGAATTGTAAGAAGATGGGGAAGATGAAATTTTTTTTCACATGCAACCATTTTCGTATTGAGTAAATTTGAAGTATTTCTTAACTTTAAGGTGGAATTCTCTTTTATCCCTTACTTAGCACGGGTGAAATCTACCTCTGCCTTCCCGCGTGCGGAAATAATTTTTTTTAATTCAAAATATTTTTATTAACCGATATTTTTTTTTAAAAATCATAGTTAGATATTTATTTATTTATCTTTTTTTATCTGTTCACAAATTCTGTGATAAAAATTTTATCATATGCACCGATTTTTTATGAAAAGTTTTTAATACGTAAAAGAAGTTCTTCTAGTCGTCTGGTGGCAAGTTTCTTCTGTACAACCTAAGTGGAAAATTCTTTTCATTGAATAACTATGAACTGTAATAGATAACTAGAAGAGATTTTATTTTATTTTTCCTACTCATTGCTTAATATTAAATTGTTGGCTTGATGTAATTGCTACCTACAATGATTATTATATTTTCAACAAAAACATCATTAATTGGAAATTTTAAGAAAAAAATATTACATACTCCCTCCCACATGTCTGAGAATCATATTTTTATTAAAAAAAAATGGGACTTCTTGTTTACAAATATTTTGTAAGTAGAATGCGTTTTTTGTGGGCCTACGGTATTTTAAATACAAATACCTAAAGAATTTAATATATACATTGTTTTAAGATATCGACTAAAGTTTAAAAAAATAAAAGAATAATAAATTGTTTTATTTATAGGAAATGTTAAGTAAAAAATTCTAACTAAGTCTTTTTCAGTTTTATTTAAATTTTTTTGCCTGTAGCATTTACCATCAGTACCTCAAAGGCGACCATAATTAAATTTCAGTAATGATAACCACGTGAAGAGAGGTCTCCCTCGACGTGAAGATCGAAAACCTTCATAAATCATATAAACCTTCATAAATAGCTGTAATTCGTAGCCTATAAAAGTGACGTTCGCTACAAAGTGGCAGAATCATCATGTGTTCCTACGCCTAGGTTTCTTCTCCAGGCCACTCCTCTGTTACATCTTCCAAGTCCACCACATGGAAACGTTTCAGTCGAGTGATGTCATCGCTGTTGTCCAATAAATTTACTGCCAGATAATTTACATTTTTGTCTATCCTCTTTTTGTACCGCGAGCCAATTTTTTGGATCTCTTCGTAAGCAAGAGGGATTTTGGTAATCCTAGAAGGTCATGAATTTCTCTACCCCTAACAAACCACGGTGTCTGTGTTATGCTATTTATTTTGGAATATTTGAATTATCTAAATATTGCTGTTTTTCTATTTATTTATTTTTTTTTTTTTGACTTGAATTAATTAACTGCAGAAGCTTACAAAGATACTTGTACACGAAAATATGAAAATGAAAATTTATAGCGTATGAAAAATGCCATGCTTGATCAGGATTTGTTCCCGGGACCTCCAAATGAAAGGCCAACCACTCCGCCGCGGAGACCAGCAATAAATTAATACTTATTTAAACTATTATCATTTACAATTAACTAAGTAAGAGCAAGTAATTTTTTCGGAAAAATCTTAGTAATGTAACGTAATATAATTTAGCATTTCAAGAGATTTGAAACAATCTTACAAATTTATTTTTAATTAGTAATAAGCTAAAGTTTTACGAAAATTATCATATCAAGTTATTCGCATACTAAAAATGTGCTAATTTTATCAAATTACAAAAATTTTGACGGTATTAATTTCATTGTTAAAATTATCAAACTTAAATATCTTAAAAAATACTTTTCAAAAGTTATATTAGAAAACATTTAAAAAAGAGATTATTTAATCACAATACATTTTAACTGTTTTCAAAATTACTTTATTCAACATTTCTTTGAGAAAATGTTATATTAAATTAAACATTACTGTTAATAACTGTATGAAAGTTTTCATGACCACCAATTTTCTGCCGAAATACGCTCTATCATATTTTAAATACCGTACGAGAAATTCCGTAATACAACATAACAGTATTTTGTCGACTGCAACAGCCACTTATTGTTCATAGTTATACTTTTTTTTATCATATTAAAACACACTCTTCAGCTATACAATATGACGCAGGTGAGTAGCGAACGGTGAGCGATGATGCTTAAGGCAATTTAACCAAATAAAATTGTTTACTGTTTAAGATAATGGAAACATAAAACTTGAGCAATGTCAAATGCAGCTAGCCACTCCTACCGAAGCTGTAGCCTTATACCGGTTAGTGAAATGATTAACGTGCTAACCTCTAAATCAAGAGGTTCTTGGTTCGTTTCCTTGCATAAAGGTTTTAGAATTTTTATATTATTCTTACAATTTCATCTTCTTAATTCAAGCAAAGCTCACGGCTTATGTGAGAATCATTAAAAAATATGATTAACCTTTGAACTTTCTTTCAATTTTTTTCTGTTCGAAATTGACTTTCATTACTTTAATGATGTAAAATATTGTGTACACAAGAAACTATCATTTTCTTGTGGCGTACACTTATCTGCAATGCCGATGATGAATTACTTAGGTTAACCGATGAGGTCAGTGAGGATAGTAGTTTTTCATCTGGAGAAGATGAATAACATATCGTATTCTTCTTGTTGAAAGAAATATCACTGATAGATGTATTCTTAATTGGTGAAAGTTATCTCAAGCTAGAGGTTATGGCCGAACTTACCGGTAATTTACAAGAAATAAATAATTTTTTAGATTTAAAAATTTAATTAAATTTTAAAAAGGTTTAACGGTTATAAAATCAATTGCAAACACTTAATTTAAATTAAACAATATATTAATAAATAACCTAAAACAAACTTGCGTTTTAGTTTTCAAATTTGTGTTAATAGATTTTAGATAATCTTTTACTTTATTACGTTTTTCTAGTACGATTAAAATAAGAGCTACACAAAAAATGTATTTCTGATTATTTTGAAAATCTTTTTATTGTATTATTACTTTTTCAAAACATATAAAAATAATTATACAGGGTCTGGCATATAAATCTGACGATTTTGTAGTAATTTTTATGTTGGCATCGTTATAAGTAGATTATTATAGGTTACATTAATTTTTGTTTTTTTATTTTTTATTTTTATTAATTTTGATTTTTGAATTTTGCTCTTAATTATGTACATATCGCCCGTCACTCTCGCCCGTCAGGTTTATATGCCAGACCCTGTATTTTTAAAATAATATATGCATATATATAGATGTATCAATTATTTTTGATATTTTATATAATTAATCAGCTTTTAGAAAGAAATAGAAATATTTTCGATTAATTTTAATAAATATTAATTTTATGTATTTTGTTTATTAATTAAATTCCTCACAATAGCTATCAAAAATAACAAAAAAAATTGAAAAAAACATTAATTTCTCATATATAATAAGAAATCTGTGTTCATTTATAATTATTTTAGTATATAAAGACAATATAGATAAAAATGACGATAAAATATCTGAAATGGCGATTTTTGTATTAATATCAGACTTCTTATTAAAGCTTATACCATGTTTAACCATGACAGAAGACCCGTTTTCTCAGTTATTACTTTATTTTATTGCTGATGTGTACGTTGGAATCTTCTTAACTCATTTTGTTTCTGTTTAGCCTCCGGGAATTACCTTTCAGGTATTACTTCAGAGGATGAATGACGATGAATAGTATGAGTGTAAATGAAGTATAGTCTTGTACTGTCTCAGTTCGACCGTTCCTGAGATGTGTGGTTAATTGAAACCCAACCAGCAAAGAACACCGGTATCCACGATCTAATATTCAAATTTTTACAAAAGTAACTGCCTTTACTAGGACTTGAACACTGAAACTCTCGACTGCTGAATCAGTTGATATTGGAAGAAGCGTTCATTACTAGACCACACCAGTGGGTTGCAATCTGCTTAACTGTTGAAGATTAAGCAAACCTCCCACGGTCCAGTGAGATGAGGATGATATGGGTGACATGTAAATGAGGCATAGTCTTGTGTAGATTCAGGCCGACTATTCCTGAGATATGTGGATAATTGAACCCTAATGATTAAAGTACACCAGTATCCACTGTCTAGCAATCAGATCCGTATAGAGTTAACTTTTAGTAGGATTTGAACCTCAAAACCTCCGACTTCAAAAATCAGCTGCTAAACAAGTGATTTGCGACGAGTTTACCACTAGAAAAGCCCGGAGGAGTGGTTCTATATTAACGAGGTTTTTATAGAATTTATATGTTTTATTGTGAAATACTGAAGATTGCTTTATAAACAGCTTAAACACAAAAATGAAGTGAGTGTCATCACTTAATATATATATATTACATATACAACTTTAATCAACTTATCTTACAACATTTTGTTCATAATTAAATTTTCTACAAGTTTTGTTTAAAATTTTTATGTTTTTTATTACCCATTTAACTAAGTAATTGTAAGCCAAACATAAAAATACGGTTTTTTACCCCAATTTATTAGTTTTCATCCCAGTTCTCAAAAACCTCTAGATACCGAATAGATACATACGGTTCTGGGACCTACTTATTCGATTTTTCAGATCAAAGATCATACGAAATCTTTAATCCTTCCCTTTAATTAACGTCCTAAAAATTTTAATACGACCTTAATTTTTTGCTAGCCGTAACTCGCAAACGAAGCATTTTATTGCATATGTTTATATAAATTTTTCCATTATTTTTACCAATAAAACAGGTTATGAAATTCCTGGGAGAACTTCGTGATACACTCTGTATGTATATATATATATATATATATATATATATATATATATTTTTTTAATATTTTTGAATAAAGTTTTTAAGGTAAGTTGTCTTATCGATTTTATTAGTGTTTATTAATCTACTGAGTATAAAGACTATTTGTTTTGTATTAAATAAAGTAGATTCTATTTTTGTTAACATCTCTTTTATTATTATTATTACTGAAATTACAATAGATTTTATTTTATTTTTCTCCTGTATGATGTATTGAAATAATGTTAGATATTATGCAAAATTTGTTGTGATGATATTATACCAAACTAGTTTTTTTTAATGTAGTTATTGATTTATTCACATCAGTAACTTAATATTATTATTGGGATTTTTTTTTACATATTTATTATTTTACATGAAAATAATCCCTAAAGCACGTTTTCTTCAAGAGTACTTATATTTTCCATAAGAATTAAGTTTAATTATATTTTAATAATGAATGTTTTTTACATAATACAAGAATTATTGTATTGGAAAATAAATTTATTTTTATTAATAGTAATAATAATGTAAAGTATTACAGTCAGGATGTTTGAAATTTGTTTATTAATTTTGATCATTTAATTCTATTCATTGTTCTATTATTACCGTTATTTTATGTCAAGATATGTTTTTAATGAGAAGCAATCGCAATTTTTTTCGGTTGCAAAATTCTTTTAACAAATTAAAAAAGTAATTAAGTTATTATATATGTTATGTAGTATTTTTACGTCGGCATATTTAAAAAAATAATAATTAATTGCATTTTCAAAATGTTCTCGATCAGTACTTATATTTCCAAAGATAAAGACTAATCTATTAGTTCCCAAGACGGGAACTAATCTTGCGAATTCATTTGAATACTATTTAGAATTGGAGACTTAACGTAATAGATTCTAAGGTTGAATATGTAGACCGCCATTTCCAAAGGAAGAGAGAGCTAGTACATATAAAGTCAGGCAGTTATTCATCCTGCTTCATCTTAATTCTAATTTATCAATTTCCTTTATGATTAAACGGTTTAATCATTAATAATTTTAGCTCAATTTTGATATATAAATAAGTATTATCGGTTAATTTCTATTGTCGTCTATTAGTTATGAGAATTAAAACGGATATTCGATATCCAGGAATATCATTTGCTGTTTTTATTTGTGTCTGGTGAAATCCAATGAAAAATATTAACGTGAAATGAAATGTTAAAGGTATCGATAATTCGTTTATCATAACCAAGCAAAATTTTAAAACTCTTCAGAATTGAAACAATGAAAAAAATACTCAGGGAAAAAAAGACCGTCCTTTCTCGATTTAATTCATTCACTTTCATTAAAACTTTGAATTCATAAAACAACTACAGGACCCGGCAATGCTTCGCTATAGCCAAAATATTTACCTCGGTTCAAACCTCATCAATCTCACTACTATATAAATCATAAAAAATGTATAAATAAATAATCTAAAACTTCTTTTACAGGCAGGGATGCCCCACTCGGGGTGTTCCATTAGAAGCGTTGGCTTAAAGACCGAGTCCCGGCTCCCGGAGTGGGGACCCAGGGACGGCATAGCCAGGAATGGTGGATCCTACACTGCGGGTTTCAGGGGGGCCGAAAGTAAGATCCCACCGGCGGGCTGAGACGGGGAGACCCGTTAGAGTGTAGGACATTTCCCTGGGCTGTGTTATATTTAACTGCAGGATCCGGCCCAGGGGAGAAGATAAAAAATAAAAATAAAATATCAAGAAATATCATCTATATCGATTGTTAACTTCACATTAATGCTATTTGAAATCAGGTTTAGTCCGCACACTTTAGATGTTCTTCAACATTTCCTATCCAGAGCTTCAAAGAAGCTTTGGATTACCAGTTAATAAGAGTTTTCGGTTTATCTTCCTGAATTTTTCTTTTTTGAAAAAATGACCCAATACAAATCTGTTGAATCCGGCAACATATCTGTAACTCCTATTTTTATTGTTAAAGATGTTATGAAGCTGAAAAGTTTGAAGTCTATTAGAATTATATAATGATAGTTTTGCTAATAATTTTATAAACAAGTTTTGAGTCAAAATTGTGCAAAATTTTGGTAGCAAAACAAAGGTTTATTTCAAACTCATTGATTTTAAAATATAGGTCAACATCTTTATAGGTACATATCTAAATACTAAAAAAAAATCGTTATAAATACTCGTTTTTAGCTCCAATTATAATATTCTGATTCTATTCGTAATATTTAATTTTAATAATATAAGAATAACACAGAATCGATCACATTAACTTTTTGTATAACTGTAAATAGATTGAACTGTGATAAAATAGAACTATAAATTTTATACAACTGTAAATTAGGCTTAGCCATCTGTTTATTAATAATTGTTCTTATATTTCCTCAGTTGTAAATATTTTGAGACTTCCTTACTAAGCTGGTTAATATTTAACCTCACCCATGAAATGACCATTAGAAGGTTCCTAAGAAACATCAAAAATAATTTTCTAAACTATTTCCTAGTGTTTTTTCCTACTGTTTCCTATTGGACAAGAATTCCCTCAGATTGGACTTTACGGTGAGTAGCAGCATTAACTGTGTTCAATTTTATTTCCTGGATGACATTGATCATGTTTGTCTTCAATTCATCCAGGGTGGATGAATGCTACAATGCTCCTACAAAACAATTTCTTTTAAGTAACCCCAAAGAAAGAAGTCTAGACTAGTCAGATCAGGGGATCTTGGGGAACACAATCCTTTAAAAATGATCTTCCATCAAAACAATCCTTTAGCATGTTCATAAAAGAGCGAGTCATATGAAAGTGGGGCTGTCCTATTGTAATTAACAGTCACGCTCATTCTCTTGTTACGAACTCTGCCAAGGCTATGAACTGTTGGATAATTTCTTGGTAGACAGCAGCATCCACAGTTTTTTCAAAAAAACAAGGGTTCTATTATTCTTCACCTCGTCTTGAAACCGCACACCACACGCCTATTTTTGTGGGTATAGGGGAGATTCAAAGAAAATGCGTAGGTTTTCAGTAAACCAGGTCCGACAGTTGTGTCGATGTACAAAAGAGTGCTAACAACACGTTACGGACGATAGATAATTGGTTGAAAGAGAGGGGACTCCAGCTGGCAATAGAAAAATGTAAATATATTATGTTCACAGGGAAGAGGATTTTAGACCGTCCGGCTATCCAAATTGGAAACCAACAAATAACAGAGGTCGAAAAGATTAAATACCTGGGTGTGACTTATGAGAGGAATTGCCGGTTCACCCAGCATATAATAGACATATGTGCCAAAGGTGAACAGATGACTAAGAATTTGAATATAATAATGTCTTCGCAGAGAGCTCCAAGACCCACTAAGCGAAGGGCGATAGCGTCCACAATGACATCTATGATGTTATATGCAGTACCAGTATGGTGGCACTCAGTCAGGGTTAAAAGAAATTTGAACAGACTGGTTAGTACTCATAGGAGGCTGTTGCTGGGGGTTGTTTCAGCTTACAGGACGGTCTCCTATGAGGCGTTGTGCGTGTTGTCTGGGGTGCCACCAATAGACTTAATGGCCCTAAATAGAGTCGAGAGGGCGCAAGGCCTCGAAGCAAATGAAGCAAAAGATAGACTTAGACATAGATGGCAGGAGGATGGACCAGCCAGACGCACCAAGGAGCTGATTCCAGATCTTACACTATGGTTAGACAGGGAACATGGTGAGTTAAATTATCATATCACGCAGTTTTTTACAGGTCATGGCAATTTCAATGAGTACCTCCATCGTGTTGGAAGAAGGCCAGGTCCAGAATGTATGTACTGTGAGAGAATTGACAATGCAGAACATACATTTTTCTGCTGCGAGAGGTGGGCAATTAAAAGGAGGAACTGTGGCATAAATATGTGTAGAATAGGGTAGGGTGGACAGCCTCAGTGATGAGAGACGGCACGCTGAGGTGTGTCGTTCTCAATGATCCACTGAGGACTCCAAAGGTTCCGATGAAGAAGAAGAGTAAGAAAAGACCCGGTGCCACGTTACGGCTATTTGAGGTATGTCGTGGTTTCCAAATGGGCAAACAGAAAATCACTCAAAAGAGCTGACACCGGCGAGCCGACCTGCCATGCCGGATGTTCAGCCGGTAGGCGGAGAGGCTCGTTAGAGTTTACCAGACACTCCCCTGGGTGGCGCAATACCAACCGGACCGGCCCAGGGGAGTAGAGTGGAAAAAAAAAAAAAGGTCCGACAGTTGTGATTATTGACATAACCACAAAGGTGAAACCACGCTTTATCTGTGAAAAACTTGATCTAAAATGCCATTTCCGCCTCTAATGAAGCTCTTCAATCATGGAGAGAAGTGAAATCTTTTATCATAATCCGCATTAGTTAGCTTACGGAAATCCTGCATTCGATACGGAAAACATTTCAGCATTTTTTCACTGCAGTGAGGACTGAATCTAGTGAAATGTTCTTTTCCCGGCTTAGTCTCCGCAAAGATTTATGAGTAGATCTTGTAACTACCGATTTAATATCAGGATACTAAATTCTTTCTTTTTTTATGTTTAGTCTCCGGAACCGCCGTAAGGTATTACTTCAGAGGATGAATGAGGATGATATGTATGAATGTAAATGAAGTGTAATCCTGAACAGACTCAAGTCGACCACTCTCGAGACGTGTTGTTAATTTAAACCCAACCACTAATTAACAACGGTGTCCACGATCCAGTATTCAAATTCGTATAAAAGTAATTTCCTTTATAGGATTTGAACCTAAGAACTCTCGACTTCGAAATCAGCTGATTTGCGATGACGAATTACCAATAGACCGACCAGATGGGTTGTTCTGTACGACCTGCGTCGGCTACATTTTTTATCTAATACCGAACCTTTTTTACGAAATTCTTTAACTGACTTCAGAATAACACTTTTCACTGGTACTTCACGTTCAATTTTCTCCCTGATCTTTCGGCAACACACAACATGAGATTTTATCTCTAAATATGTCTCCATCAAGAATACACATTTTTCAACAATTAATCGCATTTTAACATAAAACAAACGATTACGCAACCTTTTTCAAAAGCTAATGCTCGACACAGACTGACAATATTCAAATGTGCAGGCTACAAACAGTCCCTCCTCCAGCTCCAGTCGTACCAATACTTTCCAGATTATTTTACAAATCTGATGCTAATATAATAGTTTTAATAAAAGTATGCATTTAGTATAAACAACTGAGTGGTGGGGCCTTTTTTTAATTTGAACAACCGTTACAAACATATTACTCAATCCTTATATTCCTGATGCACAGAAATTATACAGGAGATTCTAATATTTTTCTTTTCCACCTTTTCTTTCTTACTTATTTAACTTTAGAAATTAGATTTTACATTTAATAAAAATATAGGCTAACTATTTTCTAATTTTGAAAAATAAGTAAACGCATACGTGAATACACATGGGTTTAAAATGATAGGTGATTGTTTGAAATAAATAGAAAGGATGTATCTTTCCAAACGCAAAACAAAAACATATAAGGTAAAACCTAAAACTCCAATATAAATATTGTTAGAAACTTCACTCGAACGGTTTCAGAACTTCATAAACATTAATAACAAATCAAGGCAACAGCAAATTATTCTAAACAAATGACAACTAAATTTTATGTTTCTCTTCGTTTTCCTAAACTAAAAGTAAGCCAAAGTTATATCGTAGATCACATGTTATTTATAAATTGGACAATGAGAAAGAAGTAACTAAAAACGGGATTTTTAGCGGTTTGCTGGCTAGTTCCTTTCGTAACATGTAGTACAGTACAGCAGAACCGGGTAAGATATATATGTAGTATCCTTGTAGTTACCGATAAGAAGACAACTTTATGGGTACCCTATTATAACCAGTTTCGTTTTCTTCCCTTGTGACCGTCTACCAACGTTGTTATTTATTCACAAACATTTCTTAGACACCAGTACAGTTTTTATCATACATCATAAATTATAATGATATTAAGAAGTTATATTTACAAAAATTTCAATAAATAAATTAATGTCCGGTATTAATAAACTACTTATTTTTGATATTATGTATTTATACATTTTTTTTAATTTTAAAAAGATATAGTCTTTATTCAAATAATATGACCCGGCATAGAATAGAACAATTCCTTCTTTGTCCAGCTGTTATTGTATACTGACTGTAGAGGTCTTTATTACCGTAAAATGTGTAGTAAAGTATTACAATATTCAAATCAAATTTTGATTTGATAACTGCATACAAATATTGATATGCTATTTATAGTTTTTTAATGATTTTTCGTCGTTTTACAATACCTTTCAATTATCGGTGGATTTAAAAAAAATATAAGTAATACATTTTTTGAAAGATGGTCCACAAATAGAGCATGGTTATGTGATTTATAAAAAATTATGTGCACTTACGTAGACTGATATATGTTTGTTTGTTTTTTTATTTGTGTTTACCGATTTCAAAAATGAAATTCCAGATTTTGATATAAAATAATTTAAAAAATCAAGTTAACTCTATTCATTATGATTAATACAGAATGTGTTGAATTATTTTAAGGTGCGTTTACATGTGAAGTTGTGTGTGTCTTTGTGATATAAAATATGTATATGGCAATTTTATCAAATAGACTTATAATCCTTAAATGATAAAGATCTTCATTCAATATCATCGCTTAAAACAGGTAAATGATATAGAAGTAACTATAAATGTACCTTTTTAATAGAAATTTTGTAATTACTACCGTAAAATTTTTTAGTTATATCCTCACGTATCGTTTTTGAGAAATTCCTGTTATGACATCTTAGTTCAAAAGAAACTTATAAAAAAAATTGTGTAATTTTCTCGTATTTCTAGAATTTTCCAGAAATTATGATCATAATAGATTACAAATATAGATACAAATATATATACAAAAATAGATTACATATATCACAGTTACAGGCTACAGGATCATCATAAGAATGGAAAAATGATCAATAGCATCAAATGGTAACACCATTGATCATATCGCATAGTTCTGAAATTGATAACATATATATATATAATTTCCAATTAATCTGGCTTTTGAAATAACGATTAACAAATCACATGGTCAGTCGTTTCAAGTATGGGAACTGAATTCGGAAAATCCATGTTTTTCTTGTGGTCAATTATACATTGCATTCTGCCAGGTAGACCTAGCGATTTGTTTATATATGCGCCAAATGAATCACAAAAACATCGTACATTCCATAGCATTGCAATGATTTTGTTTTATTTAAATGAAATACAATTAACATTGAATTGATATTATACATTTTATTATTTTCATAATATAATTAGTAAAATACAATACAAAATTTATTTAATTCATACGCTCAAATTCATCAATAGCCAAGCCGTGCCGGTTCTACTAGTTTTTAATAAAATACAGTTTTTTGTGTTAATTTTCATATGTGTACAATTGCTGAAATATCCCATGCTCCAAAGCCGTATTAGCTGATGAGCTAACAGTATTTTCCCGTAGTCACCAATATTTTCTACGTAATATTGGAATTCAGAGAACATGACTCATACCTCCTAGGTGAGTGAATACAAACGATACTGATGCATTTATTTGTAAATTCAGACAAAAATACAAAAATTCTACCTCGTGATAACGTTATTTCACGACAATGATATTCTATGAAGGCTTATGTTTTTAGTTGACAAAAATCATTAACATTGTACACATCAACACATTCCTTACAGAGGTGGTAGAACTTATATATATATATTTAAATAGACAATAAAATTTATAAAGTTTAAAGTACTTGCACCAGATATTTATCATTTACATGCTACGTTGTATAACACCATCAGGTGAATGATACACGATTGATGGAGCGTCTGCTGAACTTATATTTCTTTTGTATCTGGCAAGAAGTGCTTGATTATATTTTTTCCACTATATCTTTTTTTTATCCACAGATAATTATTCTTCATAACAGGTCTAGAATTTCTTTTATACGTATGAAGAAACGCATTGCATGTATGTGTGTGTATTTATGTGTGTGTCACGTATATTTAATTTATTATTTTATGTAATTTATATTATCCTGATGAGTAATAGGACTGCACTGTACCGTTTTAAATATATTATAATATTCGCTGTGTAAAAAGAGTTGTATCATCTTCATCAAGAAGTAATGTGTGGTGAGTTAACGGTAGCATTAATGCAGCAGGCAATCCTCATAGGATACTGACTGCGAAGTAAAAACAACCCAATAATTCATAAGTAACTTATTATATTACGTTATACGATAACTAACTGTAAAGTTTAAATAATGTATATAAAAATAAATTTTATATATTTATGTAGGTATGTATGTGTATGTATGAATTTTGTATAGCCAACCTAGACTATATTACTATCGTCAGTACGTTTCCAAACACCGTTAGTCCATAAAATATTGTAGTAATAGTAATATTAATTAAAAAGTTTGCAATTATTATTATTTAATTTTGTTGTTGATAATGCATCAATAAAGAAAGAAGCTCGTTAATCAGAATTAATTATAGACACCATCGCATAATTGAAAATATATCTCTTCTCTATTGAGAAACAACCACACAGTACAAACGAAATAGACTGTTGTTAATTTTTATGTGGATTATAATAAATTATCAAACAATATGTTTCATAAAAAAAACAGATTTTTCTCTGAAGAAAAAATAAAACAACATTATTACAAGACATTTACAAAATAATTTCGAAGTTAAAAAAAGTTAAGGATATTTAAGAGCTTATTGTAATAAAATTCTAAAAATTATTAACTTTTATCCCTGTTTTTTTTTTTTCTTTTTTTATGTACGTTTTGAGATAAATAATTAAAATCGTTTTCAAAATTAGTAGAAAAATGGATGTATACACAGCGTATTTACGGTAAATTTGATTAATCCGGTGATTTTGCAAAATTACCGGTTAATTTGATTAATCGCCTCTAGTGTTGGAGAATAACGTATATAATTTGTATATATAATGTTAATTAGACGAGATTAGCGAGCGAAGCGAGCTACGCTTACTAACCTCGACTAATTAACAGTAATGTTTTGATTATTTAAATAATAGATGAAGGGAGGACAGACAGCCCTCTGCAGAGCTGGCGTTCGTTCGTGCTTGCATGGATGGGCGACAGTGATGATGCACGGGGACTCTGAACACACTGAGCTCAAAGGCATTTTTGATGTTACGTTTTTCGAATAAATTCTTAACAAATTTATTATCAAAAAACATTAAAAAATAAAATAATTAATAATACCAGAAATGAATTCATTATTGATTACATTTGATTAGTGTACATCATCAACTTTTTCTGAGACTTTTCTTAAATAATGGATTGTTTCGAAATAAAAATTCTTAATCCTTTATTTAATTCACTCAGTTGATTTCCCGATAGAAAGAGGTATCCTTTACTTTTTCCCTTAGATTATCTAGCCACTTTTCTTTATATGACTCGAGTGCATAAAAAGTGACCGTAAGGACTGTTTTTTCACGACACAACCAGTCCCAGTAGCAAATAGATCCGTAAAATTTTTCTTGTAAATTTTAATATCAAACGATTAATATACTGATGAATAATAATTGAACTCGGTTAAGAAAAAAAGGGAAATGATTTAACTCTTCATTTCCCTAGAAATCCTGGAATGGGATCTTGTAATTCTTGAGAATAGTTAATCTATTTTCGTGAATAATTTGTGTCACAACAGCTCATCATTAATAACCCTTTGATTGTAGCCCTAACACAGCGCCACAACCAAGATTTTATTTAACCTAAAAAGGTTTACTCTACTACGATAATAAAATAAAATGGTTTCTAGATCAGCTGATCTCGAATTCGATTTCCAGCTCACCTCATCCTTCTCGCCTTATCTTTCACCTTATCTTTCTCAGTAAAATAAATGTAGCAAGATGAAACTAGAATTCACTGTTATATACAAAATACGAACTGGAAGTTATAATTAACTCAAAACTCTTTCTTTAAGATGAAATAAAAATACTAAATGTCAAAGAATGAGAAAATAAATAAACTGAATGTGTCACACAAATTATTTATATTTCAGTAAGATAAGTTTTACATTATTTAGTAAGAATTTTGTAATAGAAATAACAAAACAAAACAGATATAGAACTTTAAGAAGGGATCAAAAAATATATTTTTAACATTATTTTAAACCGCAGCGGTTTTTCAGTTGGTAGAACGGTCGAATAATGAACTGAAGATTTCAGATTTAATTACTGACTTAGTGGCATTATTTTTTGTCTTATATCATTAATTAATGCTCGTTGAAAACGTACAAAGAAATCACCTGCTAAAAAATATTCTATTTTACGTTAGCATAATTTACTTGCTATAAAATTAAACCGTAAATTTTTTTATAAAAGCAATATACATCAAAATAAACATTTAAATATAAAAAGTTATAAAACTACAAGGACTTAATCCCATAAAATGAATTTAGTCATTGAAATCCTTGCTAAATTAGAAGGGAAACCTGTTTGATTTTGAGACCAAATAACAAGGTTAAAAGAAATTAACAGTACAAGGGAATTATTAAATAAGATGCACCTCTTGGACTCCTTATATTAGATAAAATCATTTTTAAAAGGAAGAATTAAAATTTGACTTAAATATCTGAGGGTTCTTTGTGTATAACATGTAAACAACCTGATCTCATTAAGATATCACATCTTAAGAAATATTTCATAAGAATGAATTTATTAAATATTGAGATTTATTGTAAAATTATTCCCGTTTGAGGTATCGATTTTTTAAATAGTTTGATCAGTTATTTACTGTGTTAATTTTACTGCATAATCGCTTCTTTTTTTTATTTT
Source organism: Lycorma delicatula (assembly GCF_047948215.1). Lineage (NCBI taxonomy): Eukaryota > Metazoa > Arthropoda > Insecta > Hemiptera > Fulgoridae > Lycorma > Lycorma delicatula. The sequence goes on from NC_134457.1 coordinate 172,992,408, forward strand.
AGGTATTTTGCAAAGTAGATTATGACTAAGCGAAGTGTACGGTTGTATTTGAATTGTGTAATAGAGCCTTCTCTGCCGTCAGCCTTATCTGATATAATAAAGCTATTTATAGTTAAATACTGTTATACAGTATATAGTTTACATTTTTTAAATTCGTTTGTTTTAAAAGTAATTTGTAATTATAGAAATTTAGTTCTATAATTTGAGTATGAGCAAAGATAAATTTCACTCTATATTCAAAAAATCTGTTTCAGCTAAATTTAAGAACAGTAACAGAAAAAATATTAATATTACCAACCCGTAACATTATTACCTTCTTGTTTTTTAACCTCCGGGACCACCGTTAAGTATTGCTTCAGAGGATGAGATGAATGACAATTATTACCTGTGGTCTAAAAAATTCTAGAAAAATTTATTAAAATTAGATTAATAGATTCACTAGAAAAAACAAAATTTTTCAGTAAAAATCTACAAGGTTTTTGCAAAGGAAAAAATATTGAAGTACCCTTTTGAATTTTATGACTAATATAATAGAATATAAAAAGAAAGGTCAGCAAGTAGCGCGATTGTTTTTGGATTTGAAAAAAGCGTTCGACGTTGTTGATCACAATATTTTGCTTGACAAACTATTGGAAACTGGATACAACACATGTTGTAATTTATATTAGTCTATCAACGGTTCCAACTACCATTGGAAGTCAGACGTTCAAGCATTCTAACCTACACAAGGTAAAACTTGGTCATTTTCACCTTCATCTTTTCCCATTTTAGTGGTTTATGAGAGAGCGCTAATAAGAATCTATCTCAATTCCCATGCTATTTTCGCTATTTCTTCATACCACAGAGATCCAGAACCTCTATCACCGAGACACTTTCTCAATGGATGTCCACTCGCTTTTATGCCTGAATTCAATTAATAAAAATTGAATTTACTCACCTAGGCCGCTGACGACTACTCCAAAAATTTGTGCAATCTATTTGGAGATTATGGTCTAAGCACTATTTACATTATCTTCAGCAACGCAATAAATGGCATTTTTCTTCCCGTAATCTTTGTGTTGAAGACACAACATTACATCAGTACCGCACAATGGTAATAGGTCAATGCAATAGGGTACCTACGGAACTTTGGTTGAACAAACGTTTAAACCGTTGACAATAATTTAGTCTTTTGGTATGATCTGTAGGTTTCAATTCTTGAACAAACATTATTTTGTAGAGGAAAAGTTTCACATCTTTTCTTACAGCTTTATGTATAGTAGCAAGCCCGATATCTTGCTGCTGTGCTAACTTACGCATTGACTTTGATTAGCTTTTGCCCCCAGCATCCGAAATATCAAGCAGCTTCAGTTCGTTTAATTTAGGTGATCTTCCACTTCGATCAGCGTCTTCAACAGAGCCTGTTACCCGAAATCTTTCAATACGAGTTCGTTCTGCATTTCTTTAAGGGAAACGTTTCAGAAAACTTGTGCTTCATTAAATCATTATTGTTAACACTTTCACGAAAGACGTGTTCAACGAGAAAAATGCGTTTCTATTCAAAAATAACCATTACATCTTTCGAAGTATTGGTTCCGATAAACGAAATAACACGAAACGAAACGAAGCACGTTCAATCACAACTCAACAACTGACTTTACTACTGAGCAACGCCCAACGAATCCACTGGGCAACCAATCCTAACGTCGAAAGAACAAAATGCACCACGTAATTCTAAGCATATGCTCAGAGACTTTCCGAACGCTCTATATAAGTAGAAGCGACCAAACAATCACAGAATTTTGACGGGCTTTTATTTCTAAAATAATTATGTTCAGTATCTAAACATTTGTTTGTTCTCTTTGAGCTTAAAAATAGAAAATCAGTCGTTTAAATATTTATATTTAATTTCATTGTTGAAACATTGAATTTAAATTCATATCTCATGAAATTAGTTTACAGTTTCATTTTCTCTTTTTTTTTAATGTAATCTATTGTTTTATATCCTCCAAGGTGCACATAATTAATACATTCAACCTGAACGTTAAAACCAGTTGCAACGATTTATTTAGCTGTCAGTGAAAAAACAAAAATTAAACCATTGTGATTTTTATAAGGTAGGTAGTTTTCAGGTTTATCAGAATTAAAAGTAAATGCTATAACTTTTTCTTTGAATCTTTTGAACTGGTATTGTACCGTTGTATTCAATGACTTTTTATTAAGTATTAATAGTGTTCCTATAAAAAAATGTATTTTTTATACATTAAAATGATAATAAAAATACTAATGTATAACTGTATAAAATGTAATAAGTTTGTAGTTTTCCATTATTATTATTTTTTTTTTTTTCTATTGGCTGTAGCTGTTTTATATGTATATATATAATAATAATTTCTGTTATTCGCCGACGTCTGAAATGAAGAGTTGGTGGTCTCGTAATAAAATTATTTTATTTTAAAACAACACAATGCGTTTCGGTTTCTTTATCCTTAAGGCAACACGTGCTTTATCCTTCCGTATACTTATGTACCGTTCATGATATAGTACCTTTTATGCAAAAACTATTATTATATAGCTCTATTTTTAAGCGTAATATTTATTATAATTCAGGTGTAATAACGTGATTTGAATAATAAAAATATATATTTCAGATCTAAAAATAAAGATTACATTTTTTATTAAAATGCAAAAAGTTATTGTTTTTACGAATGTTAGAATTGACAACATGATTATCATTCTCAAATCTTTTTAGTAATAGCTTCTGGTAATATTTATTTAACTCTGGTTTAACTTTATCCGCTGTTATATCAACGATATGTATACAGATTTTCAAAATATCTGTTTTCAAGCTTCAAAATTTCTTTCAACAAATCTGATTACTTATTTAAAATATGAAAAAAGATATTTCTTTACTTTAAAGTTGAAAATATAATACATTCTATATACAGAGAGTCCAGTATAGAAACACAGAAACATTTAGGAAATTTTTTACTGGTGAAAATAATGAAAAATGTACATATAAATATAGGTTTGGAAACGCTTTGTTTTCGAGTTACCGGTAACAAAAGATTTCGCCCGAATTTCAGGTCTTCTAAAAAAAAGAAGCCCTACTGTAATTTTTGGTACCCAAATTAAGGAGTAAAATGGATTATTTCTATGTATGTTGAGTTGGGAAATAGGTTAAAACAGGTTTCAGAACTGTTCAATAATTGGAGTTTGTTCAATAGTTAAACAGATTGCAACGTATGAAAAATAAATAAAAAAGTTGTATTAATTTCAAAGTATACCAATAGGTAACTAAGTTATTATTCTCTGTTCGGTAACTGTTTATCATTTTGTTAATTACGTCGTATTCTGAAGAAGAAATGTTTTTAACACCGATCCATATTAAACAAAAGGCAGAACTATGACTAATAAACCTATCGCCACAAAAATGTATTGTTTAATGTACTTTTTGAAAAATTAAAAATATATATTCCGTAAACAATGCACTCTATCGTTGATTTAAATCAATATTCTCTCAGCCGGAGAAAAAATACGGTATGCAACTCTCTGGCCATTAATACACTCTTGCGAGGTTTATAACACTCGCCGAGGCTCATGTCGTAACTTACTTCGTACTCGTACGTACATTAATAGCTGTCATTATAATAGGCTCATTGCATAATGTACTATTTTATTATTTTATGAAGATTGATTGGAAGCGTAATCAATTTTTGTTGTGTATAAATTTATTCTGAGATGTTATTTTATTTTACGATCACTTCAAAAATAATAATTTTCTCTCTCTACCCTGTCTCTGTCTCCCTCAATCTGTAAATGTTCAAATTAGAATATTTATTTTTAATTTTTCAGATATTGTTTAAGTATCAGATAATAAGAGGGAAGTTAATAGTAATAATAATACATAAAGCTTTTATTATCATTAGCAATAAGTGAGGAGAATGGTGTGACCGCCCATGGCATTAAGTTGTCATTATTTATTAAGCAGGGTAACGAGTTAATCTATTCAGACCCCTCTACCTTATATTAACTCTAAAGCACAAGTCTATATAATACAACACAAAGGGTCAATGATAAAAATCTTTTTTTTCGATACATGTTACATAAATCTAAGGTATATTTTTATTAATCTTATTTTCATGGGTAACAGTTAAATCTTTAATAATTAAACTACATTTAATAACACAATACTCTTCCAAATACATTATAGTTAATATTTAGATATTTTAAAAGTTATCTTCATGATTAACACCATTTTTATTTAAGTTTTTAATAAGTAAAAACCGTTAACTTATATTAATTAAAATTACGAAGCTTTGCAAAAGCGTAAAATTTAATTTTAAGATGAAAAACTTCCGATAGTTACTTTTAATATGTATCTACAAATGAAGTGAGTTAATTAATGGGTATAGATAAGAAAATATTTAACTTAGTTTATTTTAGACAATTTTGGTGCTTAAGATTTGTCGAAAATGAAATTAAAGTAAATTTTTATTAAAGAAATATTTACTTATAAGAATAAGAATGTATTTATTCGATAAGTACAGTAGCTGTTACTGATGCCTTTTCCAATATTTATGTTTTTTGTTGAATAAAAAGAAGAAAAAGAAACCTCTTGTAATGATTAAATCATTACAATAAGTCAGGTTAGCCACACTATATTATCTATCATCTGTGAATTTAGTACATTTATTTTTATTAGACCATCGAGTTAGTCTAGTAGTTAAATTGGTCATAGCTGATTTCGAAGTCGATTCCTTGTAATAGCAATTGCTTTTATATAGGTTTGAATGTTAGATTATGATTACCGGTATCTTTTTTTTAATCTCCAGAACCACCGTTAGGTATTGTTTCAGAGGAAGAGATGAATGACAAGTAGCATGTGAAAATATCATGCTGACGGGATTTGAACCCGGGACCTCCGAATGAAAGGGCGAGACGCTACTACTCGCACCACGGAGGTTGGCATTCTTTGGTGGTTGAGTTTCAATTAACCAACGTCTCAGGAGTGGTCGACATGAGTCTGTTCCAGACTATATGTACACAGATACATTTACACTAACATGCAGCTACATCAGGCCAGGCAAGTCGGTTGCGGTAATTGCATTTGCCTACACACACACAACCAGACCTGGTAGTGGCTGAAAAACTAGTTGGAGAAATATATATATTATTATTACTATATCTGTGGGTGAGAAAATAATTAAAAGAAGTACAAGAACGTCAGTTCTAATTGTTTAAAACTTTCATTGCATTGAGAAAAGAATAAACATTAAACAATTTCTTTCAAATATGTTTTTGCTTATATTGATGAAACAAAAAGTAATCGATTGATTTTAGCAGAAAAAAAATAAAAGTATTGCGAAAATCTCTGGTTGATCGCAATTTCAAATGATATTTCCGAATAATAAAATTCGAACAAAATACTACTGAGCAAAACGTTAAGTGTTTACGTGTTCAAAACAAAATTAAAATAAGAGCACACAAGTGTAAACTACACAATTTTTTGTCAATAATAAATAGTTTCTAATGTGTTAAGCTGTAGTCATTTGATAAAATTCAATACTTGTAACAAAATCAATCCTAGAAAAATTGTACAAGGAACTTTCGATGCAAATGAAATAATTACCGGTGTTAAATAGCCGGAAAATGTATATGATGGAATAAGGAAAAAAGATTTCGTAATATAAAGAAATTTTATTTATTTTTTTTTATTTATGTATTATTTTCATACACTATTTTTTTCTCTATAGATAAATCCATGCGAAGGGTTACCGTTACAATAACGTTTTATAAAGTGAAACAGAAATTCTGAAATACACCGCCAAAACTTAAATTACAGCAACAATCTATAAATATTGTAATCCTAAAATAATAATTTTTCTAAGAATTTCTTCAGTAATTAGATTAGAATAACATTTCAATTTCATCCATTTCTAGTAACCATAAAAATTACAGAGCATTGTACTCTCGATTCTTCTTCTCGATTCCTTCATATTATTAGGTAACAAATTTTACACCTTTGGAGCCAAAAATGAATAAAAATGTCTATACAGTTCCAATTTTGGCAAAGGTAAGACAAATTAATGAAAATCCTACTTCAATTAATATTGACATTTGTGTGCGTTAGTCTATACATATTACACCTTTTATAAAAAAAATGTAGGACTCTAAAAACCACACAAATATCTTAAGAGCAATATGGTAAGTGTTTTAAAAAATGGAAAAGATTCGCTAAATCTTTTTTTATTTGAAATAATTTTAATTACGTATTTTTGTGCTACCATAATGGCTTTATATTAGAATAATACATTCCTCTCCAACGAGTTTTACCATACGTTAACCTCGATTCTATCAAGGAGTAATGCAACCTCTTCAGTAACTTTGTTGTACAAAAATTCTTTAAGAAATAAAATTTATATATATACTTAATCTTATTTATTTTTTTATTTTATTTATGTGAGACATTATTTTTTTTTTCTTGTATGTTCCTTCCAAGACAAATTCACATCCAAAATTACTGTCAGATACTTAACCGTATTTACTTGTAATATAGTTTGGGAAGTACAATTTATTTTTTTATTACAGTTTAAATTGTGATATTTTATGCCGTATAACATTTCTAGCAGACATTTTAAATGAAAAATTTTATAATCTCTTCATCTTAATAAAGTTATAAACTTAAACCGTTTTGTATTAACGACGACGTAATTCTCATAAAGTTTTCTTCAATATTTTCCTTATTTCGTATACATTTTCAGCTTCTTAATCTAAGGCTGTGTCATTTGCAAATGTTGTCACTCTACCGTTAAGTTTTCCATTACATAAATAATTAATGTATAAAATTATTCCAAGTACCGTACTTAACCTTGAGAACTTATTCCAGCTTTTCATAGTTTATCAAGCAAATTAATATTGTGATCAACAATGTCGAACGCTTTTTACAAATACAAGAACAACCCCGCTATTTGCTCACCTATTACATTGAATATAAAATTCTATAGGGCATTTTTTCAGTATTTTGTACACTGCGAAACCCACATTTAGTTTTATTAAAAAATTTTGTTTTTTCAAGGAAATCTATTAACCTAATTTTAATATTTTTTTCTGAATTTTTGAGACCACAGTTAATAGTGATATAGGTCGGTAATTGTTAATATTTTGTTTATAACCACTCTTAAATATAGGTACAACAACAGAATTTTTAAATATAGAGGGAAATTTACCTTTGCTCATACTCAAATTAAATAAATGAGTCAAAACATTAATAACAATATCACTAACTTCTTTTATTATATCAATTCCTTTCCATCTATTTCCGTTGAAGTTTTATTTTTCATGCTTTTAATAATAATAATTATTTCCTCATTACTTGTAGGTTTCATATAAAACGACTTGTTTAGTTCTTATATTTTATAAGTGTATAAATAATTAAGAATGTTGAGATTTATTTTTAAAATGAACATGAAGAATGAATAACAGGTGCTCTTCGAGAAAGAGATCTTAGAAATTTCAGAATCATTGCATCTAGTATTGTATTAAGCATAAATTAAGCACTTGATTAAATATGCAAAAGGTTCTGATCATTTGTAAATAAAAGAAGAATTTTTATTTATTTATTATACTGTTGTAAATACTGCTAAGAAATACTTGTATGCTACCTGTTTATTTTCTTTTAAGTAAATTAAATTCCACAAATGTATATTGTTTATCAGTAGTTCACCTTGGTAGCGGATTGATTACTTCTCTGTTTTACATGCATAAGATTCCGGTTTTGAATTCTGTTTACGCGTAGTATTTTTTTCACTCGCTTAAAATTAGTCTTTTTTCTGTCCAAACGAAAGGTTATAAAATTAAAGGCTGTTGTTTGGTCGTATTTTATGAAGTATTTAAAATACTACGAAAAATAAACTGAAGCATAATATATTAACAAACCTTCAGTATGGTTTTAGAAAGAAAAAGATGTACTAATAATGTTTTCCAGTATTTAGAAAATATTTTAAACGGCATAGATAACAAAAATACTCCCTTTCGATTTTTTGTTCTCAATAATGCGTTCGATTTAGTCCCGTATTTTCTATAGTAAAAAAAAAAATTAAAATTATCGTATCAGGTGAGCGGCTAACAGTTCATCAGTCTTATTTTATCAAAAGTAAACAAGAAGTTGAGATTTCATCTTTGGATAACAATGATTATACAAAATTGTACTTATTGTTAACAAATAATAATACATACCGCCATCAAACCGGACAACAGAATTATTTTAACGTAACTTAACACAATTCTACGGCTAGCGACATACCGGTTACGCTTTCGTTGTCATTTTTAATAATTTATTGAATGATTTAAATGATTCTTCAATCTACTTGAAAAAAATGATTTTCTTTTACAGAAACGTTATTCTGTCGACTAGTTAAAAAAATAATAAAAAATAAAAAAAATCCCTGCATATCCGTTTACTATGAACTTAAATACTTTTTTTTCCTCCAAACAGTTTTCCAGCTACTGCCGGTTCTAGGTGTTTGTGTATAGGCAAATTAAATTACCGTTACCAGGTTTCCAGGCCTGATGGAGCTGCAGTGTAGGTGTACAAGTACCAGTAAACATGTAGTCTGGAATAGATTCAGGTCGACCACTCCTGAGACGTGTGGTTAATTGAAACCCAACCTCCAAAAAACACCCGTATCCACAGTCTAGTATTCAAATCAAATCCAATAAAAACTTTTACTAGAACCTTAGAACTCTCGACTTTGAAAGTCAGCTGATTTTGCGATGACGATTTAACCACTAAACTAACCCGGCGGGTTATGAACTTAAAAATAAGTACTGAAGTAATTTTTGAATTATTTTTTTATTTTCTTTATTTGCATATTTATCTTACTATTATTTCAAGTGATTATATATTAAATTACAAATACGACCTCTAAATACTGTATTTTTTTATTTTATAATTTATTTGTATTTATGACGCTGCTCTGATAAAGAAAGATATTACCGCAGTTTCCCTTGATGTATTAGGACAAATGCTAGGAAATTGCTTTTTCGATCCTTTCAATAGCAAATCTACCCGTTTCTGATATGACCTGTGTAATATATTATTTATTTTGTATAGGTCAGAATAAAACATTTATTCATTTTATTAGTTATTTATTTGTATTTATTTAATTACGTTATTAACTTTGAAAAACTGATAGATTTTATTATTGTAAAGCTTACAATTTGAAATAAATTAATAGCAATAATTTCTGGAAAAACTTCGAAACCGTCATAACTAAAGAAAATTATTTAACTGCTTAAATGAAACTCTAATCTATTTTTATAACTGAATCAAATTCTTGAAATTCGTTTAAGAAAGATCTAAAATGTAAAGATTTCAATTTTACAATTGATTTATATAGTAGTTTCCACTTACCAATAATCTTTAATAGTATGTTCGAGTACTTTCAGATTAGTCCGGACATCCTCAGGAACACTGATGCATTATAATTATTTCCTTCACATATCATTGATTATACTAATTTGAATTTTAAAAACGAAAAATTATAAATATAACAATTGATCGTCAGAAGGTAAAATAATGTAAACGTTATCCGTCTTGTCAGTATGAAGGTCTCAATTATTATAAATAAGGATAAAAATTGAGACCTTCATACTGTCATGATGGATAACGTTTACATTAATTTACCTTTTGACGATCAATTATTATATTTATAATTTTTCGATTTTAAAATTCAAGTTAGTATAATTAATAATACGTGAAGTAAATAATTATAGCACATCAATGTTCCTGAGGATGGATTAGTAATCCGAAAGCGCTCGAACGTACTATTAAAGATTGTTGGAAGTGGAAACAATTATATAAATAAATTATATATCAATACCAACGGGCCATGATTAATAAAATTAATTTAAATTTTACAATTTTTTTTTTGTAATCAATTAGTTATAATACTTATAAGGTAGTGCTTGCAGGTAAATATTTTCAAATAAATACTTTTATATAACAAGACTTATTAATAAATAAAAGTAAATTCTTATTTCAATGTCAAGAAAGCCTGCTGCTTTCCTTTACTTAAAAGGATTTATTTTATTTCTTCAGTAAATAAGTATTTATTTTTACTCTTATTTAGTCAGTAAACCCGATAATATTAATCACAAAACTTAATTAGACCTCTCATGTTCTTTCTTCTTACGATTAACAAATGTCACCATCAACGATATAATCTTTATGACCACCCATTCCCTACATTTCTGTTTCCTGACTATGTCGCTTATTAATTAATGTCACGCCCCTCGGCTACTGTTAAGACAATCATCGGTATGGCCTACATCTGATAATATCTTAAAACAAATAAATCAAGCTAATCTATTTAAGTTTAATACTGTAATAACTTATATATATAAATAAATAAATATATATATTTATTATATAATATATATATATATATATATATATATATATATATATATATATATATATACATAATAAACGTTTAATCTCTTATTATGCATTCCACTCACTCATACTTTTTTATCTCCCGCTCAATCGGACAGCTATATTTGGTAATATAACTCTCTCTGTTCCTCCGCTAATAAAAAAATAGCATATTTTCAATTAATTTTTTTTTGTAAATATATTTCTCTCATAATACAGGTTCTAGAAATCAATTTTGTGATAAAATCTGAAGAAATGTAATTAATCAATACCGCAATTTCTCATTAGTCAAAAAACACTTGTTTTCCATTACAAGATTTGTGATATCATTTCTGTGTTGATTGATTTATATTTTACTATGATGTCAGCAGTTTATTATTTCTTTAAAAAATATATATAATTTGATCAGGTAAAATTTATTATATTAATACTTCCTTACATATTTACTCCACGCTATCACAGTTTTTTTCTTTTACGGTATTTCATTGAAATATATAATGTTATACTATAATCAGATATACTTTTATTTTTGCAAACATTTTTTTTCCACCTAATGTGTACGTTGTAATCTGTTGAACTAGTGAATAATAAGCAACCTCCTCACGATCCAGTGAGATGAGGATGATAAGACATGAAAATAAGGTATAGTTTTATACAGAATCAGCCTGTCCATTCTTGAGACACGTAGTTAATTGAACCTCAACCACCAAAGTACACCCGTATCCACTGCCTAGTATACAACTAGACACTGTCTAGTGTACACTCAGAACCTTTGACTTCGAAAATCAGCTGTTAAAAAAATGATTTGCGACGACGAGTTAATCACTAGACCGACCCGACGGAGTAGGTAAAATTAGAGCATTAATTTCTTTGTCCGATCACAGAAAGGAGGTTTAGGCTCTCCTTATCAGAGTACAACTAGTGTTGAAATTAAATAAAAAACAGAAATTTATTTGTTCATTTCCGCTTTATAGACGATTCTGCTTTATTGGAGATTTTTTTGAATCCCCAATCTTTGGAAGATTATAATTCGATTCTCAATTCTCTTCTGTTTTGGGCTAATCTTTCAATATCTACATTATACTTTTTTCTTAATGTTCGTATTATAAATTCAAGTCTTTATCTTCCTATAGAACTTTTATACATTCCTCTATTGCCAAACCAAAACGATCTTGAAATCATAACATTTGAATCACCAGTCTAATTAGTGTCTTCACAAGATCCTACCTCAAATTTCTATCCACTCCTCCCTGCTTTATTACCACTTTCATTCCTTATTTTATCAAACCACCTAATTTTTAACACCCTTCTATAACAGATTTCAAATGTCTTTTCCATTATTTACCTTCTATTATCCATTTTTTCTAACATAAACCGTTTCACATCAAATATTAAAAAAATAAAAAATATTTTTCAATCGGTCAGCTAAATATTTGAATTTATATTTCATACTAGCTGACTTCTTTTCTATGAAAGCTTTCCACATTTGTGCAATATAGTTTTGTTATATATTATCCTTATATTTCGTTTACCCTTCGTAATTTTTCATCCTATGTAACATAATTTTATTACTTCTCTAAATTTTATTTCTTTATCTTGATATTTAATTCTTCATTATCCTTCTTTTATTAAATTTCATTATCATTGTTTTATTTTTAGTTAAACTTCTCTTTTAGAAAAGAAAAATCACGCCATTTAACAATTTCTTCAAACTCATTTTTAGTTCCTACCAAAAGAATAGTCTCATCAATGACTAGCTGATAATTTAAAGATTCATTGACAATTTAAATTTAAAAGAAAAAATCGATTCTCAATAACGAATGAAACATGGTTTCGCTTAATATATAATTAAGTTTATGTACACATAAACACATATATTCTGTTTATTTATTAATGTATATATGTATTTATGTAAAATATATTTTTAATGTGTTAATCGTGATAAGTATATTAAATTATTTTACGCTTATTTTTTATAATCATTATAGTCGTGTTTGTATGAAACATTAACATAAGATGTGTGTGACAAGAATATTATAAAGAAAAAAGTAATTTATGATTTTAATGAAAGATTATAATCATTAAAGTTTAAGGAAAACTTATTGATAATTTCTAATAATTAAATTTCATTTTGCAGACTTCAATTTTTTATTAAAAAAAAAGACTGGAAATAATTTTTACTGAATAAAATTAAGATACTGATTTATAAGGTTAAAAGGTAATGGTAAAACATAAGGTATAAGCATACCGGTAATACAAAACGTGTTAGTTACTAAGCACCTACTTTCCGGGATTTATACATCGGCTATTAAACATGTGCATATAAACAACATTTATATTTGAACAATATAATAATACTTGGATGACCCATAGAGAAGAGATAGAAGTTTTAAATGACCTCAGGCTAGGTCAACTCTTTTCATCTTCTATGTACCGCTTTCAAGTCTTCTTGCAGATTAATTTCATATCATTTAGTTAGTTCTGGGTTGATTCGGTCCGGCTACATAAGCAACAGACTTTCCATCCGGTCAGACAACTTACATCTAAAAATGCAACCTATAATATTACTGTCCACGTGCTGATTAAAAAATTAAAAAAACACACACATTTAAACTCATTAACTTGTGTAAATTAAGTTACATCAAAAAACTGAAATTAATAAAAATATCAATACTGAATACGCTATACTAACGGCTACTAATAAAAAAAAAAAAAAAAAATCAATTTGTACGACGAGGTACTGCATAATTAAACTAAAGCCGGTTTCCTTACTCACTACTTACTATCCATGTTAGAAACGGTACTTCTTACCCAGAAGGTTGAAATTTGGCAGAAATCTTAATAATCCTTGTAATGACCCAGATACGCATAGCAAATGGAAGACTCTAATAATTTTTTTCATTAAATACGCGGCTCGCGTATAGGCACTGTGGAACTGCAGCACACCATATTTCCACTTCATATTATCGGTAACATTTAATATCAGTTCTTTTTTCTTTAATTCTTTCTTTATACTTGTATAATATATAATCCCTAAGCTTAATGTCCGTAGCCATCCCCTAGTTAATGAAAAATGTACAAAAAATTTTGTACGGAACTGTGCGCTTCACAGTTCTAGCGGCGTGGTGTTTGGCTGTGCACATGCGCACATAGGAAGCTGCACGCAAGGCTACGAGGGAGAGAGAGCACTGCCGCTCCCGCAATGCTAACCATGGCGTACTGATGGAAGGTAGTTTTTTTTTTTTTACTCCGCGTGTGTATGGAACGTTCCGTGTCCGTTTCCTTTTCTAGTTTAGTCGATGGAAGGAATATTAAAATGGTTTAGTTGTTTTTTTCAGTAGTGGTTAGAAGATGGCGGAAAGCAAGGGCTCTTTGATTGCCAAATCTGTCCAAAAACACGCTGGAAGGGCGAAAGTGAAGGTAATTAATAAAAACTAATATATTTGTTTCTGTATACATAGAGATTTAAATTAAGCATCACTGGACTATAGTGTTTTTAAGCGGACATTTTATTAAGTTATTTTCTAATAATACTAAAATATATTATCTGTATTGACATTTTATTATATATTCGGTTAAACTGAATCGCTTTTTAAGCACATTGTGCTTAAAAACTTTGTATCATATTCTTGAATGTGATAAAGTGTAGAATTTGATTATTATCCTGCTTCCAGCTATTCTATTTGATTCATTTTTTTTTTTTTTGGTTCTTTTATTTTACAGAAAACGTTAATCACGGCTTTGAAAAGGCCCAGAAAAAAAATGTTCTGGAGCAATACCCCCACTAATTTTAGCTAACACTCTTAGAAAGTAAAAAAAAAATTGCATTCAGTTTTATAACAAACATAAGTTTGAAATAAGTGGTAAAACATGTGTAAAACCTTATCCTAAACTGAAAAAAATATATATATAACCTGTAAAGGTTGCCAAAAAAGTTTTTAATTCGCGTTGGCTACTGCAACTGTGATTTTTTTTTAACTGTGTACTAAGTGAAAAAATTACAAAAAATTCATTTATCAAGATGGTTAAAAAGCCTTTCGACCAAAGAATTCTCAAAAATGTTATTTTACAAATTTAAATTCATATTATTCTTTGGTTTCAATATTTAAGGTTTGTCTTCAAATATTTAAACAGATGCATCCTGAACTAATAAAAAATTACAAAACACGATTGATACAATGGATGAAATTCTCCTTCAAATTTACAAAGAAATGTTTATAGAGATGGATTATCTGGATAACAACTGTGTGTTAAAAATGCATAGCGTTATTTTGTTTATAAGTTTATTAAATCATGCCCAAGGAGGGAATTTGATCACGACTCCAGGTTTTCTCATCCCTCTCTCTTATGAAGTAATCCTTTAATTCACAATAGTTGAATGGAAGAGTGATGACTAACATTGTGAAAAACTGCAGAATAATTATAAAAAAATCAGTTCTTTATCTGGTGTTTCCATTTACACTTTAGAAACCAACAGTGATCCCCAAGGCCAAAATTGTTGCAAATTTCAGTTACTGTGAAAATAATTTATCTTTACGAAAGATATTAAAAATACTATGAACTTAATTTTTGGCACGTTATTGATCATCATCATGTGGTGTTCTGCCTGTTGGCAGATCTCTGGCACCACAGTAAAGACATAAATGTTGTTTTTGATTCTGCATCAGCTATTACTACTGTTTATTTTTCCTCTTTTTTTACTGTATACTAAGTGAAAACAATTACAAAAACTCATTTATCAAAATGGTTAAAAAACCTTTAACCTAAGAATTCTCAAAAATTGTATTCTATCAATTTAAATACACATTATATTTTAGTTTCCATGTTTCAGGTTTGCCTTCAAACATTTCAACAAATGAAAATTTTCAAGAAGATTTGAGCAGTATAAGTAATTTAAAATAAAATAGAGTAAAATTAGAATTATCCTACAAACTTTGGTAAATTATTTTGACAGAATTTTATGCTTGAAACATAGATTACACTTTCAAAATTTTTCTACATAACATCTTTAATGATGTTTTTGTCCATAGTTATTCAAAACTAACTCTGTAGCACCTCTCAATTAATCTACAAGTAAAAGAGTAAACTTGACTCTAAAAGTGTTAGAAAAGTCCATATCTATAATGAAAACCTTACCATGGGTAACCTCCCTTAACCTCTTAGAGGCAAGGCACATTTACAATACCAGACAAATACTTAAGTTAGGTAGAATTGTAAAGTAGGTTCTAAGCTAACAAGTTACTAAAACAGATGATTAGAGAAAAAATGCTTAAAGTAAAAAATAAAATGTGTTTAGAAAGTTGCTATGCAGTATACTTTAGAATTATGTGATGCATTCTGTTCTTTCGGCATTAGGTTGATTGCCCTGTGGGTTTGTTGGGTGTTGCTCAGTAATAAACCAAGATGTTAGTTGCTGAGTTGTGACTGAACGTGCTTCATTTTATTTCATGCCATTTCATTTATCGGAATCAATAGTTGCAAGACACGTAAGTTTTATCGGTAGAGAAACGCATTTTTTCTCGTTGAACACGTTTTTCGTAAAGGTGACAAGCATAATTATTTAGTAAAGCACAAGTTTTCTGAAAAGTTTTATTCCTGTGCCTCACCACAATGCAGTTCAAACTCTTATCAAAAAATTTCGGGTAACAGGCTCCATTGAAGACTCTAATCAAAGTTGAAGACAACCTAAACTAAACGAATAGAAGCTGCTGATGTTTTGGACGCTATGGTCAAAAATTCATCAAAGTTAATGCCTAAGTTAGCACAGCAGATATCAGACTTGCTACCGCACATAAAGCTGTAAGAAAACAACTGAAACATTTTACCTACAATGTAATGTGTGTTCAAAAACTGAAACCTACAGATCATGCCAAAAGATTAAATTATTGTTAATGATTTCAATGTTTTTTGACCAAAATTCCATAGGTATCTGTGACATTACGTTTTTTTACAGATGTAGCATGGTTTCATCTGGGAGGGTATAATAATACACAAAATAAATGACTGTGATCAAAAACTAACCCCTTTGAATTACACGAACAATTTTTATAAGAAGCAAAAATTGGAGTCTGGGTCGATGTGAATAGAGCGCGCATTGTGGATTCAATCTTTTCTGGAAATACAGTTTAAGATATCATTATTGTGCTTTTTTAATAAACTTCATTAGTTAGTTAACAGAAATGGAAATCAATCATGGTTGGTTCCAACAAGATGGCTCTACAGTGAACACAGCAAACAGTTCAATTACTTTTTGACGAAATATCTTTGGTGAACAAATCATTTTGACGGGTCTGCAGCCTACAGGATCACCCATTCTGATTCCCACACATTACTTTCTATGAGGGGCAGCAAAATCCCCCATTCGTTACAGTGTTTGAAAACGATTTGAAATGTGTGCATTGTTGTTGGAAAAGGTCATTTTTAACAATTTTTTTAACTATTCCAGTTATTATGACATCTGTTTCTATAGAATAATGAAATAAAAATACAAGAAACACTAGGTGTAAAAGTTACAATAGGTATAAAAGCATGGCTAACAACAAATATACTAAATAGCTGTTTGATAGATGCAGAAAGTATAGAAATACAAAAATTATGAAGGGGAAAAATTGTAACATCATGTAAGAAATGAAATTAATAGGAAGTATAAAATAGCAAAGGAATACTAGTTAAAAAAGAGATATATATTGAGGTAATTAAAAGTACAGTTACTGGAAAGATAGGTAGAATATGTAAAAATGTTAGTGAAAACTTTGGGGAAATGAAGTCATAATCTATAATTATCAAAGTTGGGAAAAGGTATCCTTTGCTACAGAAGAAATTTTAGCTACCTGTTAGTACAGGTAGTAGACAAAAATTACTGATACAGAAATAAATAGAATTACTTGTACAGAAAAGAAAGATTATCCTACAAATTAATAGACGAGGAAGAGAAGCTGGTGACTTCAGAGAATACACTATACTACAATCTGAATTTTATAGAACTCTTAAAGATTAAACAAGAATAAAGCAATAGGAGTTGATGCTTTATTATGCAGGTATGATGTGTGAGATAAGTAAAACTGAATAAGTGTTAAAATGCAAAATTTATGACATTTGAAAAGTAATTTCAGAATTTCAAATGATTACAATTGTAACATACAAAAGAAAACATGAGTAGATAAATGTTACAACTACTGCACCATCAATCACGAATCATCTTATACATAAAAAATACTCTACAGAATAGTTTTATAGACAAATAGAACATATGGTAGGTCCATTATCTAAAGACCAGTTCAATTTTAGAAAGAATATGGGTACAATGATTAAGGATCAGATAAAAAAGAAGTCATCCTACAAATGTAGAGTACATTGTAGTCATAAAAACTGAATAAAATTGATTGTGAAGAATAAAATAAAATGTGTAATTTTTTTTAAAATTTGATTTTAATTTAGGAAGAGCAGAATTACATTAATTTTTGGAAATAAATTCAATTCTCTGTTTTATTTAATTAAGTAGCTAAATTAAAAGTAATAATAATTTTAAAAAATGAAATAGCTATTTATTTAATTACTTTCCTAACTTATTTAATTATTTTCTAATAATTTTACTTACTTATTCACTACAATATACATTTCCCAAATAATTTTATCTCAAAACCATAAAATTTGAATTGACACGAACTAAAATGTCTATCTGATAACTGATAGAAACAATGAAAATCTCAAAAATACCTCTGTTAAAATTTATATGCAGGAAATACATGTTACCACACATTTTTATTTTTAATAAGGAAATTTTTACTGATAGGTAATTCATTATATTTTTAATATGAAATGGCAACGAAACAGAGGTGTAAACTAATGTTTTCATGTGCATTAAGTATAATGAAGAATAGTTCTAAATCTCTGCAGTATGGGCATAAATATTTTGGGTGCTATTACTTTAATTACTGTAGATGACTTGGTGCACAAATCCAAGTTACCCACAAAACTGATAACTCGACTATTCACAAGAGCAACAAGATCCCATGCCATCCTTACTTTGAAAAATGAGGAATGAATGGTTTTTCTTTTTTTTTTCACCAAGCTCAATAAAGTTTGTGTATCAGCATGCCATCACCAAAACTTCAAGTAATATACATGACTAAAAACAAGCCAACACTTAGTCTATCACTAGAACCAACTGAACAGTGAATACCTTACTCTCAGAGAAAGCCACTCTAGTAAAATTTTTACATCAGATTCTTTATTTCTGTCTCACCCATAATAAATACTGGAAGATTTAGTGTAAAAAACAGAGAAAAGATTTACTGTTGCTTTCTGTGAGAAATAATTCATTATATGCGGTATCGCCAGTGAGTAGGGGACAATAGTTGCATAACATAAAATATAGATGCAAAATGTCCATTTCTCATAAAATAAGGTTCCTAATTTGAAGGTTTTTAAATTATTTTTATCAATTAGGCTACTAAAAGTGTTGAGAGAAATTTTTTTCAATGAAATTTGTAATGATAATAATTTGTTATACTTTGTACCATTATTATTAAAACTCTATTAATTTATATTAATATGAACAATTTCTCTTTAACATTAATATTTAAAATAGTAAAATTATTTCTCTGATTTTTTTTATATGATGAATGCAGGCTTTAAAAGTTGTAATTTTTTTCTAGTTATCTACAACAGGAACAGGATGTTTCATCTTCTGCAGTGTACACACAATTGAAATTCAGGGATACATTCAAGTTTAAAAAATGCTTTCATTCTAAAGGTTAACACCAATTACAGTAAAATTTGGTATCCTTTAGTGACTTGAAACAACATTTGTAAATTCAGTCTAGTCTATCATACGTAGAATGTTCTTGAATGCCAGTTATAATAATAATAAAAAAATTTCCTTTCAGCACGCCAGAAGGCGAAGGTAGATTTCACCAGTGGTAAGTAGGGGATAAAAAAGATTTCCACCTTAAAGTTAAGAAAAACTTCAAATTTACTCATTACAACAATGATTGCATGTGAAAAAAAGTTTCACATGTGTAGCATACAACAAGTCCCATCTTCTTACAATTCCAGCAACATTTTGGTCATCCCTTGCCATAAGGTTTGGTCATATCAAAAATTGTTTCAGACAAAAGTTTTAGGTAATGTTTAGAGGACTAATGGCACCTGTAAACTGATTTGGTCTGTTAAGGGAGGTAAGGGAGGTAACTGTGTCTGTTAAGGGAGGTATGAATTTTTTATGTCTTTGAAACCCTATTTTTTCCACCCCCTGGGCCAATGTTTGGTTATATCAAAAAACTTTAATTAAATGCGTTTTATGCCCTTCTTGAAAGGTTAGTAGGAACTTTAAATAAATTTTATATTCTACTTAATAAGAAAGTTATAATAATAATTTTTTTTTGAAAAAGCCCTCCAGTTTCCACCCCCTTAGTCCAATTTTGCCCATTAACAAACTTGACTGAGATTTTGGGTTGTTATATTTCATGTATAAATTTGAAAGTGATTGGCGGAAAATTACAGCAGTTATCATATCCACAACAAAAGTGATATCTATTGGAAGTGAAAGTTTATATATATATATATAAACTTTTGAACTGATGGTGGTTTTGGAGTCTGGGAGATGTGAAACGCGAAGCTATGTCAAAATTTGTTTGAAGTCAAATCATGGTACCTATTACAGTAGGTAGCTTTTTTATGAAATCTTCCTAATAATATTGTGTTAATTTTTTCCATTGAAAAATTTATAATTTATGCCATATAATAATGCCAGAAATTACAAGACAAAAATTTACTTACTCTAAATCCTAATGCATTTAATGCAAAAATCCTTGCAACTGCTTCAACAAAAATTGATTTTTACAATAACAATCTTTTCAAAAATTATAAATTACAGGATAATATAAAGAGAAAAGAATTGTTCAATCTAACAAATCTTATTTGATTTACATTCACAGAAACTAAATCTATGCTAACGAGAAACAAAAATAATAACAAAACAAAATAAGAAAACATACCTACCAGTCTTACAAATGGAATTTCTTAACTAAAAAACCTGTATACTTTATTGCTTCTAAGGCATAATTCACCAAAGCTTTCCAGTTTTCTCCATTTAACAATCTTTTAATTTCCTTTTCTGGCATTATCCATCCTGATATTATCCTAACCTTAATTCCCTAATCTTCCCTAAGATATAACACCTACCAATGAAGTGAATGAAGTTCTTTCTCTTGGTAATTACACATAGAGAATATTCAATTAACACCTTTTCTACCAAGTTTTCTATTAAGAAAAATAACAGAATTTTGAGTCTTAAACATAACACTTATGAATTTCATAATGAATTATAGTTTGTGTAGTTGTTATTGATACCCAAACCCCTTTCGAGCCTATTGTAAATCATATGAAAATCTGCTCTACAACAGTGGTCAACCCACAACTTCAACCAAAGTTTCCTTCTTTATTGTGTGCAATAATTGTACCTAATAAAAAAAAAAAAAAAAAAAAAAAAAAAAATTTTTCCACTGAACTCACAGAATGTCCCTCGATGTCATATTTTTCAGTAAGTTCTAGCTATATTTTACCCCAACCCATCTTATTTCTTATAATCTCCTCCATCAGCTCTCTAGAAAGACTATTTTCAAGAAACCTCAACACCTTTGTGATACATTTGAAATGTATATCCAATGTACTAACATACAAAATATTGGACGATTGGTGTTCATTTCCAAAAGTGTAATTTAGTATGTTTCTAGATACAGCAAAAGGTTTCTTAAGGTACATCCTTTGAAACATTTCTAAATCTTCTTCCTTGAAATACTCCCAAACTTGCTCTCCATATGTAACAGCAGATTTCCACGCCACCTCATTTGCAGTTTGTTTTGTCAATAACAAAATATTAATGTAAATATATGTTATTATAAATAACATGTTTATTGAATGGCTGTTTATTGAATGTTATTGTAAATAATTACAAATGGAATTCAAAGCAAATTTTCCAACTGCAACCCTCTCTTTAAAATGAACTGGAAAGCCCAATTGCAAAGTTAGTATAATTTCTAAGTACTGACAGCTATTTATGACTTCAATAGATGTTTTTCAGCTTTTGTGTTTTTTGAGACTTCGAAAACTCCCATGCCTAAAAACCATAATTCTGGATTTATCTAGCTTTATTTTAGGAGCTCTCATTTAGTATAATAAGTTTTTAATTACCTATCTCAAGTGGCAGGGTTACCAAGCTAACCAAAATAATATCAACTGCATTTAATAAAAGCCTTATATATCAATAAACCATCATCAAGTAATAGCATAAATATAAGGAGTGAGTAGAAACAGCCTCATCTCACAGTTGATGTAGTTCCAAACAGTTCTGACAATCCACTCTTGCACCACATCGGATACTTCACAATAAATCCAAACATTTATTTGGTTCCCCAGAGTTATATAACTTACTCAACAAAATTTCTCTATCAATGCTACCAAAAGCTGCTTCAGGTTAACAAAGAAACTATACACCTTTCCCCCTCCCCTTTAAATCTCTAAACTCTTTTCTCTTTTAGTTTTATAATATTACACAACTTTAATACATTAACAGCTGAATATCCCAACAGCAGAAACCTGCTTGAGTTTTTTTTTTAATTTACTGTTTTTATTTAACCCAGATAATCAAACTTTGCAATAAAACAACCATAAATACCTCAGAAATAGAATATAAAAAGATGATGCTTTATAATTACCAAAAATATAATTGAACCTTTTTTATTCCAGGGATATATTATCAATTAAGTTATGGATCTAGGAATGATCCAGTCCTCAAACTTTTATTAAATAAGTTAAGCACCATACGTAGAAAGTTCTTAAACGCATTCTTCTATAACTTAAGTAGGATTCTTCCTGAATCTGGTGCTTTGTTATCCTTAGTTCTTCCCACGACCAGTAATTCATCTAAAATAATTTCCTCATCTAAATTTTAATTTTCCAAATAAGATATAGCATTCAAAGTAGACTGGACGGCCTTCTCTCTTTTTAAAACCCCCTAAAGTAGGAAACTCAACCACCAGCTTTAAGTCAGATTCCATCTCAAAAACCATTGTTTTAAATTTAAGTTTTCTTATAAGTTTAAAATAAGTTTTTCTTATAAGTTTTAAATATGAGATTTCTTATATTAAGTTTATTTATGTAAGTTTTATTTACCAACCTTAAAATTCTTTATTATCTTTGAAATTAAACCACTTTGAACTTATCTCCAAACTGTGAAAAGCAAATGGGAAGTTTCTGTATACATAAATCTTTATATGTTCTACTAGCTTCTAAATACTGCTTCCTCTCCTGGTATCATTATCGCTAAATGTATTGAGCAATTTAAACATTATTTTATTTTTAAACACAATTATTATGAAACACATTATTTCTCCTCTCTGCACTGATCCGGAAAACCTCCTTCTTTGCCTATTTCCATCAATTATTCTATTTTGCACTATAAATTAATGTACTTAAATAATCCACATCTTCCTGTACACCTACTTTGGCAATGGTTTCCAATGTAAAACTTAGGAGTTCTTTAACTTAACTTACTTTTTTATCATTTTTGGAATAAAGGAATTTTGGTTAAAAAGTTAAAAAATCCATTGTCATACCTGTACTTAATTGAAATAATTAATTCTAATGGCATATGTTCCCAAAAAGTTCATTTCTAACAACAAATTTTTTAACCCATATCTCTTTCTTTTTCCTGTTTCGCCTCCGGTAACTACCGTTTAGATAATTCTTCAGAGGATGATATGTATGAGTGTAAATGAAGTGTAGTCTTGTACATTCTCAGTTCGACCATTCCTGAGATGTGTGGTTAATTGAAACCCACCCACCAAAGAACACCGGTATCCACGATCTAGTATTCAAATCCGTGTAAAAATATAACCCATATCTCTAGTTACCTCCAGCTACACAGCCTCTAGCTTGATTATCGATTCCCCTTCCTCATTAATTTACATTTCCTGCTGTTCTATTGCTTAAAACCACCAAATAAATTATTCTATAGTTAAAAACTTACTGCCTTTCCTATTTTCAATGGGCTCTTTAGGTATAACTTGTTTACTGGTTATTCAACCATTTTCATCCCAGCACAATTATTATATTTTGATTTTCCACACAATTTTCTAAACATTCAAATAAATTTTGAAAATCCTTTTTGCGTTCTTCTGCTACAGTAACAAACAGATAAATTTTAATTAAAATTATATCTCTATTGCTACATTACAGCTGTAGCAGTTTTCCCCATGACTTAATAAATTTTGATCTCATTTGATATCAAGCACGAGCCCATCTCTCTGCAAAATCTGCATCATGAGTAGCGTACCCATCCAACCTCCTCCTCTTTCTGTAGCACAGATACTTGTTGAAGCAGCCATGACCAGACAGGAACTGCATGATCTCATAGGCTAACTCGCAATAACTTCTGCCCAGCCATGGTTTGATCTGTGGGATCAGTCCAGCTCCCTACGTGCGCCCTTTCCCAACGGTGCTGCACTTCATCAGCGTATCTCGCTTAGCTTGACCTTTTGGCCCACCCACGGTACGACCGCGCCACCCCAATTACCAACGGTCTCTGCAAAGAGAGCAATCTCGTTCTCACAATCTTCTTATCTAACGCTCTCCTCCAGGCTGGAATAGCGTACAAGACGATGGACCTAGCCACCGATGCTAATAATCTCCTCTTCGATGTGCTAGGCCACCCATCCTACTCAACAACCTGCTAATCGCCACCACAGTCTTACCACCCTTCCTCCACTACATGCTGCAGAAAAGAACGCTGGTCATCTAGCGTTACTCCCAGGTATTTAGCCCTGGGCGCAGGTACAATCTCCGTGCCTCCTACTGACAAACTAATCCTCTGGAGCCGTCATCTTCCAGTCATTAATACCAACTGCATTTTCTCCAACGCTAGATGGAGCTGCCGCTCCCATAACCAATCATGAACCATCTTCACCGCCTTGTTCCCTGGGGAACAAGGCGGTGAACCTTCTCCTCTGTTTTAGCCGTAATGACCAGGAAGAGATCATCCGCAAAACCAGTTGGCGACACCTCGTCTGAAAAACCTAACCGCAGCAGCCTATCACAAGCGATACACCACAAGAGCACCAAAACAAGCCCTTCTAGCCGCCACTACCTCAGGCGACCACCAATACACACGTTTATCCTTTGGCCGTGCCTTCTCCAGCACCATACGGCAAGCCTCCGAAATTACATCCGTTAAAAACTCTGGCGAAATGTCACTGAGGTGATCCAAACGCTCTTGTACAATATGTTGACCTCTCAATGCCAACGCACTCACCACTCTTCTTACTTGTACATTACCCCCTCGTGATCATGAGGCCCCCAGTTCAAAACAGATCCCTCCCTGGTCGCTAAGCGACTCTTCCTGCTGAAGCACATCCTAACCTCTAGTCGACCTGGCCAGTCTCAGTGAAATAAACGTTAAGTCTATGAACGACGATCCAGTACTCCGGACCAGGGTTGGAAGCTTACCATCGTTTAAGCAGATGAGCTACAACCCCGCCATCACTTCCTCCAGCTGTCTACCGCTCACGTCACTTCTCTCTCACCCCATAACACGTTTTTAGCGTTAAAATCCCCGCTATTAAAATCTCCTTGCGGAAGGCCCTTCTCACTTTACTCACGCCATCTAGCACTGTCTCAAAATCCTCCATTGGCACATTTGGAGACATATACACTACAAATTATCATTTCTGGCATCTCAACCCAGACATAACCTTCACCCGAACCATGTCTCACAAAATGCACACTTACTTTCACTCGTTATAGGGCAGTACCTCCAGCTACATCATGCCACCAACCCCCCATTTCAAATGGGGGGTTGTTCTAGCCATCTCAAATTCGATTCGAACAAAACATCAAATCCTTCCACCTCGCAATCTCAACAACCGAATCATGTGAGGCCGCACCTCTATTTTCATTAATCTGAAGAAATCTAACCATCGACCTGCTTGACAAACCTCCACGTCCTATGTCCTACCCCTTCGCAAGTAGCACAATTCTCTGGGGCCTTGCCGCCTGCTGTCTTATGGCCTTCTTCACCACATTTAAACATGCAAGGGATCGATCTGGGCCCGTGCACCTCGACGCCATATGTCCACTTTCTAGACACCTATAACATCTTAGTTCATCATCTCGCAATACCACACGACACCTAACCAGCCCACCTGCACTCTCTCCATCTTCATCAGCTTCGCCGCTGCAGACTGTGGCAATGCAACTGACGCCACCTTAGTATTACCATACACAACTTTCATTGCTGCCACCCTAGCCTCCAGTCCAGTATTCTCTAACACCTGTCGTATGGATGCAACCACCTCAGCCTCTGATGTACCAGCCTCCAGGTCTTTCACATTTACAAATGCAAATCTACCCCTAGTAATCCTGGTAACATTAACCCCTACCAGTTTGTCACCTGCTGCCTTATTTCATCCACCACACCACCTTGCCCCTTAACTCAAATATGTAGAGCCTCTCCCACGCCTTTCTTAATCGACAGCACTTCCCTAACTCCATACCGTCTTTCTTTCTTTTTCCTGTTTAGCCTCCGGTAACTACCGTTTAGATAATTCTTCACAGGATGAATGAGGATGATATGTATGAGTGTAAATGAAGTGTTAGTCTTGTACATTTTCAGTTCGACCATTCCTGAGATGTGTGGTTAATTGAAACCCAACCACCAAAGAACACCAGTATCCATGATCTAGTATTCAAATTCATGTAAAAATATCTGGCTTTACTAGGACTTGAACGCTGTAACTCTCGACTTCCAAATCAGCTGATTTGGGAAGACGCGTTAACCACTAGACCAACTCGGTGGGTTAACTCCATCCCGTCTGATAATGTAAAACTGTACCCTTAAATTAATAAATGATCCACCACTACATTCATCCTCTCCTTGTAGATATTTTCTTTAACTCTTTTTCAAGAGATTCAATTTGCTTTTCTTTTTCCTTCTGTCCAGTAAAAAATCTTTGTGCACAATATTTTCATTCACCTCAATTTTCCAGTATTTTGTAATATTTTTGCTGTACAATTATGTGCATTTTTCTGGATATGTGATACAATCAGTATGTTTGTGTCACTACTGCCTTAGAAAGTGGGGTCTTTTAATTTTAATACCTTCATGTATTTGTAAGTTCCATAAACAAAATTCTTGTATAACTTTTTTGACGTCTGTCAAAAAAGCACTTTACACTATAGATTCCTGAATATAGGTCATTCCCCTTCGACCTGTCTTCCAATTCACTAAACCTTTAAAATACAACACTTGAGGTGATGAACTCATTGTTCATCACCTCATTTTGAATTTTCAAGCATTTTATCTCTTCTTATGACTGGAGATTTTCACAACCTGCCTCACTACCAATTCCATCATTAGTGAGAAACTATGACTAACTATAACTAGTAGAGAAATGATGTTGCCAGCACTGATAGGTTTCTATTCAGAAAGTCAGATATTACTGCCTCAATAGCTTATAAGTTTTCTGATGGCATGCTTGCCGTGACTTCCTATTGGTATCTCTTATTCTCAAGTCAAATCCTGGCAGCAGTTCATCCTCTGCCTCTGTGTTTGCTTAGATGTGAGAATTGTATAGATTCCCTGAGATTTAATACCGGAATAATAAATCATCTAAGTAATGTTTCAATTTCCAGAAGTTATATTAGCTAGCACATTTATAAATTTAATTTAGGCTGATATTTAAAATAAAGCCTATCAATATTTAAAAGAAAATTATTAAATGTATGGTAATATAGCTTATCTAGTTAAATTTGAGAAATCCTTACACACCACTTAAAATAACAAATAGTGTTTTGTTTATTGGTTTTAATATTTAAAAGAGCCTTACTTCAAACAGCAACAACAACATCAGTTAAAATTTTCATACATCAACTAGTAAAAGGCATTGATTCATGTTTTTGTCTCTCCTTATCTTGTCTGCTGTTCGACAGCCAGCACAAATCAAAACAAATATAAGGTCACTTAAAAATACAACATTCTATGACACTATGAGTATAATAAATATAGTAGCCTATTATTGTACAAAAAAAAACCTTCACTTAAATTTAATTTGTTGCACAAAAGTCGTCAGTTTTTTCTTTAAATCACCATTATAATCACCTTAACTAATTAAATAATCTGATTTACAATATTTCTTTAATTACTCCAAATTACCCACAAAATTACAATAAACTACAGAGAGTTTTTTCAACACTACTTTACTAAATCATTCAGTTTTGCCAACCCATAATGAAGCTTGAGGAAAAAAGTTTTTTTAACCTTCATTATTTTTCCATCAATAATTAGTTCCAGAAGGCGGTATTCTCCATTTTGGAAACTAAAATAGTGTAATAATATACAATTTGTAATGTTTAATTCGTAAATTACATATTATAAATTACATAAAAAAGTTATAAAGTACTTGAAGTTCTACTAATGTTAACTGTTGCATATTAAGTTCAAGTTTAAGTAAAACAGGTTGCAGGTGTAAAATATAATTTCAGATTACACGCGCGACTTAAATGAATTCTACTGTATTACCTATTCGCTTAATAATATGAAGTGGAATTTAAAGAAAACTATTACCGTAACGTTAAACACTGTAACGGATATGCATAGCAAACATCATTTTATATTTAATATTTAAAATTTGTTTTTAATTTGGCGCGAAATTAAATCGTTTAAATCAAATTCATTGAAATATTAAAATCAAAATTAATTTATTTAACAAAAAACCAGAGTTCATTAATTTTATTACGGTTTTAGAGACGTTTCGTTTCGATTTTAATTTGAACATTGCTGGTTAAAAACAACCATTAATTCAGTATACACAGTTTATTATTGGTCTATTAAAAAAAAGTTATCTCGTGTAATAATTGTTTTAATAATAAATCTGTTTTTGTTTTACAAATAGTTCTAATTTAAATTTTATGATTAGCTGCCTGTGGGTCGTCCCAATTAGTTGGTTCTAATAAGTTATTTCTTAATTCATCGACTGGTTGAGATTTGGCAGACATTTAACTACCAATAATGTTTGACAACCATACTAATCGGATAGTAGAACAAATGCCGAAGGCATATTAAAATCATCAAACTATAAAACGTACCCATATACGTAGGCACGCATGCATACATGTACGCGTGCGTACACGCACCCCTATGAATTCAATATACCGTATTTATTAACATCCTGTTCATATTATCGATAGGAACGAAGGTACGGTATTTTTATAAAACTGATTCATTCTGTATAGGCTGCATCCGGTTCTAATGATACTTCAATTACAGTATCAGTTACCCATCATTGTCTTGTCTATTCGCCATAGTCATTGTACTGTTTGTATATGTGGACGGTTATGTGCATTTTATCTGTTTAGTTTACCTTGTAAAGTTTAATACGGCGATTTATTTTAATTACAGCATTAAAATGAGTACAAAAGGACAGCGTCTACGATCTTTTAGAGTAAATGAAAAACTGCACGTTATAGAAGAGGCTGAAAAAAGGGCGGCAGGAAGAAAATTATACGTAGATGAAAGCTGCATTCGAGACTGACGTAAGAAGAAACAACTTCTGGTGAAAGGCACTGGTAATAAAAGTGCTTTTCGTGGCTTAAAACCAAAATATACAGACAGAAAAAAAAATTGTATGACATTGTTATGGAAAAAAGGAAATGCGGTTATGCTGTCACGACAGAAATGTGTCAATCATACGCTCGTGAAATCGTTAAATCATTGAATAAAGTTGATTTTAAAGCAAGCCGTGGATGGATAACACGATTTTTTGCACGAAATGATTTGTCAATAAGACGAAAGATGACCGTTTCTCAACGACTTCCAGACCCTTATGAACAAAAAATATTAAATTTTCACAAATACATAATAATTCTTAGAAAAGGTAAAGGCTATTTTCCTTCTCAAATAGGAAACGCTGATCAAACCCCCGTATATTTTGAAATGCCATTTGACAAAACCGTAAACAAAAAAAGTGAAATAAAGTGTTACGATTCGCACTGGTGGTAATGAAAAACAAAGGTGTAGTGTTATGCTTTGCATTACTTCTGATGGATCAAAATTACCTCCATACATTGTTTTTGAAAGAAAAACTCTTCCTACCATGCAGGTAAATGGAGTTATTATCAGAGCACAGGAATCAGGTTGGATGGACGAAACCTTAATTTTAGATTGGATCAAGTGTGTGTGGCAAAAGCGATCAGGAGATTTACTTAATAAAAAAAATACCGATATGCTAGTAATGGATAGTTATCGGGGACATACGACTGATAAAGTGAAAGACATTTTAAAAAAGGGTATGACAGACCAAGTAATAATTCCAGGCGGATTGACATCTCTATTGTAACCACTAGATTTCTGCATTAATAAACCGTTCAAATCTGCATTAAAATAACTGTACAATAAATGGATGGCTGATGAAAATTTCTTTCTCACGCCTACAGGAAGAATCAAATGCTCAGATTTTAACCAGATTTGTGTTTGGATAAAAGATGCTTGGGAAGGTAATTCCACGGAATTAGTAAGGAAAAGTTTTAAAAAATGCGGAATATCTAATGAACTTGATGGTAGTGAAGACGATCGATCACCTTTGGCACAACGACGTGGAGACTACCGGTAGCTCTTCTACAGACATTGACAATGACAGTGATTAATTAAAAATAAAATCCAATATTAAAAAGTGTATTGAAATGATCTTTTTCAACATGATACTTTCTTTTAGTTTTACTGGCATACTGATTCTGAACTAAACTAGTGTTTACGGTAATTAATTATTAATTTAATATTAATATTGTAATTTAAATTAACGAATTAAATGATTTACTTTCTGAATATTTACGTATTTTTTTATCATATCTGTTACACTTTAAAATACCGGATATACTCAATTTTCTTTTTAGATTTTTTGTCCGGAAAATCGAGGTGCGGGGCTTATTCGGAGGCGGGGGGTACTCGAATAAATACGGTATACAAATTTTAATATTTCTATGGGATAACATAAGGTTTCCAAATTTACAGAACTCACTAAGAAGCACTGTAGAAAACTGCGTTACAAAAAAAAATCGGTTTACCATGTTTACAACTTTCAGGTCCTAAATTTTAATTTTAAATAAATAGAAAAGTTTTGAGAAGTTTTTTGCGCAATACCACTGAAATTAAATAAATATTTTTTATGGTAATTTTTACTTTACTTCAGATAAGTGAGACTACAGCTTTCATAAAATATTTTGTGATAAGCTGAAAATCCGGTGTTGCTACGAGTATCAGATCTTATACACAAAAGCAAATTCTTAGTCAAAATTAAAAAAAAAATCTTTCTTACGAAAGTTAATAAAACTTTTGTTTGCTTTAATTCTTTTCCGTCTAAAATCTCTTGCTTAAATGACACACAGCATAAAAATTATGAAAAACTAGCTCCACAAGTTGACAATCCTTTTTTAATGTATCTCTCGGGTAGAAAGAACCCTCGTTTTAAATTTAAAAAAATTTTACTTTGATATAAGTCTACTTGGTTTATTTTTCTCCTCTTAAATTTATATTTTCTTACATGTAAATTAATATTTCCAGAACAAGTATATTAAAAAAAAAAAAAAAACATTACCAAAACGCAAGCGGAGTTAATTGTTCCTGCTATTACTTTTTTCTTAATTGCATCCTGAGAACTAAATACAGAAATTTATTTTCTGTTACTGTTTAATATTCCAAGTGAAAAAATTGTTTAAGTAATGATCATTTCATCGCCAATTATTTTAGTAAACGAAGTGAATATATCACCATACAGCTAAATGGTGAACTTGCACAGGAACTGGACATATAATGCAAATTTCAAGTTTAATAATAATAATAGTATAATCAACAATGATTATACTGCAAAAGAAAATTTGAAAATTCTAAATAATAGAAATTTTAAACATAATACAAAAAAGAATTATACAATAATAATTGCACATTTAATTTATTGTAATTACGGATCAAATGAACAACTTTTAATTTTAAAAATACACCTAAATTAAAATTCTTGTTATTTCAATCTTTATTCGTTGAATTATTAATACTAATTACGTAATAATGAACTGTAACTAATAAAAAATTAAAACGGTAATAAATTAAATATGCATAAATACAATGATTATTATTGTTGCCCTATTAGTGCAAAACGCACTATTATTAGTGCAAATGTTTTCAGGTTCGGTAGTAATGCATTCTCGACATTTTCCGACATAAGCTTTTACTTTCAGTGTACGCTCTATAAGAATGTTGATATTTGATATATCAGTATATCATATCATATTTTTTATTGGATAAATGTTAACATAATGATTCTGTTTAAAGTATGTTAATTTATATGTTATTTAATTACATAATTTATGACAGTATGGCTAATAAATAGGCATTTTATTAAAGTTAACTTGAAACGATTGTATAAATCAACTTGGAACAGGCTACTACTAAATTAAAGAGTAAAACTTTCATCAGCATTATTTTTAACTTACTTCAACAAAATAATATAAAATTTCATAATTAAAACTGAAAGAATTCATAAAACAAAATGCCTTGTAAAAAAATACTTAAATCGCAACAGTTCATTAGTTATATAGCCTAGAATTTTAAATTATCTTAAAACTGTATTATTATTATTAACCTTAGTATTAAATAACGTTAGTATTAGCTATCAATAATTAGCTCGTACTTATTAAATTATAATCTGATTATTTTAAATTGCATCCTTAATATATCTTACTACACGACTGCCCATAAAGGAGTGTAATGTATTTAGGGCGTATATGTAGGTTTGTTCCACCGCAGCAGCTCAATGGCTGAACCGATTTAGATGTATGACCCGGTGTTGGAATTCTTACGTTACCGGGTGTGTCATAACTATATATATAACACTAATATCTATAAATATATTTATAACACAATATCTCGACACGGGCGCCACCCAGCGGGTATAGTTTTTGTAATTTTTTTTTTTTTCACGTA
Organism: Lycorma delicatula; assembly: GCF_047948215.1. NCBI lineage: Eukaryota > Metazoa > Arthropoda > Insecta > Hemiptera > Fulgoridae > Lycorma > Lycorma delicatula. The sequence continues at coordinate 173,024,852 of NC_134457.1, forward strand.
ACTAATATATATTCTGAATATGAACCAAATAACTATAAATGCAATTTTTCCAAACATCTTAACCCCAGCACCATCTAGCGGGTCCATTTTTAGCTGAGGTATTTATTTCTATGTAAGTAACACATATTCTGAATGTAAGCCTAATCGGACCATAAATAAAATTTTTCGAAATATCTTGACCCCAGCGCCACCCTAACGGATCCAAACTAATTCAGAAACCATCGCGGGCGTGTGCACAACTGACCAAAGTTTCGCTCCAATCGGATGAATGGTATAGGAATACATACGGAACAAACATATGTATATATAAGCAAGTGATTCAAAAGGAAAGGGAAACACAACATACACGACCAATCGGTATTGCTAAGGATTCGTATCATATCTAAAAGTTTACAACATTTTATTTTTAATTCTTTGATGTGTTTGACCCACGTATGGCGGCTATAAAAAAGTAACCCTAAAACTCTGACATCAGGAAAGATAGCAATTAGCTCTCCACTGAGAAAGCCTTGTGGAATCAAGCGGTCCTGCAGATGAGAAAAGACTACATATTTTGTTTTCTCAGGTGAAAATGTGAAGCCGGTAATCTTGAACCAAGCTTCAAGGTGAGATATAGTGTTCTGTAGTAGTTTCTTCTGTGGCTGTTCAATGGCATGCAATATATATAACAAAATCATCAAAACATAAAGAACATGAGACAGGTGGCTGCACACATTTAGTAATACTGTTGATGGTTATAGAAAATAAGGTGAAACTTAATACACTCCCTTGAGGTGTCTCATTCTCCAAGATGACGCTACCCGAGAGAGAATCCCGAATACGAACACAGAAAGTTTGTCATTTAAGAAACCCCTAATAAAAGCAAGCATATTCCCCTTGACTCCCCATTCTTTGAGCATAGAATAACTTGTCGCCAGGCCATGTCGAACACCTTGTTGATACGCAAGAAGATAGTGACAAGGTGCTGGCATAATAGGGAAGCGTTTTGAATAGCTGTCTCCAATGACACTAAATGGTCAATGGAGGATCATCTTTGTCGGAAACCACACTGTTCTGGAGATAAAAGGTCATGTCTCTCCACATACCAAGTAAGCCTGCAGTTCACCATTCTCTCCATTACTTTGCATAAGACGCTTGTCAAGGAGATAGGGTGGTCGCTTGAGGGGCTTGCTTTGTCTGTACCAGGTTTAAGTACTGGTACAAAAACAGCCTCTGACCAAATGGGTGGGAAGACTTGTATGGAGAATAAATCATTATAAACATTCAATAGGTGTTGTAATGCTGAATGAGGAAGGTGTGACAGCGTACAGAGATGAATGCTGTCAGGCCCAGGGGAGGTGTCACAAGAGTTTCTATGGGTGTGTGACAACTCGTTGTATGCAAATGAAGCATTTAATTTACCAACTGAATCACCAATGTTCAGCAATAATACTTGTATCTGTTAATATGTTCTGAAGGTACCTTATCATTAAAGTGCAAAATTCGTAATTGTATATTTGCCATACTTTTTATATACAGACTATTGTAAAAAATATGTTTTAATATATTTTCCTATCTATAAAAGATACATTACTTATTAATTAGGATTATTGTCAAATATCTGTTGCATACCAGTTCAGTGATACTGTGGGACCTAGTTTAAATCTGGTTTAAGAAATATGTTTTAACTAAATGTTTATCCTTGCATTACTTTGGCTCATGTTATTCAATAAAAAACAATTTCTAATGACATGAAATAATCACTTTAATTGTTAAACATTAACTGAGCTTGGAAGCTGTTGTAATACTCAAAATGAATAAATAAAAATCATATCACTGCAATTAAAGAAATGTCTATTCTACGTTCCATAATGTACATATCTCGCTAATATACACCTGTATTTGAACAACTGATTTGTTTACACTGCTGTGAAACAAATAAAAAATGTTATACATTAGTAATTAAACAAAAAATGTAATAGCGACAAGGATGCAGTTTATCAGCTGCTGCCAAGTTGTATACTAATATAAAACATATATACAGTAACACATATCTTAGTATCTAGCCCCACAGCTAAGGTAAGTTTCAGCTGACCTAATAAACAGAATTCACCTGTATTCCTTATGGAATACAGAAAAAGTATTATAAATTCATTCATATTGCATAAAACACAACTTTAATTAGTTCTAGCAGTCAAATAACTATCCTTTAAAAATGAAACCAAAACTGAATTTTTATAAGAAGCTAGAAATATATAATTAATGTAATTTAACTTTGTCATTAACTACAATAAACTAATTTTGTCTTTGATAGTTATTATTGTTACTATATTTTAATTCATTAGCGACTGATTATTTTCTTATAAAATATTTGATAAGAATAATTGTTTATTCTGCAGTAAATCAGGACATGAAGTAGGAGAGCATATTTCATCAGATTTTTGTCATTGCTTTTCTTGTTACTATTTGATGACTTAGCAATGAACACTCTTATCATGGTAAAGAAACAGTAATTCCCAGTTATATTACGTACATAAATATATTTTTATTTTTATAAAACCATTATATAGCCTGATATAAATAAAATTTCTATTTGTTAACCATCAGACAGTGTTTGAAGAAAACAGTTTTATAAAAACTGCAACAGATAGCATCACTCATATAATAAATTAATATACAATTTTCATTTTTTAATTTCTGATATGTAGTTTAATTAAACATTTCAGTAATGACTATGAATGGGGGATCCCGCAAAAGTACTTTAATGGTAAAATTAAGGTAAGATATATCTTATCTTAATATTCTGTCCTAGGTGGTTTATTAAAAAAAATTATACTAGATGGTAGAATTTAAAAAAAAAAAAAATATATATATATATATATATATATATATATATATATAAAACTATATATATACAGGTTCTATATATATAGAACAGCTGACCAATTTTTCTCATAAATTTGATTAAACCCACCAGATTGATCTAGTAGTAAAATTGTCATTGCACATCAACTCAGTCAAAGATTCTGAGGTTCGAATCCTATTAAAGGTAAGTTACTTTTATATAGATTTCAATACTAAATAATAGATACTGGTGTATTCAGTGGTTAAGGTTCAATACCCTCAAACATTAGGAATGGTCAGCTTGAGACTGCAGGATTACACCTTATTTACATATCATCCTTTCTCAGTCACTTATTTTTTCTCAAGTAGAGTAGATTGCAATATACACATTAGGAATAGAAGAAAAAATTAATTTTGATTTTAAATCAAGTTTTATTTGAGGTTAACTGTGTGGATAACATCTGCTTATGATGAAATTTTTTGGTATCAGTGTAATAGGCAATCCACCGCTGTAGTTGGTTAGTTCTTTTTAGATGACGCCAATGAAACAAGAAAATAATTAAATAAACTTATAAATATAATATAGGGTAAGTTTGGTTAGATTATATTTTAGTTTTGTTGAGCATGGATCCGTTGATATAAGTATATAATTTTAAATTAACAATTGTTGGCAAGCAGTCTTTTGTATATAAACTTTAATCAGATTATATTTATAATTTTATTTATTTATTTTCTTATTTCAATATACCATTTCAGTGGTGCCATCTAAAACCTAACTAACCAACTATGACGGTAGATTGCCTACTACATTAATACTTTTTTTTACTTATTTTTAATTTGGATGCATTTTGGGCAAAAAACCATTAATAAAAATAAATGTAATTATAATATAGACATAATTAACATACAGTAATATACTCATTCTAAAGATTTAAACTTTTAATTAAAAATTAGTATCTTTTTTAAAGTTATTTGGAACTATTTTAATTTTCTATTGTACTTAATTTTTATTGGTAAACAGTTCTGCTTAATGTATTCTTCCTCATAGTAGTTGTGAAAGAAGAAACTTGCCGTAAACAGTTGTATTTTACAAACTATATGACGGAAAATAATTATCTTGTACGACAGTAAATCTGTAAATTAAATTAAATTAGAGTTCAGTTTATTTAAAGAAAATCTGAAAACATGTGCATGAAAACTACCATGTTTTTCTGGTAATGGAATTTCAACAATAAATAATTAATTGATTAATAGCAAAATTAATAGATTTTATAACAAAATTGTACTTAATTAAAGACTAAATTTAACTTATCTACCATATAAGAATGTAAAAAAGTTTTTTTTCAGTTGTCTGTTTCAATATCATGGCTGTTGAAAAAAAATTAATCCTTTTGTTTGTAGTAATAGAAGATATTTTTTTACATTGACCATTGTATTGTGATATCTCCACAATTTGATGAAATGGTGGCAGCCTCTATCAACTGTTATGAACAAGTATTGTCTGAATAGGTACTTTGCCATATAGTTATGTGAGGTAGAAGTTTATACATACTCTCTCCTTCATTTTGCAAGTTGTATGCATTTCATTAAAACTTCCTGCTTTATACAATTATAACTTCCTGCTAGTTTTAGATTACCTCTATGCATGTGGTACACATTAAAAGCCATTAGTCCTGCATATCACTTTTGAATGTTGTTAAACATGTGTCTTGGTAGTTTTGTTTATATTCATCTTTGTCGCTGAAAATGTCTGCATGTAGTAATGGCACAGACAACAAAAATAAGACAAGTTATATTAGAATCCTATATTTTCTAAAGGAATGGGTCTAGGGAATGACCATTTATTAAGAAAGCTTTTGAAAGAGCTAACATTTTTGTGTACAATTTATGGAAAGGATATAAACTGTACAATCTGTAGGTATAAAGATATAAAAGATATTATGTAATATTTTGAAAATGAATAACAATAAATTTTATACCAAATTAAATAAATAAAACCACACCATTTTACTACCAAGGATGAAAGTAGTATTTATACTACCAAAGAGAATGGCCTATTTATTTGTCAAATAAAATATTCCTTTCCATTCATCAATAATTTAATTACTACATTAAATGTATTGCAAGAAATTAATATCCAAAAAACAGTATTATAATAATAAAACCATGCTATTAAAATTTTACATTTTCTGTACATACTCTGAACTTAATTGAAATACATTTACCAGGATTTTTACTTCACTTTATTTTAACTGAAAAACGTTTACAATTCACCTACAGTATATCAAAATTTTTCAAATACATAACTATGTAGATGAATTATAAATGATTTTCGGTTAAAATAATGTGAAGTATTAATTCTGCTAAATGAAGTTCAATTAAATTCAGAGTATTTAAAGAAAATGTAATATTTTTAAAGGATGCTTTTGTTACATTCTTCATAACGCTGCTCAAAAATTATAAAAAAATTACATCAATTCCTAGCATTGACATGAGGACTTTGTCATAAACTTATTTGAATGATTTGACAAAATTATTAATATTTGATTCCTGGAGAAATTTTATAAATTATTCAACAGATACAGCAAAATATTAAAACCATAAAGTGAATACAATAGTATTATCATCTTCAAAGATGACTGTTAGAAAATCTTGTCAGTTAAAATGCTGTTGGATTGTTCATGTGTATTTATTTAGTACAAATATGTATTTATCAAGCAATTTTTCTTACATTCAGATAAACCTACCACCTTTCTCTTAATTTATGAAAAAAAGTAGAAATATTTTTAATGAAATGAATTTTAGTCAGGGTGAGAAGTTTGTGCTATTTTGTTTGAAACTTAAATTTATTCAATAGTGTGTATACAGTGTTTGGAATAGTCACTCTTTGGTAATATTAACAATAAAAAACTGTTCTTAAATATACTTATAATATTATTACATTATTGTTAATATAAAAATCATATATTTTCCATAAATCATAGGTCTAATGAGCTTCAATTAATTAAACCTTTAAGGATAATTCAGAAAAGAACAAGGTTAAACCTTGTTCTTTTCTGAATTATACAACTACTACAACTTATACAACTTTCTGATACAACTACTACAATAGTAGTAGTTGTATCAGTATGTTAAACCTGGTTAATTGCAGTTTTATATTCAGCTCTGCAATTACGAGAGGCGGCAGAAACTTTCTGATCCATGCCTTCTTATTTTCTGTCAGTTGCCTTTGTTATGCAATCAAATATACATCTGTTATGTAGAGTCTAAAACACTGACATAATACAAAGAAAATCAGTACGTTTCATAAACTAAAATGTAAATTTGAATCATAAACAAAAACTACTCAATAGCACATTATTTTTTTTTTAACTGATAATCTTCCCTTGCAATCATTTTGTTGTTGGGTTTCAATTAATAACATTTTGTATTGGCAGTTCATGCATGTTCGACTTCTCTAAGTATTAATAAGGTAAATGCAATACAAACTGTAGAAAATTCAGATAAAACAGTGTAAAAACATACACTTAAATATTTCTCAATAAAGAAATGAATTTATATTGAAAGTCATTCCATCAAAAAGGGTGATGCATGGGTTTGATTGTTATATGTGCTTACATTTTTATTTTAGCTTCTATTGGCGCAGAGCAGACCAATAATGGTGGTGCACTATGCAGCTGCACGCAGCGCACAAATGATTCATTTGTTCAAACGATTTATACTTCTTAATACGAACAATTTATCTAAAATTATATTTGTGTTTTGGGGATAAAAAACGGAACAATTGGGATAAAAAAGGAAACAAAGGAATCACAACTAAAGAAGCAGCTAAAATGTTCAGGATTTTGAAGCTTTCATTGTAAAAGTTTTTGTTGTTGTTACTATGGTAAATTCATGAACATTATTTCATTACAATTGCCAAAAACATTTAACAAAATCATGTGTACTGAAACATAAACTATATAACATTTTTGCAGTGGGCCGTAGGCCTGCAGTTTTTTTCTAGTGGACATTAAAAAGGGTAATTTTAATGTTTAATAACTGCAAAAGTTACCTAAAATAAAAAAAAACATCCATCTAATTAATATAAATAAATTGAATGAAACAAAATCTAAAGAATTTACTTTTTTATTTGAAGTAACACATGAAGAAAGGACATAAATGAGATTTGAAGAAAAAATAATGAGAATTTACATTTTTATCAAAGAGAATTTATTTTTTCTGGTATAATGATATTGTTCTCTTCAAAGTAGTTCCCCAGAGAAGTGACACAAAAGAAAGAATTTCTTTGGTATAGCTTTAGGTTCACTTTTTCTTAGTTTCAACTGTCTTGTTCTTTTAATGTCTCTCTCTTAATTAGTTTGGACAGGAAAGTCTACAGGGTACTTTATCTGGAGTACATGGAGGTTGTGTCATCAGTATGGTCTTGTATTTATAATAATCATAAACTAATAGTGTATTGTGAGCTGGAGCATTATTGTGAGGCAAAAGATTGAGTTATTTGTCCCCATTTATGTAATTTTCTTCAGATTGTAAAAGGTGTCATCATGTAAAGGCATTCAGTACTGCAAAGTCCAGATTAAAGGGATTTTACTGTATTATAATTTATTATTTAGATAATTATTTTAACCTACCAAACAATTTTGAATGATTGTGTTAGCTTTTGTTTTTCTGAAAATGCAAATAATCTGCAACTTTACCAGATATGCGATAAAAATTCATTTTGTCATTGCCTGTTTGCAGCTACTACACTTGTTTACAAAATTATGTGGATAAGATTGTGTTATATCTTATATTTGCCCGACTGAGACACTGATTTACTCAAAGCTGATTAACTAACAGCTGTTAAAAGATATAATAAAGGAACCATTACTGTTAAAATAAGAATTAATTAATACAACCAGATAACAACTGATTCACATTCCATGCTGAAATGAGAATGGTGAAATTAATGAGATTTTAATCTTTTTTTTTTTTTTTAAATTAGATCCCATTTTAATCTTAGGTCCCATTTTATTTTTAGTTTACATCAGTGAGTTTGGGCTTGCTTTTAGCAAAAAAAAAAAAATTCATTAAGACTGTTAAATTAAATTGAGGCTTGAAAATAGCTTTTTGTAACATCTGGTTTAATATGGCAATTAACATTTGTCATCTTCAGTTCAGTTCTTCGTGAATCTTATTTATTTATTTACAATTTATCACAATGAAAAAAAAATTAATAAAAAATATTCTACAATTAATTGTTATAAAAATCTAGTGAACATGGTTTCTCAAAACTTTGAGAAATGCATAAAATTAAAATATTTTTCCATATTCTGTACTGCAATAGCCAGAAATATATAAACTACTGGTAAAAAATTATTTTCCTTGTAATTTTTTATGTTTATTAGTTAGGTTTACTTGCTTTATGTGCATGTGTGATAATTACCTAAACTGACAATTAAGTATTCTAGAAATTGATAGGTATAAGAAAGGGAAAATGCCAATGGTCTAAGCTATACTTTTTATAAACTGGTTTTTGTAGATTAGTGAAGTTATTACACCCTTATGCATACAGACTTCAGTGAATGATAGAAAAACGAGTGTGTTGATTTAATTTATGTTAATGTAATTAGAAACCCAACTGAAGCTTTAATAATGTTTTAAACCTATCTGCTTGGTGAAAAAACAACTGTTTCAAAGTAAATGAAAATCAAAATTTATTGTATCTAAGTAGAATTATTTTTTGAATTATTTTTTGTGGCTGTAGAGATCCTTTTATACTTAAACATCACAAAACATCCTTATATTGTTCTAAAGGACAACACAACAGAAACCCTTATGTTCAAAGAATGAGGTGAAAATAAATATTATTGAAAAATGAAGGACTGGGATATCATTCGAGAAGAGAATATTTGTCAAAGACTGAAATTGAGGGAATGATGAATGGAGAAGAAAAAAGGAAAAGAAGGTATTTGATGATAGATTCAATTAAGATCTGAGGAAGATTATGATAACACTAAGAGATTGGTATAGAATTATAAACCATAGAGGAATGTTGAGAGCGAGGACCTACCAGAAGATAGAACACAGTTGAGTGAGTGAAAAAATTTGCTTATTTATTTTGAAAGTATATTAAACGAACACATTTTGGAATTCATAAACAACCTATTTCATACATCATTAATAAGCAACTGGATATTAATGGCTGTTGAAGAACCAAGTAGTACTAGTAGTTTTTAAATGTAATAATCGCTTAAAAAGATATTTAATAAAAACATTAATAAAATGAACAACAAAGATAATTAATTAGAAGTACGGCATTTGTAGAATCATCTATGACTGATATCACCATAAAAAGTTTTATTTGTAATGTTCAATATCGCAGTATAGTTGTGATTAAATGTAAGTTGAAGTATAGTAAACAAAGAAAAAAAATTGGATAACAAGACTAAAAAGGAATGATGTGAAATAAAAATTTGGACAAATTTAGGTTATTGTAAATAAATGGATAAAATTAACAGAGGAAGTAAGAAAATTGAATTCAAGTAGAAAGATAACATTTATTAAAATAACCAAGGATATTAGTAGAAATACTATAAATCTTAGATAAGTAAAAAAAAAAATTGCATGGAAATTTAATGAAAACTAAAGTTAGTAGTGACTAGATCTAAAAAAGAAGACTCCACCGGGTTGGTCTAGTGATTAATGCGTCTTCCCAAATCAGCTGATTTGGAAGTCGAGAGTTACAGCGTTCAAGTCCTAGTAAAGCCAGTTATTTTTACACGGATTTGAATACTAGATCGTGGATACCGGTGTTCTTTGGTGGTTGGGTTTCAATTAACCACACATCTCAGGAATGGTCGAAATGAGACTGTACAAGACTACACTTCATTTACACTCACTCATACATATCATCCACATTCATACTCTGAAGAATTATCTAAACGGTAGTTACGGAAGGCTAAATAGGAAAAAGAAAGAAAGATCTAAAAAAGAAAGTAATTGTAGGAATGTACATGAGGTAAATAAAAAAAGAGAAAATTTTGCAAAGGTGAAGCCAAAATTTAATATCCTAACAAGTCTTGATAGAACATTAATGTTTGGAAAAAAAAGAATTAGGAGGTGGCAGAAGTAGATAAAAGAATTACTCATCGGAGACAAATTGCCCAATAAATAGTATAGAAGAAAAAAGTATCTATGATGATTTCAGTGAAGATTACGTAATACTCTAAATTTTACAGAGCTCTGAAAGAATTAAGCCAAAGGAATTGAACATATGCAATCTGAATTAATACATTGTTTTGGATTAAGTAGCACTGAGTATGTTGTAAATGTAAAACGAAAAATTGATGAAACTGGAAAAATACTTTTATTCGATAAAATTATTGTTTTTATCATACAACTGAGGAAGCAGTGCATTATAAGTTTTATCATCTTTTGCTTCTGAATTTCTAACTTCAATAATTTACAGATATAAAATCACAGTCATTATGTTTGATTTTATAGATTCCACAAAGTTTGTTTGTTAATAACTTTGATATTTTGTAAAATATATTTTATTGGTTTACCAAGTATATATATATGCAATTTTATGTCCTTTTACATTGAATGTATTAATTATATTTATAATATTGTTGTAATGGTATTTAACAGTAATATAATTATTACATGAAATGCATTTATATTCTTAATTATCATCATCAGTATTATCATTATTTATAAAGTGGTTTTTTAGGACATATATTTTTATTATTTAAATATTTATTAACTTATCTATCAATGAATCTATTATTATATCCGTTTATATTTACAATATTTTTTTATATATCCAATTTCTTTATTCATTCTAACATCATTATTATTAGTTTATGTATGGCCTATGAGTCATATTTCTAAATGTATTTATTTTGTATATCCAAGTCATGTTGGAATTTTTGTGAAACGTATATGTATTATAATTTGGTTTCTATAAATGTCTGCTATGATTATCATATCTCATGGTATTACATGGATTTCGAGTGCATCTTAAAACTGTTCTTGACTTGTCTCAACCCCAAAATTTCATACAATGTTTCCACAGAGCAGCACATACCCATGAGCTAATATGTCTATTATGTGATCCCCTCAACCTCTACCGTTTACAGACGTAAAGATATAAGCAGGTCAATGGAACTTCTTCACAACGTTTCTGCTTGAGTCAGTGAAATCCTAAAAGAGAAAAAAGTGATGAAATACACTGATGAAGACAGACTTGCATTCAAATCAGCTGTGAATTGCCAGATATACAATGCAAGATTCACCCTGCAGCTCCAATCAGTCAGAAGTCACTGTCATATCATCAGAAAATACTGCAAGGTGGGTTAAGGCATAATTCCCCAGCCATGTCACCATTTAAGGTGACTATACACCATATGCATGATATATTTTTTTTAATTTTGACAATTGTATGTCTATGAAAATATACCTGAAAACAATATGACTACAAAAAAAAATCTGCTACTTAAAACTTTTTAATTAGGTTTTGGTGTATCAATTATTCAACAAAACAGAATGGTGAATTTTATCATTTTGTAAACACATCTACTCATTACAAATATGTCAAATCACACTGAATTCCATCATTCTCTGATTGTTGACAAAGAATAAGTGAATTCATGACATGGTTACTACATCATGGCAATGACTACTTACTTATTTTATGCATTTTTTTGTGATTTTTTTTTTATTATTAATATTATTTATTACTGCAGTTAAGAAAAACTTCAAAATCCCATAAAATTGGATTTTGGAGTTTTTCTTAAAATTTCTAAATTCAAGATTTAAATTAAATTTTAAAATTTCTCCAAATTTCAACATTCTACGGCTAATTGTTTTTGAATTAGGCAAGATACATATGTACATACATACATACTTGCACAGACATCATCCTGAAACTTATCAAAACTGATTCAGGAATCAACTCATAGAAGGAAGTAAAAATGAAAAAACAAATGCTTCTACTGTGAAGTGATCTAATCTAGAAAGAGTAGGATTGTAACATTATTTTAAAGGTCAGTGAAAAACAAAGATTTTGATGTAAAATCTTGAGGTTATGTTAACCCTACCCAAAAATGTCATCCTTTTAATATTTTTCACAGCTAATTTTAAAAGTGACTACATTAGACACCAAATAGTCTTATACTGAAATTAAGTTCTATTGATGTTAGAGCATTATATGTATATGTATATATTTTATCTCCTTCACTATTTTGTAGCAATTACAGTATTTAAGAGGTGCACGATATAATTTTGAAAATAACCAAAAGAAATTAAATGGATGCAATTTTGATAAGGGTTGTTGTAGCTTTAAGTTATTTTTAAGTCAAATTTTTTTGTTTTTTAATGCCCTTTAAAATACAGTTTTTTAATGTTACAACCTAGGTAACTACCACATACCATGGCTAATGAAGAAATAAAGTACCTAGACCAGACCAGAACTGACAGTGCTTCCTTGCAGTGTAATGTAATTGGCTGAACATTATTTCATGTGTAATATTATTTCATGCGTGTAATATTAATGGCTGTAAAATTACACGGCTGTTGCATAAAATAAACAACATTCTTGGGACAGATAAGATCTTAATGGATATCAAAACCGGAATCAGAGTGGATGTAAGACAGAGAACAGAAACATTTGGAGAAGTATTGTTATTAAAGCCAGGATTCTGTAGTATGAAGGGTTTTTTTTATAAATGGGATATTATATAAAAGGAATAACATAAATAAAAATGTGTTAAAATATATTTAAGAATTGAATTGTGTGACATTTAAGTATTTTTTTTACATTTATTTCCAAGATTGGTTTTAATTTGATGGTTTTTTAAATTTGTATTTGGACTCTACTTAAATATTTGGGATTGTGCAGATAATAAAATAAATTATAACAAATGAAATCACAAGTATAAATAAATAATATTTACTTTTATTACTTTGAATATGAGTAAGGACATCAAAGATTAAATTCCATGGAAAACAAATAAACTGTTCCGGCATTTGCCCTATTGTACCAAGGGAAACCATGGTAAAACCTCTTGATCAGAACAGATTAACAATGTTTATGTTGATACACATTGGCAAATAACATTACAAAATAAACATACAATCCTATTAAAAATTTTATAATAAAAAATATTAATTATACAAATTTCTTCAATATCAGATATTCTTCTTCCCTGAAAAAAAGAAAAGAGAAAATTAATATAATTTTATAAAGCAAAAATTATATAATTAATATCTGCCTCTTACTAATAATATACATTACGCATTTTCACCTTTTCACAATCTACAGGAGAATATACAAAAAAACTGACTGAGAAAACAACATTTATGCTTCATGACAGTTCATTAAAAATATATTATTTTAGTTCTAACAATTGATTATTAATATATTCTTGATAAAATGTTAAAACAGTCCTTTATAATATAAGAAAATTACAAGAATGTAATATTTAGTGTACAGATTGATAGAATAAAGGTTCTGAAAGTACCTCATGAACTGCTATATAAAAATAATTAACAATTTTGTTAATTATGTATTTTACTCTGATTGGTTAAAGATAAAATCTGAACAGTATGTTTGCCCTGTGTACTGTATATTTGCCTTACATATGTATTACTTGGTTAAAAAACCAAAACAGATCACTTATATTTCCATTATCAAATGATTTTGTTTTGATGAATGAAGACCTTAATTGTTTACTATGCTTAATTTACAAAATGTGTGGGTAGAATTTGCAGCCTTTTATGGTAGTAACAAATTATCAATTTCAACTTAGGTGAGAGAAATAACAAATAATGAATTTTTTCTTTTGTTAATTGATATTCTCCAGCCATCTAGGTAGCCATCATATCTTTTGGCTACCTAACAACATAGACCTGCAGTTTGATTGTAGGAAATGTTGCTAATTATAATCTTAGCAACCATTTTACTATTAAAACTAAATTTAAAAATTATATTTAGGTATAAAATAAGTAAGAGAGTTTGCACCGTCAAAGTTCATACCGACTATCCTCATATAAATTTAAAAACCAAATATTATATGGATAAACTGATTTGCCACAACAAAGTCTTCTTTCAGCTGCATAATTACTGATGCAGTTGGTATCTGTATACCATTATGGTCACAACATAAAATTTAGTTGGTGGGAAAATCTACAGTCACAGAAAATCAACTCTATTGACTACAGTTGAATGAATTAACCGATTCCCATTTACTCAATCTGGCAGTATGGCTTTTACTATAAAGCCTCACCAGTAATGAGAGACTAATTTTCATCTTTGTTTTTAAAAGTTCCATGGTGTTACTATTTCTAGTCTCCAAGAGTTTTTATTTAAATGAGTTAAATTGTTATATAATAATGCAGTATGTCTCTTCAGGAATAGATATCTACTCCATTGATAAAAAGCAACTCCCCCAGCATTTGCCTGTATGGATAACTGTGGTAAAACCCTGATTGAGATATGTACTTATTGTAATCATCATTCTGAATTTGAAGACTATATTTCTGAAGAGAATGGCTTAACGTTTTAAAATTACATTTCTGCTCTTATGAACACACTTTGTAATGAACATAACCTAACAGAATTGATTTCTAGAAAGTTAGTTTAAAAGCTGTGCTTCTGCATAATGGCTATAAATTCCAATCAGTACTTGTGGCTTAATACTTGTGTGCTAGTATGAAAGAATTATATGAAACCTTTAAATTAATGTTGCAAAGCTTCAATATGTAGTGTATGGATGGAATATTTGTGGTGATTTGAAGGTAATTGCACTTATTCGTCTGCAGCGTAGTTACACAAAGTATTGTTATTTTTTTGTGAATGGGATAATAAGGACAGAAAGAACCATTTCATTAGAAAAGAATGGTCTAAACGTGAATCACTCATTCCTGAACAGAAAAATGTGAAACATGACCCATTGTGTAATGCTAAAAATGTGTTTCTACCTCCGTTACATATCAAACTAGCAATATTTAAGAATTTTGTCAAGGAAGGCATGGACAATACTCCTGGTTTCATATACTTAAAACTGAAGTTTCCTAAAATTAGTGATGCAAAAATTAAAGAAGGAATATTTGTGGGTTCACAAATACGACCACTAATGAATACATGATGAAAAGTTTGAGGAACTATTGAATCCACTGGAGAAAGCAGCAGGACAAGCATTCAAAAATGTTACTCAGAGTCTTTTTGGGAAATCAAAAGGCGGAAAATTACAGTGATATTGTCAATGATCTTATAACAATGAAAAATTTGGGTTGTAATGTCCTTAAAAGTACACTTCCTACTCTC
This sequence comes from Lycorma delicatula, assembly GCF_047948215.1. Lineage (NCBI taxonomy): Eukaryota > Metazoa > Arthropoda > Insecta > Hemiptera > Fulgoridae > Lycorma > Lycorma delicatula. The sequence continues at coordinate 173,039,988 of NC_134457.1, forward strand.
GCACCTAGTTTTCTTCCCGGAAAATCTTGGCAAAGTGAGCAATGAGTATGGGGAACACTTTCATCAGGAAATTTCAGCAATAGAAAAGAGGTATCAAGGCAAATGGAATCCTAATATGCTAGCCAATTATTGTTGGACCATCAAACGGGATGTCCACAGGCAAAATATAGCAGAAAATCATCATTTCTTACTTTTTAGGCAAGTCAAATGTTCAAATATTGTGTAGTTAAGAATTTAGAAATTATTAAAATTTTGAAATTATAAATGCCAGTCTCTTGGAAACCTTCTGTAATGGGGGAAAACCAATATCATATTTGAATTCAGGAGAAAAAAAACTAAACAATTTATATATATTTTTCTTCTAGAGACAAAAAAAAAATTCCTTTTTGTTCCCCAGTGTAATCAGAAAATTATACCTACCCTTTCTAAACAAAAAATAAATTGGTCTCTTCATATATGTAGTGTTAAAAACCATTATTAACATGAATCACACTACAGAAATGATTTTAATGCCATGTGTTTTTGGCAATTCAAATAATTTCTAATACAAACATTAAGTAAAACTTGATTTTCAAATTTAACTTTAATGAATCATTTAAGTGCATACCTGTTCTACTGTTTATGTGAAGTAAGCTTTTAAATCTTCAAAAAATTCAAATAAAAGGAAAACACACTTTCATTAAGTTTAAAGAAATATGAACTTTTTGATGCAAATTAAATCTAATAACTATCAACAATTTATTGATTGCCTTTGTTTTTTATTATATTAAAAGTGGATATTTTATAGTATTTTTTACAGATTTCAAATCTGCAAATCTAGAATGAGAGCATGGCTTTTAACAACACAAATTTAAAAAAAAAAAACTTGACTTTTTACAGAATTATATTCCCTACAGTATGAATTATCTTACCTAACATCTGCATTTCTTCGGTTTTCTCCTGAATTCAGCCTCTAGAATATCCCTTCAGCTACTGCTGGATATTGATTACTATCAACAGGCATACTCGGGCTTCATTTTCACAGGAAATTAGTTTCCACGACAGATATATTCTAGTAAAATCATTCACTGTGCTCGTCACTTACAGTGCTTTTTAGGAATGTCCAAATGTTAATCAACATATGTATTCGTTTCTTAGACATATTATATCCCAGTTATAGTTTTCAAGAAGTTACTTATCAATTGTAGGCAATTCTTTTTTTTTTACTAGAAATAATTTAAAAATATTTTGAAATGATATCTTACTGCTTTTTCAGGTTCATTCAAACTGCTTTCAGTCAGAATCCTACATAAGCTTACATATCTGTGGTTCAACAAATATCTATTCTTTGATTTTTGCCTCGCAGATCTAGGGAAATCTACTCTTAAGCTTAGCTATTTTAACTAGTTCTGTTAACCTACTTCATGGAATATACAAAATCATTACAATCTGTGTGCATAGACTTTGTACGACAATTGAAGCTTTATGTGTATAACTATCCATGATAAAGAATTCATATTGTGTAACAAAGTTTATGAATAATGGAATCATAACATTCTTCCATAATTTTTACGACTTTAATAGTTTTATAATAACAACAGCAATATTAACAATAATCTGGTTAAAACTGCAATAAGAGGAATTTTTTTTTTTATATGTAATGTCTAACTCTGCTCCTTTAACTTTTCATTGACTGAAAAATAAATGATAAAAAAAATTTTTTTAAATGCTAGCTGTACTCAATTTTGATTTTCTATTAGCAGATTTTTACACACTACTTAAATATTTTTCTCATCCAGTATTAGTTTAAACCCATACGGGATTGTTATTTCAATCCACTTTTCTTAAATTTTAAATAAACATTCTATTTAATTCTACATAATCAAATACTTTTTTTTTAAATCTACAAATATATTAAAAGGTTATTTTCTTCAACTTACCTTCCAAAAATGAATGCAAGATCTTAAAACAATTTCTGTTTTTTATGCATCTTTTGAAACCAAATTGGTCTCCATTGAACAAACCATTTATTATTCAGTCAGTACTCATGTTACAAACTTGTTCTATTCTTCAAATTCTGCACCATTCATAATTGTATTGCTTAAGCATACGATAATAAATTTTAGATGGTTTTTACAATTCATAAAACAAGAATCTTATCACTGAATTCTTTCTTCAAAAATACACTTTTCAAGGCAACTTATTGAGTAGTGATGATTGTTACATATAATTGAGTATTTATTAATCACAATTTTAAACTGTTGATAAGGACCCTTCCAACCAATGATTTTGAAAGTAACATACATCAATTTTGATATATTTTTATAATAAAGATGCTCGTCTCGATTTACTGAATAATTATTTACTATAATACAGTACCTCTTACACTTTATTATTAATATTTATGTAATGTATGATATCAGTAAAAAAAAATGTTAATATTTAACTACTCTTCTTATGTTTCGTTTCTCTACATTTTTTTCTCGTAGATTTCTCTACATTTTTTCTGCATATTATATTTTACCATCAACAGTATATTTTATCCTAAAGTTTCTTTAATACAACGATTTTGGAACACAGTACTTTTATTTCATAAGTTTCTCATTTCAAGACTTTTTAGCATAACTGCATTTCTCTGAGTATCCCTGAGGAAAGCAACAGACGTAGCTGTTGCTTTCCTCTTTTGCTTGAATAATTTAGCTACCTTTTATTTTTTGCATTTGTTTAAACCACTTTAGCTGTTCCGTCCCAATAATGGCCAGTATTTTATTCACACCAACACATTTCCTTATTTAATTTTGTATTCTTTCTTTTCTAGTTTTTCTGTATACGCTTCTCAAAAATTCTATAGTTGGAACTTTCAGATTTTAATTTTTTGTTTTAGCACCCAGCTTTCTGCTCTATGTGTAAGGATTGACAGAAAAATTTTATGAAGTACTTCTTTGCATTTTACTGGCACTTCCTTATCTCTAATTAGACTTCTTGCATATTAGTAAAACCAAATGCATTCTGAACAATTACAACCAGTTCTGTAACAGAATATTAACAGATCATAGTTAGATACACACGGTTGACATAACTAAGTTACATTTTAAACAAGTTAAACATAATTAACTTCTAAAGTAATAAATTATATTTTACAAAAGATTTATGTTTTTACAGAATTATCATTTACTCAGAAATATTATTAAAGTAAAAGAGATAATATGATAAGATGTAGGTGGGAGGATTTGGTTAAAATAGTTAATACTGGATTGGGTGTAGGCTTTTAATTAACTATAACAGGAAAGTAAAACGATACTTTTTGTTCTTCAAAAATCTAACAGAACTAGTGTAACACGAAAAAGTTTAGTGTGATATTAATCAAATATGTAAAATATGGAATGCGAGAAGGCAACTGTGAAACAATTACACTGGCATGTAAATTAAATTTTTTTTCTGGTTCATGAAGTTTAACAAGACACACCAGATTCAAAATAAAAAATGTATAAAATAATCCAGTCCACTTAATGATGTTTTGGCATCATTAAGTGGACTGGATGTTATCACAATTTTAAAATGTATGTCAATAAAAAGGATCAAGTAAACACTATCAGAAATTTTAAAGTTCACTAAAATTAAAATTTAGTCAACAACTTGTTCACTAAAAAGCTGTTTCTGATGTAACTGGGGAAGTAAATGAGGTAAGAATTTTCTACTTGGATAACTGGTACTCTTTCCCAAATTTATTCATAGGACTATTGAATTGGGGAATTTATGTAATAATACAGTTAAAACAAATCAAATAAATTTATGAAGAAAAATGTTAAAAACAGATTTGAAAAATGGAGCACTCGCACTTTCTTCTTCTCACAATCTGTTGCGACTAAAATGATCAGACAGAAATAATGTTATGATACTGTCTTTTTGGAACAAAAAACCCTATACCTGTCAGTGGTTCCTTGGAAAGAGAATAGGGAAAAATTCACAGCATGTATTAAAATGAAGAGTTACAAATGAGTACAACTAATCTATGAGTGGAGTGGATAAATAGGATTAATGAATATGTGCTTTTCTTGTCATGTGTCGTTACAGCAAAGGGTATAAAATGTTTTTCTCGCTTATTTGATGAGCCACTTTACACAGCTAGTGTGATTCAAAAACTACTTTGTGAAAATAAAACAAAACATACCAAAACTTTAACTGATCTTTGGTTAAGTGTAGCTGAATAATTTCTGGAGATAGTAAGCTATCTTGCTGCAAAAATAATCATGGGCTTCAAAGTACAACAGTAAGGGGTTGTATATTTTATTGAAAAAATTTTACTATTAAAGCAAGGCTCTCCAGAAAATTTAGAATTTATAGTGCTCATAAAAATCAATCAGAAACCGCACACCACTGCAAAAAATAAAAACACACGTAGAACAGAAATTTTGAAAAATTGTAAAATTTTTACAGCAATGTAAAATTAAGATTTGGAATAGATTTAAACAGTATCAATATAAAATAAAGTAAGAAAAATGATGTGATTCTTTTAATTAAAAGAGATATATTGCATGTAGTCAGTCTATGAATAACATGTAATAGATAAAAATAACTCTAAACAGGAAAAATCAAATTTTTATGAGTCTTAATTATCTAGGCATTTATTATATTTTTCATTTCTAGCACAAATTTTTTATTTATAAGAGGATCATTTTGTAATTGCCCATAATTATCCTGGATTTACTATCCCATTCCATTCATACAGGAAGTATGAAAATTTAAACTACTCTTTTTATTGTCTCAATAAAACACTTCCTAGTTTCCCATAATAACACACAATGTTTGGTGTATTTTATTTGTTTTTAAACAATGCGATAAGACAATTTAGGTAAAAAAGTTTCTCTAAGGATACTGAATGCACAGTTGTACTGAAACATGTCTGTTTCCATTTTTGGTAATGTTATTTTTCTATTGCTTTACCTCGTACCCTCCTCTTGTACTGTTTGGTGTAAGTTTGTACTATCTGGTATAACAAAAAGCTGACCTTAGTATTTCCTCAGCCTTCCCCTCAAATTAGCAATTTTTAACAATATACAAAATTACAAACTAAACTCACATAACAGAATACTAACTGAAAGCAATAATTTATAAGAGGGTTTGCAGTAGGTTTGTTAAATAATGGTTAACTTACCAGATTAGTAGTACTGAAGGTGGGTAGGTAAGAACCTGTCATTCTAAGAAAGAGAAAATTTGGTTACCGTGACATAGCCTTGGAGACAAAAAGTTGGAATTGAATGCGAATGGGAAACAACTTGGTCATGGATTGAAGCCCTGACTTTAATACGACAAAAAATAGAACCTGTGTAGTAGACTGTGGCAAACACAGATTTAAGTGCTTATGTGATTATATGAAATATATTGACTCTATAGTATTCCATACTACATTTAAAGCATGCAGCAGTTTTTTTACTGTTAAGAATAGTGCATCGTCAATGATATCCAAAATATATTATTGTGCAAAATCTTAACAAAATATGAAAAAAAATTCAATTTAAAATTAATACATTTGATTCAACTAATGAGATATAAAATGTCATAGTAAAACCCTTCACAAGTCTGTGTTATTAACAAATAAGATTACATTAATTATATTTTTTATTTAAAACATGTTAAACTGAATTACAGTATTCTATTAAAATATTTTACCATTTATTCTGTCAAAAATTAAAACTTTTTAAAAAACCTCTCTAGTAAATTTGTTAAAGAAATCTGCTGATCTGTTTTTATATTTTTCCCTGTAATCTAATATATGTTAAATTATACTAACTTGGCTCAACTGGACTTTCGACTGTGTTAATCTACCATCATTTTGATTCTTTTGAAATCAACCTTTTCATCCTTTTCTTTTTTGTTAATACTCTCCAATACACACATAATTTTCCAAGTATCACTTTACTGTTTTCATCATTAATTGGTAAAAGTATAATTAACTCTCTATATCTGAAACAAACTTGAAACACTCCGAGAAAAATCAGTAAAAAGACATCAAAACTAATTATTACAAATCTATGAGTTAATATTTTCATCTTTTTGATTCTTTAGAAATCAATTTTTCCTACTTTTTTCCTCCTAACATCATTTTTTTCATTAATTAAAATATCACATCTTCTATTCGTGAAACAAACTTAAACTTTCTGAAACAAAATTAGTAAAGTAATTAAGATAATTGATAAAAATACAATTTGATGTACCTGAAATATACATAAGTAATAAATAAAACTATACATAGTGAAAATTCCCTACAAGTTAACATAACTTAACTGCATGCACGTAATCTAATTTTAAATAAATGTAACAAAACATTTTAAAATATAAATTCACATTTCATCGCTGGGCCTACTGGGGTTGGATGGTAGGGTACGCAAATGCGACTTAACCTAAACACAAAATACTTATTGAACCTGCAAAAAAACACAACACATGTAATTAAAAAAGAACTTATTCAGGGGCTTATTTGGGAAATGCGATTTTTCCTTAATTTTAACATGCAAATTTATTCTTACATGCACATATTTACTAAACAAAACAAGAATATATATAATACCTGTAAAATAAACTTCATCCTACTGGAAAAGGAACACCAGTTATAAAGTAGTCCTCCCTTTAATTGTTATTATAAAACTATGTAGTTAAGCTATGTTAAACACTGTTCAATTTCTGCGGCGATAATTCGACAAGTGATCAAATGTTTTGCATCTGCGTCATTGAGAAGGCCCCCTTGTGACACAAATGCTGTCACTGTTATTTTACAGTAAAACATGCTGTCCAGGCCATAGATGCCCCTGGTGGCTGGCGTTATTTTAAGTACCACAAGGCACGTAGGGGTCTCCCTACCGTCCCTTGTGGTCAGCTTTTTCATTAACGCCACATCATAGTTTACAGTAAAACATGCTGTCCAGGTCATAGATGCCCCTGGTGGCTGGCGTTATTTTAAGTACCACAAGGCACGTAGGGGTCTCCCTACCGTCCCTTGTGGTCAGCTTTTTCATTAACGCCACATCATAGCCTAGTGTGATAAGATCTCCTCTCCCACTTCTTCACAGATGGTCCCAAAGGGGATACCTTGAATCACGACTTTAAGCTCCCTCTCCCTTCAAGTGCAGAAAACTCCGCATTTCCTGGAAATCACCTTCGCTGCTTAACTGCAACCTTACTGAGAGCCCAGTGCTCTTTGCGACCAGGCGCCCGCGGATTATAGCAGATATGGTTCTTGCCAATGTGGGCCACTTCCTAGGGCAGTCCAACAATTTTGGTGGGATTTTCTCCCACTCCTCAACCGGAGGTTTTAAGGGGGTTTCCCCTACAACTTCCATGATGGCGGCAGCCATTTCCGGACCGCCCTCTATTGTGATTGGCTCCATGAACTTATTGTCCACGGCTACCAACACCTGGCACTTGACCCTCTTCCGGGCTCCCAAGGTTAGAAACTCTCCTCGCCGGAAATTGCCAGGGAGGGATAACGTGGAGGTGGTGGGCAATTAGTCACCATTAGCCTAAATTAAAAAAACTAAACATAAATTTTAACACTAGCTTACGTTTAGGTTCACAAAAGAAATAAATTCATTTAATTAAAAAAATATGAAAATTTAAAAAAATTAAGTGGATAACGGCTTAAATTAGCGTAAATTGCTAATACAAGGCGATGCTTAAACCTGGAAAAGTCTGTATCAGTATACAGCTAAATAAAATAAAACTAAAAATGATTTATTTAATACTAATCACTACTTAATCTGTAAAATAATTTGCAAGTAATAGAATTACTTTGTCGTATACCTAAAAATAAAATTTAAATACTTAACAAATTTTTAAACGCTGTTAAGAAAAGAACAGTATTTAAAATACATTAAGGTAATTAAAATAGTATTTATATAAATGTTTATAACCCTAGTTATAACTTATTTGAATATTAAAGAATAATTTCTAAATATAACTTTATAACACTAGTTGTAACTTATTTAAAATAGAATAAAAGGGTAATTGTGAGCCCGAACATCCTCAACCTTCATCTTTTTTAAATTGAAATATGTTGAAAAATATGTTACATAGTTAATAAAAATACAAGTTTCAAAAGTCGGAAGAGTGAAATTACCTTAGTATTCCTCCTCAGAATCTGTAATGGCAGTAGCGTTGATCAGCTATTTTGGGAAACTCCATCATATAGTCAGGATACAATGAAGCTGTCTACTGGCCACCTAAATAGGTAAAATACATATATACATATAATTTGTATATTAAAAGTTAATTAAATGACGTTAGCTTGCTTGGGTTATGTTTGGTTAGGTTATACTGATACAGAGCGTTTCATAATGTTCTTTGGAGTTTCGAAAATTCATTAACAAAAAACTATTTCACTCATAAGAATAAAATAAGTACTATAGGAAAGTGTACTCCATATAGTTTTTTCCACATATACTAGGCAGTTATTAAACCATTTGCTCACTAGGCGTCGACAGTAGAGAAAATGACTGCTACGGGAAGCAAGAAGTCGTTCTATGTGTCAGAATTTCACTTGTCAAGGTCAGTAATTTCTGTGCAACGTGCATTTCAGTTGAAATTTCATATGGAGCCACCAAGTGACAATTCAATTCGTGCATGGTATAAACAACTCAGTGAAACTGGTTGCTTGTGCAAGCGAAAATCAACTGGTCGTCCATCAAACTCAGAAGTCAATGTCGAACGTGTGCATGCAAGTTTCATTCGCAGCACGTCAAAATCGACTGCGGCTGCAGGCGGAGAATTAGGAATTCCGAAAACAACAGTGTGGAGAGTTCTCCGTAAACATTTATTATGCAAACCGTACCATCTTCAATTAATCCAGCGTATTTCTGATGGAAATAAAACACATAGGCTCGATTTTTGTTTACAGTTACAGGAAAAGATATTGATAGATGAAGGTTTTCAAAACAAGATAATTTTCAGCGATGAAGCTATTTTCCATATTAGCGCCAAGTAAACAGTTATAACATGCGAGTTTGGGGAACTGAAACCCCACACGATTATGTGGAACACATTCAGGATTCTCCGAAAGTAAACGATCTCTCGTGAGGCAGTGTATGGGCCGTTCTTTTTTATGGAAACAACAGTAACCGGCAGGATATACCTGGATATATTTCAATTATGGCTTATGCCTCAGCTACTCAACGACTTCATTTTCCAGCAAGATGGTTGTCCTGCCCATTTTCATAACGAGTCTTGGTTCACTGTATCCTGACTATATGATGGAGTTAACCAAAACAGCTGATAACAACGCTACTGCCATTACAGATTCTGAGGAAGAATAATGAGGCAATTTCATTCTTCCGACTTTTGAAACTTATATTTTTACTAATTATATAACATATTTTTCAACATACTTTAATTTGAAAAAGATTAAGGTTGAAGACGTTCAGGCTCACAATTACCAATAAAAGTAAACTATGCTAAAACTTATCCGGTTTGACCGAAGGTCAAACAGAAGATACAACGCTATCGCTGGCTTGACTGGGCATCCTGCAGGCCTCCGTGGTATCGTCTCAGCCTTTCATTCGGAGGTCCCGTGTTCAAATCACGGTCAGGCATGGCATTATCACACGCTACAAAAATTATCATTCATCTCATCCTCTGAAGCAATACCTAACGGTGGCCCCAGAGATTAGAAAAAAAGGGCTGGGGGTCCTAACAGTATGTTGGTGACGATACTTTAACGTTTGTTAAGCAACCATTGTCGTACCTGCAACAAAAGAGAAAAAGAACAAACAATATTAGTATTATGTATACTTTCAGTAACAAACATTTCCTTCTTTTTTTAAATAGCATTAAGAAAAACCAAAGTATTTAGTTGATAGCTACCTTATAATTATGTTACAATTCAATTTCACAACAAGAGTGGAAAAGCTTGCGTCTCTTAATTGAAATATTTATTAATTTACTAATCATCAAGAAAACAAGAACATTACTCCAAAATACTAAATTAAAAAGAATATTATTAATCAGTATAGTAGAACTAACAGTTAAGTCACATATTAACTACATTTCAAGAAACTCATTATACAAAGAACTCAGAATAACTCTGTGACAAAATTAGCACTGATATTATTTGATAAAAGTTTACATTTGCTCACTAAATAGTACCAGAGAGATTTACAAGCAGCTTGTGAATTCCTAAGTAAAACTGGATTAGAATAATATAGTATGTTTTTATCTAACACTATGTAACACTAAACTATGTAACTAATAAACAGTTTTTGGCAATGAAAGTTTTTTTGTGTTCCTAACATAACTTCTTACCTTGAATTAAAAAATGTAAACAAAATTTCTTTATCACCCATAGTTTTTGTGCGATAACATTTTTTAAGTATATCTTTTGCTGAATTCTATGTATTTTTTAGGGATAACTCATCTGCATAAAGGAATATTTTAAATGATTACTAACAGAGGGTGAGGTACAAACATATTATGAAGGCAGTCGTGGTAAATTCATGATGATACTGAAGATTCTGTCTTGTCAGTACAGAGGAGTCTTCTGATTCGTACCAATAACACACCAGTATTGTTTAAATATTCACTGTGTATGAACATACTGTGGTTTCACTCTGTTTCACAGTTACTGAGTGCAATGTGTTATGTTAGAGAATAAATATACCTAAGAAGTGTATAAATGATCTGAACTCCTGTTATATGTGTGGGGATCTGATATTTAAAAAACAACCATAAAGTTTGACTATGCTAATTAAAAACTGTTACGGGCTATATTTTGACTGTAGAGTTGGGGATTAAGGTAAGAACTGATCATCTCACTTCTGTTTTCTAACCTGAATATAACATCTGACAGTCCAGGCTAGGGGTAATTGGCACATGCAATTGTGTGGTGTAAACCACAAGACCCTTTGTCGGACTGTTATTTCTGTATCGCAAAATTAACAGGGATAAGAATTGGAAAATCCAAACACACATCCTTACCCCATAGGGGAGGATACCCACCTTGTGGCGATCCAGGTCAACACACAATCTGCTCTGTTCCTAACCCAGATGGCTTTACCAGAGGTCATATTCCAGACCCTTAATACCCGATTACATATTTCATTCATCAGTACAACCTCTATCAGGATGGATGGCGCCTAGAAAGACATTTCCATCGGTGTTAAAACCAATCAACAAACAAAAGATATTTTTTGAACTTACCTAAACTGAATCAAAAAAATGATAACCATTAAAAATTTACAAATTGAAACAAACATTAAATCATAACCCTCAAAAATTGTACCTAACATCACAATTTCGACCTGCCACATTATGGCAACTAAAATTATCAAACAACTACCAGGCACAATCCCAGAACATATTGTACTTCGCCCCATTAGTTAACATAAAAATGAGTCTACCACTACATAAAAAGTAAGAGCTTTTCAAAGTTTTCCTCAGGCAACAGATATAAATGATACTGAATTTCATTATTTGATAGAAAAATTTCTTCACTATAGTGACACTTAAAACAAAGATGAAGAATTCAAAGAATTATTAAACTAAGGCAAAATGTCAGCATGGAAGCCATTCAAAAGTATTGTCCAACCCATTTTAGGATATTATAAATATTATGATTACAAAATTTATTAGACTATGTACCACAAATGTGCATTATAATGTGTAATCGTTTAAAATTAGGGGCTCGTCTCACATTTTGATGAAATTTGTAATATACCTTTTATTCAGAACCTAAATATTACAGTCTAGGCGGTAACGGTTTTAAAATTGGCATATTTAGACGTTTTCTATATGACGCTAATTTTTCATTTAATGCCACCAGAATATCATCAGAAATGATTATTTTGTTATGCGCCAGTTGAAAAAGGTGTGGTTAAATTTTTATTAAATTAAATGTAAAAAAACAGCTAAAAATCAATTTTTTCCTTCTATTTCCCTAGATAACTCAATAATTTTTCATTTTAGAGAAAAGATCAAATGAGAAAAAAGTTTTGTTATTAAATTTTACACGCAATATCAACGGTTGCAAATTGAAAAATATACGTTATTGTTGATTAAAAATAACAATAACTGTAAAAAAAAAGATTATTGAGGAATTTTTTTCGAGTTCTTATACTATACATAGGACCTTCAGATTTTGCCTCAAAGAAATTTTTGATATGATAAAGCAACATGTCAAATTTCATCAAAATCGGTCTGACACTTTTTGCACAATAATTTTGCAATCCAGATTTAAAACAAAAAAATGCGATTTTTACAAATTGTGCAGGGTCTGAAAGAAAGTCTCTAAATATTTGAAAATTTAATCACATATAAAAGAGCACTCAAACTTTCAGATGCATTTTGAAAAATTTAGATCGGTTAATTAGGAGAGTCTAGGGAAGTTTTCATACATGCAATTTTTTGCTTTTAACAAACTGAATATCTTCACGAATTTTATCTAAATTTATTATAAAAAGCACAGCTTAAAATTACTCTGTTTTTGTAAAATGTAATCTGGTGATAGAGAAGTTGTATTTAACCTAGTTGAATTTTAATTATTTTTTTTTTACATTAATCTACATAATCTGTATTATAGTAGTTCACATATTTTATTTTTTTTAGTTTATTGTTTTTCAAAGTTTTCATTAGAGTTTGTTAATTCATGTAAAATCTTTGTATATTTTTTAATTTTATCATTCTAACTTATAATACAATGTTTTTTATTAAAATGGGAAAGCAAGATGAAAATTAATTTCATTTGAATTGGAATTCTTAAATGTAACTTTTATTTAGAATAAGTTTAAATTAATTATTTTTCAATATATTTCTATTAAAGTAATTATAGTTACTCAGTTTTGAAAATAGTGCATTACTTATCGGTCTTGTTCGTACTGAACTGTGAATTTAAGATACAATATGAACAAAAATTGAATTAAAACATACACCTTACTTAAACTTAAAGAGTTCTTAAAATTGTTATGTTTATTCTAACTGCTGTAAAAACCATTTTGTCCAAAACATCAAAATATTTTTAAAAATGCATTTATTTACAAAAAAATCTTATGTGGACACTATATGACTTCCTTTATGCCTATTGAATTACATATGCAAATTTTTTAAAAATGAAAGTACATAAAATTTTATTTCATTAAATAACTTCTGATATTTTTTCATATTTTCTTTTTTTATTGTTATTATTGAATTGTTATTTATTGTAAAACTTTTTACAATCAGAGGTTAATAATTATTAATAAATCAATATATTTAAATTAAAAAAGTTAAAAAAAAGTTGTGAAGTCAGATTTGAACCGACTGTAAAATCCAAATATTTCATTAATTAAAATTTTATTTGGCTATAACTCTGGAACCAATGAAAATAAGTACCATTTATTATATATCGTTGAAAAGCTCTCAATGAAGGCTTATTACTGCAGTTAAGAAAAATTCCAAAATCAAAATATTGGATTTTGGGCTTTTTTTTTACTTTTGGTCCAGTCGATTGCAATCAAAAAGGGAGTTGCACAACTATATGTTGTTACACAGAACTAAATCAAAAATGTCAACATCATTAAGAGATGACATTATTTTTAATGTCATCTCTTAATGAAGTTGTAGATTGTTAAAATTGCAAACGAGGAAAAATTGGCAAAAACAAGATGCAAGTAATTTTTCATAATTCCTGATGGATTTTTTCAAATAATTTTAAACTTGGAAAAATCACGCAGAAAAGAATGAGTTAAAGTTTTAAACTCAAATTTTACATCAAATGGTTTGTATGAAATTCTTAAAAAAAAGCTTTTACAATCCTATTAAAAAGCTTTTACAGAATAATAACAATTCTATTTCTACTAAATTTAAGTAATATTGTACTCACTTATGATTGTAGAATATTGCAGGTGTCTTGAATAAGGACTTATACAATGTTAAATAATATAATAGTAATCTCGTTCGTGAAAGTTTTTAATTCATTATTTCAGATTTCAAAGGTAATGAAACAAGATTGCTGAAATCAAAGGAAACAGAGCTATAAATAAAAACAAAAATATGTCAAACCTCTTGACATAAGAATGAAAAGAGTTTATCATTTTTTTTATATCTCAATATTGTGAAATTTAATAATAGGTATCAATTAATTCATTCTTTTTGACTAGTCAAATAACTATTATAAAAGGTAAAATCATATAAACAGTTTGTATAATCAGAGAATTATACCTACCCTTTCTAAACAAAAAACAAATTGGTCTCTTCACCACTAACATGAATCATACTACAGAAATGATTTTAACACCATGAGTTTTTATGCAATTCAAATAATTTCTAATATTAACATTAAATAAAACTTGATTTTCAAATTTAATGAATCATTTAAGTGCATACCTGTTCTACTTTTTATGTGAAGTAAGCTTTTAAATCTTCAAAAAATTCAAATAAAAGGAAAACACACTTTCATTCAGTTTAAATAAATATGAACTAGTTGATGTAAATTAAAACTAATAACTATCAACAATTTATTGATTACCATTATTCTATAATTTTTTTTTCTATTGCATGAATTTAAAGTGGATGTTTTATTAAAAAAACCTGATTTTTTTTTACGGAATTATATTGCCTACAGTTTGATATTATCTTACTTAACATCTGCTTAGCTTCAGTTTTCTCCGGAATTCAGTCTCTAGAATATCCCTCCAGCTACTGCTGGATATTGATTACTATCAACTGTCATACCGTTACTCATTGGAAGTTAGTTTCCACAGATATATATTGGTGAAATCATTTCACTGTGCTCGTCACTTACATTGCTTTTTAGGAATATCCAAATGTTAATCAACACGTGTATTCGTTTCTTAGACATATTATATCCCAGTTATAGTTTTCAAGTAGTTACTTATCAATTGTAGGTGATTCTCAGTCTTTTTTTTCCTAGGAATGATTTAAAAATATTTTGAAATGATATCTTACTGCTTTTTTTTGGTTCATTCAAACTGCTTTCAGTCTGAATCCTACATAAGCTTATGTGTGGTTTAACAAAAATCTTTCTTTGATTTTTGCTTCGATGATCCAGAAAAATCTACTCTTACTATTTTAACTAGTTCTTTTATGAAAAGAAAATTGTATGGAAATATACAATGCTTAATAATTGTTGCTATTAATAGATAACTGTAATTACAATCTGTGTGAATAGACTTTGTGAGGGTAATTGAAGCCTAATGTGTATATCTGTTCACGAGCAAAAATTCATATTGTATAATAAATTTTATGGATAACAAAATCTTAACATTCATCCATAATTTTTACTACTTATGTTTCCTCTTTTCTTATATAGTTTTATAATAACATGAGCAATAATTATAATAATCTGGTTAAAACTATAATCAGAGAAATTTTTTTTTCTTTTTTGCATGTAATGTCTAACTGTGCATCTGCAACTTTTCATTGACTGATAAAATAATTGATTAAAAAAAAAAATTTTTTAATGCGTAGCTGTACTCAATTTTGATTTTCTATTAATGGATTTTCATACACTATTTAAATATTTTTCTCATCCAGGATGTTTTAATAAAATTTAAGAAAAGCCAGATTGAAATAACAATTCAGTATGAATTGTTATTGTTGAATTGTTATTAACTAATACTGGAAGAAAAAAATATTTAAATAGTGTATGAAAATTCATTATAGAAAATCAAAATTGAGTACAGCTACACATTAAAAAAAATTTTTTTTAATCAATTATTTTATCAGTCAATGAAAAGCCTCCTCTATATATCATGAGACCTTGCATTTGGTGAGGGAGCTTGAGTGCTCAGGGATACAGAGTAGCTGGACCGAAGGTGCAACCATATCGGAGAGGTATCTGTTGAGAGCCAGACTAAGGAATGATTCAAGGAATGATTCCTGAAAGAGGGCAGCAGCTCTTTCAGTAGTTGTTAGGGGCGTGAGTCAGAATGACTTAAACGGCCATATCAACATCACTCAGTCCTCTGAGTACTGCGCAGCTGAAAGCAATGGAAAACTACAGCTGCTTTTTTTTTCCAAGAAAATGTGGCTCTGCATTTTCATATAGCAATGATGGAGGCGCCTTCCTTGGTAAAATATTCCGGAGGTAAACTAGTCCCCTGTTCGGAACTCCGGGTGGGGGACTACTAAGGAAGGGGTCACCAGAAAATTAAAAAATAACATTCTACGAGTCGGAGCGTGGAATGTTAGAAGTTTAAAAAAGGTTGGTAGGCTAAAAAATTTAAAAAGGGAAATGGATAGGATAAATGTGGATGTAGTAGGAATTAGTGAGGTTCGGTGGGAAGAGGAAGGCAACTTTTGGTCAGGTGATTTTAGAATAATTAACTCAGCTTTAAATAATGGGCAGGCAAGAGTAGGTTTCGTAATGAAGAAGACGATAGGGAAGAGAGTAGAGTATTTCAAAACGCATAGCGATAGAATCATTGTAATAAGGATAAAATCAAAACCTAAACCGACAACGATTGTAGTCTATATGCCTACAAGCGCCCATGATGATGATGAGGTAGTGTGTGTATACGAAGAGATTGATGAAGCAATTAAACACGTAAAAGGAGATGAAAATTTAATAATAGTTGGAGATTGGGATGCAAGCATTGGAAAAGGCAAGGAAGGAAATATAGTGGGTGAACACGGGCTGGGCAAAAGGAATGAAAGAGGGGACAGACTTATAGAGTTTTGCACGAAGTATAATTTAGTAATTGCCAACACCCAATTTAAAAATCATAGTAGAAGAATATACACTTGGAAAAAGCCAGGCGATACTGCAAGGTATCAGATAGATTATATCATGGTTAAGCAAAGATTTAGAAATCAACTCGTTGACTGCAAAACTTACCCTGGAGCAGACATTGATAGCGACCATAATTTGGTGATAATGAAATGTAGATTGGGGTTTAAAAACCTGAAGAAAAGGTGTCAGATGAATCGGTGGAATTTAGTGAAGCTTGAGGAAGAGGAGGTAGAGAAGATTTTTGAGGAGGACATCGCAAGAGGTCTGAGTAAATAAGATATGGTCGAAAATGTAGAAGAAGAATGGGAGAATGTTAAAAAGGAAATTCTTAAATCAGCAGAAGCGAACTTAGGCGGAATAAATGGAACTGGTAGAAAACCTTAGGTTTCAGACGATATATTGCAGCTGATGGATGAACGTAGAAAATATAAGAATGCTAGTGATGAAGAAACTAAAAGGAACTATCGACAATTAAGAAATGCTATAAACAGGAAGTGCAAACTAGCGAAAGAAGAGTGGATTAAAGAAAAGTGTTCAGAAGTGGAAAGAGAAATGAACATTGGTAAAATAGACGGATCATACAGGAAAGTTAAGGAAAATTTTGGGGTACATAAATTAAAATCTAATAATGTGTTAAACACAGATGGTACACCAATATATAATACGAAAGGTAAAGTCGATAGATGGGTGGAATATATTGAAGAGTCATACGGAGGAAATGAATTAGAAAATGGTGTTATAGAGGAAGAAGAGTAAGTTGAGGAGGATGAAATGGGAGAAACAATACTGAGATCTGAATTTAAGAGAGCATTAAAAGTATTAAATGGTAGAAAGGCTCCTGGAATAGACGGAATACCTGTAGAATTACTGCGCAGTGCAGGTGAGAAAGCGATTGATAGATTATACAAACTGGTGTGTAATATTTATGAAAAAGGGGAATTTCCGTCAGACTTCAAAAAAAGTGTTATAGTCATGATACCAAAGAAAGCAGGGGCAGATAAATGTGAAGAATACAGAACAATTAGTTTAACTAGTCATGAATCAAAAATCTTAACTAGAATTCTATACAGAAGAATTGAGAGGAGAGTGGAAGAAGTGTTAGGAGAAGACCAATTTGGTTTCAGGAAAAGTATAGGGACAAGGGAAGCAATATTAGGCCTCAGATTAATAGTAGAAGGAAGATTAAAGAAAAACAAACCAACATACTTGGCATTTATAGACCTAGAAAAGGCATTCGATAACGTAGACTGGAATAAAATGTTCAGCAGTTTAAAAAGATTAGGGTTCAAATACAGAGATAGAAGAACAATTGCTAACATGTATAGGAACCAAACAGCAACAGTAATAATTGAAGAACATAAGAAAGAAGCCGTAATAAGAAAGGGAGTCCGACAAGGATGTTCCCTATCTCCATTACTTTTTAATCTTTACATGGAACTAGCAGTTAATGATGTTAAAGAACAATTTAGATTCGGAGTAACAGTACAAGGTGAAAAGATAAAGATGCTACGATTTGCTGATGATATAGTAATTCTAGCCGAGAGTAAAAAGGATTTAGAAGAAACAGTGAACGGCATAGATGAAGTCCTACGCAAGAACTATCGCATGAAAATAAACAAGAACAAAACAAAAGTAATGAAATGTAGTAGAAATAACAAAGATGGACCACTGAATGTGAAAATAGGAGCAGAAAAGATTATGGAGGTAGAAGAATTTTGTTATTTGGGAAGTAGAATTACTAAAGATGGATGAAGCAGGAGCGATATAAAATGCCAAATAGCACAAGCTAAACGAGCCTTCAGTAAGAAATATAATTTGTTTACATCAAAAATTAATTTAAATGTCAGGAAAAGATTTTTGAAAGTGTATGTTTGGAGTGTCGCTTTATATGGAAGTGAAACTTGGACAATCGGAGTATCTGAGAAGAAAAGATTAGAAGCTTTTGAAATGTGGTGCTATAGAAGAATGTTAAAAATAAGATGGGTGGATAAAGTGACAAATGAAGAGGTATTGCAGCAAATAGATGAAGAAAGAAGCATTTGGAAAAATATAGTTAAAAGAAGAGACAGACTTATAGGCCACATACTAAGGCATCCTGGAATAGTCGCTTTAATATTGGAAGGACAGGTAGAAGGGAAAAATTGTGTAGGTAGGCCACGTTTGGAATATGTAAAACAAATTGTTAGGAATGAAGGATGTAGAGGGTATACTGAAATGAAACGACTAGCACTAGATAGGGAATCTTGGAGAGCTGCATCAAACCAGTCAAATGACTGATACCGGTGTTCTTTGGTGGTTGGGTTTAAATTAACCACACATCTCAGGAATGGTCGAACTGAGAATGTACAAGACTACACTTCATTTACACTCATACATATCATCCTCATTCATCCTCTGAAGAATTATCTAACCGGTAGTTACCGGAGGCTAAACAGGAAAAAGAAGTCAAATGACTGAAGACAAAAAAAAAAATTAATGAAAAGTTGCAGGTGCACATTTAAACATTACATACAAAAAAGAAAAAAAATCCTCTTATTGCAGTTTTAACCAGATTATTATTATTATTATTATTATTGTTGTTGATATTACAAAACTATATAAGAAAAGAGGAAACATAGACTGTTATTTCAATCCGGCTTTTCTTAAATTTTATTAAAACATCCTATTTAATTCTACATAATCAAATACTTCTTTTTAAGATCTACAAATATTCTAAAAGATTATTTTCTTCAACTTACCTTCAAAAAATGAATGCAAGAGCTAAAACAATTTCTGCGTTTTTATGCATCTTCTGAAATCAAATTGGTCTCCAAATTGTTTATTATTCAGTCAGTACTCATCTAACAAACCTCTGTTCTATTCTTTAAATTTTCCACTATTCATAACTGTATTGCTTAAGGATGCGTTAGTAAATTTTAGATGGTTTTTACAGTTAAACTTATTGAATAGTGATGATTGTTGTGTATATTTGAGTACTTATTAATCACAATTTTAAATTGCTGACAAGGACCCTTCCAACCTATGATTTTCAAAGTAACATATATCAATTTTGATATATTTTTATACTAAAGATGCTCATCTCTATTTACTGAATAATTATTTACTATAATACAGTATCTCTTACTCGTTATTTATAATATTTATATAACATATGATGTGAGTAACAAAAATATTAATATTTTACTGCTCTTCATATGTTTTGTTTGTCTACAATATTTTGTTTCTCATATGATCATTGCCTTTCTGCATATTATATTTTACCATCAACAGTATATTTTCTTCTAAACTTTCTTTAACACAAAGATTTTGGAACACAGTATTTTTATATCATCAGTTTCTATTTGCAAGACTTTCTAGCATTACTGCATTTCTCTCTGTATCCCTCTACGTCTGTTTTCTTCTTTTGCTTGAATAATTTAGCTAACTTCACATCCTTCATT
The DNA here is from genome assembly GCF_047948215.1 of Lycorma delicatula. Taxonomy (NCBI): domain Eukaryota; kingdom Metazoa; phylum Arthropoda; class Insecta; order Hemiptera; family Fulgoridae; genus Lycorma; species Lycorma delicatula. Next base: position 173,060,118 of record NC_134457.1, read on the forward strand.
TTTTTCAGTTGTTTAAACCATTTTAATTGTTCTTTCCTGATAATGCCCAGTATTTTATTCACACCAACACATTTTCTTTTCTAGTTTTTCTGTATATGCTTCTCAAAAATTCTATAGCTGGAACTTTCAGATTTTAATTTTTTGTGCATTTTAGCACCCAACTTCCTGCTCTATGTGTAAGGATTGACAGAAAAGTTTTATAAAATACTTCTTTGAATTTCACTGGCATTTTCTTAAGACTTCTTACATAATAGTAAAAACTATATGCATTCTGAACAATTACAACCAGTTCTGTAAAAGAATATTATTTTTATTATTAGGTCATAGTAAAACACAGCTATGCTGACATAACTTACATTTTAAACAATTTAAACATAATTAACTTCAAAAGTAATAAATTGTATTTTTCAAAAGATTTACATGTTTACAGAATTATCATTTACTCAGAAATATTATTAAAGTAAAAGCGAAAATATGATAAGATGTAGGTGGGAGAATTTGGTTAAAATAGTTAATACTGGATTGGGTATACGCTTTCAAGTAGCTGTAACAGGAAAATAAAACAATACCTTTTGTTTTTCAAAAATCTAACAGAACTAGAATAACATGAAAATGTTAAGTATGATATTAATCAAATATCTAAAATATGGGATGTGAAAAGGTGACTGTGAAACAATTATACTGGCATGTAAATTAAATTTTTTTCTGCTACATAAAGTTAAACAAGACACACCAGTTTTGAAATAAACAATTTATAAAACTAATGATGGCTTTGGCATCATGAAGTGGACTGAATGTTATCACAATTTTAAAATTTATGTCCATAAAAAGGATCAGTAAACACTATCAGAAATTTTAAAGTTCATTAACATTAAAATTTAGTCAACAACCTTGTTCACCTTGTTCACTAACCAATGGTTTTTTATGCAACTAGAGAACTAAATGAGGGAAGAATTTTCTACTTGGATATCTGGTACTCTTCCCCAAATTTATTCATGGGACTATTGAATCGCTGCATTTATGTAATGATAACGGTTAAAACAAATTGAATAAATTTATGGAGAGAAATGTTAAAAACAGATTTGAAAAATTGAACATTCACACTTTCTTCTTCTCACAATCTGTTGTGACTAAAATGATCAGAAAGAAAAAAGATGTTATGATACTGTCTTTTTGGCACAAAAACTCTACTACCTGTCAGTGGTTCCTCGGAAAGAGAACAGGGAAAAATCCACAGTCGATATTGAAATGACGAGTTATAAATGAGTACAACTAATCTATGAGTGAAGGGGATAAGCAGGATTAATGAATATGTGCTTTTCTTTTAATGTGTCATTACATTGAAGGGTATAAAATGTTGTTTTTTTCACTTATTTGATTAGGCACTTTACTCAGCCAGTGTAATTCAGACTACTTTGTAAAAGTAAAACAAAACATACCAAAACTTTCACTAATCTTTGGTTCAGTGTAGCTGAATAATTTCTGGAGAGAGGAATGCTATCTTGCTGCAAAAATAATCAAGGGCTTCCACATTCATCTGCTGACAGCCAAATGGGCTACAAAGTAAAAGAGTGGGAGCCATTTGTTTTATAAAAAAAATTCCACTAATTATTAGAGCAAGGCCCTCCAGAAAATTTAGAATTTGTAGTGCTCATAAAAATGGATCTGAAACTGCAAATCAGGCAAAGATGGCAATTTTTACAGATGTGTAAATTTTTACAGCAGTGTAAAATTAGGATTTGTAATAGATTTAAACAGTATCAGTATAAAATAAGGTAAGAAAAATGATGTGATCCTTTTGTTGATTAAAAGAGATATTGTATATAGACTATGAGTAAACATGTAACGTGTAAAAATAGCTCTAAACAGGATAAATCTAAACAGGATTAGATACCAAACATTAAACTAAATCATTTAAAATCAACATACCTCACCCAAACATGTAATAGACTTATTTTTATGAGTCTAGCAAGGGCTTTTTATTACAAGGTAATAGTTGGAAAACATGGAGACTTTCCATGATCCTGGTACCTATTTTCCATCTCTTTTAATCTCTAATTGAACCTCTCCTTCCTGTTCTTCCCTAAATGCACCAAGTATTATGGGAAATAATCAAAAGAAGACTTCAAACAATGTAACTTTAAACTCATGTTACAATCCAGTTCTTGTAATTTTTAGCATAGTTTTTAAAATCTGGTCATATTGATAATTTTTTTTTTATATTACTCAGAAAATTCCTAAAATGAGACCCATGTACGGAGTTATTCAAGTGAAATTACTAAATGCAGCTGTGAGAGGCCAAAAATGTCCATCTTTACTTTCACTACAAATAATGATAAAAATTTCCTATGAGGTTTTGATAGCAAACGCCACTCTAAGGTTCAAATCCTAGTAAAGGCAATTACTTTTATACAGATCTGAATACTAGATCGTGGATACTGGTGTACTTTGGTGATTAGGTTTCAATTAACCACACATCTCAGAAATGGTCAACCTGAGACTGTACAAGACTACACTTCATTTACACTCATACATATCATCCTATGAAGTAATCCTGACGGTGGTTTCAGAGGCTAAACAGAAAAAGAAAAACATAAAGACTTCCATCTAAAGCCTTTAAACTACTCATTATCCCTAACTTATGGAAGCATAATAAACCTAACTTAATTCCTAATGTATGGAGCATATGGAAAGTTACCAAATTTTGATGAGTCTAATTATCTACGCATTTATTATATTTTTCATTCCTAGCACCAATTTTTTATTTATTGGAGGGTCATTTTGTAATCGCCCACAATTATCCTGAATTTACTATCCCATTCATACAGGAAGAATGAAAATTTAAACTGCTATTTTTATTGTCCCAATAAAACACTTCCTACTTTCCTATAACAGCACACAATGTTTGTGTATTTTATTTGTTTTTAGACGATGCAGTATGACAATTTAGGTAAAAAAGTTTCTTTAAGGATACTGAATGCACAGTTATACTGAAACATGTCTGTTTCCACTGGGAGAACATCCTTTAGATGATGATCATAAGTTATCTCTAGATGACCAACTAATTAAAACAGGGATCTTGAAACAATATAAGTTTTTTTCTTATGATGAAAGACTTGAATTCCTTGTTATTTATGTAGCAGTAAAATTTCAACCAAAAACTAAAATTTTTTCCTCTCAAAATTGGCCCTATAAGTTCACTTCTACAAGACTACACTTCATTTACACTCATACATATCATCCTATGAAGTAATCCTGATGGTGGTTTCAGAGGCTAAACAGAAAAAGAAAAACATAAAAATTTCCATCTAAAGCCTTGTCAAACTACTCATGGTTATTAAGAGGCAAATCGTGGATGAAATCCTTCATCTTTGCCTGACTAAAAGGATGCAGATTCTGATCTTCAAAGGCTGGTGAAGAAATTGTATCATCTTTTTCTTTATTCAAGGTCAATGAAATTTTATTATTTGGTGACACAACTGGAAGTGTTAGAATAGGGATGTCCTGTCTATGAAGCGAATGTTTTATTGTTGATGGTAGATTAATGTACCAAATAGCATATTTTTTTTTACTAGACAGATATTTTTCAAACAAAAAAATAAGCAATCATTGTAAGATTTTGAATAAATTTCTTTGTATTACTGTATTAAATTTTTCTGCACAAGATTTACACACGACATGAAAAACTCACATTTTTTTTATTTCCTAAGTTCAATTTAAAATATCCCAATCAAAAATTTTTGTCAAGATGGGTAATGTTATTTTTCTATTACTTTATCTTGTAACATCCTCTTGTACTGTCTGATGTAAGTTTGTTATACTATCCAGTATAACAAAAAACTGTCCTCAGTATTTCTTCAGCCTTCCCCTCAAATTAGCAGTTTTTAACAACATACAAAATTACAAATTAAACTCACATAACAGAATTCAAACTGAAAACAGTAACTTATAAGAGGAGTTGCAATAAGTTTGTTAAACAGCAGCAAACTTATCAGGCTAGTAGTGCTGAGAGTTGAAAAGTAAGAACCTGTCATTCTAAGAAAGAAAAGATTTGGTTACCATTACTTATAGTCTTTGAGACAAGAGCTGGAATTGAATGTGAATGGGAAATGGCTTGGTCATGGATTGTGATTGCAAACGACTGTTATGGATTTTATCTTTAATATGACAAAAAATAGAACCTGCAGTAGACTATACCAAACACAGATTTAAAATGCTTACATGATTTTATGGAATATATTGAATCCATAGTGAATGCAGCATGCTGTAGTTCTTTTACTATTAAAATAGTGCATCATCAACAATATCCAAAATATATGATTGTGCAAAATTTCAATAAACAATGAAAAAAATTCAATTTAAAACTAGTACAATTGATTCAACTAGTGAGACATTAAATGTAAAATATAGTAAACACCTTCAAAAGTCTCTATTATTAACAAATAAGATTACATTTATTATATATTTTTACTTAAAACACGTTGAACTCAACTACAGTATTTCATTAAAATGTTTTATTCTGTCAAAAATTAAAACTGTTTTTTTTTTCAAAAAAAACTTTACTCATTTTGTTAAAGAAATCTGCTCATGGGTTTTTATATTTTTCCCTATAATCTAATGTATGTTAAATTATACTAACTTGTCTCAATTAGACTCTGTGTTAATCTACTATCATTTTGAAATCTTCTTTTTCATCCTTTTTTTTTTGTAAAATACTCTTCAATAAACACATAATTTTCCAAGACTCACTTTACTGTTTTTCATCATTAATTAGTTAAAATATCATATTTACTTGTCTGAACCTGAAACACACTGGAAACATTCTGGAGAGAAATTAGTAAAGGAATTAAAAAAAAATTAATATAAATGTGAGTTATTAATATTTTCATCTTTTTGATTCTTTTGGAATCAATTTTTCCTACTTTATTCTTCGTAACATCATTTTTTTTCCATCATTAATTAGTTAAAATATCACAATCTTCTATAGCTGAAACAAACTTAAACATTCTGAAACACAATTAGTAAAAGTAATCAAAGTTATTGATAAAAATACAATTTGATGAACCTGAAATATACATATACAATAGGGAAAATCCCCTACAGGTTAACATGACTTAACAGCATGCACTTAATCTAATTTTAAATAAATATAACAAAACATTTTAAAATATACATTCACACTTCATAATTGGGCCTACTGGGGTTGGATGGTACGGTATGTGAATGCAACTTAACCTAATTAATTATAACACAAAATACTTAATTGAACCTGCAATAAACATGACAAATGAAATTAAAAAAGAACCTATTCAGGGGCCTATTTGGGAAACGCGATTTTTCCTTAATTCTAACACAAATTTATTCTAACATGCACATATTTACAAAACAAAACAAGAATATATATATAATACCTGTAAAAAAAACTTAATCCTACTGGAAAAGAAGCACCAGTTACAAAGTAAGTAGTCCTTCCTTTAATTGTTATTATAAAACTATATAGTTAAGCCATGTTAACACTGTTTAATCTCTTGACCTATGTTAAGTGATCGTTGTCGTACCTGCAACAAAAGAGAAAAAGAACAAACAATATTAGTATTATAAATACTTTCAATAACAAACATTTCCTTGTTTTTTTAAATAGCATTAAGAAAAATCAAAGTATAGTTATGTTACAATCCAATTTCACAACAAAAGAGTGGAAAAGCTTGTGTCTTAAATTGGAATATTTATTAATTTATTGATCAAGAAAGAAAGACCATTTCTCCAAAATACTAAATTAAAAAAAATACTGTTAATCAGATCGTAGAACTAATATGTAAGCCATACATTAACATTTCAAAAAACTCATTATGTAAATAACTCAAAACAACTCTGTGACAAAATTAGCGATGAGAGATTTAAAAGCTTGTGAATTCCTAATTAAAACTAGATTAGAATTAAATAGTGTGTTTTTATCTAACACTGTGTAACACTAAACTATGTAACTAATAAACAGTTTTTGGCAATGAAAGTTTTATTGTGTTCCTAACATAACTTCTTACCTTGAATTAAAAAATATAATCAAAATTTCTTTATCACCCATAGTTTTTGTGCGATAACATTTTTGAAGTATATCTTTTGCTGAATTCTATGTATTTTTTAGGGATAACTCATCTACATAAAGGAATATTTTAAATGATTACTAACAGAGGGTGAGGTACATACATATTATGAAGACAGTAGTGGTAAATTCATGATGATACTGAAGATTCTGTCTTGTCAGTACAGAGGAGTCTTCTGATTCGTACCAATAACACACCAATATTGTTTAAATATTCACTGTGTATGAACATACTGTGGTTTCACTCTGTTTCACAGTTACTGAGTGCAATGTGTTATGTTAGAGAATAAATATACCTAAGAAGTGTATAAATGATCTGAACTCCTGTTATATGTGTGGGGATCTGATATTTAAAAAACAACCATAAAGTTTGACTATGCTAATTAAAAACTGTTACGGGCTATATTTTGACTGTAGAGTTGGGGATCAAGGTAAGAACTGATCATCTCACTTCTGTTTTCTAACCTGAATATAACATCTGACAGTCCAGGCTAGGGGTAATTGGCACAAGCAATTGTGTGGTGTAAACCACAAGACCCTTTGTCGGACTGTTATTTCTGTATCGCAAAATTAACAGGGATAAGAATTGGAAAATCCAAACACACATCCTTACCCCATAGGGGAGGATACCCACCTTGTGGCGATCCAGGTCAACACACAATCTGCTCTGTTCCTAACCCAGATGGCTTTACCAGAGGTCATACTCCAGATCCTTAATACCTGATTACATATTTCATTCATCAGTACAACCTCTATCAGGATGGCAGTGATGCAAATGTCTAGAAAGACATTTCCATCGGTGTTAAAACCCATCGACTAACAAAAGATATTTTTCAAACTCGCCTACACTGAATCAAAAAACTGATAACCAATAAAAATTTACAAATTGAAACAAACATTAAAACTCATACCCTCAAAAATTGTACCCAACATTGCAATTTCAACCTATCATATTAAAGCAACTAAAATCACCAATCAACCTACAAACATACCAAACAACTACCGGGCACAATTGCTGAAATCACCTACTCTGGTGGAAAACCATCCAAACAGGTTCCTAGCTACCTAGCCTAATTTCTATACTAAACACCCTCTGCAGTCCTTTCGAGTGCCAAAAACCTTAAAAATCTGTTAACAATGAGCCACTCATCTCTAACTTTCCAGTTAGCCTGCAGATCCAGTCTTGAACCAATAACCTCATGCTCTCTGACCACTTCTGCACAGCTAAATTTTGAGGATGTACAGCACATGATAAGCATCATCTGATACTAAGCATTGACGACACTGACACGAGTCAGTCAAGCCAGATTTGGTAATAAGGAAAGTGCCTCACATTGAAGCTTCACCTGTACCGCATCCTCCAACATACTAATTTTAGATGAACTGGAATTTGAGGTGGCGACTGAAGTTGGACATGAGGAGCAAGACGATACTACTTTTGAAACATAATTCTCTTTCTGTGAATCTCATCTGATAACTCAAGGTGATTTAAACAACCTTGTTTAGAATTTGAATTTGTCAAAGGAACAAGCCGAGCTTTTTGAATCTAAGCTGAAAGGCTGGAATCTTCTCTACATTAACACTGAAGGTTGTTTCTTTTGTAACTGTCAAGAAGAGTTTCAAGATTTATATTCTCAAGAAAATAGTTTAGTGTTCTGTAATAATATTTGTGCTGTAATAGATGCATTACATCATGAACATAACTCTATAGCATGGAGACTGTCCATCGATTGTACAAAAACTGGTTTAAAAGCATCCTTTTGCACATAGAAACAATTCTCTTTCTGTGCCTTTAGAATATGCACATAACATAAGACTACATGAAAATCCAATTAGAAAAAACTGAGTACAAGTACCATTGCACTAGATGTTGCAATTTAAGTTAAGTGTTATTATTGGGTTTGCTGCTCGACTACAATAAATTTTATTGTTTTTTGTGTAAATGGAGCAGCAAGGGCAACAAATGATTACATCAGGGAGTAATGGCCAAAGCGTGAAGCATTTAACCTGAACAGAAAAATATTGTACTTCCTGCATTAGTTAATCCTAAAATGATTCTATATTACTACATAAAAAATAAGGGCTTTTCAAAGATTTCCTTAAGGCAATAGATATAATGATACTGGATCTCATTATTGAAAATAAAATTTTCTTCACTTTACTTAAAACAGGGATGGACAATTATTTAGCTAAGACAAATACAATTATTAAGAATTATTAAGCTAAGGAAAAAAGTCAATATAGAAGGCATTCAAAAGTATTGTCCAACCCCTTTAAGAAAATTATAAATGTTATGATTACATAATTTATTAGATTACATACCACAAATTTACATTATAATGGGTAATTGTTTAAAATTAGGGACTCGCCTCAGATTTTGATGAAATTTGTAATACACCTTATTTATTTGTAATAATTTGTAATATATTAAGAATTGTAGTCCAGGCGGTATCTGTTTTAAAATGGACATATTTGGACTTTTTCTATATAATCGCTAATTTTTGTTGTGATGCCTCTGGAATATCATCAGAAATGATCATTTTGTTATGCGCCAGTTGAAAAAAGTGTCCTTAAATCTTTATTAAACAAAATGTAAAAAAAAATCTCAAAAATATCCATTTTTTCCTCTTATTTCCCTGGATAATTTGATAATTGTTCATTTTAGAGAAAAAATCGAGGGAGAAAAAAGTTTCTTTATTAAATTTTACATACAATATCAACTATTGCAAATCGAAAAATAACAATAACTGTAAAAAAGAAAGATTTGGGGAATTTTTTCGAGTACTTATACTCGAGTATAAGTACTTATTCTTATGAGTACTATACTTATACTTATGAGTTTATACGTATACTTATACTATATATAGTACCTTTAGACTTTGCCTCGTAGAACTTTTTGATATGATAAAGCAGCACGCTAAATTTCAACAAAATCGGTCCGACACTTATTACACAATACAATAAGTACTTAGAAACATAATGGTGTTAAGTCAGTTTTATTGAATTAAATCTCAACAGAGACTGAATATTTTTATCCTTTCACTTAATTTTTGTATATATGCATTTTTTATAATAAAATGTGAAATATGAAACCCAGAGATAAACATAAAATTTAATTTTTCATCAATTATAAAACTCATACAAAAATTTACGAATAACTGACACACCATTATGTTTCTCAGCCTGCCCCAACCTCCCAAAATATAATAGGATAAACTACCTTAATATTATTGCCCTGTGGTGGTAGTGGCCTTCGATTGCAGCCGTCTCGATAACAACCAGGTTGATTCGTCTTCTTTCTTCTAAGTCATCATTCAAACAAGATCGACCAGCACTTTTGTGAATGAATAGGACATCAAGGTATAGATTTCCAGGTATCCACCACTATTGACTTGCAGTGGTGGATACAGATGCTGAAGAACTGCAAACAAGACCACTGTACCGCCGATCACACTGGAAAATGATGCCTTCTTAAAACTAAAAGTTCAAATCAGGGTTTGCTCTTTTTTTTTACGATCCTAGTCAACTAATTTTCATGAAATAGCATGAAAATTATTATCAGTATAAAAAACTAAATGATTTTATTCGGCGCCAATTAAAATTGAAATTATTTCATACTCATAATAATTTTATTTAAAGAAAAAGAAAAAAATGATAAAAAATACAAAATCCTTTTTTATACTTAAATAAATTACAATATTTTATTTACAGATTTCATTGACCGATTCTGAACTTACCCTGATTCAAACAAATCACATAATAAAAACATAATAATGTTGCTGAAGAATGTAGATGATGACTGAAGATCGCTGTGAGGGTAACAAGGGTCAGGGTGGACTATACCCCCTTAATGAAAAAGATATATTAAAAGAAATTAATTAACTTTTATTAATTCAATTAATTTTAAAATTATTTTCAAGTTAGCAATTAAACAAATATGCACAACCTAAATTAAAAAAAAAATGTTTTAAAAAATGTAGAAGCATCTCTTATTTTTAGTTAATTTTGCTCTTAAATTTTAATTCAATTAATGAAATTAAAATATCTAAAGTGAGCTTTTATTAAAATTAAAATAAATAAAAAATTAAATGCAAATTAACTTTTAAAGAAATGAAAAAATCAAATGAATACTATAAATATTAAAAAAATATAATTTTGAAAAAATGGGATATTCCCTTCGGGTGGATAATCAGGAGGACTGATGCTGCTGATGTTGAAGCGATGAACTGAAGAAAATGAAGACTGTAGCTCGCTAGATGGGGCAAAGGGCCAAGGTGGAGTATCCCCCCTTTATTGAATAATAATCATAAGTTTAATTAATTAAATATTAAAAAATTGATTAATGTTAAATAAAAATGAATTAATTAAATGCTTAAAAATATTCCTTACACAAATGATAAATGAAACGCCTTAACGTAGGTAATTTACCTTATGTAATAAAATTACTTTAAATATTAAAAAACAGTTTAATTTTTTTTAAATTAAAAACTAATACTCAAAAAGTCAATTACTGTATTTTTTTTTAAATTTAATTTTACCAGTGCTATTAAAATTATAAAATAAAAGAAAAGCTATTTTCAAAAAATAAAAATTATAATTTTGAAAAAATGGGATTTCCCCTTGGGTGGGTAATCAGGAGGACTGATGCCGTTGATGTTGAAGTGATGAACTGAAGAAAAAGAAGACTGTAGCTCGCTAGATGGGGTAAAGGGCCAAGGTCGAGTATCCCCCCTTTAATGTTAAATAAAAATGAATTATTAATTAAATGCTTAAAAATATTCTATATATAAATGATAAATTAAATACCCTTAACATAAGTAATCTACCTTGTGTAATAAAATTAGTTATTTCTTTAAAAAATTTAAAATTAAATTAATAATTTAAAATCCTGTGTAAAAGTATTTTTAATTTTAAAAATGTTACTATAATATTTTCATTAAAAATTTAATTTTATGAATGCAATTAATACTGGAAAAAATTGAAATTTAAAGAAAAATTATTCTGAAATAATAAAAATTAAATTTTGGAAAAACGGGATGTTCCCCTCGGGTGGATAATCGGGAGGACTGCTGTTGATGAACTGATGTAGTTGGACCTGTAAAAAAACAAACACAAAAATACATATGGGTGTTAACATTAGTAACACCCATCTTATACCATTCGCGTATTCACATTTACAGTTTATGCTTAACCCCGTATCGAAGAAAACGGCCGGTGTCCGACGCGGTTGAAAACGCGTACGCGTCGCGCACTCACTTATTGAATTATTACAACATATTTATGCTTATTACATATCAGCCGATGAGGTGAATTACTTGCAGAACAAGTATAACAATATTTATAACACCATGATAGTGTTATATATCATAAAGATATATTCATTTGTACTCTATAATCAGAGTACATTTGTGGTTGCTGATATGTACTGTTCCCTGCAAAGGCAGGAAACATTCAGTTATCCATTGATATTGTATGCTGTACACTGCAAGGCAGAGCACAGACGATACCTGATATTATATTACATACTCAAGTACCAATCATTTATACTGGTTACTGTCAATTCTACACTGAACTGTAATTTTATTAGTAATTCATCCTGTAATTTTATTTCAATTCATCCTAACTGGAGCGTAAGGCCAGAACAATATTTATACATATGCGACAGATACTGAAAAAACTTTGGAAGTTGATTATATGCCAATATATTTATCAAATTTATTACGATAAAGAATAGCAGATATTATTATTAATAATACGATTAGACAATGAAAATATGGCACTAATAAAAATATATTATACAGAGAGTTCCTAATCAAAAATAAATTTATGTTTCAACATTTCCAGTCATTCTAGAAGTTTTCACATACTGCTTCACGCATTGTCACCCAAACCTTTTCAACCTTGCCCTCAAATGACGATTTCTAGAATATATTTTACGGACAAATAAAGTGTTATTAGAATATAATTGATCTAAATAAGTAATTAAAAAAAGAAAATTCTAATATTATAAGAACGGAAGTATATTCTCTTCTGAAAGATATTAGTTGGGGCAAAGATAAAGGGGAATACAATGTTTAATGGATAGAAAATTTACTGGATTAGTTATTTATAGCTCAATAGAATTATTTAAAAATATGTAGAATTATCTAATCTAGAATTATTTAAATGTCTTATCTAAAAAAAATAAAACCTATACAATCTCTGATAAGAGGGGAACAACAAAAAGATAACTTGATAATAAAATGGCATGAAACAGAAAAACGTTTTTAAAAGAGTAAAAAATTACTGAATCTGCATTGAAAATAATATACAAATCAACATAATGATGTAGACAGGATAAACATAATTGCAAAATACTTTTCTAAAAACTTAGGTACGATTGATTCCAGGACACAAATACATTAAATTAACTGTAAAAGAAGAATGAAAGATAAAATGTTTGAGCTATAACAATACACAGTTGAATTTTGAAATAGAAGAGAAAAAATAAAAAGGCTATAACGATAGCAAAATGATTTATATAATAATATCGGTGGAAATAGTTCATTCACCTCTTCAGTTTAGAATTGAACAAAAGAATATTGTTTACATTATGAGATGGTAATGCCAGAAATATTGAAATATTCTGATACTTATGGAGTGCATGAGCAATATATATGAAAGAATTACTGGCCTAAACAAAGTAACAGCTTCAATAATAGGAACTTGGTCAAAATAGTTTCAAATATCTTATATCTTTTCGAAATCAATACAACCATTTAATTTGTATAATTGTAATAAATAGAATCATAATAAGAGGAATTTTTGTGGGAGAATTCTAAGAAGAATATAAAATTAAAAACAGGAGTAAGACAAGGGATGCTTTATCACAAATTCTTTAACAGTGTCATGTCTTTTCTTTAACAGTGTCATAGAAAAAGTAATAAGAGAACAGGAAAAGATTATGAAAGAAATTGGAACACACCACAAATAAAATTTGGTCTGAAATTGAAAGTTTTTTTGAATTAACTGCCTAACCTTTGCCAGCGATACTGCAGTTTTCTCTGAGAATCTCAAAACAAGTAAAAACTATCTGAAAGAAATCACTGAGAAAGTAGGGTTAAAAATTTCCTTCAAAAGGTCAGAATTCACTACCAACATCACAGATTCCTTAAATCCTTAAGCACAAAATATGGAAAAAAATCAACAAGCTAATCAATATATCTGGGAGAAATAATCCAACTTAATGGTTTAGATAAAGAAACCTCTCAAATAAGAACAAGATTATCTTGTCCTTACATCTTGCATTAAAGGATAAGAGTACCTTAAAAAAAAAGAAAAAAGTATGATCCGAATACAGGAACAAAGAAAACGCCCCTCAAATTGTTTCTCATATAATTAATAACAAATTATTTATCTTAATCTCAAAACAATCAGATTGTAATTAATTCTTTGAATATTTTGTTGATGACAAGTAAATGATCTTAGTTTAAATATATTATAGCAACTTAATACACATAAAAACCCACCACCAGTTAATTCGCTTATAAATTATTACACATAAAAATCCTCCACCAGTCAATTTGCTTATAAATTATTACACATAAAAACCCTCCACCAGTTAATTTGCTTATAAATTATTACACATAAAAATCCTCTATCAGTTAATTTGCTTCTAAATAGAGATCGGATTATATGCATTAGCATACTAAGCCCATTCTCACCGGTTATTACATATTTTCCTTAAAATCTAGTGATGGTGTATATTTTCGTTATATTTACAATATTTTTTGGTAGGGTACCTTGTTAATAAATGAAATCTTACATTGTAGCCGATAAACCCTTATTAGCTGTATGGCTCTTAGAGTGCACTTAGCAACCGCGGAACAATACCTCTGATTGTTTATGTTTACAAAAGTAACTAAATGTTAGATAATTGTTAATTATCAAATTTATCGATATGTTATTCAGCTACTTACCAATTGTATGCTGATTTTGAAATAAAAAAACTAAAAATTACAATTTTTTTTTATTTTTATTTAAAGTACATATTTTGCCACTTTTCATAAATATTTGCATGCATATTTCAAGTTTTTTACGTTGCATATAATCCAGTCTCTACTAATAAATTATTACACATAAAGACCAAATTAATTGTTAATGTTAATGATTAATTATTAGTAAGTGATTAGTAGTTAGTTACATACATTTTTTATGTGCATATTGTCACCATAATTAAGCAAAGAAAATTATTTTAAGCATTAACATGGAGAAAATATATGTTAACATTTCTCCAAAGAAATTAAAAATTTGATCTGATTGAGAGATTAGAATTATATTTATTATTATATGTATAGGCCTCATATATTATATATGTAAATAATACAGTTAATTATATAACCAGAGAAAGTTGAAATAAACCAAAATTACTAATAAAAGGCAATCGCCATTTAGATCTGAAAAAAATCAGGTTGTACGTGAAAATTAAAGGAACTGTTACTTCATTTGGCCATGAAATAATAATAAAACAAAGTAAGGAACAAATTGAAAATATGGTTTAAGATTTAACAAAGAATTACAGAAGGATAATAACCCTTTTATGCAACAATTGCAACGTCATTGAAAATCACTTATAAACATGTATTTATGTCCTGAATCTGTTATATTAATGAATTAGTTAAATCTATAACAGAAAAGAAATGTTTTAAAAAAAAATTCATAAGAGGTGTTGGTTAAAGGTTGTATTATGTGACTTAAATATGCAATCTGCTTCTGTTTCGACTTACCAGAAATATGGAACTGCATGAAATCTAAACATAAATCTTAAATTATCTTTCATTATAAATAATTAATTAAAACAAATGATTAAGAAAGATTTCTTGTAATAAATCAATGAAAATATTATTCATGGACAATTAACATATGTAACTAAGAAGCTACCATTTTTTTTTTTATTTTTTTTTTATTTTTTTTAATAACAGAAGTTTAGTTTATGAATTTATGAATACCTGGGGTCACTGTGTATGTATATGTAACTTTTTTTTAAAAATTAATGTTAGTTATCGCATCCACATTTTAATTAATTGAAAGTTATTTTTAAGTCATGAAAAAAGTTGTAGAAGTATAGATTAAATCAAATGATCACTTGTAACAGCCTAATTACTTACTTAGGTGTTATTTCAATTCCATATTACTAAAAGAACGTTATATGAAAATTAATTTATAAATATGTATGAAGGCGTAAAAAAACTAATGTTGTTTACATACATGGAAATAAATGTAAATGTGTCGTCTAATATTTTTGATTTTGTGCCCATATCTAGAAATCACAAGTGACCTCAAAACTAATGAAAACATACACATTACTGCAAACACATAGCACAATATTCCAATGGCCTCGCTCCATCATTTTATTAGTAATTATTTAATAATAAACATTAGCTAATATAATTTCAAAAATGTTGATTACATAGCTACTTCAAAATTCCAGTAATAACTGGTTTATGCATTTTTTATAATTAATTATTCAAACAATTATTTGTTTGCATACACTTTTTCAGTATATGCAATAATCCTATGCTCATACACTTTATATTAATTATTCAAACAATAACTAATTTTTTGCATACACTTTTTCAGTATATGCAATAATCTTCTGTTCATACACTTTATATTAATTACTTAAACAATAATTATTTTTTTTTGCATACACTTTTTCAGTATATGCAATAATCCTATGCTCATACACTTTATATTAATTATTCAAACAATAACTAATTTTTTGCATACACTTTTTCAGTATATGCAATAATCTTCTGTTCATACACTTTATATTAATTACTTAAACAATAATTATTTTTTTTGCATACACTTTTTTTTCAGGATATGCAATAAACTTTGGTGCATGGATATTTTAATATTAATTATTCAAACAAGAATTAATTTTTTGCCATACAAGTTTTTCTATAACTGCTAGTAGGTTTAGAAAATCCCTGTTATTTTTCAAAATTTAGGGCTATTTTCCAACAACATTCATTGCATAATCTTTACCTAATTTAGGCTGTAGCAAATTTCAGTTGATTCCATCAACTTTTTCTGTAAGAAATTATTAAAATATTTAAAAAAATATCAATCATGTTAAATAAAGCAGCAAGTTTTAAAACCAAATAAAATTAATAGTATATTAAACAAATTAAGAATTATGAAATAAAATTTTCTATTTACAACCAAAATTGTGCCATGAAGCATGGACAAAAGACTACAGCCTTTGAAACCATTTTTATCAAAAAATAGCAAATACATTTTAAAATAAGAAAAATAAACAAAATGTGATAGCATTAAATATTAAATTAAATACAATTTAAATAAATTATTTAGTTCAGGAAAATAAATTGTCTAATTCTTTATCATTATGTAGACTTAAGACACGTGGCTTTATAATCAACAGTCAGTAACCAGTTAAAATTGAAATATTAATCTATATAATTAATTTAAATACTTAAAAACTAATATTTCGCATTAATATGCTGCTATTCAATAAGCTTACCCTAATTTTACCTTAATTCCTGGTAATGTTTTTTTTTTTACTTAATACTAAACGACGTGTTCAGTTCGTTGTACGGCGTAAAATGAACAAATTTTAACTAGTTTGTGGGTTATACAAAAGATTTGAGTCGCGTGATAATCATCCGCGGTCTTTATTTTTGTTTACTAAATTTATTTTTTGTAAGTACGTTTTTAACACTTAAATAAATAATATTATTAAATAAAATTAAAAAATATACGTAAATTAACGTCTTAATTATAATTTTATTTATTTATTTATCTATACAAATAGGTACTATTTTTAACATTAATCTCTCTGGTAAAATTTAAGTTGGCAGAAAGTGAAAACTTGTTTTTTTTATCAGTTTTATTTAACGACTGTAATTATTTGTAATATGAATATTTTCTACAATAGAAAATTTAAGAAATAAAGTAACGAATAGAAATAACAAATAATATTTTTTTAAAAATGTATTTAAAAATTCTAAAAAATATACATCTTTCAAAGAAAAACCTTAATCAATTTAGTCTGATAACCTAAAATGTTCATATGTTGCGCGCTCAATTCGATTGTTTAATGTACTTCAGGCACATTGTCTACGTAAAGTACAAGGTAATTTGAATAAAAAATTATACTCATAAAGGTTTCAAATTCTTGTGTTAATAGCATCAATTAATTAATTAGGCCTAATTACACAAAAACTCATAAAATTAAAAATATTATTTTCAGTTTTAATGTAGTGAGGTTATGTTACTTTTTTTGCTTGAATTATCTCGTGTATTATGAAAACGTAAAAAAAACTACTGGATAATTAATTTGTTTTGTGGTTGATATACACTTAAGAAAAATTATTGAATCAAAGATTTATGATGGTACATAATCAATCCACTTTCATGGAGTAAATACTGTAGTATGTGGTTTTTAATGTCGGGAATTTTAGAATCGTCTCTTATAGAGACTGTTGCAAAATTACAATAAGATATTTTTCCATTTATTTCTGTATATTTTTATGGATTATCGTGGATTTTTATATCCCAAAAAATGCTGCTCTTTAAACCGATATTTTTTATTTCTGTGTAATAATTACTTAGCATTCGAGTTTTAACACCGTCGAATAATAAAGTTTCTGTTTTATCAAAAATAGCCTGTTGTATTGTAAAAAAAAATTGATTTTTTTATTAGAAAATAAAAAATGAATAAAACTCGTTATGAATCCGTTTGATTTTACCAAACCGTTTGAATATTAATTACCAAACTAACACATCGTTTTTGTTTCTGACTCTTAATTACGTGTATTACCTCCTTTAGTAAAAGAATTATTGTTTTTTTAAATCTGTTTGTATAATATTTAATTAATTTTGTTCTGTAATGCAAGCTGTTTGTGTATTTCTCTTTAGGTTAGGTTAACAACCCAACCTAACCTATATACACATTTCATTAATATGTACCTGTAATGTTTTTTTTTTTAATTAATATAATTATGAAGGTAGCTTTGTTATGACAAAATGCAAAAAAGCTTTCCTAAAGTGTAATCTGGTGATGAAAATTTTGTAGGTTAACCTAGTTAAATTTTAATTATTTTTTTTTACTTTATCTACATAATCTGTATTATAGTTTACATAATTTTTTTTCAAAGTTTTCGTTAGAGTTTAATTAATTCATGTAAAATCTTTGTATATTTTTTTATTTTATCATTCTAATTTTTAATACAATATTTTTTAATAAAAATGGAAAAGCAAGGTGCAAGTTAATTTCATTTTAATTGTAATTCTTATTTTTATATTTAACTTTTATTTAGAATAAGTTTAAATTAACTATTTTTCAATTTATTTTCTAAGTAATAATAGTTAACGGTGTTTGTTCACACTGAACTGTGAAATAAGTATCACTTATGACATATCGCTTATCGGCCTCTGACCCCCCTTCTGTAAAACTTGTGTTTACTGCTACCGTTAGCAATAATTTGCCTTCTTCAAAGTACAGCGTGCCTACGTTCACGTTGTCGGAGCTGACAACGATCAGTGACTGTCAGTCAACCTGCGCTGCTGGGAGTTTGGGCTGCACAGCCGCGTAGTCTGTTTCAGTAATGCCACTGTCGGCTAAATAAGGACGTTTTCTTTGTTAAATCGTGTCCCCATTTCATAGGTTCGTGAGGCCAAAGAATTTTTCTAGATCCTCTGGCAGGTTCGGGAAGCGATTCGCTCAGACCTCGCCGGTGGTCTGACTTAGAAGCTTTTAGCTTTTGACTTCTCGAGCGGATTGTATGAGAAAGAACGGCCTTGCTCGTTCTTTCGAAAGAGATTGTGAACGCTCACCAGGTCTTAAGATAGGTGATAAGTGCCTGGCGTTTCAGTCGGCGCTATTTCATTTAAAACTGCTATGGAGCAATCTAGAGGAGGTTGCTTGGACGAATTGGCCGAGGACTGGTAGCCGGTGACCCCTTCCAGCTGAGAAGGTCAATCGGTAGGTCTCAGTCATTTGTACATGGTATACGGAGGTGTCTTCGAAACTATGATCTCTTTTGCTGCGTCCTTTTGGGCGCATAGGTTGGACAGAAATTGAGAACCTATTCAAAATTTAGGGAGTGCTCAGCGCAGAGTCTTAAAACTATGCACTGGTGTGTTTAAAACAACCTTCTACGAGGCTACCACCGTATTGGGAAAGGCTTTCCTAATTTTAATGGTGAAAGTTCGGGCGGCCATGTGAAAATTGCACGAGGTAGGGAAGCCGAAGTATTTTGGATGCGGTTTCGAGCCGGACCTGTATCGCAGCGGAACGGTGATCGCAATGCACCGTTCCTAAAGTTCGAACAGTTACCCATCTTCCGCCTGTGGAGGAGGCTTACAGCCTCGTGATGGAAGCATGGCAGCAAGAATGGCACCCGCAACTAAGGGTAGGTCCTTGTATAAATCTATACAGGACTTGGGGGATGGTACACCTCTAGTTCGTTTTTAAGGGCAACGGGAGCCTAAGCGCTTTACAACCACGCGAATTTGAACTAATATTTGTTTCGGTTCCACCTGGCAGCTGATGAGCTGTGCGTCTGTTGGGAGGTCCAGTCGAACGAACACATGATGTTCGACTGCCCAGATCATGGGGGGGGGGCAGAACTCAGATTACCCTGGAACTGAGCGGAACCCCTGAGGGGAACCTGAATCCCCTGTAGTTCCAGGGGATACACCACACAGGGTGGCATCAAAGGGGAACTCCCACAAGGGAGTTCCTTGATGCCGTTGCTTTGTACAACCGGCATCAGTAGTTTAAGGAATATAAGACTCCTGCCGCTTGCCGTAGGAAGCTACCCTCGAGAAATGGCTGGCCATCGGTCAAATATAGCTCCAAGCGCTATAATATGGTGGACAGGTACTTGCTGGCATTCAGCGACCTAGACGTAGCAGCAAATTGCTGTCCTTAACAGAATAATTTTTAATTTATTGACAAGTCATATATTTTAGTATGTAGACTGGGTGCCCCTACCCATTTTAGTAATATATGACAAGTGAGCGGTGGGACACGCAAGCTAGTGGTGTAGGGCACCACACTTATTCCGCTCACGCAGTTAGGTAAGCTCTAGGAGCTAATTAGGATATTGGTCGCTAAACCGTGTTGAGGAACAGTAGCCGTTTGTGGTACGGACATTCGGTCTTATGCTTTAGGGCGACTGAGTGGGGTGGTGGTGAGAGAAATGCCAAGAAAACCAATGACATATCGTTGAAAAGCTTTCAATGAGGGCTTATTACTCCCATTAGGAAAAAGTCTAAAATCCAAATTTTTTGGATTTTAGACTTTTAAACAGCCCAAAATCCAATTTTTTTTTGGATTTTGGGCTGTTCTGAACTCTTTTGGTTCAGTCGATTGCAGTCAAAAGGGGAGGTGCACAAGTAGATGTCACAGCAGTCCTAAATCCAAATTTCAACACCCTACGGCTAATCGTTTTTGAGTTATGCAAGATACATATGTATGTACGTACAGACGTTACATCGAAACTAGTCAAGAATTCAGGGGTGGTCAAAATGGATATTTCCGTTGAAATCTGAAAACCGACGTTTTTCGCAATCACAATACTTCCTTTACTTTGTACAAGGAAATAAAAATTATAAAATTCGTATGAATTCAATTTTACATTAATTCACAGCATCCTAGAATTTTGTAAAATGTAGTTTATGATATATCAAACATCATTATTTTGGGCTATTTAAACAATAAATTTGTTTTTTAAGTTTTAAAAAATTTGTAATAGTTACTATTGTGAGCAACGGTAGAAATCTATCACCATTCAGTTAAGTTTTCAGTTAAAAAGTCTATAAAATAAAACATTTTAGTAACAGAAATTTATTGAATTAAAATTTTAGGGTTTGAGAAGTTAAAAGGAAAATTTTTAAAAATGAATTGACAGAATTTTTTCAGAAATGTTTCTAATGATGAACGAAAATAATTGTTTTTGTAAATCCAGACGCCTTTGAGATATAACGTTGTATAATAACTGCCCAATTTCAAATCCAGTTTTAATTTTTTAAATTTACATTTCACTTTTATTAACAAAATACTTAACCAATTTTAAAATCATATAGGTTAAACTGTTACTTATATATTTCATTAAATAGAATGTTCCCTAACTTTTATTTCGATTCAGATTACTTGTAAATATGTAAAAATAAAATAAAAAATTATTTTGTAAAATAATTTTTTACTTGAGTAGATAGATAGTCTGATAATATAAACCGATAATAAAAGCAAAACAAAATTGATTTATAAATCGATCTGTAAAGTTTATCGTTACGCAATAGATATACCGATAAATTGATACAAACCATCTCGCTAAAGTTATAAATTTCCGACCAAAATACTTTGTTTTTATGTACACTGCTATGGATCCTAACCAATATTATTTTTCACTTGATTTATTTTTTATAAATCTACGAACAATTTGTATAGCTTTAGTTTAAAATTAATTCGAGAAAAATCGGTTGGGGAATTTCTTTTCTAATGAAAAGAAATTTGTTTGTTTTAATATGTAGGTTGTTAATTTCGTAAAATTTAAAAAACCAAAATGGTAGATCACTGGTTTCTAATAAAAAAATTGCTATTTCAAATTTGCTAATCAAAAACTTGTTACCAAATTAACACTGAGAAAAATTGTAATCAAATGGTATATTTAATCACAGCCGATCCGAACGATAAATAGAAGATTGACTAGAATCAAATAAATTTAATCAGTTGAATCAATTCTACAAACAAAATAAATTATATTAAAATAAAAACTAATATACATTAAATTTAATCAATATAATAAAATATATATCTATCGAAATATTGGTGATATTTAGAATTAGCTTTCCGATGTAGGAGATTAATAGTTCGAGACCCAGTCGAACACCAGTCAGATTTTAAAAATAAAGGTTTCTATATATATATATATATATATATATATAAATTTTCCCTACCAATATTACGTTGTTGGGTTCTAATTAATAGTACATTCCCTCGGCTGATTCGTTTTATAATAAGTTACAAGTATTCTAACGATGTAGTTGATAATGGTGGTCGAATCAAGTAAACTAAGCATCTAGAAATTTCCAGGAAACCATATGACTCAATAAATTAATACGTTTTTTATCGTAACTTTTCTATAAAAAAATCAAATCAAAATATATCGTATATTGTACTTACTGATATTATGTTTGTTATCCATCTATAAAATTTTATTTACTGCAAAACAAACACACAAAAAACTGTTTCACTGCAATGTATCATGTTAATGAAAGAGATGTTTTAAAAAACTTTAAAAAAAATACCGCACTACCACATTAAAAAAACTAAAAGTAATACTATTAAAGTTCTTTTTTAGTTTTAAATATATTATTTGATTTTATCAATTAAACGTTTCTTCAAACACAAACAAAACAAAAAAAAATTAAATGATGTATATTAAACGATTGTTAACTGTGTCTAAGTGATGTGTAGTTTTAATTTGTCTCCCTAGATAGCATTGTTGGTTTATAAAATAAAAGTCTTCATGATGACAAATTTTTTTACTTACCTCACACCCTTTCCACGATGAACAGTGGTCACGTAACAAGGGTATTATTAATATAGTTGTTTATGCTCTGTCATTTGTCCTTGAAAACATACAGTAACGTTTGTTTTTTTGCCAAACTGCTAACCATGCTTTAATAATACATTTTTTTTTTTTTTTTTTTTTTTTTTTTTTTACTAAGTCGCTCCACAGTCTAGTTACAAAAAGAGTTTTAGAATTATTTATTATAGTTTTGTACTTGTTTAAAAATTAATTCTTTTTATGTATATGCATGTATGAACTTTTTCAGACTTACTAGGACATATTTGAAGGAATGAAAATGAAGTGGTTCAATAAAATGAAATGTCTTTATAAAAAAAGGAATATATTTTTTTATACATTAATATGTCAAGCCCTTCGAAATGCTTTTAATATCTTTCAAATAGTTTGTCTGTTTAATAAACATCCTTACTTTCGCTATTAATATAGAAAATATAGCGAGACTTATTACAGCGAGCATTTTGTATTCGTGTACCGTTAGGTCAGGGCATCTCTGATCACGACAGATGTTAGTGAGGTAGGTAAGAAGCCTAGCCGGAGCCTTATCCTTCGATCTCCTCGAACGCTGATCCTGACAACGATAGTTCAGAGGTAGATATAGGGGTGACCACCCGGGAGATTATGAACCCATTTATTGAAGAGTTTTTGGAAGCCGGGGGCAGACCTGGCAGCTCTGCTCCTTTGGCCCGTGATTTTTTGGCAGAACTGGGTAGCTTGTTTTCCTATTTAGCCAACCCCAAGTGTACTAGTGCTGCTACCAAGTGGAGATTATTGCCCCGGCTCGAATTTTTCCAAGCGGCTTTCACAGCTCTCGTCGAGGGGTTTGAAAATCTTGCCTCACGGCCTGTAGAAGTAGCTGTAGCTCAGAAACCGGCCCCGGCTCTGATCCAACCGCGTAGATATGCTGAGGTGGTCAGGAACAAACATGAAACCAGTCAGCCCTCTAAGAAACCTGAGGTTGCATTTGTTAATAGGGCGGAGGGCTCGACTGCGTCCAGCAGTTAACTGAAAAAAGACCTCTAGGTTGCCCTTCGGGGAGACCGGAAAGGCCTTCAAATCAGTAACATTAAAGGGACCGGCAAGGGATTAGTTGTGGTAGCGGATGACACAGAGACCATTCAGGCAATTAAAGATTCCACGGCGGTTAAGCGGTTGAATGTGAAAATAGACCCGAAGAGAACGCGTAGGCACCATATTATATTCTATAATATTGACCGTAACCTGACCGACGAAGATGTCTTGTCCCTCATAAGGGAGCAGAACAATAATTTGATGAAGCTGTATTCCGGCGGGACTGCAGGTTGGTCTTTAAAACGGGTAGGCGTGATACCCAGAAATATCATGGAGTCTTTGAGGTAAGTTCTGGACTCTTTCAAAAACTTACGTCCGCAGGCAGACTATTTATTGATTTAGGATCCTGACGACTAAAAGAGTACGTGGATATCCAAAGATGTTTCAAGTGCTGCCGATATGGTCACAGGGCTAAATTTCGTAAGTTTGCCTTGGTGTGTGCTCATTGTGGCGAGGAGGGCCACAAACGTGACGATTGTTCGTATAGGTCCGAGACACCGGCCTTTGCTAACTGTAAGAGGTTGCACAAGAATCATGAGCACCCAGTTGTTAGTAAGGAGTGTGGCTGTTACGTAAGGGCCGTTGCGCTGTACTTTAATTCCTTAGATGGTTAGGTTCGGTCAACTAAATGCCCAGGGTGCTTATGTAGTCCAGGTTGAATTAGGTGAGATTGTAGAGAGATGGAGCCTTGATGTTGTCCTGCAGCATCCATATGTAAATAGGGGTGATTTGCGAGGCTTTCACAGCGGGAAAAAATTGTGTGTAGGGCATTCCTGTATGTCTACTACACTGTGCAGGAAGTCGCTTGTAGTGTCTTTATACGGCAGGTTTCTGATACGCATCATGTTCTGGTCAGACTTGCCATTCGCGGACAGAACCTTACAGTTGTTAGTTCATATTTCCAATCCAAGAATCCTACTGAGGAATCGTAGCGAGATGGGGTAGGATCCTTCGTGGGCAATCGTGCCACGGTTATATTGGTGTTGTTTGTGATTTGATTTGGGGCTCCCGCTGGTGGGAGTGGCTTCCCTCCGCCAATGACGGTCCTGATCGTGACTTGGTAATGCCACGCGAGACACCATGATGGGACCGGGTGGTGGTGCGGGGTTGTCCCCGGCTCCTGCGCGAACCGGAATGAGGTTGCGTTCCCCTTGTTAGGTGACCTAAACTGATAGACTTATTTGGATGTAGGTCTGAATTTCTACGTTGGGTAAAACACAATTTTGACTGGTATGAGTGTAGCACTGATTTAACTTTAAACTCGTTCGTTTTCTGAGGCATTTACAGTACGAACGGTGTTGACAAATCTTTACTAGCCGCGGGGTTCGCGCTTCCGCGGTTAGTTAGTTTGAGGGAATCATGTTAGATTGGATATGAAGATGTCCGTTTGAGGCCTACGTGAAGGCGAAATTTGATATGTATTTACTGATCCAAATGTCTGCCGAGGCCTTGCTGATGACTGTGAGATGTATTCAGTTAGAGGGTCTAAAGACGACCTCCGGTAAAGCCCCTCAGGTCTTGGAACGGAAGGGGGTGGTATGGCGACCGGTAACGTCACAAGGTGACTGTCTTCCCCCTACGGACTTGGAATGTGAGTGAGAAGCAAATGTTTTTTTTCTTGTTTAATTTTATCTTAACTGTGGTGTCTTATAGTGTAAGGCCAATTTCCTTCAGATCCTTTCTTATTTCTCCGATTTATCTGAATCCTGTCTTGGTGTTTTTCGAGTCGAGATTGCACTGTAATAGCTGTTTCAGAAGTCTTGAATATTACATTCTCATGATATGTCCAAAGAATCCTAGTTTCCTCTTACGCACGGTAACACTGATGACTTCTATCTCTTTGTACACGACTTTGTTAGACACAATCCACCACTGCCTGTCTTTCTGGTACTTTTTATTGAATCAGGTTGTTACAATTCTTCTTTCGATTTTGTGGAATCTATCTGTCTTTGATTGTTCATTAAGGTGAAACAGTGTTTGTAACACTTCTGGTTTTATAACTGTGTTGTAGTGTCTTTATGTATATATAATGTGTCATTAGAGAAAAAAATTGAGATAATTGTGTAAAATAACAAATAATTTAATAACTCAATTTAGTAGGGACGTTTTTGCGCAAAAATCCTTTAATTAAAAGAATGGCATTAAGATATACCTAATCATATCTTTAGAAATTCAATTATGACGCCAAATGTCTTTAAATCGTTTGTGTAGATTATTACATTTCGGTTCACATAAGTTAAGAAAAAAAACTTTTTTCTCAGGATTACGGGAGTAAGTTTCTTGTACAAAATACATGAAAATATCATCGAAATCATTCAATTTGTTGTCTTGAATGTTTTTCAGTTTATATTTCTTTTTTACAACAGGTCTTATTATAAATATTCTTCCTTTGAAAGTCAATTAAAAAAAAAGCTACTTTTCTTTAGTGCGTGTATTTATATATATATATATTAAAACGATTTTTAGCAATAAATAAAATACAAAAGTTAATACTATAGTTATATGTAAACCCCCTGAATTGCTTTTTCGTTATAATTAAGGGAATTATTAAATTTCAGAATTATCAGTAAATATATTAAGCGGTTAATATAATCTAACAAATTTAGACGACTCTCCTCTCCACAAAAGCGGGAAATGTGCACTACCTAGTGCGCGTAGCTAAATGGACTGAGTGAAGCAACAGTTATCACCAAAGGATTTTTACAAGGAGGCCGAACGGTTGGAATCGTTTTGATATACAGACATCGAAGATAAAGAAATACATGCTTCGGAAGGATTTTATTTTTCTTTCAGAGACCAAGGAATCAAATGTAATAGTTGGTATTAGTATTTTGAAGCAACATAGAGCCGAAAAAATCGAATTGAGTCAAAGATTGTGGAGGGAATATTTTTTTATTTTAAAATGGTACAAATCTTTCTGGTGATTAGTAGTCTTCTTTTGTTCTTCGATGAAGGTGACAGTTCCACGTCTTGAAACTCTGTTTCCAAATATAATTTGGTGTTTGGAGCAAATTTCACCAGAATCGATCAATAAACTTTTGTCCCATGACGATAAAGAGAATCAAATAAGAGAGTGCACGACGTATACTGTTAACGATGAATTGGACGAGTGCCTCTGCAAAACCGTTAAACAGCATTTGAATATTATAAGACGGACAAACAAGAGGGAATTTGACGCTGTTTCGATAAATTATTAGGCGGATGTGATATTCATAAGAAGAGAGTGGCGGGAGAAATCAATATTACTGACGGAGGCCAATATTACTGGGAGGACGAGCCAGTCGTCAAGTTGAGGTTCTAAGGAATGATGTGTTAATTTGGATCATATCTATCTTACTCGGTGGGCCATTCTCAAAAGAAAAATATTCATCTGTTTTTAACTACTACTTTCTCAAGCGGAGAACTTTGACGCGATACCAGAAACATTTATTTTAGAATTACCGCTCCGTACATACACGCAAGACACTAAGCGAGTACTTGAAGTATATGATCTGAAAAGATTCTTAAATAAAAAATTAAAAGAGCTCCAGATAAGAATAAAAGAAGCTAAAGAAACATTACGTCATTACTGAGAATTAGCATTTTTAACAAGAATATTTATAAAACTGCAACTCAGTAAGTATGGAGCGGACTACTTTCACTAATATTGTCGACGTGAAACGTGCGGCTTCGCATCTCAGCTGCGATTCTTTCATCCCTATTCAAGCATGTTCTTTCAATGCTATTCAAGCAGTTAGCACGTAAGCACGTATCCAGATGGATCCAGCCATGTTCATGAATTTCTTTAACGTCGCCTCATCTACAGTCATTTATCCGACAAAAAGATTAGAAAATCTACATTGTTTCCATGAATACACTGTATGGGACATTAAAATGATGATTACAAATTCTATAGTTTTGTTGGTATTCATTTTGAATGATACAGTAAAGTATGAGTTGTTTCAAGTTTATTTACCATCTAATTATGTAAATCTGTTTAGCAATGAAGATTTGACTTGCAAAATTTTATTTGATGAAACTGGTTTATTTTGGATTGAAAGATGCTCAATATTCAGTTGAAACTGTAAATTATTTTTAAAGTAATAAAAAAAAATTAAATTAAAAATAATAAAAATGCTGAGTGTTTTATAGTAGGCCTCCGAGGAGAGATTTCACTCATTAATAAAAAAATCTCAACCCTCCATATTACATACCTCATGGGTGGTGTGGTAAATGTAATAATCAGTCCTTTTCAGGACTACCTACAATTGCAAAATTTTGCAATAACGAATTAACTTACAGCATCCTGCTCAGGGAAACGTTTTGGACAACATTAGAGCTTTTTTCCCCAAAATTTGAAATTTTTTGAGAAAAAAATAAAAAAATTCCAAGTAGCAAACATCAGGTTAATTTTTTTGTACTTTTTTTCTTATTGCATGTAATACAATTATGGAATCATTATCTACAACATCTCAATTTATAGGTTAAGCTAACATTTTTTTCTAAAGTGTTCTCCACTGAGTGTTATACATGGTTTAAGCTGGTATTTCGGGCCATTTTTTTCATTTCCCCTTCCCTCCTTTTCCAAAATCTGATTTATGCTACTTTTTAATTAGAAACATTAGTTTTCATTGGTTTCTTCATCATGCCTTATTATAGAGTGGTATTAAGTTTTCCAAAATCAATGCCTAATACTCCTCATCTTTTAAATTATATGTTAATAATATCTGTGTCTTTTGGCTTCTCATTATCCTGGTAGATTTTCAAGTAGTTTATAAAAAAACTTTGATATATCAGTTTTTTTATACAAACAGTAATTTGTTAGAAACATCTTTTTTCTTTCCTTTTTTTAAGATCATAGTTGGAACTGACAGGAATATTAGGGAAGATTATTCTTAATTATTGGTATAATATAAAGCATACTAAGAATTTTTTGTTACAATGATTTAATATAAAAATTAATATCAATATAAGTTTAAGCAAAACAGATCTCTTTATCATAGACTCTCCAGTCATACAATATTTATATCTTTCAAAACTTAATAAATTTCATGAACCAGCCACCTCATCACAGCCATCTTGTGACAATTTTAAAATTAAAATTATTTTCATTACAAAATAAAATTTTAATTTATTTTTGTAAATAATAGCAATTTACAATTGTTAACAAATCAAAAAAAAAAATATTCAATACATTTAATAAAAACATGTAAAAAAAAAAACATTTTCTGAATAGAAGTATTAGATTTGAAGTATATTTTATTTATACAAAGTCAAGTACATGTGTTATATGGATGCCAAACTATACATACATTATTACAGATAAATTTATTTAAAAGTGACCCACCTCAATCTGTCAAGTTTATTCCCTAACATTTGTTAGAGAATGATGTCCCTTCATGTAACAGAATTTAATGGTCAATTCTATATTTACAATGATACATGTTATGTTTGGTTGGTTTTTTTTATTGTCAGAAATCAATAAATATTGTTTGTATAAAGAGGGTTATTAAGATTGTTGATTAATGTGCATGTGTATGATTCATTCAAGAATTTTTTGAGAACTTATCCAAACTACAAGTAATGTGATATACGTTAACTGCTAACAAACTGCCACACAGTGTGCTATTTTGCCAATCTAGGAGGAAAAAATTTTTTTATTGGTTCAGTTACTGTTACTCATAAAATACACGAACTGTGTAAATACAGTGAATACTTTTATTAAAAAGAAATAAACAATATATAGAACTGTTAACCTGTTTTTTTTTTTATCTTCAGTCATTTGACTGGTTTGATGTAGTTCTCCAATTTCCTATCTAGTGCTAATTGATTCATTTCGGTATAGTCCCATCATCCTGCATCCCTAACAATTTGTTTACATTTTCCAAACGTTGTCTGTCTGCAATTTTTTTTCCTTCTACCTGTCCCTCTAGTATTAAAGAGATTATGCCAGGATGCCTTAATATGTGACCCATAAGTCTGTCTCTTCTTTTAACTATATTTTTCTAAGTGTTTCTTTCTTCATCGATTTGCTGCAACACCTCTTCATTTGTCACTTTATCCACCCATCTGATTTTTAATATTCTCCTGTAGCACCACATTTCAAAAGCTTCTAATATTTTCTTAGGTACTCCGATCATCCAAGTTTCACTTCAATATAAAGCTACACCCCAAACATATACTTTCAAAAATCTTTTCCTGACGTTTAAATTAATTTTTGATATAAACAAATTATATTTCTGACTGAAGGGTCGTTTCATCTGTGCTGTTTGACATTTTATATCGCTCCTGCTTCATCCATCTTTAGTAATTCTACTTCTCAAATAACAAAATTTTTCTACCTCCATAATCTTTTATCTTCTTATTTTTTTACATTCAGTGGTCCATCTTCGTTATTTCTACTACTTTGTTTTGCCTGTATAGTCCTGCAAATACAAAGTAATTAAACAATTGATAGTATTGATTGGAAAATACTCTAGTCTGAATCACTATATTCCTCTGATCTATCAGAAGAATCTTCTGCAGTCACTCATAGGTTCTAACAGATTCAATACTTCCGGGTTCATTTTTTCATGTTTTGTTTTCGAAGTTGACCATAAATTTGCAATGTATGGGTCTGAAGTGATTAGTAGTCTGTTCAGTAGATCAGTATTAGTGTTGGTTCTTGAAGTTTTTCTAGTGAATAATTCCCTATATTGTCTGTTGTGTTTATTTCTTGCTTCCTGCACTTCAGAAAATTGGTCAACTGGCAAAATGCTTGATATAATGTCCCTTCCATGAGAAAGTACTTTGTGTAAACTTCAGGCATTTAATACCATGGATATTCCTTAACATATAAGTCTCATGACTCCCTTATGTAAACATCAAACTTGTCCAAATTTTGTTTTACAATCACTATTAATACATTCTAAAATAACACAGAATCATTTGATTAGTTCTAAACTCACTCCTGTTATGCTGATTTTTCTGCATCTAAAAACCTTACTTGCTGTGTTTCTGTCATTCGTGTTTCCAGTTTGCTGTTTAGGCATGTTGATCAATAAACCTAACTCAATTTTAATTCTTTCTTGCTCAAATTTGTTTTATCTAGACACTTTTTCTTTATTTTCTACACCCCAAGCTTGCCATGATTTTATTTCTAACTAGTATGAAATATGAAGGATGTACTCAAATAATTTGATCCATGAATGCAGTGGTGATAAATCAAAAGACAAATAATCTTTGATTACTTCCTTTCTTTAATTATATCCATGCAATTCATTTCACTGGGTCTTTACACAAGTAACATGTTTGTGTTAAGGTACATGATATTGCATTACAGACCTTACCATTAACCATACAGAATACTAATTCGGCATTTATTGTAATTTATTTTCTGTTACAATATATTTTGGGAAGTGAAAATATTTTGATTTGATTCCCAATTTTTGTAACTTCTGTAGTTATTAAATCCACTGTTTCCTTTGCAAACATGAATTTTATCAGGTGACAGTATCTGGTCAATGATGGAGCAGGGTTTTGCCAAATTATAGTTTTATATGTATCTGTGCCACAGTAAATTTGTATAGGCATCATGGAAAAGTTAAATAAGCTCTTGTCTGTAAAATGTTCCTCAGAAAATTTCTGCCTATATCTATTTTGTCTGCCCCATCGCAACCCCATTTTATGATTATTTTCGCAGAACTAATTTCAAGCACGCTAAAAATTTCAATGACCTCACATGGTCAAAAAAATGAATTTTTTCTTCTAAATTTGAAAAATTGTACACTGCGCCGGCTAAAATTGTGATAATTTTGTGCCAAGTGGGTAATTTAATTTTTTGTGCCATTTATTAATAGTGTAAATTTTTTCCCAATTTAAATAATCTCTGTTTTTTCTGCTTTGATTTTTAAATAGCATTGTTTGTTTAAAGTAATGTGAGAGGCTACCAGAACAAACTGAAGGTATTATTCAGCATTTCAATGCATATTAGGTATGAAAAAAGGATTGTCTGTGAAAAATTGTGTTAAATCTTTTTGAATTTAAAATTAGTTTTTGCAGTGGCTACCTGCTTGTACATCTTATTCTTTTTTCTTTTTTTTTTTGTAACATAATCTTATTTTTATTTTGAAAATATTACCTTTTTTATGAATCTACCAATACCCTCATTACTATTTTTGTTTAATCCATTTGTTAGAATGTATAATAATTTTTAGAATGAGCTGGTAAATTTTTCTTTATTGATTTAGTTGATGTATATTGTTACAGTTATTGCAGTTGTTATTTTTCAAGATTTCTGTTACAATTGATCCATTTTATGTATATTATTTGTTTCACTATTGTGTAATGGAATAATTAATCATATATATTCAGAACTCCCATTCATATCTGGAAAATCATAATGTTATTGCTATATAACCCTTTTTGGCTTATGAAACCCATAAAAAGGAATTTTCTAAATGTCTCATGGCTGAGAGCTGTATTTTCTTAAACTGAGAAATCCCTAATCGGTAAACTTATTTTTCCAAATGGTTCAAATTTTATCTGGAGCTGATTTAAAAAAGAATTGCTTGAGAAATGCAGTGGAAGATGGAGATGAGTTAAAAATCAATCCATAAAATTCAAAGACTTCATTCACTGAATATCATTGATACACTTAGATTAAATATTACATCAGATGTACTAGATGTGCATTTACCACTGGTACAAATGCATGTAGGCACTACCAACAGAACTGACTTCCCAAATCATGTAATAGAAACAGGATACATATTTGAAGACATTTACCAGAGCATCCAAATTTTACTTATTCCATGTAAAATCCAAGATCCCAACACACTTGAACAGTATGAAAATTAGATACTCAGTAAATTTAACAAAACAATATATTGCACAAGGACAATTTATTACATTTGTTTACAGTCTATAGAAAATATTTTTTTATTGAATATCCTTATCTACAAACTGTTAAATTTGTTGAATAGCATGATAAAATATGATGACACCTCTAAAAATGTTTAATTTTTTTAAATTATGTGGAAATGTTTTTCTGGATTCAGAGCTAACTCTGCAGTTTTTCTTCAGTGGAGTTACCTGTGTTACTGTTACTGGCATCCTTTTCAAGTGTTGGGAAACCTTTGTAGTAATGATTTGAGTAATAAATTTTATCTACATTAAGATTTCTTGTTTGTTAATAGTTCTAATTAAATTTTAGTTTATACATTTCTGATTGTTCTGGTGTATTGAGCTTATAGTTTTTATTTTTTATACTAAAATTAGTGTGTTGTGATTAAAGTCTTAATATTTCTCTTTTGATGAGAGAATCTGCAAAGGTTGATGCTACTGTGTGTATGTTTTTTATCATATTTTATCTATGTAGCTTTAATATGTGAAAATTCCTGAATCAGATGTATGTGCAATTCTGCCCATTGTTGTATTAGTGCAATCATTGGTTTTTGATTCAGTTTCAGGAATAAATACACCAACCCAGAAGGTTTTCTTGTTGATGGTTGTGTTTTTTACTTTGCTGTATGTTATTGTGTATCTCAGTAATTCTGAAATTATCATTTTACATTTCTTTCCTGAAATGTTTGGCAATTTTGTATGATTGTTGTCATACTATTACTTAATTTTCAATATTCTTTTATATCATTATATTTCTAAAGCCTCAGTTCTTTAATTTATGGCAAATATTTTTAAGAATTTTTTTTTTGCATGTCCTTAAATATTTATCAGACATCCTCTTCCATTTTAAATGCCTTTATACTGTAAATATATATGTCTGTAGCTTAATTTTATTTACGAGGGTGATTAAGTACTTAAAAAATCCAAGAGAGGCGCTCATAATATCGAAAATGGTTTACTTTTAGGAAGCGTCATTTGTTGCTAAAGTGCAGTTAATGTTTCATTGTCATAGTCGTTTGAAGCAACAAGCTATTGTTTATGTAGAAAAATAGAAAAAAGTGAGTTTCAAGTGGTGATTAAACATTTATATTTAAAAGGCTTAACACCAAAAGAGATCAAAGCTGAGTTGATGAAGTTCATTGCTCATCTGCTCCTGTGTTTGCAACTGTTTACAATTGGGTAAATGAGTTTAAACATGGCCATACATCCACAAAAGATGAACATCATTCGGGACATCCAGTGTAAGTGACCACCCCTGAAATGATTGACAAAATTCACGATATAGTTTTGAGTGATTGACGAATCAAAGTACGTGAAATAGTTGAGGCCACAGGCGTATCGTAAGGTACAGTGTTTTCAATTTTGTATGAAAAATTGAGTGTGAAAAAAATTTTGGCAAGATGGGTGCTGTGTTTGCTCTCAATGGAAAATAAAAGCAATTGTGTGGTCAACTCTTAGGCTGCTTTTCCATCGCAATCCTGACAAGTTACTGTGTCAATACATAACTGTGGATGAAACATGGATACACTACTACACTCCAGAGATAAAGGAACAGTCAAAACAGTGGGTTTTTAAAGGCGAATGGGCTCTGAAGAAGGTGAAAATGGTGAAATCAGCTCTAGGTGATGTCCACAGTTTTTTGGGATGCATGTGTACCTCATCCATTTGCAATGATTACTTGGAAAAAGGACAAACAATAACTGGAGAGTATTATGCGTTGTTATTGCACCGGTTGGGCAAAGAAATGAAGAAAAATCGTTCTCATTTGAAACAGAAAAGATTCTCTTCCATCAAGACAATGCCATGGGTACACACCTATGCAGTTTCGATGGCCAAAATTATGGATTATGGCCAAAAGTTTGAATTATTACATCATCCACTGGATTTGGCCCCCAGTAATTATTTTTTTATTTCCAAACTTGAAAAAATGGTACCATGATCAAAAAAACAATACCATTAGATTAGCTCAGTGATTTATTAATAATTTTTTACAGCTGAAGTTACACAATGTCAGGAATTACTTCAGTTATCCAATTATGAACTATTAAAACTAGGTAATATATCATTAAAAGATGTACAGATTATTCATAAAATGGCCGCTGAAAAATACTTCAAAAGAAGATTTCAAAGTGGTAAGATAAATTTTAAATGAAATTAGTTTTAGTGGGATTGAGATTTTCTATGTAATTATTATTATCATCCATCCATCCTCCTAATAAAATATTTTAGAAAATATACACTGAAATCATATCACATTTTTTATTGTCAACGTTTTCCCTTAGGCCATTTCCTTTACACCTTTCCTTCATCCTCCTGATGGCCTCCACTCTGATGACAGGGTGTCTGAGGCCTCAGAGATAGTATCTTCAACTTCCTCTGATACCAGGGAGCTTCTGCTGCCAGCATCCATTGATACTAACCTAGACGAAGCAGTTAGCGTTCTTGTCTCAAAGTCCAAACTTGATGTACTCCTGTACAAAAAACAGGAAAAAGAAAAGGAAAGGACATCTTATTTTCAGTGAGAAAATTTCAGTTAACTTTCAGTCATCCAAGAAGCTTATTGTACCACAACTTAAATGTTATATAACTTGAACCTTGTGTCCTATACTCATCTAATGTTATATCACATGCTGACAAGTTACATTTATCTTCTGTACTGCTTTACACATTGTACCTTGATACCAATGCTGTTCTTCATATAAAACAAAATATCAGATTTTGCAGACACATTATTTTTACCTTCATTTAAGTAAAATAAAAAATGTTGAATGAAATGTTAATAAAAAACAACTACATATCAACATTTTTTTATCATTATTTATGAAAAGTCAGTGTAATTTGATTAATATTTACATTTGAATTAATTTGATTTAATATTTAAATACTTGTTAAACCTTTTTTTATAAATATGTAAAAAATTCATTTTTCAGCATCCTTTCAGTGTCCTTACTACTAAACTTTGTTTTTTTTTTTGTATAACTTTTTACATTTATTTATTTTTCCATTGCCCTAAATTCAGGAAGCATTATGTTTTAGAGAACATTTTGAACCACGCCCACCAGTGGTACCTGAAAAATCAGCAGAAGTACACAGACAAGTATATTATTTTTAATCTTTTTAAGATTAAATCAAATGAAAATGTATTTTTATTCTAATCGTTCTACCTTAAGATCAAGTTTTATTCAAATTATTAAATAGAAAACAATTCAGAATGCTGAAAATTTTTCTTCTGTAGAAACATTTGGAACTAATAAGCAGCACCTTCTTCAGCTAATTTACTGATAGTGTTTTTGTTAATCGCATCCGTTTTGAAAAGTTTATGAAATCTTTTTCATTTGGAGTCAAATAATTCTCTGTATGTCATGTTTAACATTTTTGTCAAATTTGTACATAAATTCTGTATTGTTCAAGTACTTGGAGAGCTTTTTATGTACTGTATGTGAAATTTTGAATATTGCAATTGAAAATTTGTGTGTTTGTCCTACCCGTGAGGTGATTTACAAGTTTTCATTCTGTTTGAAGCACCTATATCCATTCCTTCTATCTGTGGGTTATACGGATCAGATTTTGCAAATCATCTCATTGAAACAGGTCTTATGTAAAAAAACATAACTGTAACATGCAGATTTTACAAATGGAGCATAAAGAATCAGATCACGACATACTTGAATGATATAACATTTGTCAGGGCAACTTGTTAAATGAACAAACATGATATATATGTAATATATCATTCGATTTTGTAATTGATGACTTTCTTTCCTAACTGTTTTTAAAATAGGTGCTGTTAATTACAGCACCCCCAGTAACTCGACTGTACTGCAGAATAGATATGAAAAATTCTTTGAGAGAAAAAGCTGCAATATTTTGAAAGCAAGTTGATTTATATTAAATAATTTGAAGTGTTTTGATGTTTTATCATGATTTTAATAGATTTAGGTTCAGATTGGAAAATAAATGATACAGGTAACTTATTTGATTACATTGCCATTTTCACTTCCGTGTTCTATGACTTATGTGGAAAAAAGAATGACTGTAAGGAGTGATTCCGCTTAAAAAGAAAAACATAGATGAGTTGATGACTAGATTTTTGTGTATTCCATTAAGATAATTTAGTAAATGTAAAATAGTAAATCGGTTTACTACTTTCACATCATTAATAATAGAAAATGAGATTTTTAGTTTGTATCAAGCATGTATGCTTGTTTAGGTGATTTTAAAAGTAACTGTAGCAGAAGGTTTTTAAATTTTACGGTCCTGAATGTAGTATCTACTCAAGTTTGCTACTGATCAATTGTAAGTTTTTTGACTACATACAACACTTTGTTGTTTTTTATTGTATTCAGAGTAACTAATACGATTCAGTTTTTTACACAAGTATTATGTTAGATCAAGATTTTAGAGAAACAGATGTAGGCCTACACATCTCTCCCTAAAATATTCTTTGAACACTCCTAATTATCTGATCTGTCTAGCCTAGGTCAATGATTTTAGCAAGATGCAGAATCTGGCCTGCTATATTGGAATCTTTACGTGGGAGAGAGAATACTTCAAAAATTATGTTCCTTAATTTTAGAGTTCTGATGCAAAGAGTAAGAGCTAATGAGTTTCATTACATTGTTGACATAATCTACAGTTCGGATTCTTCCCTAGGAAAAAATAAATGATTTTTAAATATTTTCTGAACATACTATGTTCAGGTAGGATACTATCACATTTTATACATTTTCCCTTATAATGTGAAAAAAATATCCAACAAGACCTTTATTTGGTACTTCAGTAACAGGTCTGTAACATTAAATTGTGGTTTTTTTTTTTTAATTGAAGCTTACTTTTTTTTTGTAATGGGTATTTTTGTGTTTTGTGAAGTATGCAATGGTTTATTTATACTATAGTTGGCTGCAGCTTTTGCTTAGTAAACTAGGGGGTTACTCTCAAAACTTAAGCTCTTGAAGAGGCTGTTTGCTCATATATTATATTAGTGTTTATGAAAATGTATGTAGAAATATTAAAATAAGTTAAAAGTAGACATGGTTTTAAATTACTTTGTTAGAAAGATTCTCTCTAATGCTGATTTTCATTTACTAATTACAGTTATTTCTTTTTCAGAGAAGACACTGGCAGAAGAAAAGAATGTATGATATAGCATTCAAAAAGCATAAGGTAGAGGTAAGGATTAGTTTCTTGTTGAATAAGAATTTCTTTCCATCCTTTGCAACTAAATATCAGACATTTTGAAACAGCATAATGACCTTCCATGATATGTATATCATCAACAAACAATAAGGTTCATTTTCTTCAAGCAGCTGCTGATATCAAAATATTATCTCCTATTTATTTACAAATGAGAATTTGTGTATATGTGACCAGTTTCAGTATGAATAAGTCAAAACATATTGACTTTCAAATATTGCAAGCTTGTGCAGAAAATTATGTTTAAAATTTGTGCTGAAAGTGACTGAAGCTGAGACTGTTTCTGTAATTTAGATTTTTGTTATCATTTAATCAATAAAATAAGACAAATGATTAATTTAGTGTAAGTTTTTGCAAAATTGTTTTACATTCAGATGAAGTGCTTGAAGTAATTTAATAAATTACCAAACCATTACAAAAGTTTTCCTGTAGATTTTTTAAAAATACAATAAAGATTTTCTTAACAAATTAATATTACTCTGTCAATGAATTTTTAAATAATACAATTAAAAATAATAATAAAAACCCTGATTTTTCTCCAGCCTGTTTGTGTGCATAAATAAGTGATCAAATATTAATTAGATTTATATTTAATATGATTATCTTAACACTATTTCTTGTTTATATGTTAAACAATTGATGGACTTTAATCACATCTACTTTAATCTCATAATTAATTCTGTGATGTTACTGTGAATAAGGTATTATCATGGTTCCCATTAGAGCATCCATGAGTAGTTCCTTTTTTGTTTACCTATTCCTGATATAGTCCATATAATGTATTATTATGTACTAATCAGAATAAAAGATTTATTTATGTTTGTGCAATCTTTATATGAATACACCAAATCGGACACATTTTATACTAAATTCCTATATTTTAATTATAATAATTATTAGGACAACAAATTTAGAAGAAAAGCTACATTGGAGCAACCAAAGAATGACAACTACAATCAAAGCCCAAAATCTCATAGACCAGTTTTCCAGATGTTTTCTCCTTTGAGGACAATGGATGGTGTCAGGAAGTGAAGGTTTAGTGTCAGTAAAGAGTGGCATTCTGTATACTGGTGTTGGAAATTCACTTCTTTTATGTACCATTCAGTTAAACAGCTCTCTTTCCTCATCTGTGATTTTATGCCATTTAATAATTTACAGATATAATAAACTCTTATTATTAAATTTAGTATTACAAAGAACAATGCAATATTAGGGCATTCTTATAGTATAAGATTTCATTATTGTTTAAGATACCACAACCTTTGTACCTAAGTAGATTGTTGTCTATTATTATTATTTTTTAATTGAATACTTCTTCATTTAAAGGGATCTTTTATATATATTTCAGTACAGCAGCCTCTTTATTGATTTGTGCAGCTGTTAAACAAGTTATTTGTGACAAGTTTACCAATAGATCAATGCAGTGAGCTCCTAGAGATTAAAGGTTTATTAATACAAACCTTTTAGAAGATGAGCAGTTAACTAAACAGTCAGTTATCTATTCTATGATGTAGTTATAGTGGCTGAAATCCAATTAATAGGATATTTACTTTTGAGTGGTTTCAATATCATTGTTTTTAGGTACTTTTGACATTAAATTTCAATTCTTATGAATGATCAACTTGATTGTAAACAGATTTTAGAAGGAACAAGAGATCAACCTTTACCTGATAGACACCACAACCACTAGTTTAGTTTTTAACCTCTGGATAGAAATAATAGCTGAAACAGTTTTATAGTCAGAGCTGCCATTTCACAGAGACCAAAAATTAAAATTGTAAGTAAGCAGCTGTCATACTACTTACTAGAAGGTACTAACATCTCAAAAATCTAGAAATTGGTTTATTGACATGATGATTACACTTACCAAAAATCACGTTGATTTCTTCATTTGTTACAGAGAAATTAAAAAAATAACAGGATTTAAAAAAAATTCAAAAATCAATTTTAACCCTTGAAACTTTGAATGAAACTCAAAGAAATTGATTTTAGATGTTCGTATCAATCAGTTCAAACCCAGCTCACACAGTGATGGACACTCACAATCCACAATTTATTAATGATTGTGCTTCAACTGGCAAATTTCCTCTACTACAGTATATGTAATATTTATATATATATATAATTTTTTTTTGAGACGAAATATATCCAAAACCCTTCTCAGTTAAAGCCAAGAAACATGGGTAAAAATTTAGTAGCGATAGATCAAGTAGTTTTTTGTTTATCCTGAACAAAAAAAATCCCCTTCTCTTTATATAATATTATAGAAATATAGATAAAGCATAACCTGAATTACTATACAAAATTCTCTGTTTTAGAATTCTTTTTGCACCCATACACAATATAGTAAGTTGAGTGATGGTTCACAGGCTTTCATCTTTTTAAAGCCAATCACCACTTTTGTATTATTGCAGTTCCTCATCCCTCCTCTTAATATTCTCCTGAATTTAATTCTATTATTTCTTATGTTAAAAGTTTTTTAGATTTTCATGTAAAAATATTTTGAATGCCTGAATGATTTCTTACATTGATAATAATAAAGAAATGTAAAAGTCTTCAAATTATTTATGTATACAATGAAATTTTTTCATTTAAAAATCTTCCACTTTCATGTGGAAAAACTTGCATCTTATTATGGTGAAAATCATTTAACTATTTTAATCCTACATTTTTATTTTAAAAAATTAGTTAATCTTACCTGTGATTTTGTAAAATGAATATACTTTTAATGTCATTTAAAAATTAAAACTTATGTGTACCTATTGTATATGTTTAGTAAACATTTTTAAATAGCAGCATGATTATTCAATTATTTATTCTTTAAAGATTATTATCATAAGTTAATATTAAATTAAACAAAAGACTATATTCATCAGTATAGTACTAATTTGAATTGTTTACATTATGATTTTACCAGTTTTATTTTATTTTTCTTAATAATTACATATTACCATTCATAATACTTATATCACATATTTCAAACACTCACCAAAATTTTATTATTTGTATTTTTATACTGTGATATTCTGACAAACAAATTAACTGTAAATTAGCAATTTACCTATGCTGGTCCAAGGATAAACCCAAGGAACTGATAATGTTAAAATTTAAGTAGACAGTTAGATTTTGCTTTAGTTACTTTTTGTTTAGAAAGGCAAAATTTTACTACTAGGTTAGTGATTACAAGAATTCACTAAACCATTAAACTATGGGATAAGTTAAATCTACACTGGTTTTTTAAGAAAAAATTTAAAGCTCTAAGAAAAATTCCACAAGAAAACTGGTTACTGTTAAATCAAAGTTCTACAACAAAAATAGTTTTGATACTCTTCTTTTTATTCTTCTAATTGTAGTAACTTTTTTTTATATATATATATATATATATATATATATATATATATATATATATATATATATTTAGCCTCTGGAATCACAGTTAGGTATTCCTTCAGAGGAAAAGATAAAATACGACAATTTTGTAGCGTGTGAAAATACCATGCCTTACCGGGATTCGAGCCCAGGACCTCCAGATGAAAGGCTGAGACGTTAGCACTCACGCCTAATGATACGAGAGGTTATCTCTAAAGTAAAGACTGTTTCACTGTAAAAAAATTTATTCTGAAATATTATAAATATATTTATTTTAAACTACATACCTTAAACTACTTCTCTATACAATCGCCGCATGAATTAAGACATTTATCGTAGCGATACACCAGCTTCAATATACCTCGTCTTATTCTTCTGCCGCCAGTCGATTTAGAAACTGATTAACAGCATTTTTAAGTTCATTGTCACCCGCGAATTGCTTATTGCTCAAAAATTCTTTCAATTCCCAAACAAATAGTAATCAGAAGAAGCTAAGTCCGGACTATATGGTGGGTGATCGTAAATAACCATCCAAATGTTCTCAGTAAATCACGTGTCAGACCCGTAACATGTCGACGTGCATTATTGTGCAGGACGACACTGTCAGTCAGCCACCCACGTCGCCGATTTTGAATGGCGCGCCGTAACTTACGCAGAGTTTCGCAGTAGACATCCGCATTTATAGTCGTTCCATGTGGTATGAAATCGATCGGCAATGCGCCAAACTGATCCCTAAAGACTAGCCATCAGTTTGCGTCCAAATGGTTGTGGCTTGACCTTTGTTGATCTGGTTGGTGATTGAGGATTACGCGATTCACTTGACTGCCGTTTTCTCCCTGGCGTGTAATATGAAATCCATGTTTCATCGTCGATAACAATCGAATTAAGTAACTCATCACCTTTTTCTATGTAGCGCATCAAAAATTCCAAATCAGATCCCATTCGCTTTTTTTGTAACGTTCCGTTAAGATGTGCGGCTCCCTAAACAGTCATGAACAATGCGACCGATAACAGCTCTTGAAACATCAGGTAAAAGAAAGGCCATGTCGGAAATCGTTGAACGATATTTTCTGATTTCATCATCGATGTACTTCATCAAGTCCTCGGTGATTATCGAGGGCCTCCCCTAACGTTCATCTTGCACATAAATTCTGTTATTTCTAAACCTCTTACACCATTTTCGGATGTTTATTTCATTTATTATATTGTCACCGTACACAGCAACCGACTGCCTATGAATTTCAGCCGTTTTTATGGTTTAAAAAACGTATAACTCCGCGTATTTCACAGTCGGCAGCAACGTCGACTTTCCTATTCATTTTATAACGTAATAACTCACACGTAATCAAAGATATTACAACACGACAATTTACAGACAACAATGCAGTACGTACATTACTAGCAAGGCCATGAACGGTACAGATTCGCCAACCTTAAAGAGAAACCTTTCCCAGCGGTCTTTACTGTAGAGATATCCCTCGTAGTAATTTGTGAAGGTGTTACTGATTATCATTATTTGGCACCATAAAATTACTGGAGAATGAAATGAAACTGCACTTAGCTTTGAACTTAGATAACCTGTAGCAATTAGTTTATTGAGAGCTTTAGCCATTTCAGTTTATCCTTATATCCAATCTTCAGTTTTCAGGCTGCTTCTCACTAAGATTGGTTGGTGAAATATGGTTGTAAGAAATGCATTTAACTGCCTTACCAGGAACACGTGTATTTTGTTAAATAGTAGCGGTTTTAATTAAATAAAAGTAACTTTAATGCAAACTACCCATACATTTCCAGATAATTCGCTAACATAGATGCAAATTAAAGAGATGAGTAAAAAATGTAACTGCAGATATTTTGTTAAAGTTTGAGTTACAGAGGTATTTAAACGCGTATGGTTGAGTTTGTTTACAAGATCAATATTCAGACACCAAAAAAGAAGAATATCACAAACAAGCAAGCTTCTGTTTGCCCTGCTCTTTGAGATTAGAAACCACATATCCTGAGATTTAAGGTGTAAGAAAAGTCCTCATATTAATGGAAAGGCACAGAATCATGTGAACTGCATTATCTAAAATTGTACCCAACTTCATCAATGAGGTTGTGATGTTCAATAATTATGATTACACTGAAAAATAATTCTACTCTCTATGATGAAGATATCATGACTGGCTGCGATAGAGTCCTACGGCGGTCTCGGCCACTGGACGGACCCTTAGGTAGTGGCCAGTTCGCTGATCGGAGAGGGCTTGGAGCCGTCTGTTAAACGCAAGCGGAAACCCGGGAAAAAGTGGTGGTCCTCCTCTGACCTTATCGTGCTTCGCGCAAGAGTTAGGTCCACTAGGAGAAAATACCAGCGCCACCCCGTAACGGGGATTATCGTTGATGACATCCGCGCTGAGAGTCTGCGGATCTACCGGCGCGCCCGTAATGATTATGTTCATGCCATCAAGGAAGCTAGACTCAAGTTATGACAAGACTCCATGCGCGAGTTACAGCGCAACCTCTGGCAGCTCGCAAAATCATGTTACAAGTCATTGCACATGCTGTCCAGTGTTCGATGCGGGTTTGATGGTCGTGTCCACACTTTAACATCTGTGGCAACTTACCAGACGGCCCTGGATACTCTGTTTCCAGATGCTCCGGAGGGTGAAGCAGAGGTCGGCGTTAGGGCGGGGGCTATGCCCTTCCCTGGAGTACGAGCTGTGGATCCCGTTGATATAGACCGAGTGGTTTCTAGAATGACACTGAGAAAGGCACCGGGGATTGAACAAATTGACCCGGATATATTATTCCATCTGCTGCCTGTCGTAAGAGAGCCGCTTAGCAGGCTGTTCTCAGGGTTCAAGAGCTGGCGCTGCTTCCCGACTTGTTGGAAAGTAGCTTTGGTGAGGGTGCTCTTAAAACCAGGAAAGAATTCTAGTGAGGTCGGCAGTTATCGACCCATCAGCCTCTTCCCGGTAATCGGCAAGCTGATTGAAAGGTTGGTTGTAGAACGGCTCTGGGAAAGCATTGAGGTGAACTGTTTTCTAAATCGAAGCCAGTATGGCTTCACGAAAGGGGTTGGACCGAGGATTGCATATTAAATGCTCTTGCCGAGATGGAAAGCGCCGATTGTAAATATGTTTTGGTAATTTTTACTGACATAGAGGTGGCATTTTCTTCCTTGTGTTAAAATTCTGTCCTCTGTGGGTTGGAATGCTGCAATGTTCACCTAGCTCTGCAGGCTGTGGTACGTGACTATTTGTCTAACCGCACGGTTCTGTTTAAGGATGCGCACTTAGTTGTGGAAAAATCCGTTACTAGGAGAAGCCCGCAGGGTTCCGTTCTCGGTATCATGCTGTGGAACCTGGTATTCGATGGATTTCTGGGACTGACATTTTCAGAAGGGGTCACGGCCCAGTCTTTCGCCGAAGCCTGTCTCCTTTTAGTTCGTGCTAAGTCACGACCACAGCTAGAAGAACAAGCGCAGGCGGCCTTGTCAACCGCAGAGGTCTGAATGGACAT
This sequence comes from Lycorma delicatula, assembly GCF_047948215.1. NCBI lineage: Eukaryota > Metazoa > Arthropoda > Insecta > Hemiptera > Fulgoridae > Lycorma > Lycorma delicatula. The sequence goes on from NC_134457.1 coordinate 173,104,818, forward strand.
TTAAAATTAAAGATTTCTGTGCCCAAGACAAAGTTTATGCTTCTCAGGTTTGCAGACAAATTATCGTACAGTTGCGATAATATTAAATATAAAGGCTGTGTAATCAGCTGAGTTAGAGTTCATACGTACCTAGGTGTTTTGTTTGATGAAAGGTTGCTGTTTAGCAACCACATTAGGCAAGCAGTGGCGGACGCCGTCTCAGTGATGCACAAACTTAGGAGGATTGCTCGGAAAGACCGCTCGGAAAGGATTGCTCGGAGGTTGTCGGGCCGTCTAATGTACATGGTGTACCGAAGTGTCTTCGAAAGCATGACCTCTTACGCGGCGCTCGTTTGGGCGCATACGTTGGATATGAATAGATATGAATACCTGTCCAATATTTAAGGAGTGCCCAGCGCAGAGCCTTAATTGTATGCACTGGTGTTTTTAAAACAACCTCCTACGAGGCTACCACCGTATTGGGAAAGGCTCTCCCAATTGATTTAGTGATGAAAGTTCGAGCAGCCATGTGGAAATTGCGAATAGGCTGGGAGGCCGAGGTATTTGTGATGCGGTTTCTAGTCGGGCCAGTCCTGGAGCGGAACGGTGATTACAATGCACCGGATCTAAATTCCCATCTCCCGCCTTCAGAAGAGGCTGCAGATCCTCGCGATTGAAGCATATCAGCTGGAATGGGACACCACGATAAGGGAAGATCCTTGTATAGGTTTATACAGGATTTGGGATGATGGTATGCATCGAGCTCGTTTTTTAGGGCAACAGGGGCCTGGGTGCTCACCAACCACGCTAACTTAAATCAATATCTGTTTCGGATCCGCCTGGCAGCTGATGAGGTGTGCGTCTGCAGGAAGGTCCAGTCAAATAAACACCTGATATTTGACTACCCTGCTCTTGGGGGGGGGGGGCAGAGACCAGGCCACCCTGGAACTTAGAGGTCAACGGGAAAATTAGCCACTCATAAGCGGCACGTCAACATGGCGAGAGCTGCATTGTCGGACTGTGTGGGAGTTCCTAGATGTGCTTGCTTTGTTCAACCGACATCCGTAGTTTACTTAAGGGAAAACTCTTACCACATTGCCATGGGAAGCTAACGCTGAGTACAGCTGACCACCAGCCAATTATTATGGCTCCAAGTGCTATAAAATGGTGGACAGGTACGTGCTGGCATTGCAGATACGCTCAAACAAAATAGATAACAATCATGATATGTAGTTACTTAACGGCAAAGCTATCAAACAGTGTATGCAACAAAACACAAAATAGTTTGATTTTTGCAGTTTTCACCTTCTGAGTGTAGGATTTTGACTTGTAATTAGATTCTGCATCTTTTTCAATACACAGAAACAGAGATTATCACTTAGTATAAACAAGAAATACATACACGAAACATTTTTTCTCAGATTTTTAGGTTGAAACCTGTTTTTTTTTTTTTTTAATGTAATTTAATAACAATGGGAACATTTAATTTACAAGCCACTCATAGTTATTTTGTTCACATAATATAGGTTTTTATAACAGAGGAGCAATTATTTTACTAAGTGTAATAGCTGATCCACCAACTTCACTTGAACACAACCAGCCAAAATCACACCTTTAGCTTATATTTCTTACCTTAACTACAAAAATAGAGGAAAAGATAAGAAATGAAAATTTCAAAATAAAAGCTACAATAAATTTTATGGAAAGCAATTTAAGCAATAACAACTTTTTATTTTGTGTACAAAGAAATATCATAAACTATATGATTCTTTATTAGTAGAAACTGCCCCCAAAATAAAAATAAAAAAAATTATATTAGGAGCTTTTATTAGTTTCACTATAAAACTAATCTAAATTTTTACTCAAAATGAAATTCAAGAATAATATATAAAAAATACATGATTAAATATCATCCATAACAAAACAACCATCTTTTTTTTAAAATTAATTAATAGTTTTGAAGTGAAACAGAAATAAACAAAGAAATCATTGAAATTAATTAATCTGTTCATAAGCTATCCTCATCAGGGAAAATTTAGTATTACAAGTATTAATTATACAAACACTAACACTTTTTTTATACCATTATAAATCAACATAATAAAAAAAGGAATAAATAAATCAAAAGCTACAAAAAATATAATGAACTTAATGACACATAGCTAAATCTAGAACAGTCTGTTATCAACAATTGAGATTACATACACATGTAGTGATAAATCATTTGTTCTATATATGTTTACTTCTCTTTGAACGGTTAAAATGTTTTTTAGAGCTTATTTACAGACTATTCATTATATATTATATATGACTGTGCAAACATATAATTAATTATTGCTATCAGTTTTTTAATGTATCAAGACCATTAAAAAATGTTGTTAACTATCTTAAAGAATAGATGAAAATATTTACCCTGTAGGAATAGTTTTTGTTGAACACATTGTCTAATGTCAGATGTACATTGTAATATTACCATATCTCACAACAAAATATAAAATGCTTTAAGTTGTCTGAGAGTTAATGATGAAATTTTGACAGTAAACTTCAATAGAATATACTTTATCAAAAAGATATATTTCATCTACACTGTATTTAATTGTTAGAACTGTAGGCAAGCTAAATTACATATTATACAATTCACTAATGCCCGTAGTGATATCCACTCAAGAGCTTTACGTAGCAGTTTTTCTTGATTATATGCATGTAATATTAATGAACTTGAACTTTAAAAACAGTTGCAGTTGATGAAAGAGATCTTACTGACCATGCTACTTCCACTCTTTCATCACTTTTCTTGGGGCAACCATAGTATGTTGTCAGTGATAAATTTGTTTGTAAATTTCATATTGTCTGAAAGGATTTAATTATGGTATTTTTTGTTACTATGGAATTTAGTTGATCTGGATATGTGTAGCAGTTTGGATGTACTAGATACTTAATTGTAATCATCATTAAATACAGATATGTTTAACTGATGGTCCTCATTTACTTTTACATAATTTTGTAGTTTAACTAATTTGTACTAAGTTTAGATTATAAAACTACACCCACGTAGGCTATATGAAAAGGTGTGTATTGATATTAGGATAATTCAATGTGCTGCGAATAATTATATCACCCATGAAGAGTTTTGTGTACATTTCTAACTATATTTGATAAACTTAAACTGATATTTGAAACTTATACCTTCAATTAGACTGAAATGAGAAACCCAATTTCAATTAACTACACATCTCAGTAATGGTCAAACTGAGAATGTACAAGACTACGCTTAATTTACACTCATACATATCATCCTCTAAAGTATTATCTGAAAGGTAGTTACTGAGGCTAAAAAAGAAAAAAAAGACTGAAGTGAGAAGATTCTTATTTTGATTTTTAAGTGCTTTTTTTCTAGATTTTTAAGTCTTTGAAAACCACAATTATTTAATACAACACAATAAAATTATCATCATAATAACAATTATTATTATTATATTTCAACAAACGCAAGTGTACATCGTCTACATTTAATGTTTTCCATAAACTTAGTATAATAAAATCAAATTTCTTGAACATTGGGATCCATATTATCTGAATCTACAGCGTAGACTAATCACCTGAAAAGACGTATCTGTCAGGTAGTAGAGGACTTTCACTACTTTTCTTTAATGCTATAAGAAAGTACGTTTTCTCTTTTGACAGTAGTTTTTACTCCCTACTCAACCACTCAACAAAATTACACTCACAGATGAAGGTGATTGAATGTTGCTATTGTAACTCATTCGTTCCATTTCTTCATAATTTTTAGAATAAGTTATTTTAACTTAAATGACAGTCAGCTGGTTTTTAGTAATGCAACCTAGAGATTAACAACAGTAAACATGTGTTTTGCTTTAATAACGCCAAGGTCATGTAACGACCAATGAACAAAGTCAAAGTGTGCTTCATCAATCTACTGCCAATCATAACTCAATATAACATTTACGTTGATCACTGATAATTGCTGGGTACAGATGAGAATAATAACTTCAGTTGTATTGCGTATGTACGTCTACTCGGCCTTTATTTCGGTTTCTTTGGTTAGGTAAATTTTTTGTTATTTTCTTTTTATTCAGTAAAACATATTGGCGTATTTCATCTTATTCTTGAGCGCAGAGATTAACGCCTGTAAGTAAAAACAGTTTGTTACCTTTGTTTTTGCTAACATTCAGTGTATTTATAACATTTTAATAATATGAAGTTTGTCGTTAAGTTACAATTTATTTGTCTTAATTTATAATCTACGTTCAGTAATGAGCAATATTTTGTTCAATTTGTTCTCTAGCCTAGGTGTTGCATCAGCCATAATATGTTTAGATTTGTTTCGCTATTGATATTCACCGTAGACGTAAGTAAAACTAATAGCCAATTTGAAGTGTTTGTTCAATAATGTATAGAATTTTCTTTCTACAGTGTTTTCTTTTGGCATATATTATTTAACCAGAAAAATTCTGTTACATAACCTATTGTGTATTTCATTGGAAGTTAACGGATTATAGACTAACAAATATGATATGTTTTATGCTAATGATTTTGTAAACTTTCCTTATTGTATTACAATTTTATGTTACATTTTTCTATAAATGAAATTTTTAGTTGTAAATAATTTTATGTGAATGATTGTATTAATTTTGTTTTCTCTGATATTGAATAAGTAAATTATAAAGACCACCAATAGTAGTTTACATTAAAGCAGTGATGGGAATTTAGTGATTTTTTTAATATTATTTATTGTTTAATCAAAGTGTTTTTGTCTGCTATTTTGTAATTAAGTTATAGTTTTACATTAACTAACGTAACCTTTCTTGGGTTTATTAAATATTTACTTCCAGTTGGCGGTTTCTCTCATTCTGGAAAAAATGTAATCTTTGATTAGTATGACATGAGTATATTCATGTTTTAGGGCTTAACGTTTTAGTACCTACATGTAAGCAATAGAATTTTTTGTAACACTTCCCTGATACGTGGTGGAGTAGTAACATCTGTAATTCTAAACATAGAACTCTGGATTTGAATCCCAATCAAGGTCGACATTTTCACTTGCTTCAGAACTCATTTCTCAATAAAAAAAAAAAAGAAAGAACTTTAGTATATATGAAATTTTCATTTTGTGTAAACTAGCTTGAGATAATAAATAAATCACTTTCTAGGCATAATACTTTTAAAATTAACATACTCTCATATCACTTACATATACAGTAGATATTATTGGAAATGATTATAATGCAAGTTAAAAGTGTACAATTTCTCATGTTTTAGTAATTTTAACGTTTGACATTTTTTATAGTTTTATGAACATGATTCATTTTATTTCATGTAATATTTCATTTATTCACTGAAATAGCAGAAACATTTTTAAAAACATAAATTAAATATATTAAACTTAATATACTACTAGGATGGAATATATTATACCAAAAAGTAATTAAATAATCATTTTATTTTTTGTAGTTTTGTCTTGGGTTCATATATTATATGTAGTTAAAAATTGAGGTTCAATTTATTACCTCTTATTTGTGTGTTAAATGGATTAACCACCCAAATTTTAATAACCCACACAAATCCTTCTTTTTATAAATTAATTTTATTGGAAATAACATTACATACAGAATTTAAAAAAAATCTGCATTCATATTTTAAATAAACTTTTTAAAAAGCGATAATGAGTTTACTATAACTTTATTTAATCTTTATACCAAATGATTATTTGAAAAGTTACCACATCTATTATTCAACAGCTGTCAGTCTCATCGTATTTTTGTTGGCAGGCATGTATACCATTCTCAGGGGGAAGCTTCGTAAAAATATTTTTAAAGGGGTGGTACCCACCCCCTCTGCTACACCTATCCCAACACTAAAATCTTAGATTAATTGACAACCTGAAAAGATAATGAATTTTGTAGAAAAGGGAATTTTCCATCCACCCTTTGCTTGAGGTGCGAAAAACCATTTGGGGATAGTAATTTTTTTAAATATTAGTCCAACAAAAATATAAAATTACGTGATATTACTAATAAAACCATTTTAAATAATCATAATCTGTGGATTAAAACTGTGAAAATTATTTTTTAAATTACAAACAAAATTTCACTCTTAAATGTTTTCCAAATTTTAATTGTTGACAACATATTTTTTTTAAATGAGACGATGTAGCTTGTGACACTTATTTTGAAGGCCCTGTGAATGACAAGTAATTTGGTACAAATAAAATAAAATTGGTTCACTGGTATTGAAGTTCCGATTAAAAATATGTTTTTTTTAGATTATGTTGGGATACGGTATTACTGATTCAAAGCATTAGGGTCTGAAATCATCCATTCTTGTTAAATATGTGGTTTTTAGGTTTCTTCATCATTGAAAAGACATACCAGTAAACACAGCATAACGATAAAACCAATAATAAGGTACCTACTTCTGTGCTGGCAAAATGTTAAAAAATTGATTATCTTTATAACAGGTTATAATTTTCTACCAATTATTGAGATCTTAGTTTCTGTGGTAAATTGTTGCAAATTGTTTCCTTTCATATTGTATGTAATTAGTGGCAAAAGTATTTATTGGATTTATTTCATCACCATGGTTTATTTTAATTGTTGTGTCCTTTAGTTAAAATTGCATTTGGTTTGTGTTGCATTTGGTCTTTCATTTTTTGTGTTTTGTAAATTTGTCTCACTGAAATGATTTACAATCTGGAAGAAAGGACTGAACTGATTTTTACAAACCCAGAACTAAATAAATGTGATAGAAGAACTGCCCAAGCATTTAATGAACTGCATCCAAATAAAAATGTTTCATATTCTTACACTGTAAAACTTGTAAAAAAAATTCCAAGAAACAGGATCTGTTATGAATAAGTGTGCAGGGAAAATGGTTTTAGATAAATTAACTTTGGTTAACATCTCAGGAAATGTAGTAGCAATCCTCAGAGCCCAATTTGTAAAATATCCCGTGAAACAGGTTTCTTATGGTTCTGTTTTTGCTACGTTAAAATTGAATAAATTTTTTCAGTATAAAATTCAACTGCATTAAGAACTGAATGAGGATGATGTTGACAGTAGGATTGAATTCTGTGAAGAAATGATGTGATTGATAGATACCAATCTAATGTTTACGAAAAATGTTTGTGTTTCTGATGAATTCACCTTCTTTCTAAAAGGCTTTGCTAATAAACATAACTGCTGATACTGAAACGATGTAAATACTTGTGTTTTCAATGTTAGAAACGCACAGCATCCTGAAAAAATAAATGTGTGGACTGGATTTACACTGATATTATAATCAGTCCAGTATTTATAGATGGGAATTTGACAGATGAAAAAGTATTTACAGTTGCAAATTGTTATTAGTATTTCCAGTTCTTATTATTGGTTTTTCGTATGTTTACCTAATGTTATATTGCTGTATTTACTGGTACATTTTTTCAATGCTGGAGAAACCTAAAACCTATATTTTTTACAAGATTGGACGACAGACCTAATGCTTTGGTTCAATATCCCAACATAACTTAAAAAACCACATTTTTAATCATAACTTCAATACCAGTGAACCAATTTTTATTTTATTTCTACCAAATTACATGTCATTCAAAGGGCCTTCCAATGATGTGTCACAAGCTACATCATCTCATTAAAAAAAAATATAAGTTTTCAATCCTTCAAAATTTAGAAAACATTTAAGAGCAAAATTCTGTGTTGGTAATTTTTTAAAAATAATTTCACAGTTTTAATCTATAGCTTATGATTAGTTTCAAATGGTTTAAAAAGTCATGTAATTTTATAGTTATGTTTGTTGAACTGAAATTTAAAAAAGTACTACCCCAAATTATTTTTCGCACCTACTGAGCTGATTTTAATTTTTGTTTCATCAAAATTCATTATTTTTTCAGGTTGTCAATTACTGTAATTAAATGTTACCATTGCCATTTAAATTTTTGGTAGGTGTAGCTGGACCGAGAATCATCTACATGCCTGCAAACAAAAATATGATGGTACTAATAGCTGTTGAATAATATATGTGGTAACTTTTCAAATGATCACCCAGTATATTAATTTAATTTAGCTTTATAAAAGTGCAGTATTTAATATCCTAACATAGAAAGTTCTTTTTTTTCATATTTTCCTAATCATTCATTATCTGAGTTAATTTATTATTTTTAAATAAATTTTATATTATATCATTGAAAATGTCATGTGTTTTACATAGTTCTTAATAGTAGTATGTGCTTCAGACACTTAACATTTTAGTACTAAATATTTTTCTACTTTGTTAATTTCAATTATAGTCTGGAAAATATGTTTCTGGAATTAGAATTGAAGAAAGTTAGTCTCAGATCTTAAGCTTATATTGTGTTCTCACCAATTCAGATTTAGAATATTTTTGTTTTCTGTGTTTCAGAAATCATTTATTCAAAATAATTATAAAAGATGAATTAAAAATTTTAATGTTATTGAATATTTGAAATGTTTGATCATGTCTTTCAGTTCTGACCAATGATGTATACATAATTTAAAAAAAAAAATACCAGATCTAAAATGCCTTTGTAAACTAGAATCTAGTTTTTAATTTATAATCCATCATCTCTAGCTAGATAGTAGGTAGTCTATGAAAAGCCTATGTTAAGTTTGATTAATATATCATTATCACAAAAGTATAGGCTGAACATAAAGAATATTAATTTTGTTTTCTTAATATCTTTAGATAGTTGATTTCTTGATTAATGTTTTTATATGAAACTTTACCATTTTAACTGTTCTTTCTCATGGATGGCTTTGTTGAAAATTAAATCTACTTCATAAAAGTTTTTAATCAGTTAATAAATATCAGTTTTCATTGGTGCTTTGTTTTCAAATTTCTCAGAAAAGTTTTGCCATCAATAAGATGTGAATTTGTCTTAAATAAATCTCAACAAACAAACAGTTTGTTATTAAATTCAATATTTACATGTGTGAATACTTTTTGACTCTCATTTGAATTTCGAATTCAAATTAACCATCATTAGAGGATTGCAAAAATATACAAATAGCCATGATCGACCATAGGGTTCGATCATGAAATGACGGCCAAAGTTAAAATTTTAAAATAATCATTACACAATAACTGTGTAAGCTATCAGTTTGGTTCAAATGCACTAATGTAAGGTTTACTAAAATATATAAATATCAGTTTAGTAATGCAAGTTTAAGACCCCAAAATGGTGGAAAAACTTGACTTTTTTAATAATTAAAAAAAAAAGATATACCATAAAACTGCCAAAACTGAGATAAATAAATTATATTAACTTGCATATCCCAGACTCCAATGGAGATTTATTAAAACCATAGCAAAATCATTTGCGCCATCTGCAGATTATAGAAAAGAGTTTGGAAGGTAAAATTAGGAAATGTGTAACATTGTAATTTTAATAGATACTGAAAAGGAACAAACATCCAAAGACTATAAATATGATAACATAATATGTGAGTACTAATTTGATTGGCCACTAAAAGGTCACATGACCTAAAGTAACTTTAAGATTAATGTAATTTTAATATACAGTAATGTCAGTCATTATTGATATTATTCATCTAATTATATTATATTGGAATATATTAAATGTTATTATACATACAAGGTGTGTTCAAAAGTAACAAGAATTTTTTTTTTTGGAAAGAATTTTATTTATTCATCTACAGTAATGTTATCCCATTAAAAATGGTCCCCATTAGATATTATGCACTTATGCCAGCACTTTTTCCAATCCCTGAAACACTAATGAAACTCGATCTTTGGAATAGTGTTTAGCTCTTTCAGCTATTCACTTTAACAATCTATGCTTCTAAAACGATGGTCCTTTAAGGTTCTCTTTATTTTTGGGAATAGAAAAAAGTCACACATGGCCATGTCTGGCGAATATGGCGGCTAGGGTGTCATTACAGTGTTGCTTTTAGCTAAAGATTGACGAACAAGCAATGAAGTGTGAGCAAGCACATTTTCATGGTGCAAAAGCCATGAATTGTTTCTCTACAAATCTGGGCATGTCTTTCAGATTACTTCACACAAATGGCATTGAACTTGTAGGCAATTCTCCTTATTGATCATTTGACCTTGTGGCAAGAACTCATGATGCATTATGTCGTTAAAATTGAAGAACGTGGTGAGCATAACCTTCACATTTGACCGTACTTGTCAAGCTTTTTTCAGTCTTTGTGATCCAGAATGCCTCCACTGGGACGATTGAGCCTTAGTTTTGACATCATATCCGTAAACCAATGTTTTATCACCTGTTATGACATGTTTCAGTAGTTCTGCATCATTGTTGACTTCATTTAGCGACTCCTGAGAAACTTCCATTCACTGCTGTTTTTGTTTGAAATTCACAATTTTGAAACAGATTTTGCTGTTGCACGTTTCATACCCAAAACATCCAAAAAACTTTCATGGCATGAGTCAATTGATATCCCAACATCATCAGCGACTTCTCTGAGTGTGATTTGGTGATCATTCATTTCATTCACTTTTTTCACATTTTCATCTGTTGATGTGCTGGAGCATCTGGGGCGCTCGTCATCTTGAACATCTTCATGACCTTCTTGGAAACGCTTATATACCACACATAAGTTATATATATACACACATATAGTTCACTTGCATCATTAAGAAAGAGTATATTGGTCTGACTCAATAGTGATACATTCATAATGATATATATTATATATTCTTGATTATTGTAATCAGCTATAATTGTATTTAATAGGCAGTTCTATCTGTAAAGGTCAGTTTTTTAATTGTTATTTATTTCTGTTATTAGCACTTTTTTAATCATGTAATGACTGTTGACAGAATAACTTTTTGTTTTACAGCCCTACTTGTTTATTATTAACATTGCCAAGGTGAAATATTATAATTAGTCATTACAAAAAACAAACTGAAAACTGTAGCATTTATTTCTTCTAACCTTTCTGTAACCAAAAATATATATAAATTAATATAACAAATATATTTGTGTTGTATTTTAAGGTATCTTATTGGTATATTGTTTGTTACAACAATAATTCTACTGAATGCTAGCTCTTGAATTAAATTTTTGTTTGTAATTGATAATAATATTATTATTAATAACTATTGTTATCATCATCATATTGCTATTATTTATACTTACTGCTCATTATTATTTATTAACTGTTTTATATTTGGATTTGATTATAGTTTCATTTGCATATAACATTTATTAGATGATTAATTCACTAAAGAAACTCATGAGTAATAATAATAAATCTATGTTTTTTTTTGTTTTTGTGTTTTTTTTTTTAATTTATGTAGTTAATGCTGTTTCAGATAGATCTTCTCTTTAACACTATTTAGGCATAAGGCCTACTGAGAAAATCTCATGCAAAAATTTGGTTTCTAGTTTCTAACCAATGTTTTACACTTTTAGATTTTAAGGATTTTTTAGTTAAAAAAAAAATTATTTTAAAAATGATCAGGTGGTATGAAAATTACTCCTGCCGAATGAGATTTCTCTTGTGTGTAAAACTCCTCTCTTATTTTTGGTTATGTTTTACATTTTAATTATTTTTGTAGACAAAATTGTCGGTGCTAACCAGGAAAAACTGTTATCAAAAACTTTTTCTTTTCCAAACTACTTTTTCTCAAAAGGTTTAATTTAACTCAGTGTTTGTAATATACTATACATACCTATTTCTTCCTTTTCTGTTGATTAGAGACAATTTCAAGCCATCTGTTTCATTATGTTAAGTTGACTGTGAATGAAAAAAACTGATTTGTATTAACAATTATAATTAAATAAATCTTGCAATAATATAATAACATTGAATCAAACAAGCTTGGCGACTAGGCCATATCATATGGTTGCGTGTTATGCACTAACAACTAATGAATAAAGCACATGTTTAATATAATACAAACAAATTATGTTGAAAAAAAGAAAATACTAATGTTTCATATCACATTGTACCAGACAGCAGCGCTGTCTGAACATATTGTCCACCAGAAATCTGTATGATTTTTTAAAGTTCAAAAACATAAACTGAATATAGAAAATAACAAACTGAAGAATAATTAATAAATTAAACAATGAAAAAAATATCTCGGTCACTGGTGCCCAGTGGGTAATGGGTGTATCTTAGTGATAGATCTCTTACAAGTCCCTGTTGGCGTACGAATTGCCGCTACTCGAACAAAGTTGTCTGGTCCAGGATGTACGTCATCAATAACACCTAATTTCTACTGCAGTGGCGGTGGAAATTAGAGTTCATTATCCAATATTTCTCATGAAGTTGAAAATGGAAGAATTGAGACCCTGTATGCAAAAGCTTAAGATGTTCATTTTCAATTATTAACTTATTTAAATTAGATTTAGGTGGAAGAATGATAGGATGCTTATTGTCAAAATTCAAATCAGATAATTGCAATCTTCCTCCCACTTTTAGACAACCTTTTCCATCTATGAATGGATGCAACAAATATAGTTTGCTTACTTCAGATACATATGAATTAGCATGCAATTCTTTAATTTCAGTTTGAAAATGAATATTTTGAGTCTGAATAATACATCGCATTAAAATAAATTCCTTCTCTTCAATAGATAAAACATGTTTATAATAATTTTTATTTTGATTAGTTTTTAAAATTTTTAATAAATCTCATACAATAACACAATGCATTTATCATTTTTGGCAATGAGAAAAACAAATCACATAAATCTGTCAAGCTAGTATTTGTAATTAGTGATTTAGATTCATTGTGAAGTTCATTTAAACAATTAGATGATTAAAAATTAATTTCTTGAGCATTTTCTTAGTCCAGTTTTTTATTTGCTGGCCTAACCAAAAAGAATCTTTCCACCACAACTGATTATTTTGTAATTCAATTGCACTCTTTCCTCAAGAAAGTATATCAGAAGGATTCTCTTTAGAATAAACATGTCCCCCCATTTACAGTTTTCAGGAAGTTCTTGAATCTCTTATATTCTTTTGGCAACAAAAGTTTTCCATTTTGTTGGTGGGCTGCTATCCAAGAAAGTAACAACTGTGGAGTCTGTCCATAAAGCACAACAGCAACGTTTTTGAATAATTTTGATAATAAAAATGCATCGCATAATTCTAATGTTGATATGGTGATCTGTTTCATTGGTGACACTCTTGATTTTGAGCAAAGGAGATTGACTGTGAGATTTCCCTCGTCAGAACAGAATGTAGATATATAAAAGCACCATAGCCATCCTTCAAGGCATCAGCGAATCCATGTAATTTTAAATCAACTATTTTTTTCTGTCCGTTTGATTAATCTTGGAACACGAATTTGTTTTATAAATGAGAACTTTTCATAGAGATCAGACCAAACATAAAGGAGATTTTCTGAAAATTTATCACCCACTTCAATTTCTGAAGTCATAATTTTTGCATAAATATCTTGTATAGCATAATAATTAGACCTAATAGGCCTATTGGATTGAATATGGACAATATGATCGCTAAAATTATTCTTTTAGTGAATAGACCATTGTGATTTTTATAGTTTATTTGAAAACACAAAATATCTCTGATAATCCCAGATTAAACCTAAAGTATTAATAGCTTGAGTAGAGAAATTAAATGTGTGATTAGCATTGTCCAATTCAGCTGCACACTTTAGAAGCATGGGCTCATTTGAACTCCATTTGCATAAATCAAATCCAGCTTGTTTAAGGATCGAAATTATTTCACTTTATGATTGTATTACATCATTTAAATTATCACAACCAGTTTGTAAGTCATCCACGTAAAAATCTCTAGAGACTATTTATTTTTATCAGCTAATTGAATTATACATCTTGTTGCAAAGAATGAGGCAGATGCAGTTCCATACGTCACTGTGGTTAATTGATAGTGTTTGATTTCTTCATCGCTTGAGCTTCACCTCAAAATCCATTACAAATCAGTCTTTCTGGTCAACACGCAGTTGTTGATACATCTTCGTAACATCTGCAGTCATTGCATAAAGATGAGTTCTAAACCATATATTGATTAAGTCTTGTTGGACAACAGATCTCCTCATCAAGGTATCATTGAGTGATATTCCATTTTCCGCCTTGGCAGACACATCAAAGACTACTCATGTTTTTGTTGTAGTGCTATTTTCTTAACACTGCATGATGTAGTAGTATGGATCCTCGATATCGCTTCTAAATGTTGAATAATCTTTTGTATTTGTGGAATCATCTACATATGACCAAGTTGAAGATATTCATTCATAAAATTATTGTAATCAGTTCATAGAACTGGCTTTGTTCAGTTTTCTCTCTAAAGCCAGGAATCTATGTTGGGCATTGTTAAGATAGTTGCCTAGAGGAACGTGGTTCAGAATTTTTGGTATTGCACAATTTAACTTCCATCCTCATCTCTCTTCAAGTTTTCCAGAAAATGCTGTTCACATAAGTTTTCTTCTTTGGTGCGATCTTTAGTGACAGTCTCTACTAATTCCCAAAACCTCAATTGATTTTGAATATTTATTTCAGAATTGACTAATAATGTTATGCAAGGAGGTTTTTCTTCTATATTTATAGGCTTGTATATATATATATATATTATATATTTATAGGCTCTATATTTAGTTACTTGAATAACTGGAAAATTTTCACCTATCTTGATTCGACCCTTTTTAATTAAATGTAAGTATAATTCAGATCCAACTAACTTGTCTACATTACTGGGTGTATTAAAATTACTATCTGCAAGTGACACAAACTTTGGAAATTTCCACATGTTTGTATTTATACGTGCAGTGGGCATCAAACTTGTATTACACGGTAGAACAAAGCATTTAATAGAAGTAGAATAATTCTCATAGTTGGATTACAATTAAATATTTACACTATATTTTTTCGTAGCAGAAACATTATTTATTTCGGAGATTGGTAAATCTTCTTGTTGTAATTTTAGTCTTAAGGGTTCTACCCTGTTTTCAGTAATAAAATTGGCCTGAGAGCCGGCATCAAGTAATACACGGCAGGATTGCAATCAATTGTCTGAATCTTTAACCCTAACGATGGCCATAGCATGTAAAATCTTCTTATCAGGCATGCACATGATAAGAATTTTTTTATCCCACTTGGATTGATCTAAATGTTATAAAGATGAGGAAGATTCCATGTATTTCTGCAGTGGATTTCTGTGAAATATTGAGGCAAAGCGCTCTAACATCTGTCTCCGTTTTTAAAGAAAAACAAATTCATTGGTAGATAGAAAAGATTTAGCTGTCAAAGTTGTCTGACAGTCGACTGTCCCAAGATCGTACAGATGAATGATCTAAGCTTTGTGCAAATAATTGAATTAATATAAATTCTACATAGTTAGTATCGATTTTTAATGCCTTTAAGCATTTATATCACTTAAAATTGTGTCAATAAAATTAGTCAAGCTGGTAGCAGATTCTTCGGGAATACTCTGTATATCCAGTATTTCACGAGCAAGTTTTGATGTTATGAGATTGCTGTTTGCATATCTAGCTTCAAGTAAGCTCCATGCAACCATATAATTGTCAGCTGTAAGTGATAAATTTTTAATTAACTGCCAAGCAGAATCTTCAAGTAGGATACTAAATAATGAAATTTTTGGACTAATGTTAACTTATCAGAAAAACTCATTAAAGGCTAACCAATTCTCATAAGAACCATTAAATCTCAGTAGGTCAGTTTGAGGAAGAGTAATCGATTAATCTTTTTTTGAACAAATATTACTATTTTTAAGTGAATTAGAAAATTTTGAGGGCAGTCTCCCTTCACGATTAGAATTTAATATCTTTTTTTGCATGAAGATTATGGAATATGTGTTCCCATTTCTTTCTTGTCTGCTTCTTCATTTTCAACATTCCATTCTAAAAATGTTTGGACCTCATCGTATTTATGCCAGGTCATGATTAAATGATTGAATTTAACTTGTAACAGTTCAATATTTTGATTTTTAATACTAAACAATTCCATAAACCTTTTTATTCGTGTAATGGAACCCTTAAGCCTATCCCTTTGGTGATTTTTTTTTTTGTTTTATTTGGGCTTGAAGCACATCTGCTGTGCATTTGCTTTTACTAGCTCCCTTATCTGTATCAGACATTTTTATAATTGTAAAAATAAAGTAGTTAATTAAGATTAGATTAGATTTTTGTAAAGGACGCATTTCAAAGAACAAAGCTGAAAGACATAACTTGAATGAAGGAAATAATATCTAGGTTATAGTAATAGGCTCAGATTACATAATGATAATCTGAGCATAGGATACAAAGTCAGTAACTGGGTAATTAAGGCCAAAATATTGACAGATATAAACAAGCATTAACAGTATAAGTATTATTGACTTAGGTAGTTAGCTTACCACATTGGAATCCAAGATGTCTAGCAATGATGAAGATACATATTTTACTTAGGAATTACGTCAGCATACAGCCAATTAATTGTTAGCATATGATTCATCACAGGCAGCAGCAATTAATTGAAGACACACTTTCATATTTACACTGTCTCTAGACTGTATGAACAGCTGGATGTTTCATTTCTTTCTTTTTCTTTAATAACAGAATTTAGGTACAATGTTACATTACACTCACGATTATAAAATTCAATTGGTTTCACTATGTGTTAAACTCCGAATATCCAGCCCAGAGGAACAAGACCAAATTATGTTTTGTTATGTTAAGTGGACTGTGAATAAAACAAAAATTGATTTGTATTAACAATTATAATTTAATTCATCTTGCGATAATATCATAACATTGAATCCAACGAGCTTGGCAACGAGTTTGTTTCGTATGGTTTTGTTATGCACTAACAATTAATGAGTAAAGCACATGTTTAATAAAGTTCAAATTATGTTGAAAAGAAAAATAAACTAATATTTCATATCGCATGGTGCCTGACAGCAGCGCTGCCTGAACAACATCTTTAAATCATAGTTGCTTATCCAACTATCATCTTTTTATAGTGTGGTTTGTTATTCAGATATCAGCAGCAAAAGTTCAGTCAAGTGATTCCTAAGTAACATTACATTAAACTTCTGATGAAGATTTTTTTTTTTAATTTTATGCAATTATTTCTGACAGAATAATTTAGTTATTTGGTATCAGTGTTTGCTATCATATAGGGATTTTCTTATTGTCTACATCTGTTGATTTATTAATGCTAGAGGTAATAAACTGTTTTACATTTTGTACCAAATTCTACACATCAACAATAATGCTTATCAGATTACGCTTATCCACTTATAAAATTGTGGTTACCAATAATGGGAGAGCATTAAATCCTTATGATATAAATAATGTTGAGGACTAATACTTAATATTTATATGTTAAAGCTATAACTTAATATTCATCATCAATATTTTTTTTTAATATCAGTAGAACATTGAATGTAACAAATATACTGTGAATTAATCTCTGCTTGGATGTTCAAAGTTTACAGGATTTTTTGTTTAAGTTATTTTTACAAGCCATTTTCTTGAAATGTGTTAAACTAAAGTGACCAAATTAACCTTTATTTAAAGTAACAAAAATTTAATCTGTTGTTGGTGTGAAATTATGCATTTGTAAGCTCACATACATAAAGTTTATTAGTACTTATACTTTTCTATTTTTCTAATTAATTTAATGTTTTAAATGGCATAATTTTTCACTATTTATTTCTGTTTTTCTACTATCAGTAACATGATAGAGCTTTATTTTCTCTTCCTTATCTTTCTAATTACCATTAAAAACTTGTAAACAGTATTTCAATTAGTTTGATTGTGATATCTATGAATTCAATTTTGTGTGGTTTTATTATGTTTATTATTTAAAAAAAAAAAGAAAATAACAAAGCTTATATATTATTTTTCATAATCATGCACTGTGAAAATTGATGTTGGTTTTTTAATCTGCCTATTTTTGTTATTAAACTGTACATTCTAGAATCATATAACACTTCAAAAAAACATCCTGTTTGTTATGAACCAAACTTCCTGTGTCTCTAATGTTGTAGTGGTTAATCATGTAGTTATAGAGATTTCATTACCGTTTATTTTTTATTTTACTCTGTTCTTTTTTATGTTTTAGTGCGTGCAGATTTGATGGATGGTATCGAGATGCCTGTTACTATCGTTGTAAAGGCACCAAATCAACAAATTGAAGATCAGACAATTCATTGCGAGTTAAACTGGACTATAAAACGACTTAAAGGCTATTTGTCAGAAGTTTATCCTAGCAAACCGGTGATTAGATTTTTTTTCATCTAGTTAAATCTATATTTTTACAATTTTAGCTTCAGTTTTTGTCTTGGAAAATTGCTCCTTTAATCTTGAAAGCACCCAATTATTTGATTATTGTATTAAATTTTTCTTAGGACGTTATGTTAAAATTCTTAACCTTGCTAACCAGAGATGATATACCTGGCTGAAGGAAAACATGCTGTATTAACAAGTGATGGAGCTGACAGTGGGGCCCAATACAACAAACTCCTCCACCTAAGACATCAGAGATTTTTGGAATATCATATTTTTTTGTTTCAACATTTATTTGCTCCAATAACAGTGGGTTAACATGCAATTGTAGTTACTTAATATTGAATGAAATTAATTATTTAGTGTATGAAAAACACTATGCCTGGCTGGGATTCAACCCCTGAACCTTATGATTGCCAGAGATACTTCCAGTCTACTGCAGATGTCAGCATCAATCAAACTTATTGTACATTTAAGCTTATACATTTAGATATTGAGTTTATTTCTCTTAGAAGTAAAACTTAAAAGAAGTTATTCTCATTAGTGTGCGAGGTAAAAATAGTGTGTATGTTGTAGCAATCTACAACAAAATTATGTCTTTAATTTTCCTAAAATCAGAAATAAATATCAAGGTCCAGATTTTTTTTTTTAAATATTGTACTTTTATCATCCACATACTAACACGTAAATATGGTAATTTTAGTGATTTAAGTATTATCAAACCAAAAACAACTGAATTTATTATATTCAGTAGTTTTTATTTTTCTAATAAAATTTAAATGTGCTTGTGATACAGAAATATCTGTACTCTACTTCATAGTATATCTTTTCCAATGAAGCAACTGTTTGTTACCTTTTTTTTTTTTGAACAGTTAGAAATTGAAAGTTATGTAGGCAAGGAGTAAAATTGTTAAAATATTAAAACCATTATTTACTACATTTATTATTTAGCAGCTATATGCAATTATACAATTAATTATTACTTGGTTTATTCTTCAGTCTGTACGATATAAATTGCAATTCAAGCAAAAGTCTTGGTTTTTACATTTGTCACTTCATATCAGTGTTGGACCATTTCAAATCGCCCAGATAATTGCTGAAAGATTTATTAATTAATATTTAATATATTTATTTAGCATATGATATTTAAAGACTGGAAAACTCTATTTTTTGAATGTTCATATTTATTATTTTAAGCAGCCTGTTTGTATAGACGGGTTCAACTTCTGAACTTTTTTGAGATTTGTGGAAAATTTAATAACTTACTATTTTTAAAGATATTAACAAAAACTGCATTAGTCTGCGAAAAATGTACTATATTTTGACCTAGTTGAAAGAAGAATCTTTAAAAAGCTAATTGAAAGTTTAAGTTAAAAAACACAAAATTCTAACTTTGGAACTAAATATTTTTTGAGGGAAAAATAAGACTTGCCTTCCAGTTTTTTTAGGGGAGGGCTTTTTTTGGGTTGTGTAAAACTATGAAACCACCTCTTGAAAAGGCCTGAGATCTGGCAGTCATATCCTTAATGTTTTTTTAGAAGTCTAGATATTTTAATGTGTGTAAAATTGGATGTATTCAAACTGAAATACTCAAAAGGGACACATCACAAAAATTTTAACAAAGCTAACTTAATGTGTAGTAATAAGTAATTAAAATTTCATCATTGTGACTTAAGAGCAGCATAAGTTGTGAAGAATTAATATTTTACGTTGTACTGCTGAAATTTGATTATTAAACTAATCCAAAAAGTTCTTACATTCTTTAAAATATACTTTATTTAAGAAATAATTTTGATAAGAACATAGATGATATTTACTGAAATTTTGTCATTAACATTTTTATACGATAAAAACTGTGAATAATAACAGTTTTTGTATTCAGCTAATTAATATGTGTAAATTTTAAACTAGTCACATTTATCATTATATACCTAATTAGTTATAAAAAGAGAATATCATATCTCACTTTATTACATTCTTATACAATAACTAGAAATAATGGATTTGAAGTGTATAGCATGATTCATTAAAAATGTTTTGCTTATTATTTATTTGTGATAACATGCCACTACTAAACTAAAACCACAGTAACAATAGTAGCTTTGTATGCCATTTGCTACAAGCAACAATCACATACTCACATTATAGGCAACTTAGTCATGTTGCTATGGGATTGTTTACAGTACATTGGAGCTAATAAGCTAACAGTTAATATTTACTTATTACTAATCCACGTCAGTTATTTTAAAATATTCTCGCCTATAATAAATTAAAACTAATCTCTATTAATTAATACCGTGCCTAAATAATTTTATTTTAAAAGTAAATAATCATAAAGTAATATTTTTATTGCAATTTGTTTTTTTAAGCAATTCAATAATCACAATAAAAAATTAAAATTCATGGAATAAATAAGTAAAATTGTTTTGATATATGTATATTAAGAAATTTAATAAATTTTAAACTTGTCCACTAACATTTGTATAAATTTCAAATTGTCTAACTGCACAAAAATTTCTCCTAACCTATGCTGGATCTTTTTTACAACAGTGATTAAAAAGAAAAAATCCATGTAATAGTAGTATTAGTAATAATTAAAATAATACATGTGAACAGAAATTTATGCATAAAATTATATATTCTGAAATACAAAAAAAAAACTAAATGTATTATATTAATAATTTACTTACTTGACAAGTAACTTAATTATTGAACCTGAATGTATTTTTCATCAGTATTATTAATGTAAATTCTTTTTTTTATTTTCTTAGAAATAGAAGTTTAAAATTTGGTTAATTTTAAGCTTCCCTTCCTTATAAATATATCACCATTAAAAAACAAAATTTGCTATTGATTCTAATCATTATAAATAATCTAACTACATCAAAAATATACCTTTCCTTACCCATAATTTTTTTATGCCAGTGATAAAAAAATATATAATAACGCATCCCCATTACAGCTTAGACCATGCTTATGGTTAGTCGCGTTTCCCGTCACGGTTAGGGGTTCTACCTCCTGGACCCCCCTGTGTTCATAAAACTCATGCTTATGAGAATAATAATGATAAATAAAAATTAAAGCCTGCTCAATTTATAAAAACTATCATTGTATTGTAATTTCTTCATAGCAACAGTTTGATCAGTACAGACCTTAACTTTACAGTTACCTAAGAATGTCAGTTTCAAAACAGTTGACATGCATCTTTAAAATATTAGTATATTTTCATAAGGGTAAAAATGTACTTGGTTGTCCATAAGGGTAAAATTGTACTTGGTCGTCCGGTTCTTATCGATACCCAACAAACCCTACTAGGAAGATATTTATAAACCCCAATCTAGTGAATATTTCATTTAGTGTAGTCTGAAGTTAGGGAGATTTGCAAACATTTTTCAAATTTGTTTTACCATTCTTCGCCCCTTCCAAGGTAGAATTAAAAAAAAATCATAATTAAAGAAAATAATATTTACCACAATTTTTTAAAACGAAAAATGCCAGAACAGGATAAATAATTTACAACTTGTTACCTATCATTTTTTTTCAGCAACAATTAAAAAGAAAAATATCTGCAGCAACATTTTTGCAGCTACTGCCAATGTTTCTAGCTGTCTATTAATCAAGCTTTCTGTTCACATAATATGTCCCAGCCAATAATTGTTCTATTCAGAATTGTTCTAATAAATCTTCTATTCTTGATCACTTTACTCACTAATTCATTATACACTCTGTCCGCTTAATTTTTTCTGTACCCAGATTTCAAATGCCTGCAGTCATTCTTTGTCAATCACAATGTTTCTCATCTATACAGTCTCGGATAAATAAATAGATTTTTTTCAGATCATTGTGTAATTATATATTAGCTAATGAAATAAGAAATGGCAGGTTTGCTTTTATCCATTTTACTATATTATTCCTAATGTGTTTATTACAATCTTTTCAACTCGTGAAAATTAGCAACTCCCTTCCCCAGTCCAGTGAGATGAGAATGATATGTATGAAGGCCCAATCATGATACTAGGCCCAATCATTTCTGAGATGAGATTTATGGTTAATTGAGCCCCAAACATCAAAGTACCACTGGTTTTCACTGTCTGAATTCATATTTATAAAAGCAGCCAACCTTTTACAAGGATTTGAATCTGAGAACATTAGACTTTGAAAATTATTAAGTGTTTATAAGTGCTATTAATAAGTGTTTTGCGATGATGAGTTTTCCCACTAAACCAGCCTGGTGGACTATTTTTACTGTATGAATAACAAAAATGAATTGCTCATGGATTTGCCTGGAAGAACAAAGGAATCTATGGTAAAAAAACATTGCTCAATATAGCATTACAAAGATCAAAATTATAATTAACAAGAAACTGGTTACATTCCAGATTAATTCAAAAGAAAATTATTTATGAAGTAATAACTATAATATAAATATAAAATTGATGCAGAATAAAAAAAATTATATGTTAATTGTTAAATTTTTGAGTATGTATTTAAGTTTGCATAAAATGAAGTATATAAAAAATTCAGATTTATCTAATATTTCTAAAAAAGAACTTAAATGACAAATATAATTTTGTTTTTTAAAATATTCAAACTTGAATTTTTAATATTTTTGGACAAAGTTGTAGATAAATAAACCACAGTCCAAAACAGTATTGTGGAAATGTGGAAGATATAACACGGTATAAAACTCTGTTTTACAGTTTAATTTCTTCACAGGCAACCTTTTTTCTTTCGTGATGCATTATAATATTTTCACAATTTTTTTTTCATGATTAACCCTATACGTGAAGCATTAAAAATAGCATAAATATAAATATTGGGATTTCAGCTAAGAATCTTCCTGATGAACCACCAAGATATATCTATTCCTGTTAGGTCATCAGAGTATATGTAATTACTGTCATTTAATCTACTAAGCATTTAATTTATTGATTTATTAGAAGTATGTACCGTGAAATTAGAACAGTTGTTGCAATGATATTTTATATCGCATCATGTGCTATTTTGAAGATAGATTTTTAAAACTGTTATATTTACATAAGTGTCACTTTTACTGAACTTAATGGTTTTATTTGTTTTCCTAATTGATTTATTAATGAACAAGAATAGAAAACACAATTTTTACTATAAAATTAATTATAAAAGTATTTTTTTAAAAAGTTATTTTGATAGTTCGTTTGAAAAAAATTACTTATTAAGAGAATTACACGGTTAATAAAATAATTGAAAGAAATAAATATTTGCTGACATTTTAATAAGATATTTTTTTCTTTTTATATTATGTAAGTGACATTGACTGTTATTGGGTATTGGTATTAGCCATTAACAAATGTCAACATGTTATTAACCATCTAAAGGTAATATTTATGTAATTTATTTTATTGTTCTGTGGAAGTAAGCTTGCTAAATATGATTTTAAAAATTGAAATTTCATGCCAGTTTGTTTATAGATAATCCAGTTGTTATGAAAAACATCAGTTTGTAAGTAGATGCAACTACAACCTGATTGGTGGTTCCACACTATCTGGAATATTTTTGGAAACATCCAAGTAAGAGTGTAAATTAAAAATAAACAGCAGACTCCTGAGTCCCATTTAAGGATTGGTCTTTATAAAATACATATTTAAGTAATTTTTGGTGCAATTTTACTTTTAATTTGTAATAAAATACTGTTGACATTTATTAAAAGCTAATTACCCCGTATACTCATTGAATAAATTATTGTTAATTCTAAAATTAGGTAAATAATGTTTCATTATTTAATCATTCTTATCTGTTCTTATAGAGGTTGGAAGACCAAAAGTTAATATATTCTGGACAGTTGCTAGTGGATTCTGTACAGTTAAAGGATGTATTGAGAACTTACGATGGGCAAGAGAATCACACGGTACATCTAGTTTGTTCACCACCACGTGATAGTTTTAAATCTTCATCTAATGTCAGTAGTAGGAACAACCCTGGCTCTTGTGTTGCTTCAACCAGTTCTAGTGCATCTAGTGTTTCTGTTAACAGTAACACTAACAGTAGTAATAACAGTCGTACTAACAATCTCAACAGTAGATCAACAACACATATTCAAGCAGAAACTGGTCAGTTATAAAAGTTTTGTGTTATTTATATTTATATAATATATATTTTTTTTTAAATCAAACTATTGAATATATTTTATGAAAAAAACATTAGATCTTACTGTAATTTATTTCTTAAGAGAGAAAGGCAGTACTCAAAAATAAAAATAAAAAACTATGTTGCTAGAAATCGTATAAAATGTACGACATTAATTCAACCTCAGTAATAACTCATGTTGTTAGCCTGTGTTAATAGCAGTGCTCATAAGAAAACTGTATTATAAACATGAATTTATTTCTCCCTTTATAAATCATGAGACCTTGTCGATCATGAGGGGGCTTGAATGCTCAGTGATAGAGTAACTGAACCGAAGGTGTAACCATATCAGATAAGTATCTGTTGAGAGCCAGACTACAGAATGATTCATGAAAGAGGGCACTAGTTGTTAAGTGTGTAGGTTAAGAAGACTAAACAGCCGCATCAACATCACTCAATTTCTGAGTAATGCACAGCTGAATGAAAAGGAAAACTACAGTTGTCTTTTTTTTTCAAGAAAATGTAGCTATCTCCATTTTCATGTAACAATGATGGAGGCGTCTTCCTTGGTAAAGTATTCTGAAGGTTAACTAGTCCCCCATTCAGATCTCAGGGTGGGGACTGCTAAGGAAGGAGTCACCAGAAAATTACAAAATAACATTCTACGAGTCAGAGCATGAAATGGTAGACATCTAAAAAAGGTTAGTAGGTTAGAAAATTTAAAGAGGGAAATGTAGATGTAGTGGGAATTAGCAAGGTTAGGTGGAACAGGAAAACTACTTTTGGTCAGGTGATTTTAGAATAAGTAACTCAGCTTCAAATAATGGGCAGGCAGGAGTAGGTTTCGTAATGAACAAGAAGATAGGAAAGAGAGTAGAGTATTTCAAAATGCTTAGCGATAGAATCATTATAATTAAGTTAAAATCAAAACCTAAGTCAACAACGGTTGTTAACGTCTATATGTCTGCAAGTGCCCATGATGATGATGATGATGATGATGAGGTAGAGTGTGTATACAAAGAAATTGACGAAGCAATTAAACACGTAAAAGAAGATGAAAATTTAATATTAGTTGGAGATTGGAATGCAACCACTGTAAAAGGCAAGGAAGGAAATATTGTGGGAGGATACGGACTGGGTAAAAGGAATGAAAGAGGGGACTGACTTATTCAGTTTTGCACAAAGTATTATTTAGTAATTGCCAACACCCAATTTAAAACACATAATAGAAGAATATACACACGGAAAAAGCCGTGTGATACTGCAAGGTATCAGGTAGATTATATCTAAACAAAGATTTAGAATTCCACTTGTCGACTGCAAATCTTATCCTGGAACAGACAATGATAGCGACCTAATTTAATGATGTTGGACTGTAGATTGGGGTTTAAAAACCTGAAGAAAATGTGTCACATGAATCAGTGGAATTTGGTGAAGCTTGAGGAAGAGGAGGTAAAGAAGATTTTTGAGGAGGACGTCACAAGAGGTCTGAGTAAAAAAAAATAAGGTTGAAAATATAGAAGAAAAATACTGGGAGAATGTTAAAAAGGAAATTCTCAAATCAGCAGAAGCGAAGTTAGTCGAAACAAAGAGAACTGGCAGAAAACCTTTGATATCAAAGGATCTATTGCAGCTGATGGAAGAACGCTTAGAAAGTATAAGAATGCTAGTGATGAAGAAGGTAAAAGGAACTATCTATAGACAATTAAGAAATACTATAAACAGGAAGTGGATATTAGCAAAAGAAAAATGTTCAGAAGTGGAAAGAGAAATGATCATTTGTAAAGTCAGAGCATACAGGAAAGTTAAGTAGAATTTTATGATACATGAATTAAAATCTAATAATTAAATAAACAAAGATGGTATACCGATTTATAATACAAAAGAAAAGGTCAATAGGTGGTGGAATATATTGAAGAGTTATATGGAGGAAATGAATTAGAAACTGGTGTTATAGAGGAAGAATAGGAAGTCGAAGTGGATGAAAAGAGTGATACAATACTGAGATCTGAATTTAGAGAGCATTAAAAGATTTGAATGGCAGAAAGGCTCATGGGATAGACGGGATATCTGCAGAATTACTGCGCAGTGGAGGTGAGGGAGCAATAGATACAAACCGGTGTGTAATATTTACGAAAAAGGGGAAGTTCCATCAGACTTCAAAAAGAGTGTTATAGTAATGATACAATAAAAAGCAGGAGCAGATAAATTTGAAGAATACAGAACAATTAGCTTAAGTACTTGTGCATCAAAAATCTTAACTGGATTTCTTTACAGTGAATTGAGAGGAGAGTGGAAGAAGTGTTAGAAGACCACCCCGACGGGCAGTCTTATTCTTTAAGACTTTGGGAGTTGGCATCCCCACAGGCCTTGGCTCTGCAGCTTTTCTTCCCACTACACATTGATGAACTGCAGAACACTTTACACATACACTACACCAAGAACACTACTTAATTTACAATATATACCCTTACACAACTATATTACAACATTCTACCCTATTTCTTTTTACACATACACTTGATGACATTGCGACATCTGACAAAATGCAACTGTAACCCAAGGTGGAAACTATTGCACTGACAATAGTGACCTGGAGACCTCTGGGCACCTGGAAAAACCCAGTTGTATTTATGTGTGCACTCTGCTGGAGTGAACCGTTCTATTGCTGTATCACTCATGTAGTATCGCTGGTACTCATGGGAACAAAATTCAAAGTCCACAAGAAACTCCTGTGATGGTTGATGGTCCATCTGAAAAAACCACCAAAATCAATCTAGTGAAAAGGCCTTACTTGGCATTGTCTGACGAGGATAACAGTCCAGAACACAGTGCTAATTTAAATGGTGACAAATCAAGTCTGCAGTACAAGAACATCAGATTTGTAGTTCTTAGAAATAGTCAGGAAGGTGATAATAGGTAAGATAATAAGATGAGATAAGGTCTCATCTTTCCTAATTAAAAACGTTGTAACAGGTTCAAGTGGTTCTCTGAAGAATGTTAAGAAGTTATGAGATGGATCGATTCTGATCGAAACACATAATGATGAGCAGAGTCGATCTCTGTTACATCTGACAAATATGGGTAGTATAAATATAAGTGCAGGATGCCTAAATATGAGCTGGGTAGTAATTTTTTGCCAAGACCTTTTGGATATGGATGTCACTAAAATAGCTAGTGAGCTTCGTCCCCAAGATGTTGTGGAAGCGAAGCATATAATGAAAAGGCAGAGCGGAATGGAAGAACCAACACCTGACTTTCAAACTTCCATTCCCATCAAAACAAATAAAAATTGGTTATTTTTCAGTTCAAATACGACTTTTCATTCCCAACCCATTACGATGTTTTATATGTCAAGGATTTGATCACACTACAACATCTTGCTCAAAAACAGAGATCTGTGCTCAATGTGCTAAGGAAGGCCACAATGATACAAACTGCCATGAAAAATGTGCGAACTGCAGTGGTTCACATACCGCTTGTTCTCGAGATTGTCCAACTTTTAAAGAAGAAAAGGCAATTCTCAGAATCTGTACGGAACGGAAACTATCTTTTCCAGCCGCACAAAGAGAATATAAAAAATTAATAAACTCTCGTAACTTGGTTAAACCTGATATTTCTTTTGCCACCACAACATCTAGCAAAACTCCATTAAGTGTAAGTAACGAACAGTGTGAATCCTGCAGTGAGTTGAAAAAACTTGTGCAAATGTTATCTGATAAACTTTCATTGCTTACAGCCACTACTTCAGAGCTTACAAATATGAATGAAAAGTTGATAATTGCAACTAGTGAAACCAACAGTCTGATCCTTCTGAAAGTTCCTGCCCCTAAAGCTTTTCCTTTGCAGATAGCATTTCTTAGCAGAAAGCTTTTCCTTTGCTTTTCCACCAGCTGTAAATACAGTTGGTGGTAAGCCACAAAATAAGCTCCCTGTTAAAGGAGCTCACATAACCACCTTTCCTGGGATGTCATCTGCAACGTCCCATTTTTCAAAATCTCTCCCTCCAACACCATGTTTACTGGAAGATATGGTAGAGGAACCACCCAATTCCAGGGCATCAGAGTTTCTTAAAACAAAAAATTCAAAAAAAAACTAATCACCTATAACTAATTTTGTCATATATTTATCTATAAAGTAATTTTATCTGCATCTAAGTAATTTTATTATGAGCATTATTCAGTGGAATGTTAGAGGTCTTCGGTCCATTGAAGATATTAAGAATGTTGATGCACACATATTAACCAGTAATAATGTGCTTCCAAGAAATATATATTACAGAAAAATGCAGTAACACTCAGAGGCTATACATGTGTTATTAGCTACCCACATTCCTTCTGTTGCTTTAAACATCTCAGACCCCTTCAAATTGCATATTTGCAATTTGTATCTCTCACCAAACTCTAAGTTCAATGCTCTAGAAATATCAAATCTCCTCACACTAATACCATCACTACCATTAATAGCAGGAGACTTCAATGCCCATCATATTTCCTGAGGCTCATCTTTCAGCTCCTCTCAAGGAAATATGATAAACAGAGCGAGACAATACTTGCACCTTTGTCTGCTGAATGATGAGTCATATACATTTATGTCTTCATCTTCTGGTATACTGTCAAACATTGGCATCTCCTTATGCTCACCAAATTTACTCCATCATAATTGGTTGCTTTTGACGACCTTCACTTTGTTTGTCTGTTGTTTACCCATTTAATTTGTCCAGGACCATTTGTCAAATCCTGGGCAATGATAAAGAAGTTTTGGACCAGGTGTTTCTATTTCTCAGAACTATTAGTATTTTACATACCTGTGTTTTTTTTTCTATTCGTTTAAAATTTTTATTTTCTTCTGTTACCTGAGAAGGAGCCTTTTACACTCCTCTCAAAGTTTGTTAAATTTATTTTATTTTAGTTTTATATATATATGTATTTGTTTTTATTTATTTATTTCTAATTTTTTTTTAGTGATGTGTGTTATTAGTTGTTAAGTTTTAGCTTTTTAATATTTTAGTTTTTAACCTAGGTTTAGTTTTTTATGTTAATTTATAGTTTTTCCGTTATCCAAGTTGGGAACCTTTACAACCCTCTTGGACTTTATTAAATTTTTTTTTTTTATTTAAATTTTACTTTTTAGTTTTACGCTTATTTTTAATTCTAGTTTTACAGCTGTGATATTAGTTGTAAGTTTTTGTTAATTTTTTTTAGATTTTAAGGTAGTTCTAGTTTTTTTAGCTACTTATTTTTTTTCTATCAAATTTTATTCTGGGTGATGAAACACCAAAGCGTTTTTCACCCACAAACCCCCTTGCAAATAAAAAAAAACTAAACAAACTGGTTTCAGGAAAAGTATAGGAACAAAGGGAGCAATTTTAATACTCAGATTAATAGTAGAAGAAAAATTAAAGAAAAACAAACCAACATACATGGTATTTAAGACTTAGAAAAGGCATTTGATAATGTAGGTTTGAATAAAATGTTCAGCATTTTAAAAAATTTAGGGTTTTAGTATAGAGATAGAAGAACAATTGCCAACATTTACAGGAACCAAACTGCAACAGTAATAATTGAAGACCGTAAGAAAGAAGCCGTAGTAAAAAAGGGAGCCTGACAAGGATGTTCCCTATAACTATTACCTTTTAATCTTTACATAGAACTAGCAGTTAATGATGTTAAAGAACAATTTAGATCCGGAGTAACAGTGCAAGTTGAAAAGATAAAAGATGCTACAATTTGCTGATGACATAGTAATTCTTGCCGAGAGTAAAAAAGATTTAGAAGAAACAGTGGTGAATGGCATGGATGAATTCTTATACAAGAACTACCACATGAACATAAATAAGAACAAAATGAAAGTAATGAAATATAGTAGAAATAATGTAGATGGACCCTGAATATAAAAGTAGGAAGGGAAAAGATTACGGAGGTTGAAGAATTTTGTTATTTGGAAGTAGAAGTACTAAAGATGGAGGAAGCAGGAGCGATATAAAATGCCGAATAGCACAAGCGAAATGAACTTTCAGTTAGAAATATAATTTGCTTACATCAAAAATTAATTTAACATCAGGAAAACATTTTTGAAAATATATGTTTGGAGTGTAGCTTTATATGGAAGTGAAACTAGGACGATCGGTCTACCTAAAAGATTAGAGAAAGGATTAGAAACTTTTGAAATATGGCACTATAGGGGAATGTTATAAAATCAGATGGCTGGATAAAGTGGCAAATAAAGAGGTGTTGCTGCAAATTGATGAAGAAAGCATTTTAAAAAATATAATTAAATATAGAGACAGACTTATAGGCCTATTATTAAGGCATCCTGGAATAGTCGCTTTAATATTGGAGGGTCATGTAGATAGGAAAAATTGTGCAGGCAGGCAGTGTTTGGAATATGTAAAACAAATTGTTAGGGATGTAGGATGTAGGGGGTATATCGAAATGAAACTATTGGCACTAGATACGGAGAGCTGCATCAAACCAGTCAAATGAAATGACTGAAGACAAAAAAACATGAATTCCACATACTTCGTATGACTACTTACCTTAAAGACTTTTTTTACAAAATATTAGAGAATGTAAAATAGACAGACTTCATTTGATTAAGAACTTAAAACGTAACATTTCATGGCAGTTTTGTTTTCTTTATTAGTTCTGTGTACATTTTTTCCTTATCTATGAAGGTCCATGTGCCTTTTATTAACAATATTTTATTTAATGACCACAGTTTAAAGAAAATGATATATCCTTAGTATTAAAAAAATTAATGTACTATTTAATGTCGGAAAGAAAAGAAAACAAAAATGAATTTAATCACAAAATAGCAATGAATATCAGATTGTAAAAATTTATAACTTCACAAAGAAAAGATACACACACACACACACACACACACACTACACCACATACAGATACATGAGAAAAGTATATATAATCATTTTTATGCCAAACAAATGTTTTGATAAAAAAATGAATAGAATATAATATTGGTATTTAGATCAAAAGTCTTAAACTTTAAAAAAAATTAGGCATCTCTCCTTCAGTGGTGTTTATAAGAATCTCATTTGACACTTAAAAAATAATTTTTTAACTGCAGTTATTATTTATATAGGTATCTAACTGCTTATTGACTAAAAAACAATATAATTGATGTAACCTAGAAGAACTTTTTGAGATTTTAACAACTTGCAGATGTGTTTTTTATATTTAACTTAAAAAATTTTGATTATTTATAAATGTATTTCCCTTGTTGAACCAGTGCGTATAACATATTTAACTAAAAACAAGTCCATTGATTTATTGTTTTACATTATCTGTTCCAGTCTTTGGCTGTGACGCTTGTAAAGCAACTGAGGTACAAGATATACAAATTAAGAGTATTAATTAATATTGTTCATTATGTAGCCAGTGCCTGTGATGAACATAGTGAAGGTACTTGCAGGGATGATTATCTCCTGCATTTGATAAACCTGGAATGCTGATTGCAATCATATATTTGCCTCGTTGAAGAAGGCATGAGGAAACCGCTTCACTCTTAGTAAGCCTGGCATGGAATGTTGTTATTATTTGCTGTCATTTTAAAAATGATGTGAGTCTTGTGTCTCACATCAGGTTAACTTAAACTATGGTCATGGCAATCAAAATAAATAACGCGTGCACACACACACACACACACACACACACACACACACACACACATACACATGCATGCATATATATATATATATTTTTTTTTTTTAACTTAAGAAAATAGTTTATTGAACAGTAAAGATTTACCTGGCTGCTATTCTTTAAGATATTACAAATTGTGGGACCATCAAATTATGAAGAATGTAGATTACTTATCCTGCAGTAATATAAATGATACAAAGTTTTCTCCTAATTACCATCAAAATTAAAAATAATTACCAAGTTTAATTGTCCAGAAAAAAAATTTGCATTAGATTTTAAAGTTTTTTCAGAATGCAGTTTTTTAGATCACAATTAGTATTCTTAGAATACTGAAGCAAGACTGAGCTACAATGATTGTATTGTGTAATTCAAAATGCCACTTATGTAAAAATATCTAAACAGTTTTTTTTTTTTTTGGAATAGAATCTTTTAAACTTGAATTTATGTTAATCAGCGATTCTTCATTGTTGAAAGCATATGTGTGATCATACTATTTTGGTGCAGCTTGTATTAGAAGGCTGTTGCAGTTTAAAATAATTTACTCATCTAATAAGTCAGATTATAAAACCACCAGATAGCACTTAAGACTACATTGCACATTGTAAATTTAATAAAAATATTTGTTGTGTTCAAAATTTGGCTAGGCCAACTTGTAATTTTGGAAGAAAAATCTGTATTGTAAAAGTAAAATCAAAAAAAAAGTCTATTATTTTGTAAACATTTTTTCAAATAAAACAACCGTTTATTTATTTTCTTGTTACATTGTATTTATGATGATTACATTATTATAATTAATTTACATATAGTGTTGTATTTATTTTTTTGACAAGATAAATTAACTCAAAGTTTATTACTCCAGTTCTTAAAATTAAATATATTTACTTATGTATGGTCTGACAGATATTTAAATACGGAATTGGTAACAAATGATACTGTTTATGATTTTATCAATAGGCCTCTTCACAGTTTCCATTAACATAGTTCAACCAGCTGTTGCATCATAATAAAATAAAATATCCCTCTCACTATTCTTTATTGACCCAAGTCATCACTTCCCAACATTCAAAAAAATAGTCATTAAATGGTGTTGTCTTTTTCAAAATTATCTTTCATGTATTCAGGATTATGTTATTATTTTTATAAAAAAATATGATATAAATAATAATTCTGGTCTCTTTATAATCTATTCATGTATTTTGTTGTTTGCAGAACCGGTGATACAGACGTCTAGAGATGATAGGAGACCAGGTGGAGATCCACGAGAATTATGGGCTGCAGCAGCAGCAGCTGCTGCCACTGCATATCCTAACGTTGGTGCGTACAATGGTACAAATATTGCACATCAAATGGCATGGATGCAACAAGCTTATTCCCAGTATATGAGCCATTACATGCAGTTGTAAGTTTATATATGTGCATGTTTTTATATATAGATATTTTTAAAACAGTTATATATATTTTATTAATTTGAGTAAGTTTGCTAATTATTTAAAATAAAAAAAGCCTGAAACCAAAGGATATAGAAGAAGAGACATTTGCTTAGACCCAAATTAGATTAATTTAATATTAGATTAATTAGATAAATCAGGATTGATAATTTTACATTTACCTTGACTAATTATTTTTGTTTTTTTGTTTTTATTTTTTTTAATATTATTATAATTTTTTGTTAATTATAAGAAGGTTTTAGTTTAATTATTATTTTAATGGCAAGTTATAATAATTAAAAAAGTGTATTATTAAAAATAAGAATAACATTAATTATATATGTATCAATTAATATTTAAATTTTCAAAGTGGGTTACAGACCCTGCAATTTTATATTATGATTAAATTGTTTTTATCGGATTGATTGCAAATAATAAAAAAATTCTGAAGAAAAAAATATATGTACAGTTTGTAATAATCTACCAGTTAAACGAAAGTTAGAGAATTTAAAAACAGGCTTCTTAACAAGTTTTTATTGTAGAAAGAAATTTCAATCTTCTTAATCCACTGGGTATTGTTAATTATTAAATATGTGGGTGTCTTTGTACAACATGCTGTAGTGATGATGTCTTGCTCCAAACAACCAAATATACTTGCGTGTTAATAATTGAAGTCCTAATTGGTCAGCTGTGAGGCTTGCAGAGGGTTATGTTTTTTGTAGAAGTTATGTTTTGTTGATTTTTAAGAAAAATTATGTAATGTTTGCAATGTTTTCATGACATTGGAAGTATTAACAATAGGGCTAGATTTCTTTCCGCCAATCAGATTTCTTTAACATCTGAGTTTGCAGTATATTGAAGACTTTACTGCAGTTTACAGGTAAATCACTTTTCTGTTGTCCCAACAGACTGGAAAATTTGAGAATCTTAATCAGTCAGCCATAGGTCCTCGTAAAAATCTGAGGTTGCAGCTGTACTAAATTTTAAAAGTTCAAAAACTGTTAAATTTCGAAAAATCCATTGTGAATGTGAAAGAGAAACTGTTTTATTTATAACTTGTATGTTGTCTTTGTAATTTAACCAGAAAACATTTACATGTTTTTTTATTTGAATGAGCTCAAGTGATCTTATATTGGTTGTAATATCAGTCAGAGTGGTCGCCCTTAATTCCAAATTTTTGCAGAGAAAAAGTAATTTCATGTAAATTGTTTGCTTATGAAAATTCAAAAATTTTAGATATAAAAATATAATGTATATTTGTAAAAATTATTGAAATTACTTTTATTTTTTTTTTTAGTTTGGCATCAAGTCAAGGGGCTAGCATTAATAATTCAGCTACTACAGCAGGAATGGCATATCCTACATATAACGGTTTCTCTGTACCTGGTACTACACCTTTAATTGGAAATGGAGCAGCTCAGCAACAGAATTTGCCACAGAATGTTAATGATATGCGACCACAGCAACAACCAAATGTTGCAGCAGCTAATAACCAACAACAACCAGGTAATTCTATGTTTGACTTTTGTTTTGAATGCACTGTTTTATTCTGAGTTAGTATTTGCTTATTTTTTTTCGTTTAAATTTCTCATTAGTCAGATTTTCTTCAAACTCTTCATAAAGTTCAAAGAAAATATTGGTTTATTTTAATATTTTAAATATTAAAATAAATAATATTAAAATATTATTTTATTATTTTAAATATTAGTATATTGGTTTAATAAAAATTAAAAATAGTAGCTGACCAAAAAAAGTAGGAAATATTGTGTTGGCAAGTATAGTATAAGTTTAAAAATAGTTAACCATTTAATTTTCTTCTCATTTTGCCTACCCTTGAACCAGTTGGTTTAATATTCTTGTTCTGTATATATTTCTTGAAATAAATTTCTATTGCACTAAAAGTTCAATGGTTGGACTTTTTTCATGCCAACTTCACACATTTGATTGGATTTGAAATGATTTTCCTTATAACTCAGCATTTCAACAGTCCTCTATGTACAAGATGATTTACATCATGTTACTGATGCTTTCTGAACTCATTCTACTAGCAAAAATAATGAAAGTTCATGTAAACATGGGTCCAGAAAGATTTTGAGCTTGCAAAAGATTTAACCCTGATTCTTGGTCAAACAGTGAAATTAAATCTTAACAGGTTCCAGAAACGTATTTCCAGAAGTTTTCATATATCCAATGTAAAACAGAAAAATTGTCTAATAACACATTTTTATTTTTATGTTTGTAATACAAAAACCTGTTTAAATGACTAATAAATACATAGAATTTATTATCAAACCTTGTATAGCATTTAATTCTAAGAATTGATGTTAAATAACCCAATAAAAAACAAATAAAAGTTTGAAGTTCAAGAAATTTTATTTTATTTCTATAATATTGTAAACTAAGGGATTACACATACAAAGCATGTTTGCTTTCTTACAAAGTACAATGATACAAAAAATAGTATGTATTAAAGATAAAAATAAAATGGAAAAAATAACTGGTACTAATGTTATTCAGACAATAAAGTTATATTATCTTTCTCAAATTGAAAATTTGAGAAATTATTTCATTAGGTGGTAATAGAAATGAGCTGGCCAAAAATGCATTTTATGTTGTCTCATCAATGTATTCCATGGTCTGCATTACTGCTGTGAATTGTTTCCAGTAGAATGTAGTTTTAATTAAATGTGTGTTTATTTTAATTGGTGTCATACTGTAGGAATGCTTTATAGGTTGACAACATGGTATTTATTTATCTGGGTGTGTTAGGAAATGCAGCTTCAGAATATCAAAGGCATTTCCTAACTGCAGAGTTACAAATCCTAAAACAATTAGTGAAACATTCCATATGCTATAACAAACGAATACAGTTTCCAGCATTTGTTCCCACCATGACTGTTCTGCCCATCATGATGTCGATACTGATGAGACCATTTTCGAAGCTGTTCAATGCAGTCCAGGCTTTAGTACACAATGCCTTTCCTGGTAGTTTGGAGTTTCCAGAACTGTGGTGTAGAGAACACCTTGTAACATCAAGCTGATCCTACCATAATTGAGTACAAAATCTTCCACCAAGAGATCCTCTCCATTTGCAATATTGCAACTGGTTGAATATGAACTACTGATTGCATAGGTTCATTTTATTTACTGACAAGACTCAGTTTACTCAGGATGGCATCAATAACCTTTGCAATGAACACAGTTGGGTAGAAATCAATCCATACACAACTGTTTAATATAATTTCCAACTTCTATATAGCATCATTTTGTGATGGGGGGGTCTAAATCAGATAATTGGACCATTCATTCTCCCAAGAAATCTAAATAACGACATTTACTTAGAATCCCATTTGGAAAAGTTACCAATGCTATTAGAAGATGTGTTCCATAAGCATCAAGGTGTATTTTTAGCATGATGGTGTGCCTCCCCACTTCTCATATGCCCTATTGGCATACTTAAATGAGCAGTTTCCACAATGATGGATTGGCTGCAGTAAGCCACATTCATGGCTACCAAAATCATCTGATCTAACACCATTAAATTTTTGCATGTAGAGTTGAAAAGATATTATGCACAAGAGAAAAGTTCAAATGCGTGAGGAGTTGGTTGATTGTATTACAGATGCCACCACACAAATTAAGGAAAGTCATGCAGAATTGCTACGCTAGAGAGCAATGCTAGCAATCTGAAAATGTGTACCCAAACGTATTATATAGTGGTAGAACAGATTTTTGAAAATTTACTGTAAACTTTATTAAATGTATATATTACATTTTTATTTTTTTAACATTGTATTATTTGTATGTTTATTATATGTTTTAAACCAAAGTTTAAAACATATAATAGTTTTCATGGTAAGTTTTGGAAATCAAATCAAATTTCTTGAACTTGTATTTGTTTTTTATTGTGCTATTTTACATCAGTTTTCTCAGAATTAAATTCCCTACAAGTTTTGATAATAAATTTTATATATTTGTCATTTAACCTTTTCAGATCATGTAACCTTGGAACTGGTTATGTACGGCGCCAGTTTTAAAATGCTGTTACATAATCATTTTATATGGCATCTAAGTCAGTTATTTTTTTTTATATTCACAAAGGAATCAGTTTTATTACACAATTTGAATTACGTTTGTACGATGTAAAATGTTTTATTTAGACTAGAAAGAATATGACCATTTTTTTCTCAGAAATGTGCTTGTGTGTGTGTGTGTGTGTGACTTGTGTATTATAATTGCTATAAAGATTATGGATTTATTTATTATTTACAAAAATAGCTTATCTTACTAGCAACATATCGATGTATTTGAAACACATAATAAATTATGATATACGGCACACAAAAAAAAAAGGAATTTGTGGTCATAAATACGTCACTTTTACTTGAGGTCCATAAATATCTTTTCAGACAAATGATATCGGTAAACGTGTAACACATATCGATTCGTAATGAATAACAGTATACAGTAAAATTGTTTTTTTGTCACTCTGAATAGCCTTTTGAGTGGTAGGATTTTTATAACACGTAGTTTTATGTATTTACTTTCACTTATACTAACATATGTTACTGTGATTTATGGCACGGGTTTTTCATCATATTTTGCCCAATTTTCAACAAATTTGCTTGAAAGTATTAGTTTTAAACTATGTTTCATAAACACAAAGCAAAAAAAAAAAAATTCGCTAATAAATCACGCAGTAGAAATCCGCAACAAAAATTCTGCAATTAAATTATCATAATTTTTGTACTGTTTCAATTTTTTTGTTGTTACAGGCATAAAAAATATCCAATCGTAATGGTTTTTTTATCAGAATCTGTTAAATCTCTTTAATATACTGTAACTTTTTGAAATTTTTTTCACAAGAGGGTAGCATAAGACTATGAAGGGAGGCAATCAGATACCAACATATTTTCGCGGAGCGCTAATCAACCGCGGATCATTGTGATGGGAAAAGGTTAACAAAGTTTTTATATTACAAAAGTAAAAAAAAAAATTTGTTTTTGCTCACCTAGAAAGAATAGAATTTCAGTACGGTTTTATTTCACCCTTTCCCCATGAATCAGGACTAAATTTTTCAGTAGCCATAATTCACTAACTGAGCGTGTCTGGACGCATGTTTATAGAGGAACCTTTTTCATTTATTTTCTAGTAGAATGAGTTAAGAGAAGCAGCCTGAATATGTAGGTGACTGCTTTAAAGTTATATTTTTACATATAAATTAAAAATTTAATTAATTTTTAAAAAATAGTTTTCTCTTTTATTCTAGTTTATTTCAATAGTTATTTTGCTTTCATCTTAAGCAAAGATGTAATATTCAATTTAATGTTCAATATTATAATAACAAGAAAAGTAAATAAAATATTTTTGTTTGTTACATAATTTGATAATTGAGGGACCAAAATATTATCATAGTTTATAGATTTCTACTTTTAGGATAATAATAAATATAAATAGTTTGTTTTCAAAGATAACCCTTTCTAAATGCAGCTATTTGAAGTTAAAATAATATGGAATACAGAAGGCTGGCTTGCTCTACCACCAATCTATATCAGGGTATGATTTCCTGTACATGTATTTGGTAGTTTTTTGCAATTACCTCTTTCTTTTGATTTTATTTGGTATCATTTTTAAGTTTTTTTTAATGATTTAATGCTGGAATGTACAAAAAAAATATCATTATTTTTTTTATAAATAGGTAATGAGTAAGTGTTGAAGATCTGTCTGTGAAAGTTATGAAAGTATTGATGGTGATGTCGTAAAACCAAATAATACATACTTCCTACACTGAACTTGTGTAGAAAATAATTTTGTTTAGTTTTATGTATCAGATTGTTAGAAATCTCTAACAATAAATTTCAATTTGGTATGTTTTGTAGTTTTTCTTTTCATGAAAAAAAATTCAAAATAGGAGTTACACACTTTAAATTTAAACTCTTTTGTCAAATTATTTATACACTAGTGTCTGAGATAAGCTTCAAACACAGTATTGAATATCATTTCATTTTTAGTCCAGTTTGGTTTAATTAAAAGAAATTCATATTCAACTTAGACACTAAATGTTTTGAAATTAACATATTCAGTTATGCTGAAAAATGACAAATTTATGTATACGATGCTTGTATTTTTATTTTTTTTTCAAAAAGTAAATTCATAAATTGTAATAAATAAAGCTTTTTTATTGCTCTCTTTACTATTTTATTGATAAAGGATGTACTATTTTATTTATATAATTGATGAAGAAAGAAGCATTTGGAAAAATATAGCTAGAAGAAGAGACAGACTTCGCTTTAATGTTGGAGGGACAGGTAGATGGGAAAACTTCTTCAGGCAGGCAATGTTTGTTATATGGAAAAACAAATTGTTAAGGATGTAGGTCAAATACCAAAATGAAACGACCGGCACTAGACAAGGAATCTTGTAGAGCTGCATTAGACCACTCAAATGCCTGAAGACAAAAAAAAAATTTATATTTTGTTCTTTATAAATGAACTTCTAAAATTGTTCTTTGCCATAAATAAAACATAATTATGTTTTAAGATATTTCAAACAAAAAATTTACTTATCTGGATAAGTAGATAAGTATTTTTTGATTTTAAAGAATAAATATCAGATGAATTATTAATTTTAAAAAAATCCTTTTTTTATTCACTAAAAAATTAATAAAGGTTTTTTTTTAAACCACAGCACAAATCAAAAAAATAAGTATATTTCCAAATACAGTTTTAGAAAAGATGCGATGGAACTGCTATTCTGTATTCACAGAATAGCAGTTTAATACGTTTAAATTTAATACGTTGCTGAGCAGTAAAGGAACATAAAAAGTTATTTGACTCAGCACTTATAAATATATATGAACAAGGATGACATTTCTCCATTACTTTCATTAGGTAAAACCAGTGTGAATGAACTAGAATGGAAGCAGTGTTATGTAATCTTATATGTTAACAATTAATTTTATTCCGTATTAAGTAATATTGTAATTTTAGATGATGAAGAGGAAGGTAGAGGCCATAGAGATTGGTTGGATTGGTTCTATATAATGAGTAGAGTTCTAGTATTGTTTAGCATTGTTTATTTCTACTCATCACCTGTACGCTTCCTAATGGTGTCAACTCTTGGAATGATTATGTACCTGTAAGTTTATGTTATCATTGTTATAATCACAAATACATATATGTTAGATTTAAACATTTTATTAATGCATGCATTCAAAATATTTCTGTTGAAATCTAATTCCATTGTATTTACCATTTATTGAATGTTATCCCTGATTTCAAAAGTAAAAATTGAAATAAATGGTTCAGAGGGCTGTATGGAGTCTTGAATTGAATAAATGTTACAGCGATACCATTTTATGAAAATACCTGTCAGTAGTGTAAACTATAAATTACTGATGAAATAACTTTTTATGAACTTTACCAGTTTTTCTACACTATTAAAAGTTCCAGAAGTGATCACTTTCTGGCTGTGCAACGGACGCTGGTGTAGCTGCGTAGGATTTTCTTGTGCCCAGTATCTGAAATTTTGCTTGTTAACAAATACACTGAAGTGGAAATGCGCTTCGTCTGACATTCACAGTTCGTGAACAAACTCTTCGTTATAATTTATCTTCTGAAGCATTACATTACAGAATTATGCTCGCACAACTGCATCATTCGGTTTCAGTTCCTGGACGATCTGCAACTTGTATGGATGGTATTGCAAGTCCTTCACTAACATTCTTCGAACACTTGAACTATGCAATTGTAAAGATGCTGAGAGACGACGGATTGACCGATGTGGACTTCGTGTGACAGCATCTTGTAAAGCTTGAACATTCTGTGGTGTACATACGGTTCGCTCACGGCCTGGAGGTTTCTTTTTCATTGCTGAACCAGTTTCCTCAAAATTAGATATCCATGTTTTAATTGCATGTGCTGATGGAACACGGTCGTGCCGTCCCAGATTAAAATGACGGCGAAATTCTCTACGCGCTCCCTCCACACTGTCATTGTTTTTGTAAAACACTTTGATAGCAAATGCATGTTGTGCACCACTCCCAAGGATCCATGACAACTAAATGGCAGGTTAGGTTAGAGAGGCTGGCGCCACTTAAGTGGTACCAATCGCCCACGGCTACAACACAACTTTCAAAATTTCCCGTTTCTTTGAATCACCTTGTATCTCTTCCAGTTGCTGTCTTATGAAATTTTCTATGAAAATGCATTGTGGATTTTTAAAAATATACAAAATAATGCCATTTTGAGATATTATGTTGAAGTTATAGTGCTTGAATTATAAAAGTTTGTCAGTTTTTCCTTTTTATCTCATCATTCTTTAGCTTGTATATAAGTGATTTTATATATATATATATATATATATATATATATATATATATATATAAATTCAGATGAAATAAGATGTTTGATAAAATAACCTGTCACAGTTTTACCTTCTCCCATAGAACTGAATTTTCATTAAGTACAACTGGAGTATAAATTATTTTCCTTGTAATTCACTTACATATTTGTGCAAATAAAATTTATTGCTAAAATAAAAAGAATGAAATATAAATTACAATGACAATAGAAAATATAATGAAAGTTGTTTATAAAATAGTTACTAGTAAAAAAACTATAATAATAATAAATGTAATAATAATTGGTAAAAAAAATGAATGTTACAGTTAAATTTGAAACATTAAAAAAATATAATATGTATTATAATGAAATAACATTATAAGTGAAAGCAATTTGAAATCACTCTCATTTTCTCTTAAGTTTAAATGCACTCTTATTTTCTCTAAGTATAAATGAAGGCAATCATTAACATTATTTGTTTTAAAATTGTTAAGCTTGATTTTTGGAACATTCTTTAAATTTATGTTGTTTATGATACTGTTTATATCACTTTCCAAAACATATATAGAGTAAAAAAGTGCAGAATATCCTTTAGAAATCAACAGTTGTTTTCCAGAAAATTTTACTATGTCTATGAACAAAACGTGTTTTACTTCTATTCTGGACACAAGTCATTTGAAAGCAATACTTTTTTAACATCTTTAAATTTTCAAATGTGTGGTTATTCAAAAAAGATTCTACTGAATTTGCTTTTTTTATATTCAGCCTAGAAAATTTCACATATAACCAGAAGAATTATTGTGTTGATAAATGTTAAATATATTAAACCATAAAACTTCTTATAAAAATTGTGTTCTAATACTTATTTTTAGTACAGATAGATTTTGGATATAATCAGACTGAAATTAACTAATGCATCATCCCAGTTTGTAGTTTTTTTCAAGACATGACCATTTCATGTTTTTATATGCTTCACCCTTTCTTTTGTGAATTTTATTATTTACTTTTACGTTCAGCTTCAGATTTCACAGCTAGTGTTCCTTTTAATTTATTACAAATCACAAATGTTGTCCATGGCTTACAAAAAGAAAAGTTGATTTTTCACCGAAATAGTTCTTCGTATTTTACATTAATGTTAAACATTTAATATTATGTACATTAATATTGTGTTCTGTTTTTCATTATGATAATAACACTTTTCTCACTGTAATTTGGGTGCTGATTTCAAATATTGCTGTGTAACTGTGTTACCACATAAATTGTAAATTTGAAATTTTTTGATCAACTAATGGTTATAATTAATAATAGTTTCTGTATTTTTACTTTTAAAGTATATGCATACATGGTTAATCAAGAAATAAAAAATATATATATATATACTGTGTCATGAGAAGTAGGTACATACAAACATGTCTGCCTGTATGATGACATCATACAGATATCTGTTGTTGCCTACTACAGAGTGTGATGAAACCTTATTCAGTCTATTTTCACATGTTTATACTGTATGTGGTGTTTCATCAGTTATTAGTGTTTTACTATATTTTTATCAATTCTTTATGATACAAAACTGATTTTTATCATTTTTATTTTTATTTGCTACAACGTGACTTCTACAAAATTTTGTGGATGTTCAAATCATCCACAAAATTTTTGTTATCTCTGTGGTAAGTTTATGCATAAATCTCAAAGAAAGACTATTTCTGAATTGATAAATCAGCTTATAAATTTTATTTAAAATCTGGGTGCCTCATGTTATTTGCATATTTTGCTACTTCTGTGTTACAAAAATTATGTTTGAATTTTCATAAAAAAATAGAAAGTTCATAAAATATGCAGATGTATCATAGCTCTAAAGCTGGTACCACACGGAGAGGAGTTACCTGTAACACCACCTAATCTGATATTGCTAGAATAACTATCTGAAAATGAAGTAGATTATGTAGAAGATTTTGAAGAATTTCTTCCTGTTCCTGATGAGAAGTCTCCTCATTTAATTTAACAACATGAACTTAATGATTTAGCCCATGATTTAAAGTTATCAACAAGCTTAACTTCTGGGGTCTAGACTGCAACACTGGAATCTTTTAGCGGAAAAAAACAAACATTACTACATTTAGAATATGAAATAAAACTCTTTCAGCTTATTTTACTATGAAAAATTCATTGGGTGTTTGTACTGATGCCGATGGTCTGATGAAAGATCTTTGAATTCAGCATATTCCTGAAGAACGGTGTCTTCTTATTGAAGACACCACAGATCTTCTAAAGTTAGCATGAAAGCAGTTTTATTACATAATGGTAACAAACAGCCATCCATCCCATTAGCTCATGCAGTCGACATGAAAGAAAAGTTTGAAACTATGGCATCACTA
This sequence comes from Lycorma delicatula, assembly GCF_047948215.1. Taxonomy (NCBI): domain Eukaryota; kingdom Metazoa; phylum Arthropoda; class Insecta; order Hemiptera; family Fulgoridae; genus Lycorma; species Lycorma delicatula. Next base: position 173,148,953 of record NC_134457.1, read on the forward strand.
TTAGAAGCAATAAAATACAAAGAGCATACGTGGCAAGTTTGCAGTGATCTGAAAACGTGCATTACATATTGGTTTACAAGATGGGTTACATAATTAGTAACTGTTAAGTATATATAATTAAAAATCAAAGAATTTTTACTAGGATTTTTCTGTAAATTTTCAAATTATTTTTTGACAGTTAGATTTCCGTAATATGTGACTGAATTTCGAAGTTGTGTTTTAAGACAACTCCAAGAGAAGTTAAAAAGCTAATTGTGTTAGTTAAAATGATGTAAATGCCTGAGTTTGATCCTCTCTGCATGTTTCTGTTTTCTTTAGACAAAGTGTCTTTTATCTTCATTTTCTTATACAAATTTTTCTCTTAAACATAATTGTAATGTTTTGGTCATGTATAATCTATAACTCTTAAAAGTTTTACCTTTTTTTGCACGGTGCTTTTCCTATTTTTAAATGTTACTCAAATTTATTTTTTTCAGATACCAAGTTGGATTTTTTAGGATGCAAGGCTTAGAAGGTGCTAGAGGAGACATTGCAGCGGCTAATAATAATGGAAATGCAGCCAATTTGGCAGCAGCTGAAAGAGAAAATAATAATGATAGACCAAATCCAGCTGCTGGGTTAGCTGCTGCTGCTGCAAATGCTACGATCAATTCAAATTCAGAGCAGCAACAAGATAATGATGCGCCACCTCCACAAGTACCTCCTGAACCAGATAGGCCTTCATTCTTGACGCTTACATGGACTATACTGTGTAGTTTCTTATTATCACTTATACCTGAACCACCTAATGTTGTATAATAATTGTGAGGATAAAAATGTAATATTTCATATACATATTACAATGTTATATATATAAACAAACATATGTAAATAATTTAACATACATTAAATGTATTAAAACATAATTAAAGTTTGTCAGTAATTAATACCAAAACTATTTTATTGTGACATTAATTATATTATTCATTTGTATAACAGATTTGTATTTTTACTGCTTTTATTATTCGTTACTGTTGTTAATGTAATATATTACTTCATTTAGTGGTTGATATACTTAGTGTGATATATAAAATAAGTTATAGATTTATATGTGGACAGTTGATAAATGTTATAGTTTTTATTTACAATTATATTTCAGGATGCTATTTTAACACTTTGAGGACTGACTCAGTGAAAGGGGTAAATGTGAATAGGCTATGCCTGACAGACTTGAGCTGCTATAATTATTTCATGATAACCAAAGTTATCTTTTGAATTTTGTTTTTTATATATTCTATACATTTTTTATTGTTATTACCAAAGATCCTAAACTTATGATTTTATGTACCATATTGTACATAATTCAAAAAATGGCTAGCTTTTCACGTTTCCAGTTATTCATAACTCTGATGCTGAGCTGCTTAGGAGCAGTAAAGTATGAGAACTAAATGCGTTTGAGTATGAATGGTTGTTCATTAATGATCAACTTGGTTTCTTCAAATTAATTAATTGCCATGGTATAAATATTCTCAACATCTTCTCTAATGTAATTTTTTTACTTTCCTTCTAATTTATTTTAAATTTTCAAAGAAAGTTTTTGATAGTGTGTAATTATTAATTTTTTAATATAATTTTGTATTTTTTTCAATCTAGTTTATGCTCAGCAGTATATTAATAAGGGAGGTTATGAATACACATTCCATCAGATCAAAGCTTAAATAAACCATTTCAAACTCGGTGCCTGTATATTGAGGTAAAAATGCCAGATTTTTATTATTAATAATTATAGTAATAATAATAATTCTTATGTTCTTTGGTCAGGAATCTTCTGCACCTACATTTAATGAAACTAATGTTTTTCTTTATATTTCAATTGAAAGCTTTTTCAATACATGATTTAAAATTTTGGCAATATTTTATTCATTCAATGATATTTGTTTACGAGAGTGTAGTGTTTTTTCTTTTTGTTGTTTTATAAACTATTTCTATAAACAATCTTTAAATAAAGAAGAAAAACTTATTTTTTTCCAGGCTTGTATTTTTTATTTGCCATTAGTAATTGTTATTTTAGTTAGATAATATTGCATTTTTTGTCTTGATAGAATTAAATTCAAGTTCATGATTGATATTTCATTTTTAATCCAGTCGAATAATTCTTTTTTTCAATTAAAACAAAACTTATATGTATTAAGATAATCATCAGCTTTACACCTAAATTTGTTAATAATGTTCATTATTATATGGTATTGCTTGATTGATTTGAAAATTTCAATGAATTAAAAAATGTATATATTTATGAATTATATAAATATTATGAATAATATTTTTATGAATTATGAAAATTTAGTATTTTATAAATTTTAGTGAAAAAGTTTACTTATAAAAGGAAAAAATTAAGATTAAGGTTTCATATAATCCGTTATTGTTGATAGTATCTCCTCAAATGAGTTACTCAGTAGATGTAGGAAACCATGTAGTGATGATATGTATCACAATGCATTTAATACTTCAACAGATGGCTCCCACAATTGTTCAGTTGTTTGGCAGTGTTGTGCACGCCTGTTTGAGGATCAACAGAATTGTAAAATACCTCCCACACTATATTATTAGAGGCATATAGGATATAAAAGATTAATTAATTGAATTAATTACTAAAAGCAGTAAATAACATTTGCAAACACAGCAAATGATTCAGCAGCAAAGGAGCAAATAATATTCAAAGAAATCTCAAATATATTGTATATTTGAGAAAATATTGGTGTTGCTGGTTATCTTAAAAAAATGTAGAAGCAATGTGCCTGAATTGTAAATCTTCCAGGACACAGTCTTCAAAGTGTTAGTGCATTTTAATCTTTATTTGTACCTGTATTCTTGTATCATATCGTAGTATTAAATTGTATTATATTATTGTAATCCATTTTCTATTTATAAAACTCTTACTTATAAGTTTTTAAATTTATATACAAGTAGAAGTACTGTTAGTCTCTCATATGTTTTGTGTGTATGTATGTGTGTGAGAGATTGAGAGAGAGTATTACGCCTGCACACACATATTGTATATAAAACATGTGTGCTTATTCACTCTACTGAATTTATTGCCATCAAAGTTATGTAAATTCATAATTAATTTTTATGAAGAAATTCATGTCAGCTTTTTTTTAATAGTGTGTTCTGTCATAGTATCGTATGTTTCAAGGACAGTTTAATAAATTTTGTATAATCTCTTTAAAAGAAATACTGGGTAATTAAAAAAGTACTTCACAACTTTAAAAGCATATAAAAATTTATTAAGTAGCTTGCAGATTCAGATGAGATCACATTTCATAGAAAAACACATAAAGTCTGTCGCTCAGCATTCACTTTGGTTCGATATGGCTTCTATTTGTGGTGCTTAAAAGGAAAACCAGCAATCTCTAGTGAAATAAGTTTTACAGGAGACACCAAAATCATTTTTAGGTATTTTTATGAGGTGGAATTTTTTTAAATGTCTGTTAATACTTTAGTGTAACATTAAAAATGTATGCTGCAAATTTTGACGAGTTTCTATATGTAGAATATTTAGAAAAAGCAATTTAAATTTGGAAATTGTTGGTTTTGCATCCAAAAACTGGATATAGCTTTCTTTACAACTAAGGTGGTTGGAGATTACTGATTTAGCTGGTCAAACCCTACTTACTTTCAAATGATGAAACATGTTTTAAAAACTGTATATTAATTTAAATTGTATTTACCATAAGAAAATTGAATTAATAAATTGAAATACTTGAATTTTAATTAAAAATCTTACTACAATTAAGAGGTTAGTGTTGTAAGTTAGCAAGTCATAATAAAGTTATAAAACACTAATATGAATGAATAAAAGATGGGTTTATTATAGACTCAAAAAAGTATAGAACAACAATTTCATTACATAATAATAATAATAGTTTTTTAATAAGTTTTTTAGTTATTTAAAAAATGTAAACAGTTCTGGAGATTCTTCCATTATTCACATAAGTTCTCTCTGTATCTTCTGTAACAGTATTACCAACAAAAGAAAATTTTTCAGGAATTAGGGTTTATAAAAGTTCAGTTTGGGATTTTCATGCTAGTTTTCTGTAAAATGATTTTCAAGCAGTATGTTAGCATCAGCAATTTTTTTACATTGACAAGTCCTCTTACATTTGGTAAAATTAGGTCTGGTTTCATGTCCATTACTTATTCGTAATAGATCTGAACTAAGACATCTCACAGTAGTACAATTCTTCTCAAACCAAATTATTTGACTGGCTGAATTTAGACCTTTAAGGAAATAGCGTCTACATGGTACAATTTTGAAGTGCCAAGAACTCACTGGCTTAAAAATGGTGTCTGCCTCTCTTTTCCAGTCAAAGACTTTACATTCAGTACTCCTACCTTTACCAGCTGCGCCTGTTCCGTTTATTTTCAGATACTCATCTGGGTTCTAAATAATTTGTTTTATTATTAATTCAGCTGTAGAGAAATCACAAACTTGTTAACAGGAAAAATGAAATTATGGCTCCTAACTGGAAATTCAACTGATTCTAAATTTAGCCACCCAGAAGCCAACAAGAGCACATTGCCATAATAATCTTACTTTTGTTTTGCTCCCCACAACCATTAGCAAAGAGCCTTAATTTTAAAATTCCACTATAATCCAGAGATTCGGCTTTTGATAGAGACATGATACTATCTTGTTTGATCCTTTTTTATTAATATTCTGAGTACACATAAAGCTGGTGTATATATCTGTTAATGGGGCCTTTTGATACTATTGTCTCTTGTAGTAAGCCTCCTGATATGGTATCTTTGGTAATTGTAAGTTTTTTTGACAGCAAATTACAGAACCATGACACCAGAATTTTTCTCTTTTAACAGTGAATAAAAATATTTTGCTCGTTTTTTATGGATTATATTTCACTTTACAATTCTATTCTTTTTGTCAACATTTTTTTCAAGTTTAAATTTGTCATTAAATTCTAAGTATGTTAGCACATATCTAGCCATGGATTTCCATAACCAATATTAAATACACAGTTGAAAGTAGTTTTGGTCTTGTATGTACTCACAATGTAATTTATTTAATTTATCAATATTGAGCTCTGATGGAAGATATTTCCTCCCAGTTTGTGAAAGACAATAATGTAGTTCACTGCATGTTAATTTAGAAATGAATGAAATCACAGACTTCTTTTTGGCCTCAAATTTGTGATGTATAACCCCTCTTTTCACAGGTACATTCCCTGTTTTAGCACAACGTTTAGTAACAAATTCAAGTCTTGGTCAAACTGCACACAATAGATTTAAAAATGCTTTATGTCAAGTTGGAATAAGATTACTATCATTCTTCATAACAAAATGTTTATTTTGGTACTTTTTAATATCATTGCTATGAATTTTGGCTGTACGCATTGGCTGTATGCATTTTGATAGGCATTGATTTACAGTAATTTAAAAGAACTGTATTTTGTGAAGACTCTATTGTCATAATAAATACAGCTTATGGAAATAACATTCCTGCATGGTGAGTTGTGAACACTGAAAACGTGTAGTATTTTGGCACAGTCAGGATACTGAGGAACAGTATGTGAACATACCTGGAAAGTGAACAAAATTATTAACAGTCCAACCAAATTGACCTCAAAGCAATAATAAAAGGTTGGGAGCACTAACCTCAATGGACAATTGTGTTTTAAAAATACTATATTGGCTTAAAAATTGTGTTTTAAAAATACTATATTGAAAGCAATATGAACATCATTAGGTTATTTAAAAATAATAATAAAAAATTTATGCTAACCATATAAAATGTATACACGAGAAACCTAATGTCAGCTTTTTAGCTACATTTTGTTTCCATTTTTCTGGTCTAGATGTTTGTTTTGTGGTTATAGATGGAGACACGGTCCTAAGGTTCATTTACACTTTCCATGTTTAAAACTTTTTATGCTTCTTACAAACAAAAATATTTTTACCAAAGAAAACAGCACAACACTCACTAACATGCTTTTGAAAAACAACCATAACCTCGTGTTATGATTTCCTGCCTCCAAAGTTTTAGAAAGGCTTTTGATTGGCCAATTTGGACATTGCTGGTTTTTCTTTTATGAAACAAAAAAATAAACCTGGAAATTGCAGTCTTTGCAACAAAACCAGTTTTTACATTTAAACATTATATATTACAGCTGATGTCTCATCAAAATGAAATATCAATATTGATATAAAAACAAAGAATTAAGTACTATCATTCTCATTTTTTGTAAAAAGTGGATTTTTTGCTGGCTTTCCTTTTATGCCCCTCATTTGTAATGAGATATCACATCTGAAGTTGATTTCATTCCAGACTGTATCTAGCAAGTCAATTCAGTCTTAGCTCAACAAGATTGGCAAAGGTGTAAACCCTATCTTTACTGAAATCCTACAAGAAAAAATCTAAAAACTAGTATGTTTTTAACATACAAAATTTTCTCAATGAAGGTTTGGTGTCATGGGTAAATTTTATGCTTACTAAGAGGCTCCCTGCTGTATTTTTTTTCAAAAATTATGTTCAACTGAAGTTGCTGACAGAAAGTGAAACCAAAACACACAGCAAGCACATTCCACACTAGTTATTGTATCCATTTTTAACAGTGCTGGTGGCTGAATTCAGTACTAATGAACTATGGAAGTCAAAATTTGTTTTGCTATGAAAGACCTCAATTGAGTCTGTAAGTTATTTAAATAAATTTGTATATGCTTTTAAAGTTGTGAGTCCTTTTCGAATCACCCGATATATTCCTATAAAAAGACAAGTCTTGTTATTGTATACTGAAAATCATGATAAGTGTTTTGTTTATAAATTATACTCTTGAAAATAGATTTGAACCTCCTGTATTACATTATAGTACCTAGTATAACAGAGCTGTTTTAGCAAGGCGCTTTTTCTTCTACTTACAGCCGTACATCTACTCCCTTCCAGAAGCGCCGTGCTATAACTGCTTGGCTATACATTCATCATTTGTGATCAGTTTATAATACTTTGTTAGGAATGTTAGCTTGACTGAAAATTTTCAAATGCTTAAAATTAATTTGGCTTATAATCCATTTTACAACAGCATAAACACATGTAGTGTGTTTTCTATCAACTATTTTTATAAAATGCTATTTTCAATTATCAACTAAGCTGCTATTTTCATATATTCAGTGTTTGCCAAATTTTGTTACGTTTCCCTGTACATTTTTCATGTTTTACTATTAAAACAAATAAATCCAACATTTCTCTTTATTTTTGCACCTTGTTTTTCATAAGATATTAAAAAACTTACATTTAAAATAAACTATATTTCTTTTTAAGAATTTCATTCCAGTCATTTTTAATTTTTATATGTTTTGTTCTATCCTGTATGATTCAGACAGTGTTGTCATACATAAATAATCACTGTGAACTGTAAAATATTTATTCTCTAATCATGATATTTGTTTTTAAAAGTAGATGAACATACTATTCAGCAATATAGAGATTCTTTTCTTTAGTTCATATGATTACTTTAATGAGAAAAAAATAATGCAAATTATCTTTGACTCAGTGGTAGCTATAAATTTTATTATTTTCTTTATGAATTTTTTGAGTGGTTTTCTGTTAACTTTTTATCCCAGTAATGAATTAATTTAACAAAGATAATTCATTTTAAAAAAAATATATTGTTATGATATTTACTCTAATTGCTATTTATTAGACTGTTGTATAGATTAACTTAAGTTAGTTAGTTATTATAATTTCATTTTATGGAAAGAAAGTGTAATTATAATTTTTTCCCATAAATAACTATAAATGTAGAACAAAAATTGGTATTATTATTATTGTACAGTCATTTTACATTTTAAATAATTGCTAATTTTTATGTTATCTTTATTAATAAATCATCAGTTAACTATAATTTAGGCTAAGCATTATTGTGATTTTAAAAATGATATTCTAGGAAAATAAATAAATAACTGTTTGATTAAAATATTTGTTTCAAATTTGTGATAATTTGTTATTAGGCGCTTCATCAAGTGAGTTCAAAAATCTCAATGATTAATCTCTCTTTGGTTCATGCAACGTAATATTACATTTTTAATCTATCGTTTGTACAGATTACATTCTCATTTTCCCAGCCTGTCCATTCCTAAAAGTATGGATTTCTTCCATCTTAACCTATAGTGATATACCTGTGTACAAGTGTCCAGGCTAAAGGTATCCAAAAGAAACAGCTTATATTAAGAGAACCAGTTAATGTAATTTAATAATATTTTTAAGTTTTTAGGTTAGTCAGGTTCGGTGTGTGCACCTTTTTTAGCTCGGCAGACATCTAGACAGTCATCTAACTCTTGCCAGGTGTTTAGAAGCATCTGCAAGAATAGTAGACCAACAGTTTTCTGTTTTCAGTCGTCCAAATCTCAAACGTTTCTTTGGTATACACATTTTTTGATAAATCTCCAAGTAAAAAAAAAGTCCAGAAGAGTGATATCTGAAAATCTAGGTTCGATCTAACTTCTGGGGAAAGTTTTGTTCACAACATGGTAAAATTTTGATGAAAGTGTAATGGTGAAGCACCATTAAGCAGCCTAGTGCTTGGAAACTGAAGCCTGCAACACGTCTGTGGAATAGCTAAGTTCTCAAGCATATCAGGTACGTGTGTCCTCTCACAGTGGGTTCCATGAAAAAAAACGAACTGATGACACCATTATTGTGCAGTCCCAATCAGACAGTAACTTTCAATGTGTCCCTTTCATTTTCTGTTACTGTATGGGGGGGTTACTTCAAATTCAACAATTGTGTCTGTTAACTTTCCTGCAAGCATGAAAGTTTGTCTCTTCACTAAATAACAACATATAAAGATAATTAGGATTGTTTTCAACATGGTGCATCATTGCCTCTGCAGCAAACTGATATTGTTGTAGATGGCAATCATTTGGTTTAATGTGATGAAGGAGTTATAACTTTCTTTTAAACTCACAAATGAAGCCCTGCTTATGAATAATGTCATGAACATTGGAATTTGCAGTTCGTAACTAGGCTGCTTAATTGACTTTCTAGAACTGACAGTGAATGCATCACTACATAATCCACATTTTCATCACTAACTGACACTTTTGGATGATTTCTAGTTTGTGATACCAAGCTTCCAGTCTCTCTTGTATTCCACTGACAAATAGACTTGGATTTAGGAGGATCAATATTCCATTCAGTTCATTAAAAAGCCACTGAATTTGCATAACTGATGGAAACTCTAATAACCAAAACACTCACTGAACCTTCTGTTGTGGGGTCAACTCTATTTACTACAATTACGTTGTGAGTTGGCTTGCCTGTGCATAATATTCTGCTGACCTTGAGGCTATAGAGAACAAATCTTGGAGATATTTACTGTTTACATTTAAGAGATTACAAAGACTGGCTTTCTAAATACAGTTCATTACAATTTAATACCTTTAGCAGGAACACTCTGTACAGCTAAAGGTGCTGTACAACTGACTTCTTAAAACCTCTACTCGTGAGATTATTTCTTTCAGATATTAATGGTATAACCCACCGGGTTGATCTAGTGGTGAACACGTCTTCCCAAATCAGCTGATTTGGAAGTCGAGAGTTCCAGTGTTCAAGTCCTAGTAAAGCCAGTTATTTTTACACGGATTTGAATACTAGATCATAGATACCGGTGTTCTTTGGTGGTTGGGTTTCAATTAACCACACATCTCAGGAATGGTCGAACTGAGAATGTACAAGACTTACACTTCATTTACACTCATACATATCATCCTCATTCATCCTCTGAAGAATTATCTAAACGGTAGTTACCGGAGGCTAAACAGGATAATGAAAGATATTAATGGTATAAACTTTAGGCCATATCAGGTGTGCAGGATTAATTTTAAATTAAAATAGTCAAGAGCAGTTGGATACATTCTTTAGAAATTTTTAATTCTAGTACGCATTAAATGGTCTGGAATAATAGCCACCAATAATAATTTCTTATGTACCTATTTGTAATATGTTTCCAAACAATTGACTCGCATAGAGAAATTAAAATTATTTAATTTGTAGTTTTGTAACTGCATGTGTAAATTTTATTTAATACTAATTTTTGAGTTTTATTGAATCTTTGCTTCAATAATGTTCATAAACCTTTTTTTATGAGGATTAGTTTTGTGAAAATACTTTAACATTCATACAAAATACAAAAACTTAAAAATAATTTTCTCAATTTTCACTTTGCTGATTGTTTTACACAATCTTATTATGTTTCATTTGGTTTCCAGAACACATAATGCATAATCGCTATACATAGGTAAACATAGAACTTGCCACTCAATTCATAGTAAGATGTCCAGTTCAAAATTCATTCAATGCTAACACAATTAGTTAGTAACTTGCAGTTTTGAGTATTACAACTAGCCTGCCTACAGCTGTTAATTTTAATTATTTATTTTCACAAGTATATATTTTTTATGCCCAGAGACAAATCATTTAAACAATGTAGTTACATTGTTTAAATGATTTGTCAAGATATTCAACACACTTCTTTTTAATGTCTAATTTTCATTAAATCTGTATTCTCTTAAGAACTGCTTACCCAATTTTGATAAATTAAATAAAATTTATGTTTTTATAAATTTTATTTGTGAGAACTCTGTAAGCTGTCTCTTAGAGAATGTAATTTTGTGAGTAACTCACAAAATTACAAATTAATGAGCATAATAAATTTACAAATTAAATTAATGAGCAGTCCATCCATCACTGCTCTATTAATAAAGGACTTAACATTCATTAATCTTAATAATGAAGGAATCGTTCAGTTCAGTCAAACAAGTCCCAGTTTTTAAGTTAATTTCATTATAAACAAATTCTTGGACTTTTTAAAATGTTCTGGTTAATCTGATTAATAAAATGATAAATTCTGAAAAATATTAAATATAATAAAAAAATTCAGATAAATCTGATTAATAAAAATGAAAAACAATTAGTTGTTCAACTTGCTGTCATTTAAACAATAGTCTTAATAAAAACACAATCTTAGGTACACATACCTCTAAGCAATAATACCCAAATACTGTTAAAGTACTAAAAAATGATTATCTAGAAGTAGAATATTATGTAAAGAAATAAAATAAATACAGTGAAATATAAATAAATCAAACAATGTTCATAATAAAAAAAAGTCATATAAAATAAAATGCAAAGCTTTACATCAGTATGATGGACAGAAGTTTTCATAAAACACCTAAGAACATGATGAAAAAGTCAAACATTGCAGATCATCTAACAAAAATAATTACGTACTCACTTTTGAAAATTATTAACAAATTTTGCACTCTTGAATAATTTGTTATAAAAATTATATACAGAGTGATTCCAGATTGTATAGCAATTTTCCTAGAGATGATTCTGTAGCCAACAATAAGGAAAAAAATTCATATATACATAAGTCAGAAAACTGTTCATTAGCAAGTTTCATATCGCAAAACATTTAGCCCTGCTTTCACTCCCTCTGTAAAATTAAACCGTACTAAAATTTTTGGGGTACAAATTGAGGGGTAAATTTTGTGCTTCCTTAAGTTTTTTGATCTAAGATATTGGATGAAATGGATTTTTTTTTTTTTTTTTTTAAAGAATTAAAATTATATAGGTTTGAGACCTCTATCTCAATCTAAGTTTTAAGAATACCAGGGTATAACGAAAATGTTTTATCAGGAAATACATTTTTTTAAGTTCGGGATAAAATAACTTTGTTAATTTACCAATAAACAAATAGAAATTTCTAGTTAGCTTAGTAGAGAATTTAATTCTGAGAAAGTTGATGTAAATGTCTATTAAATTCAAATGTAAGAAGTTCAACTTTAATTTTAAAAAAATCACATAAACTGGATCAGAAAAGTGATAGGCTTTTAAACAGAACAATTTTAATCTTAACATTAATGTTAAGATTTTCTAATTAAGCATTGACAGAATTTCATCCGTTCATCAAAATTAGGTGGTAACTCGTGTACACATGTTGTTGTGTGGAACGGTTATAATTATTGCTCCTGTAATGTTCACCACACACTTGATTCCAAAACATTAAAGGAATGTGTTTGAGGTGGGAGATAGTTGTACTGGTGCTATTGTACTTCATTCAATATTGCTTCTTTAACTTTGGCATTTCTCACAAAACATTCACGATCGATCAACATAGAATCATGGTACAAGCATACCTGTTTCTCAAACTTTTCTCTTCAAAAACTGAAATGTTATACAGGATGATTCAAAGAAACGGGAAATTTAAAAAATTAAATAACGTTAATGAAAAATTTTTTTTAGAAAATGAATTTTATTTTATGTAATTGTACAAATGTTGCCATTTTAGGATACATACATTTTAGTTTATTTTTTAAAGATGACATCTTGGAGGTGACCTCCTCTTCTACGTTAACACTCACGAAGTCTCTTCGTTAAATTGTTCATGGTTGACGTAACATCTCAACTGGAATTTCCGCAATTGCTTCTCGGATCTTTGCCTTCAGTTCTTCCGTTGTAGCAGGTCTACTGTGGAACACTTTGCTTTTAAGGTGACCCCCACTAAAAGTAATCGCAAGCTGAGATATCAGGCGATCTGGGAGGCCATCTAATGTCACCATTTCGTGAAATGATGCTTTGTCCAAACAATCAGTGTACAGCTGCCATCGATATTCGTGCAGTATGTGACGTTGATCAGTCTTGTTGAAACCAGGCTGTGTTAAGAATCGGTGGAAATCTCTTTTGTTGTTCTATAAAAAAGGTTTCAAGCATGGCTACGTAATGAGCCGACGTCACTGTAATCGCAAGACCTTTGTCATCCTCAAAAAAATAAGGGCCTATAACACAGTAAGATAACATAGCACACCACACGGTCACTTTCTGGCTGTGCAACGGACGTTGGTGTAGCTGCATAGGATTTTCTTGTGCCCAGTATCTGAAATTTTGCTTGTTAACAAATCCACTGAGGTGGAAATGCGCTTCGTCTGACATCCACAGTTCGTGAACAAACTTTTCGTTATCATTTATCTTCTGAAGCATTACATTACAGAATTGTGCTCGCATAACTGCATCGTTCGGTTTCAGTTCCTGGACGATCTGCCACTTGTATGGATGGGGAATTGCAAGTCCTTCTCTAACATTCTTAGAACGCTTGAACTATACAATTGTAAAGATGCTGAGGGACGACGGATTGACCGATGTGGACTTCATGTGACAGCATCTTTTAAAGCTTGAACATTCTGTGGTGTACAGATGGTTCGCCTCACGGCCTGGAGGTTTCTTTTCCATTGCCGAACCAGTTTCCTCAAAACTAGATAGATATCCATGTTTTAATTGCAAGTGCTGATGGAACATGGTCGTGCCGTCCCAGATTAAAATGACGGCGAAATTCTGAGCACGCTCCCTCCACACTGTCATTGTTTTTGTAAAATGCTTTGATAGCAAACGCACGTTGCGCACCACTCCAAGGATCCATGACAACTAAATGGCAGGCTAGGTTAGAGAGGCTGGCGCCACTTATCAAGTGGTACCAATCGCCCATGGCTACCAACACAACTTTCAAAATTTCCCTTTTCTTTGAATCACCTGTATAATCCAGTACTCTTCTATCTGGATAATACTCCATGTATTCACACAAAGCAGTCACTCATTTTTATTTTCTGTACCATAAATTAATAACATGTCCATCAACAATTCAAATGGAAAAAAATTTGTGGTATCACCCATTGTGAATGATTGACCAAACAGTAACAGCACAAACACAAACTTAAATGAATATTCAAATGCTAGATGCTAAACTTAATTGTTGATCAGCTGTTATTGCCTACCTATAAAAAAATAAAAGGTTTTAATATGTTTTAGAAGGATATGTTTGAAACTTATTTTTATTATTTTTAACATTTGTATGTAAATTGTTCTGTTCAAAATCTTATCTTCCAATCCAGTTTGTGTGTTTTATTTTTTATTAAAGTTGAACTTCTCAGTTCGTGTTTAATTTTAGTAATGTTATTTATATCAATTTTCTTATAATTAAATTCTCTACAAAGTTAAGTAGAAATTTTTATTTGTTTATTGAAAAATTAGAGTTATTTTATTCCAAAACTAAAAAAGTGTATTTTCCAACAAAATCTTTTCATTTTATACCCCATTTTTCTTAAAACCTAAATGAGATAGAGATCTGGATCTTCTTTTATTCAATTTCTTAGATCAAAAACACATAAGAAAGCCCCAAGTTTCTCCCTCAATTTGTACCCCAAGAATTTTTGTATGGCTTAATTTCACAGAAGGAGCAGAAAACAGGGCTAAATGTCTTGTGATCCAAAACTCACTAACGAACAGTTCTCTGCCATATATTTATATGAACATTTTTCCTTATTTCTGGCTATAGAATCATGTCCAGATAGATTACCATGAAATTAGGAATCACCTTGTAATTATTAATGAATTAAAATTTGATGCTGATAGTAGACACAGAAATTATACAGTTAATTTAAAATTCACTTGCGTCATCGATGAAGACTTATTCAAATGCTAAAGATTTATCTATTAAGTAATGGATTGCAGTTATAAGAGAGTAATTTCTGATTAATCAATCAGTTTTCCATTAGGCATGTCAGAAAGGCACTACATGTTTGCTCTTTCTTATAGTTACTTTTAAGGTAATTAGAAAAACATGAATTTTGGCAGTCTCAAGCAGAAAGTATTCAATGTACAAAATCAATGATAAAATTGCCCCTGACTCAGTACATATGTACCGTTTGCCCAAGTGTTATGGTAGAAAAAACAACTCTCTTTCATTTAAAATCATAACAGATGTGACTGTTCACAAACAATGAAATAGCCTAAAAGAATTGTAAAAACCCTGTGCATGTCAAGTTCTGTTGATTCTGCTTTGGTGTATGGATTTGATAGGTTGCTCAAGTATTTATATCTTTGTGAGTTTACCTGCAATTTACATTTATTCTATTTTTGTTTAATGAGATAGAAAATTTACATTACTGTAGGGTATATAATTTCTACATCTACCTGCCATCAATTCTTACATTGTAATGTACTTGATTCTGTTTGTCTAAAGCCTCATTTATTTATTTTTTATCTTGCATTGTCTAGTTTGTATCCTGTCCCCTGGTTTAAGCAATCTTCCAACTCTTACGGAATTTTTCTGGCCCATATTGTTAGACACTTTTTATGGTATGTGTAATGTTTGGTTAGTTTGAGTATCAAATAGTAAGATGATGTATCAGTAGCAAACTGGAGAATCTCATCTGCTATATTAGCAGCCATGTAACTTTTTCTGTATTTTCCCCACTCTTCTTTCATGCAGCTCTTTAAGATAGTTTGGTGTTACTATTTGTTCACATCTTTTACAATGTGACTCGACTCGAATTCAGGTTTTGAGATTATTGTAATGCTGTAGCTACTTAGTGAATCTTAAGAAATGATAAAATCAGTTTTTGAAAAAATTAATCAATGAAGAAAATAGAAAATATTTTCCCCTGCGTATATATAATCCATGTAACAAACATAGTTATTTTCGTTATCACTTCAACCAATATAGTGAAGACATCTAGAACTATAAAGTATTACCATCCATCAGTTGGCATACATATTTAACATGTACATTCTCATCATTTGCTGAAAGTTTTCGCCAGGATCAGTTAACTGTTTGGATGTTTAATGTATGACTAATGATTGTATATTTTGTTTTCCAAGACATCACTAATAGAAATTTATTTCTTCATTATGTTATCTCTATGTTTCCCCATGTCATTTCAATGGAACTATTTACCATATTTTTTTCAAGAATTAACATTTAACATGTTAGTCTTTAATAAAAGATTTGCTGCAGGTAATTCCTTAAGTACATTACGAACAATTGTACTGACCAATCACTGTTCTTTCAGTGTATAGCCATCCTACATTGTAAGTTCATTTTCATTGAATCTAGAATGTTTGAGATAGAATGTTCGCAGTATTCTGTGAACATTCTTATTCTTGCTGTCTCTGTAGTAATCAAGCAGCTGTTCATTAAGTTCAGTTTATTCAAACGTAATACATTATTAACATTCTGAATTGAAGAATTTTCCTGGTTTAAATCTGTTGAGAATAAGGAAAGGCTGTCATCATTACTAAGGCAGTGATGATTCCCTTAATATTAATGATCCCGATGAGGCATGGCATTTTCATACACTACAAATTTCCATTTCATATTCCCATGCACAAGCTTTGATATGATGAATTAATCATAAAAAAAATGCTTTTGTATTCTATGTCATAATTAAATTCTGATAAGAAGTGATCATAATTGAATGGACATGTTGCTGAATTGGATGATAGTTTTAGACTGACACAAGAGACTTCTCGGTTATTAATATAAAATTACTTTCATAGAAAAAGGAATAATTTTTTAAAACATATACACTTACACACACATGAGGGCAAGTAAAACTTTACGTACACCTTTGTCATAACACATCTTCAAGGTTATCATACTACCTTCTGCGCAAGTATGCTTAGAGTTGGTATGACTATGGTGACGTATGTGAAATTTGATTTTGATTGTGTCATTTGCCTGTTGGCTATTACATCTACTTCGCTAGCAGTTGCACCAAGAAGGATCAACAAGCGGTGATCTGATTTCTCTGGTCAGAAGGTGTGAAAGGGGCTGAAATTCATCATAGACTTTTAGCATAATACGGGGACAGTGCTTTATACATTTTCGTGGATCAAGAAGTTTAGAAATGGCTGAATAAGTGTGACTCACAAAGAGGGAACATCAACTTCCACCACAGATAGCAAAATTCAGCAACCTCAGTTGCTGAATTGAGTTGGTTCTGGCGAATAGGCAAGTTTTCATCAATGAGGTGGCACCTTCTTTTAACATCAGTAATGGTTCTACTCATCAAATCATCCATGACAAGCTTGGCTTCTGTAAAGTCTGTTTGCAATGGATGCCAAGATAGTGTTATTGCTAAATGTCAATATCCACCAGAATAAGGCTCACCTCACAGTTCAAATCATCAACTAGTTGTATTTTGGGGTACTGGAACACTCTCCTTACATCCCAGATCTTGCTCCCTCCAACCTTTATCTGTTTGGGATGCTCTGCAAGGTCGTGTAGATTTTCCAGAGACTTAGATGTGCAGGAAGCAGTGTAAAAGTAGCATCACAACCAACCGAAAATCTTCTTCTTGGAAGGAATATCCAAGCTTGTGGACCAGGGACAAAGTGCATTAACAAGTAAGGTGACTATGTAGAAAAATTATGTACTTGTTGACCCCTACCTTTGTGTAAGTAATTGTAGAACAAAATGTAGTTAATTTTTTACTCGTCATCGATATATAGTATAGACTTTTTATCTATTTGACTATGGTTCAGTTCAGCTACTATCTGTTAATGTGAACACCTTTATATCATAGTTTTGCTCCCAGTTGCCAATGTTATTCTTACATTTAGTGACCTAATTCATTGTCACTAGTGATTATGATGTTTATTAAAAATAATAAATGCTGATCATAACTGTGTAGTGTCCATATGCATAAAGATTGCCCATATACATAAAAATGCTTTGCTAGTTAACAAAAAACCATTGGGCACTTTGTACTGATTTTTCTACCTACTACGTTGTTAGTAACAGTTAAACTCAAAATATTCGTATATTTTTATAATTTTCACATAGCCCTTCAGTACTTGCTTAAAGTTGTCTTGAGGAAGGAAGATTTCTTTACAGAGAAGTACTGCGATGATTGTCACCAACCACCAAATTCATGTAAAGCCATACTTATGTAATGGGATGGATTAATTTTCTCCTTTACAAGAGAAAATTTAGTTTGATTTTATTTCTCATGAAAATTAATCCCATGTAGTTAAAAATGTTTATTTTTAAGTCTTTTGTCTAGAAATAAAAATCATTTCTTAACTAATTCTTAATTTTTCATTATGATTACATTCTTAAAAAACAAATTTTCGATTGAAAAATTTGACTATCAGCTGATGTGATGTTTAGCTTGTGTATGTTAATAACGGACACAAGAGAATTATTACATAATTTTTTATCTACATACAATAGTTTACTATGTTAAGTGAATTGAATTAGCATTTTGTAGCCTGAACTGTCTGGAAGTTTATCATCTTCAGATGAAATGTTTTACTTATTTCCCACAATTTTTATTCCTTTATGTTTTTCTCAAGACATTCTGGATGGACCATAACTACTGAATTGTTAGGGGTTTAGTTTACCAGGATACCTTGCAATTAACTTGCTACCTGAAAAGCAGATTTAAACTTTATCAGAACTAAAATATCTAATTCACAAAGTTTCACAGTAGTAGAGAGAACTGGGAGAAGGATATGGTGTACTAATCAAGGTTCACTTTCCTTATCCTTAAGTGAATTAAGACTCACTTTTCATTATCGGTTAATGATAATAGATGGGTTTTCTAAATAAAAATTATACTACTTAAGTATGTAGTGCACTGATGAATGATTAATGTTCCCTGAATGTTGGCTCAGATAAACCCAACTAATTAATTAATTGACTAACATCAACATGGTCATTAATTTAAAATAAACATATTTGTGTTTTTAGCCTGTAAGACTGATCACTAAGATTGAATAACTAGGTAAAACTTTCTTTAGACTATCTTCATAATGAGCTGTAAAACTTTAAAATAACACATAAAAATATGTTACACATTATTATGGAAAAAGTGTGTGCTTAGATTATTATCTTAATAAAATTACTGCAATCAGTTGAAGATGACAGTAGTGTTGAAAGCATTACTATGTTAAATAATATATTTATAAAAAATTATTTTACTTTTCTGTTTTGGTGTTGGTTAATTATTACCAACACCAAATTATTTATTAAGGATAAAAAATGTTTTAAAAATTCATGTATGATGGTAAAGAAAGTTCATGGAGAACAAAGAAAATAAAGACAAAACTATTAAAAAAATAAATTGAAGATTTGTATTTAATTTTTTATTTACCAGTATAACTCTTTTTAACGTTTATTATGTTAAAACATTTCATTGTCATTACAGCAGTTAATACGTAGGTGAAAGAAATAAACTTTCTTTCTTAAAATGAAATGGAAAGTAGATGCTCCAAGATAGAAAGTAGCTGTAACACCATCTATACCTAGAACATTATTATTAGATGTACTGACTGGTCTCCTTCCCTACCCTTCCTCTCAATCTCTTGCACACTTTTCAACCACAAGCCCCTCCTTGTTGTTTCTCAGATTAATTTTTTCTTTGTCTTTTTAGTTTCAAATAATTCAGTTCCATTATCAACAAGCATATTTTATTTTGTACTCTTACAAGACATAGCAATCTTTCTGGATCAGAACATTGATTTTTATTATATACAATGAAACTACTTTACTTGGTAAGCTGCATACATAAATTTATAATACACATTTGAATTTATTTTAGTATTAGATTTTATATAATTAATAGAATCCTGTATTTCTAAAATTATCATTTTATAATATTATACATAAAGAATGTAATACAAATTATATGCATTGAATCAGTCAAGTGACTGAGATGGTTACTATATTATGAGGAAGAAAAAGTACTATTCTTTTGTTAGCTTAGTAAGACTAAACCATAGGGCAGTTTAACAAGAATTACAATTTACCATTAAATAATTTTACAGCCCTCTAGGTGGATTTCAAAAAAGTAAAGAAATAAAATAAGTTTAAGAAAAAATTTTGTTATTCAACAAAAATTAATAAACAAAAAATAAATATGAAAACTTAGTTTTAAAATATAGTTATAGTTATAGTTTTTTTTTAAATACAGTAAAGCGTTTAACTACACAATAAATGAATGAGTAAATTCTTGAACTTTGCCAGTTATAATAATAGTAATTATACTGAATGTAAATACACAAGTGAATGTAAATCAGTTTATCACATCCCTGTCTTGTTAAAATCAATGAATTAATCAATTGACAAATTGAGCATTATATAGAAAGAAAACATGGCATCTTAATAGGAAAAAATCCGATTTGGACAATACATGACTACTTCCTTGTATGCCTATTAAATTATGTGCACACTTTTTTGCTGCAATTTATTCAAACTTATTTAATTTGAAAGTGAGATACAATCCTCCAATTCTTTAATAAAGTGGACAGTTACATGATTGTTGAATATTAGTTTTTATTAATATCAAATATTTACACAATTATTAATCCAACAATCTTACATGAAATATTAGGATAGAATAAAGTCTCTTTATTACTAGATCAGTATTATTCGTATCTTTGTGAGTTGCTTTTGTTTCAGATTTCCCACCAGAAATCTGAAACAGAAGTTTCAGATGTCTGGTGTGTCATATAAATAATAAGTTAATAATAATTAAACTATTCTGTTTAATGAACTCCTATATACTGGTTACAAATGTTAATTTCAACCTAACTATGTAATATATTCAGTTTTTATTATTGGATTATTTGGTGAATAACAAATATGAAAAAGAAATAATCATACAGGAAAATAAATGAAAGATAACATGAAGAAATATCTAAAAAAATTGGATGTGGGTACTACATAACTTCCTTGTCTGCCTATTAAATTACATACACACATTTTTTTTAAATGAGAAGTACATAAAATTTTATTTCATTAATAACTTGATATTTTTTCATATATTTTTTTTTATTATTTTTGAATTATTATTTATTGTTTTCTTTTTTTACAATAAGAGGTTATTAATTATTAATAAATCAATATATTTAAATAAAAAAAAAAAGGAGATGAAATCTGATTCGAACCGATGTGCCTTCCCCTTCTAAGATCCAAATATTTTTTTAATTAAAATTTCATTTGGCTATAACTCTGGAACCAATGAAAATAAGTATATATCGTTGAAAAGCTCTCAATGAGAGCTTTATGTAGTTAAGAAAAAGTCCAAAATCCAATTTTTTTTTATTATAGGCTTTTTTAGACACTTTTGGTTCAATCAATTGCATTCAATAAGGGAGGTGCACAACTAGATGTTGCAACAGTCCTAAATCAAAAATTTCAACATCCTACGGCTAGTCGTTTGTGAGTTATGCAAAGTACATAAGTATGTATGTAAAGACTTCATGCCGAATCTAGTTAAAATGGATTCAGGGATGGTTAAAATGGATATTTCTGTTGAAATCTGAAAACCGAAATTTTTGCACCACAAACTTCCTTTACTTCATACAAGGAAGTAAAAAAAAAATTATTTCCAAGATAATTAATAGCAGTATATTTATTTCACCATGACTTTTTTTAAAAAAAGTAGTTTATCAAAACGCTAATGATTTTGACCAAAGTAGTAATTTTAAAATTCTTTATCTGCAAAATATATCAGGAGCCAGTAAGTAAAAAATAAAATTAAGTACAGGTCGAATATTTCATGATTAATGATTTAAATTTAACTGGATAACAACTATCAAACCCACCTGGTTGCTCTAGTAGTGAATGCGTCTTCCCAACATAGCTGATTTGGAAGTTGAAAGTTCCAGCGTTCAAGTCTTAGAAAAGACAGTTATTTTTATATGGATTTAAATACTAGATCGTGGATAACGGTGTTCTTTGGTGGTTGAGTTTCAATTAACCACACATCTCAGGAATGGTCGAACTGAGAATGTACAAGACTTACACTTCATTTACACTCATACATATCATCCTCATTCATCCTCTGAAGAATTATCTAAACGGTATGAGATGTATGGTTAACACATCTCAGGAATGTTGAAGAATTCTGAAGAATTATCTAAAGGTATGAGATGTGTGGTTAACACATCTCAGGAATGGTCGAACTGAGACTGTACAAGACTACACTTCATTTACACTCATACATATCATCCTCTGAAGTAATACCTGAATGGTAATTCTCAGAGTCTAAACAGGAAAAAAAAGGGTAACCACCACCAGAACAAATAATTATTCTCAGCTATAAGCCTATCATTCATTGTTGGGCTCCATGATGCACAAAGAAATGTAAAATTTACTACCATTAAAGTCTGAGATCATGCACTTAGCGTTAAATTTGTCTCTATAATGTTCTCTCTCTCTCTCTCTCCCTCTGTCAGCCTCTATTCATTTAGTAGATTTGCTTAAAAATAGATTTATGTAATCCTTTATTAAAACTACTTTGATTTTCACACTCATATAATCGGTGTGTTTATTAACAGAAAATGTTTTTTTTATGTTATGTACTCCTTATTTAATACATGAATTATCTTAGGCTTACAATAAGTAGTTAATTACTACATTGTCATTGAACTTTAAAAATACAAAACAAAAATTATTTAGTCCGTTATTTCTTCAAGTTAAGTTCATTTAAGCTATCTCCTGCACTATTTACAATTTTTGATGTCTCATCTTCACTTGTAGGTAGTACTACCATTTTCTGCAATAATAATAATAATAAAACAATCTGTTTGATCTTCAAGAAGACTGTGTATTTTCCTTATATTGATTTGATTTATTTATTTATTTTAATTATAACTCTTAATATTCCTATTTATAGATTAGTTAACGTAAACAAAAACAAAATATTGTTCAGGTATTACTTCAGAGGATGAATGAGGATGATATGTATGAGTGTAAATGAAGTGTAGTCTTGTACAGTCTAAAACACTAATACTAAAATACAAACAAGAACAAGAAAAGTTGCAATGCCCACCTAAGTGAAAACTTGTGTGTGGGCTATTTCCTGTATGCAAATTAGAAAAAAGATTTTTATTTTAATTAAAAATTTTGGAAAACAGTAAAAGTGAATGTAGTTAAACCATATGACAAACATGAACTATCATTATATAACTAAGGAAACTGTGTGTAAGATGGACGAAAATGCTTAAAAAGTATCCTTAGTTGCAAAATTGTGAAACTGAGACGTTTGGAACACGAGGCTTAGAACCGATGACAATCCCGATTAATCGGAACGCCTAGCTACCCTAATTATAAATAACATAACGATTTTTTTCCGCTTCATCCCCTGCAATTTCGGACCAAATTAATTCTATTGGATTTAGCTACAGAGGTTAAGCGAACGAACTGAGTGGCCTTCACTTTCAAGTATTTCATTGATTACTAACATTAAATAACCTATATACAGTTTAATAAATTCATATAAATGTGATTTTAACATTTAATTCCGAAAAGTTACCAATCTTGCGTAATTTTTTCATAGAATTTTTTTTTCAAAGTAGAATTAGCCCTTTTCTGCCTGAACATTATCATATGCGGCGACGTCAATTATGAGTACGCTGTTGCAATTTTTTTTTGTCAATTCGAAGAAATTTTTTTTTATCAGTTTAGCGTAATTATCTGCATTAATGACCTCTGGACGTTAGGTTTGAAGAAACAATTAAAATATGTATTTTGCAAAAATCCATTCTCACTTGGCAGTGATAATTGTGAAATCGTGTAATTGTTCACGCGCCAGCGTAATTGTTCACGCTGGCGCGTGAACAATTACAACCCTTTGACTTTACCTACTTTGCTTATAAGTGCTACATACTCACCTAAGTGCCCTTCTCGAGCCAGATATACGGAAGCGCGTGCTCTACGGACGTAATATTCATCCTGGAACACAACATTTACATTCTTTAATTTTTACTAAATTATTGAGTTATTTTTTTCTCACATCATGTGTTCAGTTAAAACAGCAGTGTTATCATTAGTTCTGATACACAAAAATACGATTTCTTTAAGAACTACTATTAGACTCGTTTCATTACCTCAGACCTATATCTCTTATTTCATTTTTACTATTAATTTCTTTACTGGGATAATTTCTGTTGAATGTAAAAAGTGTACCTTTCTATGAATGACACTTTTATTAAAATTATCTATTTATGTGATTGGTTTTATGATGTGATGTTTTCTTCCTAGATTGCTAACTGACTTGTCTGTATCTGATACATAGTTTAGGTCTGTAGAATGTCTCCCTTCTTTAACAATTTCTTTTACAGAGCTTTCTGAAATACCAGTAGCTACATGTTCTTGGACTTTACTTGATTTACTGCTTGGAGTATTACTATCTGCTTCTTCTTTATAAATGTATGAATATTATGTTTTACTTTGCAATTTTGACTGTTTAACTTTTTAGAGTTCAGTTTTGAATTTACTTTTAGTGCGATCTTAATATTAAATTTATAAATAAAACTGGGAGAAAAAATAGAAACCCTATATAAAACAGTTAAAATGAAAATACTAACGAGAATATAATTTATTACAAAGTAATAATGAATTAAGTATTGATTTATTACTCATTACAATATAAGCACAAAAAAAGACTCAAATATTTGCATAACAAGCTTAATAATATGTTAATATTATGACAAAATTCTATATTATTCTTGTAAGACCTAGTTCCACTAAACCTGGTATTTACACTGACATAAGCTGATCAAATAAAAGACAGATGGTATCTGAAAATGCACTTGCTTTGTAGTTTTGACTATTAAAACTGCAATTTTGACTGCTTCCCCCACCCAGGTCTTTCATGAATGCATATATAAATTGTAGTGTTCAAGAACTATGAACTGAAATCTAGTGGACTGATTCGTAGTATGTGGTTAATTAATGTTCTACTATCATTCATCCTACAATATGTTATTCAATAACATCTCAATTGAATACCACTGCATAGTTATTGAACAGTATAGGATAACTGAGAAGTTAAATTAAAGTATACAATACTCTAAAATGTATTTGAATACTGTGCTTTAGTAGCCATTTACATAATTTTAAGCTACTTGCATACTTTTTATTTCTTGACAACACACTCAGATTCCTAACCAGTCCAGCTGTTGAATGCTTCTATTAAAGTAATTAGTATTGTTAAGGATTTTTTTTAAGTGGAAACTGAGTAAAATCAAAATATGTATGAATGTAACAAAATATTTAAGAATAAAAATTTACAATTCATTCACTGAAAAATATGTTAATAAGAATTCATCCCCTCAGAATATATTATTGTAAGTGACCAGTATAGTTATACTCATTATTCGTAGCTTGTTAGAAATTTTTCTTTATCCACCGTTTATTTTCACAAATTGTAGAAAATATGTTCCATATTCTATTTAGATTAATAAACATCATAGTTATCTGTTCACTATGATGTTATTTTAAAATAAACTAATTTTAATTTTAATATTATTATTTTAAAATAAATTATTATTTTAAATAAACAAATTTTATTATTTTAAAATAAACTAATTTTGTAATGTAATGTTTTCAGTCTGTTACTTGTGATCTAATGTTTATATTTATTTTTAGGTAAGTTTACTAATAATTGAACTCATAAATGTACAAAAAACAATAGCTGGTGAAGGTCTGACAGCATACAGCTTTTTATTTGGCATCGGATCAGATGATGTTCAACATATTAGCTTCCAGCCTGAAGATGGACTTCGTTACAGGAAAAAGTATGAGGCTAAGCATGGTCCAAGAGGAAGATTTCTCATTGAAAAACTTGGACAAGGATACTCAGTTGATGGACCATCAGCATTAGATCCTGATCTACTTACAAAAGTGAGTTTGTATCCAATAAGAAATATTTTATTAATCTTAATTTGACTAGCATACATTTTGCTCAACTAGTCATCATACAATCACAAAGCATGGATAGAGAGTAGTATTGATTTATGCAGATCAGCAACAGTTAGCCCGCCATGAGACTAGTTCTCCCTTATCTTTTTGTGTACATTGCATGACTGAGTACACTGATCATACAGTTTATTGCTCATTTATAAGTAATGTACGATCTAATAACTTGACTTATTGCAGGTTGTTTGCCAAAATAACTCCCATATTTGAGATGAAACTTTACTAATGATGTAATAGTGTATCACTATTTATGAATATTATGAACTATTTAGTTATTATGAATAAATGTTTAAATATTAGGTACAATGCTTATCAGTTGAGCACTGATGAACATTAACAGTTGAACATATTAATGTATTACACAAAATTAAATTATAATTTTTTGTAAGTCTCTAGATTATGATTTTTGTTTTATTTGTAGCCCAACAGAAATATCCAGTGATATTCAATTACTTCCACATACTTGTAAGCTTGTTGGGTATAGTGGTTACTGTATATGTAATTATCCTCTCTTGACATAATCTAGATCACATATATTCTTGAATTCACCATGTTCTTCAATTGTCTCCATGTAACAAAATCAAGAGATGTAATAAAAATATTTGTACAATTATTCACTATTAATTGTACATATAGTAGTCACCCATAAGAGAGATATCCTGAATTAGTGCTACTTAATTTATTTACTTAATTTGAACAATATCAATGAGATGTAATATCAGCATAAATTAAACAAAAATGTGATTTTTTGTAGTATTGTATATAAATGATCAAGTAAATAAAACTGAACTTATAGGACTTCTTCATTAAATTGCATTAGGTAAATCCTTGGCTACACATATATTTCATTATTTCTATAATCTATAAAACTGAACTTAGCTTTTTATTAATTTTAATACTGTTCTATGTGTTCTATTTTATATTGTTTGTGATTAAAAATCTTATCAAACAAACACAGCAGGTTATGAAAATTAAATTGCACTGACTATATATATTTTTAACCAACAGGATGTAGCTTGAAAACAAAAGTACTGCAAAGATATAAAATAAAAGCCCTTCTTAATGATGTAAACAATGTTTGTCAATCACCACATTGAAATAGATTGGGAATACGGAGAATACAAATTGTTTAAGTGTAAATACAAAAATACTCATCAGAGAATATATTGAAAGTAGTGAATATGGTAGAGCACAGAAAGTGGTCTGCTGCTTATCAACTCTGAGATGTGCCTGTCTAAACTTATTTTGATACACCCAATAGTCACATTGATGGTAGTGGCTGCATGGCTGACCTTGTTCTACCCACTGAGCAATTTAAGTGTAACCAAAAATAATAGTTGCTTGTATAAGGTCAAGAAAATCTGGTAGCTACAAAGATTACTTTAACCACTCATTTGTGACAGAAGATTACATGCACTTATTACAGAGAACTAAAAATTATGGCATGTCAACCTGATTTTCTAAAAGATGAAGCTCTCTTTCCTCTTCAGCATGTTGAGCACAGATGAGCATTAACAGTAGAACATTAATGTAGTCTTACAAGTGGATGGTACTATAAATAAAATATTTCTCTAACTATCTATCTTTCTAAACACTAAACACTAGAGTAACTGCTCTTCCACAGAGTAAGGGTTTTCCAACGTCCAATACTACGCATGTTGAGTACATTGACATGAGAGACAAAATACACCTAATTTATAAATATGAGGGTAAATCAAATATTAATAGGTTTCTATTTTTTTTTTTAAATTGTGTATATTGGAACTGGTACAAAGAACTGTACCAATACTGCTCAAAAACCTTGTCCTGTAACTTACTTGTTGAACTTGTCAGCCTCTTTTTCCTGATGTTTTTTCCTAATGATTTCAACCATGATGTTGAATTATGTAACTCAAATTTATTAATTCTCTTACTTTTACCTACGCCTATGAAACAGTTTGTGTTAATTTTTTACAAAAAAAAAATATATATATATATATATATATTTGTATTATTTTTTAATATATTTCTCTATTTTCTAAATTTGGTGTAGTTCATCTTAAGAAATTTTGTGTAATTTCACCAAAAAGAATCATATATCTAAAACATCCAAATATCCTATAACCTGCTGATCTAAAATTGTACTCCTCTTTCTGTCTTACCACATTAATATTTGCAACATATCACCTTATACAGTCATTCCTTATTTTAAAAATATTCTGCCAATTACTCTCATATAGTTTTCTATTATTCCACAATCCATTGCAAATAATGTCATGACTATTGTCTTTGGATGACACTATGAATGCCAGGAGGTCAGATTGGGAATTATTCCACTTTCAGAATTTTTAATCATAAAAGCACATCTATTGTGCTAATAAAAAAATAAAAAATCTTCTTGGAAAGTAGTTATTATTTATTGTTGCTTTCAGTCTAAGGATAGCAAATACCAAAATAAGTATTTATTGTTCATGCCTTATCAACTGATACATGAACCTTTCAATAATATCAAAAGTGCTTCTGACCATCTTTTAGAAATTTTATATTTTTTTAAGAAAGATAAATTGCACATTTTTAATACTTGTGCTCCTTAAAAAGATGTTAAATTCTTTTAGTAGGGAGTCTGGAGCCATGAGTAGGTAGCCTTCTATAGTTAACCCCTTCTTTGTATTCTCTTATACTGAATTATATATTTACTGAAAATACAAATGTTCTTAATTTGGTGTTATCAAAAACAAATTGATGTATAATTCGAATGGAGATTGTATATTTATGTAGGAGGGTCATTCAAGTATAAACCGGAATCTGTTTACATAGTTTTATTGCTATTGGGTAAAAGTACAAATAAATCACCTTATTATTTTACATAGTTACCTTCATCAGAAATACATTTTCTCCACTGGACAAGTAGCTCCCTGATCCCCTTATCAAAAAGACAAGATGGCTACCAACCAATTGCTCATATAATGCTCCACTATGGCATCGTCTTCTGAATTTTTCCCCTCTTAAAGCTTCGTTCAGCAAACCAAACATGTGTAAATCACATGGTGACACATATGGACAAATCTGTATGGTGGGTGTTTCAAGAGGTACCAATAGAATTTTAGTGAGTTCTGAACTGCTGTATGCAGCCATGCATTGTTGTGGTGAAGGAAGGCATTGCAAATTGTGAATCAGTTGCCATCATCATTTGTTGCAATGTCTAGCCCTGATGTCATTCAACAACTGGCAGTAGTACGGCACATTTGCTGTTTGTTTTTGTACAGGAAATTAAACAACAGCACATCTTTTGAGTCCCAAAACACAGCTGCCAGAACTTTTCTAGCTGACAGGTGTTTTTTGGCCTTGATCAGTATCTCCTTCCACTTATTCTCTCCACCATATTTGGCCCAATCTAACACTTGAGTCTTTGACAGGGTAGCATCTTCGAACTGTGCCTGGAGTTGAGTCAAAATTTCAGAAAATTGGACATCATTGTCGGTGAGAAATCGGTCTATAATTCATTGCACAATGGATGATGGTCACCTTCATTGACTTGTGGATGTGGGGCTGGCTAGTTGCTCCCCTCCATATATATCCAACTAATTACCTGCAGTGCCCCATCACATTCACTGCTCTTCCTCAGTCTACCCGGCAAAATTATGGTTTATATTTGAATAACCCTTGAATAATTGTTACTTTTACTTAATGCACCAATAATTAAGCTTTACACGCATGGAAAGCAAATAAACATTGTAATGGTCAAAATATATTTCATATCACTTTGAAAAATTGCTTGCATAACTTGTTATATTTTGAGACTATTTATGAAATAACAATTCCCAACTGTTAATTATTTTACTACAGTTAATAGTAACAATAAGTAAAAGGAGACACTGTTTAAGATATTTCTTGTTAACCATAAAATAAACATTAATAAAATGCATCATAAAAAGTAGAGTGAAGTCTTGTAGTTAACCTACATGAAAATTTTCAAAGATAACCAGCTGATAATTTTATGTAGTATAAGAAATGTTTAAATAATAAAGTAAAATTCTACAGTAAGTTCAGACATTTTGTTTTTGAATTTACATATAAAAATTCCAAAGGAAACTTTTTTATAATAGTACTTGATCATTATAGTATTTGTTAATTGTCAGCTATGAATATTAATTATGTAAAATAAAATAAAATTATTAATTTTCTAACATCAAATCCTAGTTCATACTTATTCTATAATATCGCAAAGATCTGTAACTATTTCATTAATCTGTTTTTCTAATTGTCTTTGTGTTTTATTAGCATGTTTTATGGAACATTGCAACAACTAAGAATAATATTTACCAGTTATGATGCTCTAATAGTTGAAGTATTTTTTCAGTCAATTCATATAGTGTCAGTTATGATGCATGTTAATCAAATTTATTTTACAGTCATCAAAAAAGAAATCAAAACGCTCCAGAACAAAAGCAAATCATGCTCAAATACCAGAAACCACCACAGCAATTCTCTCAACTACAACTACAGAATTGGACACAACAATATATGATTCTACTACAAATACAGTATACTATGATTCTACTTCAAATACTGAAGAAATATATGATTCTACAACACCAGCAGAATCCTTCACTTATTGATATAAGAAGGTTTTATATCAGGAAGTCAGATTTTTTTTTATTTGTATAAAGAAAACAAAGCCAATAATTAAGTAATTGACTATTTATTATTTAATTTAAATTATAAAATACAAAAGTATTTTTCTGAATATGGTAGAATATTTGAAAAGTTTATTTGCATTTTAATATATACTGCACTTGATTATTGTATTGGAAAGTAATAAAAGACAAAAGTACTGCTTACTTTTTAAAAATTTGATAAGTATTAAAAAAAAAAAAGACTGTTAATAAATATTTCTAAATGAATTAATGAAATCAGTTAAACTTATTAAAATCAAAAAATTATAATAAATTGGGGATCAAAAAAAAAATTAACCAAATTTCTATTAAGACTGTCATTAACATTTGTTATGCAAATAACTAAACTGCTATTTTTCTTTCTTCTTAATGAAATCAGTTAAACTTATTAAAATCAAAAAATTATAATAAATTGGGGATCAAAAAAAAAATTAACCAAATTTCTATTAAGACTGTCATTAACATTTGTTATGCAAATAACTAAACTGCCATTTTTCTTTCTTCTTTTTCTTCTTCTTAATGTCCCCACTGCAAATAATGGCTACCATAATTCCAATTTTAAAATTAGATGTGGCTGCTCTGTAAAGTTAACTTAAACTGCAATGAAATAATTCTCTCAAATTTTGCAGCCATGACACCTTTCTCCTTCCCACATCACACTTCTCCTGAATCTTTCCTTTCATAACCAATTGATATTCTTGTACTTATTCCGATGCAAGGTAGAACTGAAAAATTAGTGCTTCCACTGCCTAATGTTCATCAGCTATTTTCTTTCTTTATTTAGTCTCCTGATTATTTTAGGCACCTTATCAACTCTAGATATCTTCAATATCATGTATTATTCTATATTATACTGACATATCAAATGTAGTTGTCTTACCACATAGAACTAATTAAGGATCTATTTTCATACCATTTATATAATAGTTTTGATATGACATAAAGTTCTACCAAACACTGGTTCAGTTCCACACTCATATCTAAGTACAGAATAGCCTTTTTGTACGTTTTCCTGGCTTACTGGATTGTTGTCATACTTAACTGAAATAGACATTCCATTTATTCACCATTACTACCAAATTTTTTTCCAATATTTTCACTCTTTCTGTCAATTCATCAATTTAAAAATTCAATCAACAAACCTTGTAGTTGGATTAACCATTTTTTGGGACAACCATAATTTGGTTTCCCTATATTAAGAATAAATCCAAAAATTCCCACTTACTTATTTTTTTTTAGTTACCACTTTTTGTAGGTGTACCAAATTCTCAGCTATCATAATGTTGCTATCATATATTACTTAATGGCGTACTTATAGCATCTACATCAGCAGTTTCCTCTAATAATATCCCCCTAAAAAAATTTCTAGTTGAAAATATGCTAGTGAAAAGGAATTAGCCACTAGTGTTTTATATATTTTTTGTAATTAGTTTTTAAATTTTATTTTGTATAATTTAGGTGTTAAGTTTGTTGCCTTTTAATTTATGTTTTAAGAAGTATTAAATTTGTTATATTAGTGTGGAAAAAAATATTTATTTTGCAACCAGCTTCTTCTCACGTTATTAATTCTAAATTTTGTGTTAGACAAAATTTTTAAAAGAAATTATTAGTTTTTAGACAAAAATCTTAATTTTATATATAAAATGTCCCCTTTCCTTAATTCTTTAAAAAAATATTTAGTGTATATACATATACACTAAATGTTATATATATATATATATATATATATATATATATATATATATATATATATATATATTTATAGATGTTACAATTGAATCAGAGCAGAATGATACTGATCCTGGGTCTTAAGTTTTATGAATATTTTATATTATCCATATAATTTTAATGAGTCATCCCTTCTATTCAACAATACATAGTGAAATTATCAATAAATTTTTAAATTTGACAATATATTTTTGTTAGTTTTATGTATTTCTTTTTATTTTAAATGTTATTAGCTTTATTGACTCTTCCTTAATGAAGCAGTTTTTATACCGTCACAAAAAAGTAATAAAGAAACTGATCTGGGTTAAGCGAGTAAACTACTTATCTCTACAAGCTAATGGTTATAAAAAAACCTGGAACACCTCAGAAATTAGTGCATTTGAAATTAAAGACTAAGAACTTAGAATAAAATTCTGGTGAACAAAGCCACTTGCTTACATGATCTTAATAGGCCGTCTAAGTTAAACAATATTGGATACATCATTTTCATTGTGTGTTGTTGTAGTTAGCAGATAATAATTGTTGTAGCTAGTGCTACTTAAATTAAAAAAAAAAATATATATATATATATATATATATATAAAATAATTGGGAATCAAATAGTCATAAATTCTGTTGTATATACTAACTTAATAAATAATTATAAATAATAAAATTACCAGTTGGCAAGTAATAAAAAATGTATAATGAATATTTTCTAGCAGTACAGTAGAACTTCCATAATTTATCAATTGTGGAGCCATAGTAGTAACAATATGCAGAAAATAACAAATTGCTGAATTCATAAAGGTAACATATACTATTTTATTGATGTCTTTTGTATGAAAAAGATACCAATGATAATAATTTAGGTTAAATGTTACTTGCAAAACACATGTAATTACTGCAAAACTATTTTTACACTAATACATACAGAAGTCAGTGCAGTATTTACATGATTTTTTCTACTGAAAAATGCACAGTAGAAGTCTACTTCTAAGAAATTAGAAATGCAATAAACTTGCATGCCTTTTATAACAGTTGATATTATATTATTAATTTTTTTTTAAACTTTAAACTGACTTCAATAACATTATTTTACAAACAACATAAAGTTAAATGTGTGAGTAATATTATCCAGCATTTCTCTGCCTCATGTGTTTGTTATCAATGAAAGAATTAAAAAATAGGTTAAATTATGCATAAAAATTGAGACAAAGCAAAGTAACTATATTCACTTTTCATTCTTTTATAAGAATATAAAGAAAAAAGTGTGTGTGTGTGTGTGCATGCATGCATGCACACATGCACACACACACACACGCACACGCACACACACACACACACACGTGCGTGCACACACACACACACACACACACACACACACACACACACACAATATTAGAGAAATTTTATTATAAGAAAGCCTTAATACTATATCCATTTTGAGTACAACTGTTATAAATTACCATTGAACATTTTATTTTTATATACATTTTTTTGCAACTAATGCTAGTTTAACTATAAACTATTTTTACTTTAACTGTAAATTGTTATCACCAGAAAGAGTAGTTTGCTTAGTGATATTTATCTGGGTTGTATGCTGTATTTGCACTATAACTGTGATTATCATGCTGACTGTAAATTAACAGCTGCAATCAAGAGTGTACAGATTAAATTATTATTGCTAAGTTAAATACAATGGACAGACTGGCTCCACAATAACTTACAGATATGAGGGACATATGTAGGTACTGGACACTACACCAGAATCAAACTTTGCAAATCATTTTGCACATATAAAGACACTAATTACGTGTAAGCTTTACTCACTGCACATAATAACCAAAAACTCAATACACTTGAAAGATATAAAATTTATACATGCCAAATTTAATAAAAACATTACATTAAACAAATACACTGAACATATTATTTTGTTGTATGCTTAAGGGGTCTCTTAATATATTAAGATAGATGCCATAAATAACGATACTACTCACTGGTAATTTTTCTAAGGAAGTGCTTCTAATTAGTTCTGAGAGATATTTTGAAGAAAAGATTACATAATTTAACAAGTCGAATTTCTGAATAATTATCAGATCTTTAATTGATATTCATTGAAAGGTAATGTCCAAAAATTAGTCTAGAAAAAGAGATTTTTCATGACATATTTGTCAATGGATTTTAATAAATAAGAAACTCAGGAAAACTTGTATTAAGAAAAGAGAATTAGCAAAATGGTTTATCTAAAAGCAGTTTCAATTTAATATTATAATACACTATTAAATAAAAGCTCAGGATCAGTAGCACATCATCAGGAAGTGCAGATGAATCACTGGTTTACTTAAGATTTCCAGGAGATGTTTTTCTTTATCTAAATTGCTTTGGTTTTAACAGAAAACTTTTGTTTTATTTAAATTACATTTACAACACTTAAATTGTCAAATATCCAGTCATACATCGCAATGTAGACATTGATCTCTATTGTGACCAATCATAACTGAACACAATTACAAAAGTAGGCTTCTTCACAATTCAATTCGATATGAATTTCAACAATTATTTGGCATTTATTATCACAATGTAGTGTTTTTAAAACAACCTCCTACGAGGCTACTACTGTATTGGGAAAGGCTCTCCCAATCGATTTAGTGGTGAAAGTTTGGGTGGCCATGTGGAAATTGCAAAGAGGCAGGGAGGCCGAGGTATTTGGGATCCGGTTTCGAGCCAGGCCAGTACCGGAGCGGAACGGTGATCTCAAAGCACCGGTTCTAAATTTCTAATAGTTGCCCATCTCCTGCCTTCGGAGGAGGCTTTACAGCCTTGCAATGGAAGGATGGCAGCAAGAATGGCACACCACGACTAAGAGCAGGTCCTTGTATAGATTTATACAGGATCTGTATAAAAATCCGCCTCTCCTTCGTTTTTAAGAGCAACGGGAGCCCGAAAATTTAAAACAATATTTGTTTCAGTTCCACCTGGCAGCTGATGAGCTGTGTGTCTGCGGAGAGGTCCAGTCAAATGAGCATATGATGTTTGACTGCCCTGCTCTTGGGGGGCTAGAGACTGGGCCATCCTGGAACTTAGAGGTTAAGGGGAAAATTGCCCGCTCATAAATGGCGAGTCAGTGTAGCGAGAGCCGCATTGTCAGACCATGTGGGAGTTCCTCGATGAGGTTGCGTTGTTCAACCGACATCAGTAGATTAGTTAAGGGTAAAGTATAATGACTCCTACCATGCTGTTGTGGGAAGCTAATCCAGAGATAATGGCTGGCCACCAGCCAGATAAAGTTCCAAGCGCTTTAAATGGTGGACAGGTACTAGCTGGCATTCAGCAACCGAGGCGTGACAGGAAATTACTGTCTTTTTAATATAATAACAAGGGGTCACCTCCATAGTTTAGTTTTATTGTATGACAAGTGAGCGGTTGGTACACATAAGCAGGTGGTGTATGGCACCTTGCTTAGTCCGCTCACGCTGTTATGTAAGCTCACTAGGAGCTATTAGATTATTGGTCCCTAAACTGTTTTTGAGGTACAGTAGCCGTTTTTGGCACAGACATTTGGTCATATGCTCTAAGGCGACCGAATGGGGTGGAGGCGAGAGAAATGCCAATTAACCAATTAATGACAATAGTGCAACATCATGACACATGTATATTATTTCAAATGATCTAGAATCTTTGCCTGTGTTAATGTTAGTAAATAATTTATTTTGGTACCCATTTTATAATTTTAAACATTTCCTTCTTAGCTTCTGCTATAGGAATTCATTTTATTAGACTCCCTTTTATCAGAATAAGAAATTTTTTTAAGTTAAGAAAATTATATCTTTTAAAAATAAAACAAATTTGTAAAAATCAAGAAAAAATGAATGACAAGAATTTTAGAAAATCATCAGAATTTATTCTATAATAAAATTGCAATAGCATTCAAAATATTGCACCAGATTTTCATTATTTACCTTCATTATTTCCAATAATCTTCTAAGCACACTCAAGTTGTTGAAATACTTGCAAGACAAATAAATACCAGCTTCTGTAATTGCACAATAGTAACTTGTGTATATAAATTGTGGTAATTTCAGTATAATAAATGGTCATTGCTTTGATTTTTTCAGTGGAAAAAATTTATGTTAAGAAACTATTTTTATGATAATTGCATTTAATATTCTCCTTATTTGCATTTATGTATTTGGAATTTATCTTTTTTGTTGTAAGAGAATATTGATGAAATAAAACAGTCATTTTCGGTTATTTTTTTAATGTATACTTTTTAGACTGGATATTTTAATAATTTAATGACCAAAGGCATCACAAAGTATGAGTATATAGTACTGAAATTTTTTCAAATCATATTGCAATTTTTATGGTTTTTAAATTCAAACAAACGTGATAACGAATTTACGATTTATTGTAAGATACAATTTGAAATAAATTTGTGAAAAATTCCACAGTAAATATTCAAACCTTATAAAATTTCCAAACTGGTAAATTTTCATGATTTGTTTATACATTATTTATAATATATTATTTTAAAATCTTACTAATCAGAATATTTTTGATTTATTTTAATTAACATTTTTTAGAGCAAATAAAAATTATATGTTTCCTTGTAGACCCAAGTAAAACACCTTTTCTTAAAATCTATTCCATCTTAATTTTTATACTGCTGCAAAATTTAAACATATTCTTTGACTACCATAAAAAAAAAAAAAATCATAATTAGTAGGCTGAGATCTGACATGAATATTTTGGTAGACAGCAACCTTTTTTATCATTATCTTTGCTCATCAGTTTTTACAGTTTATAGAGACTATTTCGTTAGTGTTGTGCTTCTTACAAATACCTCCTGAACATTTAGAACATCTTGCGGTGTATTTCTTGGACACAGATAACATTTTGCCTTTTTGAAGTGCCTGGATCCTGTTCAGGCTCGCGAGTCTCTGTGTCCTCTTCACCTCTCTCCAGACTCTTTGATATTAGAGATTTAAGTTCTCGAGGTAGGTGTGCTGTTTTTGAGATCGCAGAATCAAATGACTGTTTATGAGTTGTCTTCCAAGTGATAAGAAATTCTCACTTTTCCATACAACAATATGGATTGGCAGCGTTGAATACAATCCTGGAATTGACTCCCGTAGTATTCATTATTGCATACCAAGTAGCCATGGCCCACCTTCTAGTGCGACGACCTACCGAATACACGACGCATTTTTTATCTAGACTATCTACTCCAACTTTGGTCATATTGTAAAAATCTATTATATCTGATTTTCTATGTTCTTGATTCTGGAGAATGGATTTATCATGGTACATTGAAGAAATCAGTATTACAGCGCGATTTTTTTTTTTTTGGCACGTAGGATACAAGTGTTTTATCCGCTGTGAAATCAAACTCACTGGTGTTTTCTTTTTTATCAATAAAAAAACTGCAAGGAGCTGTAAATTACGATTAGTCTGGGTAAATGGATCAGCCAAAGACAGTACCGTTTGGGTTGGGAGTAAAAGGTTCTTTTGGATTTTCAGTGCTTTTTCCACAGTATATAATACCATTTACAAAATAACTTCTCCGTGCATCAGCCAAAATATAGATTTTCAAACCATATTTTGCTGATTTGTTTTGCACGTATACACAGAATCGACAATTACCGCAAAATGGAAGCAACATCTCACTGCTGTTGTGCAATATGAGTAGCATTTTGGGAAAGACGAGTGCGCATCGTACAAAGAACTAACCAAATTAGTTCAGGCTTTATCAGATCAGGTAAAATCCCTCACCTCTGCTATTGCAGCATTGAGTGAAGGATAGTTTTGGCGGAAAGACCAACAATGGTATACCAAAAACCACTTCAATTGGCACACCAAGGCATAAAAACTGCTACTGTACCAACACAGCAAACTACTAAGATCCCAATGAAGGTATCTACAAAAAATTGTCGCCTGGTACGGTGTCTCCGGCCTCCCAGGCTTCCGAATCCCCTCCGCCATCTCGAGATCTCTTCGATGATATCGAGGCGGATGAAGTGCCCGAAGAAGCAAAGCATTCCAAAATGTTATAAAAAACAAAAAGAAAGACCGGATAGTACTTGATAAGTAATCTGCACGCAGAGGTTATAACAAGAAAAAGTTTTTTATGGATACAAATATTATTTAATGGAATGTTTGCGGTCCTGTACTCGCCGTGAAGATATCGTAAACTTTCTAAAAGAAGAAAATCCTTTAGTACTGTGTCTGCAGGAAACTCACCTTCATCCCCAGGATGATGTGTCCTTCCGCGGTTACATCTGCCGAAGATGCGACCATCAAAGTGAGGGAGAAGGACGTGAAGGTGTGTCTGTATTCCTGAAGGAAATCGTATTAGCCACTCGTATTCTGCTAACGAAGAATATCTCTGCATAAATGCAGAGAAACTGTAGAAATGATAATAATTAATAAGAATTGGCCTAATTATTGTGCCTAATAATCGGCAATTTTAATGCCCGTCACTATTCCTGGAACTCATCAGCATGTTCTTTCCGAGGCACTACAGTAGATCGACTGAGGCAGAACTTAGATCTCTCCTTATTGAGAGATGGGTCGTACATGTTTATGTCATCTTCATCAGATAGATACATTTTCGTCCATCGATCTTTTCTTGAAAATAGTCGACGTATTTTCACTATACGTCGACTCCTACGTCTCACCTGGAGCGTTTTCCAAAACTTTTTCGAAAATGATCACGGACCTTTGGAAGTATTACCTCAGTCTGTAGTACTGATTTGCCCAGTCAACCACGCAGATAGGTGATTCGAAAAGCGGGCTGTAACGTTTACAAGTAAACATTTGGCCAAATTGACAGGAGTGGTAGCGCGATTCACCAACTTACTTTGTTTGCACACCTGATACTCGATGGCGTAGGTGAATTTATCCCTCTAACATCTGGAAAGCCAAGGCGGCCTCCTGTTCTTTGGTGGGAAAGATTTCATGTGTCCACTAAGGATTCATCGCAGGGCTTTACGTAAATTCAATCGAAGACATACGACTGAACTCCTCTGCGTCTTCCGCAATGCGAGGACTGTTTGCCGTCGAGTGTTCAGGTGTGCTAGACAAAAATCATGTCTGAATTATGTTGATATCATCTCTCGAATAACTTCTATCACCGATTGTGTGGAGAAAGGTTCGGGCCATATGAGGATCTTCGCAGCCGATTAAACTAGAAAAAAAAACGGCATCCTCATTACGACGCTAATGGATGTGGCGAATACATTTAGAAATATATTTATGTCTGTTTCACTTAGATCATCATATTGCCGTGAGTTTATCAAATAAAAGTTGCAGGTAGAAAGTGTGCCATTTGCTAACGGAGATTCGCAAAATGGATTTAATATTACTTTTTCGCAAAATGAGTTAAATAATAAGCCTTGAATAATTCCCGTAACACTTTCCCTTTAAATGATAATTTCAGTATGTTATTTCACCTTCCAGATACTGCATTACGATATCTTTGTGTACCTATAATAGAATATTTTCTGAACACATTTTTCCGGATTCTTGGAGAAGCGGGTGATTCCCGAGATGAAACCTGGTAAAGATAACTCATGCCCCTGAAGTTATCGCCCTATCCCCTTGACCAGTATCCTGAGGAAGGCGATGGAAAGAATCGTAAACCGTTGTCTAGTGTGGTACTGCAGAGAAATTCCCTAATTGCCCCGGAACAATGCTGTTTCCGCCAAGCTATAGAGTCAGCAAGGTATTTCTCTTAAATCTGCCATTCACAACGCCTTCTTACTTTGCCAGCGCCTCATTGTTGTAAATTTTGATTTGCAAAAGGCGTATGACACGGCTTGGAGGAGACGAATCATAAATAAACACCATGAACGGGGTAAACAAGAGAATCACCTTGCATTTATCAGACAGAGGTTTCCTCAGTAGTCGGTCCTTTCGAGTTCGAGTTGGAACCACGTTAACCGAGAATTCTACCCTAGAAAACGGAATACACAGGGATAAGTGTTATCTTATTTGCCGTAGCAATAAATAGTATAACAAATTGCGTGCGAAAATCCGTAATCGGTTTTTTATTTTTAGATGATTTTTTAATTTATGTTGC
This sequence comes from Lycorma delicatula, assembly GCF_047948215.1. Taxonomy (NCBI): domain Eukaryota; kingdom Metazoa; phylum Arthropoda; class Insecta; order Hemiptera; family Fulgoridae; genus Lycorma; species Lycorma delicatula. Next base: position 173,188,999 of record NC_134457.1, read on the forward strand.
ATCTACAACTTTAGCTAATGACGAGAGGTTGCTCCAAAACACTTTAATCCATCTAGAATCATGGTATAAATAGGCTAGATTCATGTTTTCTGCTGAGAAAATGAATTGCATTTGCTTTTCCGCTTGAGGGAACATGTTTTCTCAACTGTTTTTAAATGGTGAACCAGTTGAAACATGTACGCGGATAATATTTCTTGATTGTGGTTTGACCAACGACTAACACGGAAATACATATAAAGGAGATTAAGGTAAAATGTCAAAACTGCTAGACATGCTGAGAGTTCTAGTCAATAGTCTTTGCGTAGCCCCGATTGTGTATGCATGTTGCGCTTCTACCGAGCTCTGGTCCGTGCGTTGCTTATTCGTCCACACGAATTACCGCTCTTAAAATGCTCGATGTAGTCCATTGTTCACTTGTCCGTCTTGCTACAAGTACATTTCTTTCAAACCCCGTGGTAAGTCTACTGGTGGACTGTGGTGAGACGTCGCTTTGCAATAGATGAAACCAAATTATCTGCTCCTATGTAGCTAGCATTAAAGACAACTAAATATCCTACCTTTAATGCGGTATTCTCCAACCCACATACTCGTATTAATCGATATTAGGAACATCCGAGATCTACTGCTTCGCTTCGCTAGGCATCAGAGCTAAGCGCCTTTTCTTAACTCTAAATATACAATTACCTTTAGTAACAACTGTTATTACCCCCCCCCCCCCTTGGCGGGCCTTCTGTCGTGAATTATTGCATTAGTCTTGGTCAGTATCAAAAAAAGGTCACGAATCCCGTTATCGTACGAAACAAATTTTTTAATATTGTAAATAGCATGTAATAGCATAATTCTGTTGGCAACAGGACGTACATGTTTGACCTTCCCAGTATCGCCAGTATTTTCATCGGGGAGTTGTTTACGATTAACAAAGCCTTAAATATACTTAGCCCAACATTCCGACACGTACTTGTCTGTTCAAATTCCATGAGTGCCTTGCAAGCCATTAAGGGGATGTACTCCAGACACAATTGTCTGTGATACACAGTCTATCATCTCTGAAATGATTCAACGTAATACAGCTGTGAGCTTCTGCTGGATCCCCAGCCATATTGGAATTTAAGGGAATAAGCCGCTGATCATGCGGCAAAAGAGGCTTGTTTGCAGCCTGCTTTCACTAATCGCGTTATTTCGAATAAAACTATCTGTTTTCTGAAGAGTGTGGTTCTTGATGAGTGGCAGAGTGAATGAAATAAAAAATAAAATAAAATTCGTCCAGTTAAGGACACTGTGTCCTTAAAGCTCTTCATGTACGAAAAACCATCGTGAGGAGGTTATTATTTGCTATTTGCGAATAGGACACACTTTCTTTTTCCTGTTTAGCCTCCGGTAACTACCGTTTAGATAATACTTCAGAGGATGAATGAGGATGATATGTATGAGTGTGAATGAAGTGTAGTCTTGTACATTCTCAGTTCGACCATACCTGAGATGTGTGGTTAATTGAAACCCAACCCACCAAAGAACACCGGTATCCACGATCTAGTATTCAAGTCCGTGTAAAAATAGCTGGCTTTACTAGGACTTGAACGCTGTAACTCTCGACTTCCAAATCAGCTGATTTGGGAAGACGCGTTAACCACTAGACCAACCCGGTGGGTTGAATAGGACACACTAGGCTCACTAATAGATATCTGATGACTCATACTGATGCACCCGTTTGTGTCGCTGCGACTGCCAACTGACGGTACACGACATACTAGTGGACTATCTGTTCTGCGGCACTGCGTCGGAAATTTAAATTTAGGCTAACATTAGAAATATATTAGGTAACGCTATGACTATGTTATCGAATGTCTTACGATTTTTTAAGGCCATACATCTGGAATCAAAATTTCATTATTCATACAATATTTTTCGTTTATTTATAACATTTGGCGTATGCCAGATGGTACTTTTGTTCTTTTAAGTTAAATTTTGAATATTGTATTTAATTGCGTTTAATTCGCTTTCAGCATACAAAAAGGGCTTTTTCCATCTATTCTGTTTATGTATTACTTTTGAATAATTTTTAGGTTAATTTTTTAAATTTAATTTTTTATTATATAAAATCGTGTTTGGGCGCTAACGACGACACTTTGTTTTGCGCTCTGGAAAAAGATTAAATACAATACCCATAAATTCCTGACCAAATTTATCATTGTTGTAATCATTATTGATAATGATATTAATGACAATAAGTAAATAAATAAATTTTTTAATTAAAGCGTAAAAAATTACTATTATACAACAAATTTGTATATTTGCTAGAGTTTGAAATCATTCATTTGCTACCAAAACAGAACTAACATAAGCTTAATTTGGACAAATTAATAAGCTAAGTTTAAATTAGAAAAATTGTTACTGGTGTTGATTTAATAAAAGCTTGAAGAGCTAATTTTGCCATTATATCTTTATAGGCTCTGACAAAATAAAGTATGCTGTTCTTTAGTATCAAATGTAATATATAGTTCACTTCTGAATAACTGAGTTTGTGAAACTTGTGAAGCATAGGGTGTAGGGCCACAATGTAAGGTAATAAGAGTAGAACTAACAAAAGTAACCCTTTAAGAGAGTTTTATCTTTTAGTTTGTGTTATAGCGTTAATTGGAGATTGTTTCTCCAAATGAAACATTGTTTCATTTCAATTATGATTTAAAACAAGTGTCCAAAGCCCTTAATTATTAGTCTAATTTACTCAAAAAGCATCATCACCTTTTAGTTCCAATTCATATATTCAGCTTGATAAGACTGTGTTTAGCTTTCTTTTTAATCATTACTTGTTAGTTTTTTATAATAAGTTTTCTTCATTATGATTACTCAGTAAAATAGAAATTGGAGTTTGTTTGAAATTACCTGCTTGCTTTCAAATTAGAGAAAAGTTGTTATTACTTTTAGAGCCTCTTATTACTGCCCACTAGCCACTTTACCTCAAAAAAGAGCTCCATAAGTTATAAGATGTCCTTTGACAGAATAACTTTCATGGATTATGAAAGTCTATAATTCGTAATTTTCAATAATTTTAAATTATTAACCCAATCTGCCATGATTTTAAGAAATAAATCTTCTATTAACTGAACTAGTACTTTTTTATTTCTCTTTAATATGCAGTACTTGATCTGAAATAATAAATTTCACATAAACATTAAAAATAAAATACTTTCTTCTTTTTGTAAATTAATAAATAGCACTCTCAATTAAGGTATTGTGAATGCCAAATAAGATCACTGAGACAATAAAGGTACACACAAATTCATTAAAATAAAGTTAATTTTTACAGAAAATAATGTAATAGAAATTTACTTTTTATTTTAAAAATTTTCATAGAATCATATTAAAAATAGGTTTACATTATTTATGTTATCAAACTATTTTCAGCTTTTAGTTTGTTGCTCATATTGCTAGATGGTAATTACCATCTGCAAAAGGGTACTGTTATTGAAATTGAGTCAACTCTGTGTATGAGTTTGGTCTTCATCCTACTTAATTTAAGCTTGGTTCTTATGCAACTCATGAAAATGTTTTACAGTTCAGTCATGTTTTCTTCAACTAGAAAACTTCTCTTCCTTATAGAATTCTTTTTCTGCCAGTAATTCAATTTTTATCAAGATGACATGAGAAAACAAATAGGATGGAGCAGTTGTCTGATGACAATTCATATTATGTTTGCTTATCGTAAATTTCCTTAAAAATAATACACCGGGTGCCCGATGAAGAAACTGAGAAATTTTAAGGACATATTTTACTGGTGAGAATAATAAAAAAACATAGACATAAGTCTGGAAATGCTTTGTTTTTTAGTCATGGCTAGCGAAAGATTTCGCCCGGATTTCAACTCTTCTAAAAATAAGTTTTTATTTACTTTTATTGACTGTATTTACATTAATTAATTTTTTCAGAATTAAATTCTTTAAAAGTTTTGTTACCAACTCTTCAACATTTATTGTGTACCTAACTCTTCCTTCATTTAACAAAGTTGTACAACAAACCTAAAAATTCTTGTTTTTTGACACCTGAAATTTGTGTTTTACATAGGATATCATAAAAAATACTGGAGTTACTCTTCTGGGACCTGTTTATATATAGATATAAATTAATAAACATTTTACTAATTTATCTTTTACTAAATATCTTGAAAAAAGATGCTACTCTATATCAAACCAGTCAGAAACAAACAAAACAGTCGTGGCAAGTAAAATGATTATTGTAAGCATGTCAAAACTGAGTTAATACAAGCAGTCAAAATATATGTATACAGATATTGGCAAAAGGTAAAGAAGAACAGAAAGTAATTTTACAAAAAAAGAAAGTACAAAAAATAAAAAAATATACTATGTATATTTATTATTGCAACCACCCAATATAATTACATATTACTTTCAAATTACTTTATATATTATATTTTAGGGTATTCAATAAAATATTCAGTAATAAAAATATAATGCTTATATAAATTTAAAAAAGAACAAACAATAAAATATATATGTATAAATAAAAATAAATAATAATTTTACAATTATCACAATTAATAAAATGAAAGATAATTGTATTTAATGCTAAATAATATTCACAAAAATACATTAAACAAGAATCAATAACTGACTAATAACATCATACTTTGTTGGAAATAACAAATAATAAAAAGGATTAAGATTTAAACTGAAAGATAAGTTATCAATAAACATATTATTCAATAAATAACTCAGTATTGCAAATAGATATTATTTAAGCAGAAAAAAATTATAACAGTTTGCAATGAAATGCATGTTTACAATTTGTAATTTATAAAAAAGAAAAAAGCTTATTATCTATTTTGACATAACTTGTATTATTTTGCATTGTCAGGGTACTTCCATACTATATTGTTTATGTTATTTTCATACATTATTTTTTAGAATATCAGTAGTGTTATCTAAGTAATTTTATTAATATAAAATTTACATTTAAAGATATATAAATATGCATGTACTTTTCAAATTAATTTTTATTAAGCACCTTTAATGGAATTCTGAAAGTACAGACATGTCTTATGACAACAATTTTTTATCTATTTGTTTTTCCAGTCTAAAACTGTAGATATTATCTAGGAATGAAGAATTTAATCTGTTTTCACAAGTTTATAATATACCTTGTGTATTACCAAGTTCAGTCATCATATTTTTTTAAGCACTTTGCTTAAGTGGATAACATCAAGAAGAGCATTCAACATTAAAACACACATCAAGTTATATACGTCCAAATAAAAAAAAAACAACTAAAAGAGATGTATATAAAAAAAGTACATATTACCAAGTTTATTTTGATTTTATTGTATCTTTTTACTTCTACTTTAACTTTTCAACTGTGAAAAATCACTTTTAGTACTCAGAAAGAATTATAAATGTATATATCATATAATAATCTTAAACAAAAAAATATAATATTTTTTGTACAAGCTACTTAACAGTATAAAGTGTAGGGGTTTCATAAAGTTGTACAATAGTAATTATTAGCAAACAAATAATTTTCCAAATGACTAAAAAAAAAAAAAAAATTGTTAGTGTTTGTTATAGAAATATTTACATAACAATCTATTTTATTTTATTTTATTGAAATTAATTTTCTTAAGATTCATATTATTTTTGTGTACTGTTAAATTATATTTAAATTCTATTAAATAAACTAGGCAGTGTAGAATATTGAGCTAAGGCATATCTTACCTTAATTTTTCATGAAAGTACTTTCATTCCAAAAATTAATGTAAGATATGTCTTATCACAATATTCTGTACCAGGTGGTTTGTTTAATAGAATTTAGATTTAAAACAATCTGTTTATATTATATTCAAGAGTATAAGAACTTAGAGCCAAAGTGAATTTCAAATTTCATCTAAAAGTTATTTTACATTCTTCATTATTGGCATTTTCTTGGTTTTAAAATATAAATAACGCAATTTTTTTTATACTGTCATCTATCTAATTCAATAAGCTAATTAATTGTGTTATATAACCTCTACAAGATTTTTGTTCATAGATAAAAAAATTTGAATTTTAAAAAGTAATATCTTTTGTCAGTGGCTATTTTATACTAATTTTGACTTTAGTCATGATTTTGTGTAGAAAAATAAATCAAAAGCAATTTTCTTTCGTGCCGTAACAATTTACATTAATTACATATTTATACAAGTTATGTCATTTATTTTTATCATAAACATATTGGTAACATGTAACCACCCATGGCCTTATTGCAAGGTAGCTTATAAACTAAGTATTTATTTATGATTTTTAAACCTTAAATAATTTTTACGTATATAATATAATATTAATTATTCTTACTACATTATTTTAATGAATGCAATGATAATGATGATGATAACAATGCTGATGATTATAAATTGTTTTTAAATTTAATGTATTCCTTCAAGAGGTGAGTATGATTTATATTGATAGAGATCTGGTCCACCATATCCATAAAGTAATTTTCCACGACCATTTTCATCATAATATGGGTATCTGTATTTAGGTCTGGAAAAGAAAACATATAAGTAATTCAGTTACCTATCAAAAAGCAAAAAAATTAAAAATATGAATTAAATTATTAATTTAATTGTACTGTGTAACTTTTAAACAGTGTGCATATATATACACTGTACACTATATATAAATATATATATATATATATATTTTTTTTTGATATGTATAAAACAGATGGGGATTATAAAATAGTACCCATCTGTTTTATAATCCTAGCTAATCCTAACAAGGATTAGCTGGAATTCATGATAATGAATATTCATTATCATGAAACAATTAAATTTCATGATAATTGGAAATTCATACTGAAAATAAAGTAGCATTTTACTTGTAGTAATAACACTGATAAGAGAAATTTGATTTTTAAAGGAATTGTTTTTTGTGCTTACTAACAGTAGAAAAATGGTATACTTAGTATTCTGAGTCATCATACATTTGCTACAGTGAAAATATTTTCAGTATAACAGATTTAGTTTCAAAACCACAATGTCAGAGTATAACAAAGCAACTAAAAATCAAAACAAGAACTTGAATAGCAGGACAGCCAACATGATTTCTGAAATTGAATCTATCATACTTAGTAGGTCCTTGGCATTATTTCAGAGGAACTGTAGTTATTGTTATCTTTTTAATGGAGTTTACACTTATAATGTAAATGGTTGTTTTAGGTACTTAACCATACCAAATAATTTACTTAGAAATCTTTCTAATATAAATGATACAGTAAACAATATTAAATGTTAATTCCACAGAATGTATTCAAATATTTTTCTGTACTATAATGTAGAAACTGTAATGTTTTTATTTATCTATATATTTTCCTTACTGAGTAAAGGTAGTATGAATTAGGCATTGTTTCGCAACCAAAGAAGTGCATTACTTGTTTCATTGTACTCTTTGCCCCAATCTCTTAATAGCTGCAGTGCACATAAAGCACCTGACGTACTGTACAATGAGTTACGCTTTTGATTAATGATTTAGCACAATGCTGCTATCTACTCAAAGAAGAAGGTAATAAGAAACCTCCTATCTTTTTCTTCAATTTTTTCAGTTTCCATCAATTCAATTACTTGAAATTAATAGACCTTAAAAATGTTGATATTTTTATTATTGTTTTTTTTTAACAATTGAATATTTTTTATGGTGTAGATGAATATTTGATGACTTCAATGCTGATGTGATTGGTCAGTTTTTGTTTCTTTCCTGCTTCTGTCTAGAGACAGATAAAGTGAATTTAATAAAACATATAAAATGGCTTTTTCATCTTAAATATTGATTGTATAATTTAAAACATTTATGTCCTTTTGTCTTCTTTAGGTGAAGTGTTTTATTGACACGAGATGTATTTCTCACAAAATAAACTTTAATCAAATTGATACATTAGTACAAATATTTTGTCAATTAAATGTGATAAAACATTTTTTTTAATGTAATTTGTGAAATTTTTGATAGTGCTCATCTACTATTTTAGTGATTCATAATTTTTGTAATTTTTATTTTCTTTTGCTCAGGTTGCAGTTCAATGAAGAAAAATTGTATCAAATATCATACACATAATATTTTTATACAGCATGCTCATGTTCAGTTGCTTTAGACTAAAACATATTTGAATTTTTAAAGTTATTTCCCCCTCTAATTTTAAGAAATAGTTATTTTTTTGTTTTGCTCATCTTTTCCAAGTTAAAAAAGAGCAGTCACTTAAAGAAATTATTCAACTTGAAAAACTTTTGTTACTCATAAATATTTTCCTAGTTAAAATTAAATAGCAATAAGACTAACTATATTTTATATCACAATAACTGTATATCTAAATTGCTAAAGGATTCACAATGAGATGGCTATCAGTCATACTGTCAGACAATATGACTGATACTCATCACTTCCGTTACAAATGTTTATTGTACTATTTATTATCCATAGATACACTGTTAGCATTTTCTTAATTATCAGAACTTTTGAATTGAATCAACCTAATTTCTGAAAGTCTTAATATTTCTTTCATCATTATCAAGTCCCATTTCACATACTTATTATGTCTTGTAACATATGACAGAAATATTGAGCTGTTTGAAGTTTGATAATCCATATAACTCATACATTTATTTAATTATTTGTTATATAATATGTATAATATAAAATTAGTGGAAGCATTGAATATGTACATAGCCATTGTTTCTCTAGGAAGGTGTACATTAATTTATGCTTTACACTGTTTATTCTAGGGTATCTTATGCAACTAATGTGAGGGATCTGAGAGTAAATGGCATTAGGCAAAATTATCTTATCTAAGAGTAACAATAATGTCTATTATTGAGCCACTCAGTCACTGTGATGAAGAGAGAACAAGTATCCCTTGTAGGCCTTCATACTGTATCCTTTGCATTACTGAGGGCTTAGCATGGTTACATGAAATCATATATTTGATACAATGAAGAAGGTTCAAGAAACTACTTCATTTTTCACTAAGTTATCCAGCAACATGGTATCCAAGTTATTGTCTGGTCACCTACAACTATTAGGTTATTATGCCCAACACAAAAGTATGTGGTATTTATAAGTTTAAATTTGTTCATGGATATTAAATTTTTAGATGTATGAAATGTGCATAATGTTAAGTTCTTTTCAAAATAAATGTAACAGAACACTTTCTTTTTAAATATATGAAAAAATGCCTCTGAAAGATCTTTTCAAAGTTTTTATTTTTGCTGTTTTATTGGTAGTTTTGTTAACGGTACCAACTGAGGATGTTAGAAAACTCCTTTAATATAAGGTAAATAATATTTTTAATCTATATTATGTTTTTATGACAAATATGTTATATGTAAATCTCATATGTACATTTGTTGAATTAATGAATTATAATAAAATTAAAGTTTAATGAAAAATATTCCTCCAAGACAGAATTTATATATTTAAAATAAATTTAAGCACTCCAATCAGCACCAGAAACAATCTTTATAAATTTATTGATAAAACAACTGCAGTTTTCAAAGTTTTCACCTAACAAAAAGCCGTAAATTTAACAAAAATAATATAATAATTACATACAGAAAATTTGTCAAGAAACATATTAAACTGACCCTAAATATTTCAAATTTGTTTTCTAAACATTTGTTAAACAAGTTTCCTAACCACCGCAAATGACTGCCACTAACATCATTGACAAATCAGTTTCTTTTATTCATGTAAAAGCTAAAAAATTATTTTCTGGAAATATTTCAATATACATAGAAACAAATATAGAATTGTTTTGTTAATAATTTTTTTTTAGGAAGTTTACTACATTTCATAATGTACATTTATGAATTAATTTTAGCAGTTATTAAATGATCTGTAAAAAATAGATGTATTAAGTGTAACTGTTGAAAGTATTGTATATTAACACTAAATACTAGGTCATTATTATGTATATAATATATATATATATATAAGTCACAAATTTGTAACTTGGATTTTCTTTTACTTTCCCGCCTAGTGCTACAGCAAAGCTCTACAGCATTAGAAGGAAAAGTAATGTAATTGGTTCAATATGGGCATATGCGTTTTTCAACGGATCTTGATGTTTTGACACCTAAGGAACCCAAAAAACCAGATAGAAATTTTCCGGATGTTCTTATGTACGTTTGTGGGTTTGGTGTCACACTCTAAATCACCTTAAATCTTCAGAACTACTGAACCAATTTTGACCAAACTTGGTCAGATCACTTCTATATATGGGGCATTGATGCCATTAAATTTTCAGCTTAAAAGGTCAAGGGAGTGAGGCTGTAGAGCAAGTCACCCTCAATATCTCAAGATTTCACCTAATTAAGGTCTTATTTTTCTTAGTCATATTTGTTATGATCAAAAAATAGTGATATCTGCAAACAAATTTTTAAAAAAATCATACCCCCACTCCAAAAAAATGGTCTAAACTAGTGGCTAAGTGGGTGTACTGCGGCAATAGTACTCCCTGTCACCACTCCCTGTTACAAGGAGCACTAGTGTAGCACTGATTTGGTAAATTAAGTTATGTGTGTATGCGTGTGTAAGCCAAGTGACTGTGTAGGCTGACAACACAGTCGTACAACCTAACTGTGTTGTCAACTTTTTTAAAAACATATAAAGATAAAATTTTAAGACAACTGTGTAAAATGGTCATTTATAAATAAAAAGTAAGGAGGTTCTGCTGTCAATTCTACAATTTACTAATTAATAAAAATAAAAGTTTAGATTTAGTAAGTTTGAATTCAACTTTTCTATAGATAAGAATGTTTTTTTCTTGTCATAGTTAACATATAACATAATTGAATAATGTTGTTTCTGTTTAATTTGTTAAATGTACTGTTATTTAATTTCATTATTTTCACAGTAACTTAAAGTGTTATCTGTTATAGATGCTTTCATGTTTAGTAATAGTATAGAAACTCAACAATTTTTACCCCAAGAATTTAAATTAAAAATAAATAAATTACTTCTAAGGTTCCAAAGTGTGTACACTACCTTTCTGTATTACATGTTACAAAATACTTTTGAGATGAGCCATTTCAAAATTTATTTTGTTGAAAATTTATTTTTGCCTCTTCAAAAGTATTAAAATATTATGCACAACATTTATATTAGATATTTGTAACTACCACAAACACTTTAGACTTTAGACCTCTCATTCTGTGGTAGCCACTCTACTCTTCTCTGCACACATTTAATAAAATCCAATTACAAAAAAAAATCACTCCAGGTATAATTTCAACTGGCACTGATGCACTGATGCAAAGATCTCAATAGTATGTAAGGGGTTGTAAGTCACACCTCTAAATGAAGCATAGTAATAAAACCATAATTTGTTTATGTTTGCCATAACTATAACAGTTCCAATCAAGTTATATGAGTAATAAATCATTCCTGAGAACAGTAGATCCATTCTCAAAAATAATAAGCATCCCATGTCATACTTACTAGAGAAGTGACAAGTGAAGTGGTTTCTCATTAGCCAAGCAAAATTACTGTTTTATTTCTTCTTGCCTAGTCATCAGAGTATATTTAATACTGCAAATGACATCCTTATTCTGTTCACCAGAGACCAGGTGTATATTTAATATCATTACTCTCAGGGTAAGAGACTCAGTATTTAAAATATCAAAATACTTTACATGAATCAATGTTACATGAAAGAAGTAGGACATAGTGTACAGCAAAAAATTTATGCATCAGTCTTTGTTGTAAAACATTACAATTTCCACATAGCCTCAACTAATTAGGGAATGGAAGCATACTACCCATTTTTTAAAATAATTTGATAGGCATTCAGTTTTTAATTATTATGGATTAAATATATACATTTTTGAGTATAAAAAAGTTGTTATTAGTTATTAAATATATTCTGTTTTTATTATTCTTTTATTAAACATTTTTTATAAGCCCTAAGTTTTTATGTAAACTAGGAAAAAGTGAACAATGCAGAAAAATGTAAATGAAATAGTAATACTAGAATGAATACCTCTCAAAATACTGGAAATTTGGTGCTCTAGGTTGGAGTGTTGCTTCTGTGCTTTGAAATGTGGTAATAACCAACATCAATCCAATGAAAATGAGACCCTGAAAAATAAATTAAGAATTAATTTTTGCTGTTCAGATCATCAATAATTCCGTTCAATACCTATGTTTAATATACACTACCTTCATTTATCATTGATTGTATGTGCAAGTATGCATATCAGTATAATGATTAATTTAATTAATTAATTATTAACCATTAATCCCTAGACACTCCGATCTAAGAGTTATGGGATAATTTAGCTTTTACTTTCCCTACCAGAAACATACTCAACATTACGTTAATAAAAATTTGATACATCGAAAGTTAATGTCCTTGTGCATTATATTTCGTTAGTATTATATTTCTAAGATATGATTTATTAAGGTTGATGCTGTTGTAGGTTCTGTTTGTATATTTTTTATCTGTAGTAAAATTCGCATTTAGTCTACCCAGTGAAATATTTAGTGCAAACCATGTAGGAGTATAATTTCCATATTTCTGGGCTATGATTATCAGTATGATCCATGTCATAATTGTTTTATTAATATTTTCTTGACTGATAAATACGATAACCTAAAAATATATGAATTAAACTGTAATTACTGCACTGACTATTATGTATAGCAGACCAAATTCATATTTAGCTACTGTTTCAAAGATAATAGACAAGCTATACACAGAGCAAATTCAACCTCTAAGAATCTATCATAAAAGAGGATACATATACAATCAATATTAACCATGTAATGTAAATTAACATGTAGCATATAAAAGTGATGTAGGCAATATTGAATGGTTAAAGTAATAAAAGCAATATTGAATTAACTGCTGAAACAGCAGTATTATTTAAGCACATTTAACGGGTTCAAACAGTATTAAATTTAGAAATTGAATTTAATTTGGTGAAAACATATTGGATGAACAATGCAATTCAGATGAAATAATGCTGTTCAACCACATATACTAAGGGGTTTCCATATTAAGGAGTTACTTTAAAGTTTCACTTTAGTTGGCACAGTAGTTCATCTATTCACCAACACTACTGATAAAGGAACTTTTAGAGCTGTAATAGCTCTTTTAAAAGTAATTCTAAAAGATCTTCTAGAATTACATTTATGTTTAATTAAAATAATCAATTTGAAATTTTCAAAAAACTCTGATAGTAATTTAAAGTAATACTTTTTTAATATGTTGACTTCCCAGATCATTTAAAAAAATAATAAAAAATTCAAAAATTATAGTTACATAGAAAAATAGAAATTGTACAGATTGTTTACTGAACTTGATGATGTGTTAGAAGCCATTTTTTTTTTCAAATATGATTTCAACCTTAGACATTTTCTTGTATCTTCCCTTTGATTTATTATCAAATTGTTACTTCTTGAGATATTACAAGTGTAGAACTATCAGATAATAAGGTATGAATGTCAGGACTTGCCCATTATCAGTTTTTATTATCATTTTTTAATTAATCCTATTGATAAGGGTTTAGTATATTTAAAATTCAGTGATCTTACTCTTCTTGTGAGCTGGAAAAATTATATGAATTTTTGCAGAAAACATTTTATTTTAAATACATAGATATACAAATATAAATAAATAATAAAACCTGAAATCTGAATTTGTAACTTGCCTATTGATTAGTCGTTTAGAGTCTACATCTACTACTATAGATGCAGATCTATGGTGTAATTTTGAAAAAATACATGGATAGATTTATTTTACTAATTTATTATATATCATTATCTTATATACACCAAAATAATTTTATAGTTGCTGAAAAAATTGCTTATTAAGAGTATTATCCATTAATGATTAAATACAATTATTTTCTCCCTTACTAAATTTTTTTATACATTTGAAGATTTCTCATATGATTCAATTTTTTTTTATTCTAACCTATGGTGTTGGTATTAAAAATAATGTTTTTTTTTTTCATTTTAAAAACACAGTGGCACATAACTCTAGAAAAACTTTTTCTGGAATTATCATCTTACTAAAATTACTCTTGAGTGAAAGTAACTGGATGATCCTACTCATTTAATTGAAATATTTCAGTGGTGGTGTGTACATATCACAGTAATAAACAGACAGATTTCATTGACTTGGTTATGCAAACATATTAAGTTAAGGTATGCTTAATATTTTTTTTTTTTTATTCATTTACACAGTCCAATACTCTAGAAAAAGTAAGGTAAGAGAATACATTGGTAAATGGCACAGTCTGCCGATGGTACTAGTTTAACCTGCTTTTATTGCTTCTTTTGTCTTTTTATACAAATATTATTTCATCTCTCATATGTTCAGTTCTTTTCACTTCTGTTTACTTTTGGTGTAACACCTACTAATGGTATTAATGCATGACTAATAAAATGTCCCTGCTTTTATTTGCAGATGGCAACTGTAACACAACACTCTGTCTTGTGCATTTGATGTTCAACTATTGTCTGAATTTTCTTAATGTTATGAGTGGTACTTGGGAATTAATGTATCTAAGGTATTAGACTTGGAGATCATATTGAAATCACTGCACTCATATATTAAACTTAAATTTAACTAAAATGAACTTAACTGAATATTTAACTTTATAAAAACTTCCATCAAAGATTTTTATTTGTCTTTTCTAGAATTAATCAAACATTTTTAATAGAATAATAACAAAAATTTAATTATAAATTTCTGTTTGCAACCTAAAATTGTAATGTATTTCTACAAATCTTGGTATTAATTTAACATCCTTAATATACATCTACACAACTAGATGGATTCTTTCTTCCACTTTTCAGCTTACAATTTATTCTGCTTTGGATTTTATTAATTATTATTAAGAGGTTTTTTAACATTAATTACAAAATAATAAGAATCTAAATATAAGAAACATTTATTTTTTATAAGATTTGAGTAATTATTCAGTAAAAAAAAAAGTGTGTGTGTGTGTGTGTGTGTGTGTGTGTGTGTGTGTGTGTGTGTGTGTGTCAGTTGTCATGGGCACCATTCTGCATGATCTAGGAATTGTCTGATTTACAAACAAGAAGTAGCTGTACAAGAGATCAAGAGTTCACAGAAAGTCAACTATTTTATAGCAAGGAAAATTGTGCTTGGCTGAACGTCGAAGACTGTGTCAAATGCACAGGTTGCTGCAGGTCCTTCAGCTTCAATTAAACCAGAGGACGTTGTTTCTAAATTGTCACCAGTTTTAGCGTGCATGGTCAAATGCATCAACAATTAAAAATTTAATAGTTGACTATCAAGAGAAAGCAGCTTAAAATCAACACAGAAGAAAGCAGATGCTTCCAAATGTAAGAGTTCTGTGCAACCCAGCAAACCAGTTGCAAGAATAGTGAAAGTGAGGTTAAAACAGAGAAGAAGGTCGAAGCTAAATCAAAGCAGGTTAAAGTCAAAATAGAGAAAATGCCCATTTTAGCAACAATGAGATCAGAAACTAAACTACTAGAAAAGGAGGACTTTGAATGTCCAACGATGCATCCGAAGGCACAGAGGCCTTTAAATGAGAAGGTAGGCACTTCAGCCATTCCATAAGCTTTAGCAGGCAATGCATCGAATCTTGACTCTGACGCACTGCTGACCGCACAATCAGAGCCAGTATCATCTGATGCTGGCAGCAGGAGATCCTCCGTGATTTACTGCAAAGGATCAGAAGAATCCATCTCCGAGGCCTCAAACACCCTGGAATTCGACATCAAGGCCTTCAGAAAGATGGAAAAAAGAAGAAAGAAAGGATGGCCTAAAGGTAAACCCAGGCAATAGAAATTAAGAAATTAGTTGTCTTGTGATTTGATCTAATTTTGTGATTTAATATTTTAATTTATTTTGTTAGTTTATGACAACACTTCATTGGAAATGGATTGAGAGATTTTAAGAGTTTTCTAACACTAAGTGTTTAGAATTGTTTTTTTATATGTTAAATTATAGTATTTTAAGTGGCAAGAGCTCTTTACACCCTTGTCATCTTGTGTTTTCTTTGGGGTTTTTTAATAACCTTTTGATAAGTCTATTTTTGGATGATCTGTTATGACAAAACTAGTCTACTGACTCTGTGGATAGTGTTTTTAACAGGGAGGAAAGAAATTTTTATTTTTTATTTTTGATGTGGAAAGGGGCTAATGACCACAGCAGTTGATCCCCTAAAACTTCAAAAAATTAAAAATTATAATAATAAGATAAACACACTATCATAGTACATGCCAATATTTTATAAAAAGAGAAACTGATTTAGGATGACCTTGTATGCGACTTAGATATCATTACTCTTTTTAATCAGATTTAGCTAAATCTAATTTAGATGGATACCAACACAAGCCACACAATTCTAGCAATGAGCCATGTTGTTCCTTTAGAAACCCTGAACCTATTCTCAGGTGGCTGTTTAATTTCTAGAAATATAATTATATTCGTTTCTTCAGATATCGTCAACAAAAAACCAGTGATGAGTCATGTCTTCCTCCCATTTTGGGTAAAAATCTGCCAGCCTTTGGAGGAAATATGGATAAGGCCAAAATGGGCCAGTCTAGCCAATGGTAGAATTACCAGTCAGTGTCAGGAGCTACCCTCTTGGGGGATTGCTTTATACTGTAGTCCCTCAGTGAATTGATCACTATCTACCCTTTTCTCCTTATCATTGATTCTTTTTTAATTTTGATTTTTTGGAAATAGATCAGACTATACAAAACTATGCTACCATGCTGAGATGTATAGAGTCAGAGATGTAGAGAGTTCTAGGAATCGACTACTGGCGGGGCCTTCTGTGGATTAATCAAGGTACTCTGTTCTCTATCCAATAACTGCACAAAAACTTAATTGTTAAATAACTATTGTGTAAAGCCAGCTCTCCTAATCCCTCCTACATGCAGTGCACCACAGTGCATAAATAAAATGATAATGTTCTATAAAAAACTATCTTTTAAATAAATTTTTAAGGTTAAAGTAGTTATCTCTTTAGAAGTTACCATCTATGAAAAATTTTCAAAAAATCTACCTTCATTTACATTCACTATAAATCAGAATAATCAAATTATTTTGTAAATTTGATTTTTATACATTTAGCATAAAATTACATTCACACAAGCAGATGTCAAGAGCCTGATCATCACAGTTAATATACTCTATTTATTTATAAACCAATATTGTTAACCACAATAATGAAATATATATTTTATGTTTTAAATATAGCCATGATTTATTTTACTTATTCTTGCTCTAGTAGGCCTAAGCCCAGTTATACCAACCAGGATAGCTGTAACTGGACCACATTTCTTTTCTTTTTTTTTTTATTAATTTTGTAGCAAGTGAAAAAATGTAAAGCCTGATCAGGATTTGACTCCAGAACCTTCCAGATGTTAGGCAGAAGCACTATGTTTGTAGCACAGTGTTAATTAATAGAGTGTAAAATAATACAAACTGTTCAGTAAATGTTACTTGTGTGCACAATTATCTAAGATAACATCATATCTATTTAGATGTAATGATATTGAATGATGTCATACATGAATAGTAATTACACACTAATCAGTTAAATTACTTAACTTTGTGAGCTTACCTATAACCATAATATTTAAGTTGTCAGAATGATATGAGAATACTCATGGTCTAAACATATTACACTGTCATTTTCAAATTGCTTGGTACAGACCTATATGAACGTAAATTACTGATAAGTTATAATTAGTTATAAAATTTTTTTTTGTTAATTTAATTACTAGAATTTAGTAGAGGCAATTAATTTTTTATGTTTTAATTATTTCCTTGGTGATAGTTGTTATAATGAGTAGTTCATTTCAGATACTGCAAAGTTGTGTTCCCTTCTACATTGGATGAATCAGTGATTTCAATAAAGCAAAATCATCTACAGGTTTTATATTTTTAGAATAATGAAGTTAATATGCTAGTTAAATGTAAAAAGGTAAATACTCAGAAAAATTGTAATTATCATTCAAAAAAAAGTTTATGTTTGATAGAATTGTAGCATTTGTCTCTAACAAGTCCAGAAGTGAAAAAAAAAATTATCACAAGTAAGGTAAGTTCAGAAAGCCACAAACTTTTAAAACGCTTACTTTATATTAGAAAGTTTTAATAGACTGGTTGAATTGCAGTTTTACTTCTAAAATAACAAATCACTTGTAAAAGATTTCCACAAAAGATTTCATACTTTACTACATAATGGTTTTTTTAATATTTTTTCTGGAGTTAAATATACTTTGCATATATGTTTTTTTATAATTATCTGAAGAATGACAAAAATTACAGGATCTTTTCCATTAATCAAAAGCATTTTCTATCTTCGAAATTTTAAGTATTGTTTTTAGCCAACATTCCTAAACTTATGTAGCATATGAAAATCAATCGAATAATTCCCATGGAAAGTAACAAGGGCTTATTTTACTTTGATTTAGATTTATTATCTTTTTTCTAATTTATTATGGTAAGTTAGCAGCTGCAACATCGTTTACACTAAATGGATTCAATACCCATCTCTTTGAGAAATCATTTTTATCCTCCAGAAAACTTTCCACCAACTGAATTTTTAGCTCATGCAATGCATCTTCATGCTATCAAACTGTGATAGCAGTTTGATAGCATGAAAAAGCACCAAAGACACTTTGGTGTCTTTTCCATCCAAATTTTTCTCAATATAATAAGAAGTGAGTGAAAGCATATAAAAATTTTTGCTTAGAAGGCGAATAATCCAGTTATCAAGCTTCATAATGAAAGCATGAATTCTGTCTGTAATTAATAAAATGTTTTTATCATGTCCTTGTAAATTCACTTTCAAGTTGTTTAAATGTGAAAATTCATCAGCTAGGTAAGCCAACAACAACACATACTCATTATTCTGCAAAAACATTGAGAATGGCATTTGTGGAAAAATATTAATAATTCATCTTGTAATTCCAGTAACCAGGTTAACACTTTCCCTTGTGATAACCATCTGACTTCTATATGGAAAAGAAGAGATTTTTTTCTTTTCGACCATTTCATCTCATAGTTTTATTGTATAATAATTGACTTTTAATAAAATTTAGAGTTTTACAAAGAATTTGTTCGAGATTTTATGGCATATTTTTTGCTGCAAGAACATGTCTATGAATGAAGCAATGCATCCATTTTCCCCTTTACATAAGACAATCTTTTAATTTTTTCAGAATTCACTGTTCTTTCCTGTTATCGCCCTTGGCACCACCACTACATGCTATAATACATTTTGTCCAATCTATGTTATAGTTTTTAGTACTTCATAAAAAACGTTAAAAAGACATTGTTTTTACATCCGGATCATAAAGCAAATGGACGTTTAGATTCCAAGTGTAAATTAATTTTGACAGCTTCATTCTTTCATTGGAGAGGACTTGAAGGCAAGCAACATACTGTGTCTTTCCATCCAATAAGGTAAAACCATAATTTAAATAAATGTCATTGTACAATAACGTCTTTTTTCCAATCAGTTCACTGGATGAAGATGGCGCGCTTCATTTTTTCACAAATTATTCATTTTGCATAAGAATCTAATTGGAAAAAAAATCAGTTACACCATTTAACAACACACTAAGAATCAAAACCTCAATTATTATTATTATTTTTTGTCTCGGAGATTCACATCCGAAATTTCAGTATGAGGGGCCATTGGGGCACACCTCATTCAATGCTGTGGTGCATTTAACACAGTACATACAATCCTGCACGTTTCCAGAATTACCGATTTTTGGCCTTTTGTAATTATGACTTTAGATCCAGTCCAACCTTTTCTATGTACTTCTTTAAATTTTTGTTAATTAATCCATTTGCTGTTATCACAATGGGAATAACTTCTATTGAGTTCAGTCTGTAAATTTCTTTATATTCTATTGCCAGATGGTTGTATTTGGTTATTTCATCTGTTTCAGCCTTATTAATATTGTGATCTGATGGGTGAGTGACATCAATGAGAAGAGCAGTTTTTTCTCTAATGTTGTGTAGAACCATGTCTTGCCTACTTACTGCAACATATTTGTCAGTATGTATGGGGAGATCATAATACAATCTATAATGCTCATTTTCCGATGTAGGTTTGGCCTTATATTCATTATAAGGATAATGCTTCCTGGCATCTACAAGTCCTAATTTTAATGACAATGCCTGCTGAACAGTGTTTACAGTAAGATTGTGGCGATGCAGATATTCTGTGTTAGCCAAGTTGGAGCATCCAGTTATCAAATTACCAATTGTTTCAGATGGTTTATGGCACTCTGCACTCATCACTGATGTCCTGATTTTGTAACTTTTCTAACTTTTTGTAATTGTTTGTCGCAATGACCTGGTCCTGGAAGGAATGGATAAACTCTTCAGTTTCTCCAAATAGAGACCCATACTATAGCCAACGCGTAGATACATCATAATCAGCATTTTCGAGAGAATGGGGAAATCTACCATGGAGTGCCTTAGATTTCCATGCTTGAATCCTATCACTGGTTGTAATGATATTGGGGTAGAAATTGTCATCATTCAGTTTTAGAGGGGAGTAGTCCTTGTCAGATGTAACTATTGTTTTGTGCAATGACGATGTTTCAGACCTGAAAAGAAAATATCTCTTCATTGATGCAATCTGTCTGTTACAAAGTGACTTCAGGTTGAGGAGGCCTCTACCACCTTCTTTACGAGAGAATGAGCATTATTATTATTTTCAATGAAACTATGCTTTTTAAAACTTAAATAAAGGCAACAGATGCGTGCTTCACATTCAGAACTAAACTGACATTCTGCAATTCCTTACGCCTCTTTTATGCTGCTGAGAGCACGATGTGTTCAAACATATCACACGCATGTTCAAACATGACGCATTCACAATGAATATTATGCAAGCAGACCAAATCACACGGAGCTCGTACACATCAGATTGGAACCTGTAAATTGCTCGTTTGTACACTTCATACATGCATGTTCATACCTGTCGCTACCAATGCAACTAAATAGTTTTAACTAGGTTTCATTGGGTTGGGGTTTAAGGGTGGCGAAGTATTCATTATCATTTTTTTGTTTTACTTTTTGGGGGTCATGGAGTTAAAAAGGTTGAGAATCATTATTCCAATTGTAGTAACACTTTTGTTTTAAGTTCAAGTAAAATATCATACCCAAGATAGTAAAGTGACCTGGAAAATTTTGGGATTCTAACAGAATATTTGATAGCAGTGCTTACTTTGTATTAAAATCTTATATTATTTATTCCTATAAAAACATGTTTAAATTTATTTCTTTACATCAGAAACCGTATAAAAAGTCATGAGGTTTTGAAAATAACTTATATTTAACTAGTTTTTAACCATTGAGTAAATAAAACTACACTGTAAAAATAAAAAATCAAACTGAAAAAATCTATTAAATGGATCTGTAAATCGGAAATTATCAATGAAAGCGAAATTAGCGAAATTAAATGAGATATGTGCTAAAACGTTACAGTTATAGTAGGTCTACATGTAGAACAGGATGTTAATGTCACGCTTAGATGTTTAAAACGGATTTCTACTTTTATTTGATACTGTTACATTTAAAATTAAATGCCACTCCTCAAAATAATTTTAGTTAAAGATAGTTCAGTCGTCCCAGAACAGATCAAAAAACAAACCAAAAAATAAAAACGGGACTTAATTATGTAAATTTATAAAATACCTTTACGTACTCGTAAATCTAAAGAATGTCACGTAGAATAGATACTAAAAAAAGAAAACAATAATTAAATAAATAGAAATCAGCCAAAAAAATATTAAATTATTCCTTTATTCAGATGTCCAGCTAATGGTGTATTTAGTGAAAATATAATTTAAGAAAATTATAACAGATAAAGTTAAAAAAAAATGGGTTCGTAAGCAGCATATTTGTTTCGAAATCGTTTTTTTTTTGTGAATTAGGAAAAAAGGCTAAACTACACAAGAATTTTTTTTTAAACAAGGGGAAAAGATATCTCAAAATTTCATCTTCCTGGAAATCATATTACCGACTTCAAAAAGAAATTCTCGTTCGGCCCAAATGTATATATTTTTTTATTCTTATATATGTTTAATCGTTACTGTTCACCAAGCAGACTGTTGGTTTCGATGATTATTTACTTTGTAAATGTTCCCCAAATTTTTTTTAACTTAAAAAGATGTGATTTTTTTAATCAAAAACTTCAAGTGGAAGACTTTTTTAACGAAAATTACTTTATCTAAATACTGAATGTATAGAAATGTTTTGATTTCGATTTTAAAAGTTATTCACACAAAATGTGTTATAAATTTTGCATTTATTTTTTTACTAACTATATGAAAAGATCGGGAAATAATAGAAAGCTGTATCTCAAAGAATTTGTATTTTAAGAAAATTTTATTCATACCAGTTTTTTTTAACTTGTTATAAGATAATATTCCACCAAAAGGCATCCGTGAAATTGGAGCGTTATAAATTTTCTTAACTTTTTCATGTTTTAATTTAGGCCTCACAATTATTTTGTTATTTTTTTCTCTCTAAATTGTAAATTTAGAAAAAAAAGGGAGAATAAATTATTAATTCTTTTTATGTATTTTTTTATTCAAGTTATCTAAAATACTTCTATTTGAAGTGTTTACTACATTTTATTATGACTTCCTAAAAATGAGTCATTTTCTAGCATACAAAGGAAGTCGTTAAAGTTTTATCTTTTATAACTAATTTAACAAATCAAAGTAGATTTTTTCTTCTATATCTTTTTATTTCCTTGTACGAATCGTACAAGGAAGGATTGTAATCGTGAAAAGTTTCGGTTTTCAGATTTCAACGGAATATCCATTTTGATCACCATGAATTCATTTTCACTAGTTTCGGCGTGACGTCTGTACATACGTATGTAAAATCCAAAAAATTTGGATTTTGGACTTTTTCTTAACTGCAGTAATAAGCCTTCATTGAGAGACGTTCGACAATATATCATAAGTGGTACTTATTTTCATTGGTTCAAGAGTTATAGCCAAATAAAATTTTAATTAATGAAATATTTGTTCTTACAAGGAGAAGGCACATCGGTTCAAATCCGACTTCATTTCTTTTTTTTTAAATTTAAATATATTGATTCATTAATAAAATTATTAATCTCTAATTAATAAATAATACCAATAAAAAAAAGAATATGAAAAAATTAGAAGTTATTAATGAAATAAGATTTTATGTACTTTTAAAAATATGTATATGTAATTTAATAGGCGTACAAGGAAGTCATGTGATGTCTACATCAGATTCTTTTTAATGAGGAAATAACTAAGATTTCCTCATTAAAATCCACATCGCCACATCATCGTCACTTTTTTTATTACATAATGAACTAATGTGTAACTTTTACATGAATGACAAAACAGTAAATGAAAACGTGCGAATGCTTCAGACAAGTTGCTCACTTCACCTCTTACACAATAATATACAAAGTGTCCGAGGAGGATTCTGCTAAACTTCATAGGCGTATTTCATAAAAACTTCAAGTGGAAGACTTTTTTAACGAAAATTACTTTATCTAAATACTGAATGTATAGAAATGTTTTGATTTTGATTTTAAAAGTTATTCACACAAAATGTGTTATAAATTTTGCATTTATTTTTTTACTAACTATATGAAAAGATCGGGAAATAATAGAAAGCTGTATCTCAAAGAATTTGTATTTTAAGAAAATTTTATTCATACCAGTTTTTTTTAACTTGTTATAAGATAATATTCCACCAAAAGGCATCCGTGAAATTGGAGCGTTATAAATTTTCTTAACTTTTTCATGTTTTAATTTAGGCCTCACAATTATTTTGTTATTTTTTTCTCGTACGTACGTATTATGAATAACAAAAACGATTAGGATGTTGAAATTTTGGATTTAGGACTGTTGTAACATCTAGTTGTGTACCTCCTCTTTTGACTGCAATCAACTGCACCAAAAGTGCCCAAAAAAGTCCAAAATCCAAATGTTTTGGATTTTGGACTTTTTCTTAACTTCAGTAATAAGTCTTCATTGAGAGCTTTTCGACGATATATCATAAGTGGTACTTATTTACATTAATTCCAGAGTTATAGTCAAATAAAATTTTTATTAATGGAATAATTATATCTTACAAGGGGAAGGCACATTAGTTCAAATCCGACTTCATCTACTTTTTTTTATTTAAATATATTGATTTATAATTAATTATTAACCTGTTATTGTAAAAACGTTTTACAATAAATAATTATTCAATTATAATAATAAAAAAATGTGGGAATAAAATCAAAAGTTATTAATGAAATAAAATTTTATGTACTTTTAAAAATGTGTATATGTAATTTAATAGGTGTGCAAGGAATTCATGTAGTGTCCACATCAGATTTTTAGCTTTGGCGTAAAATAACTGTTATATTGTCAGTAAAACTTAGTTAAATTGATAGAGAATTTAATTCTGAGAAAATTGATCTAAATAAAGCCAGTAGAAAATAAATAATAATGCAAGAAATTATGTATTTTTTAGTATGGAAGATACTGGATTACAATTTTAAACTAAAACGAACCCTATTGTTGGATAAAATTATAAAAACAAACTAAACTTCTAAAACCAATTAGAATAGCATAAGTTTTTTTGCATTATATTAGCTGTTCAAAATGTCCGTCGTCAACCTGAAAATACATTTCATTACGGCGAGTTACAAATGAGGTAGCATTTTCTAGCATTCTTGGGCTGCTTTTAATTTTTTCAGTGGCCCGCGTGATTATTTGTAAAAGTTCATTTGAATTTTCTGATCTTTGTGCATACACTAACGCTTTCATACATTCCCACAAAAAGAAATCCAAGAGATTCATATCAGGTGACCAAGCTGGTCATAGTTGAGGTCCACCTCATCAAATCCAGTGGTTAGGAAATGTTTCATTTAGATAATGAATAACAGGACCATAAAAATGGGCTGGTGCGCCATTGTGTTGGAAATACATTTCAGTTCTTGTACTATATGGAACATCCTCTAAAAGTATAGGCAGCTCATTTTGAAGAAAGTTCAGGTAACCATTACCTGTGTGAGTCTACCGCTGAAACTGTGAAGTCGGATAAGAACATTACCTGTTATCCCACACCAGACATTTAATGAAAAACGGTGAAGGAAATTTGTTTCGATAGTTTCACAAGAATTGTCATGTATCCAAAACTGTTTGTTTCGTGTATTGTTTATCCTACCTCGTGTAAATGTTGCTTCATCTGTAAATAACATCAACGATGGAAGCGCTTTGTTTTGCAATAACCATTGACAATAATTCAGCCGTAGACTGTAATCACTTTCTTCAAGACACTGATCTGATTGAGGATGATATGGATCGAGACCTTCATTGTGTAATGTCTGTCATTACTGTACGAGTACTACTAAGGACTTCGATCTGTCATATGTAAAATTAGCTCATTCACTTTTGTTTCCCGTTCAGGTGTTACATTAAATGTTCCGCTTTCCCTTAGGTACCAGTGAATATCTGCAAATACTTGCCGATTAGGAATGTTTCGATTAGAAAATCTCCGACGATATTCTTCAATGGCTCGTGCAGCATTGCCGTTACAAAAACCATAGATGAAATGAATCTCGGCATATTCCTGATTTGTAAACTTAAACGGAATTTCTCTTTTATTACAGAACAAATTAATTATTGATTATCATCAATAGCTTTTAAAATCAGTGCAAATAAATTACTTAAATACACATAAATCACAAATACACTCTTTACAAATTAAATAAAATTTTATGTTGAAAATTAACTTCTCAATAACAAATACAGCACACTAGCAGAAATCTTAATCATAACAATGTTTGAAAATTTTGTTTGTAGAGCTTTGCTCTCTGTGAGATTAAACACAGACAACTAATATTGTACTGCATTACAGCGCCCCTAATGGATAATTAATGCATTAATAATTAATAAATATCATAATATGCTGCAGGCAAACAAATATGTATTAATATAATTTTTCTGTTATTGTTTCACATAAAAGTACAACTAAATTGCCGTTGTTGGTGGATAATTGTCATTAATTTTCTCAGAATTAAATTCTCTATCAATTAGTAAGTTTTACTTGTTTATTGACAATTTAACAAGGTTATTTTACGCCAAAGCTAAAAAAAAAATCTGTTTTTCAACTCCATCTTTTTGTTTATTATACCCTACTTCGTAGAATATAATGATAATACAGTTCTGGGACCCATTTTTTAATATTTTTCAGGTCAAAAACCATAAGAAAAAACTAAATTTGCCCCTTAGTTTACTTTCCCAGAATTTCAGTAGAACTTCATTTCAACGGAGGAGCAGAAATCGGGACGAAGTCTTTCCCTAGCCATAACTTGCTAACGAAACGTTTTCGGACCAACGTTTCTATGAACTTTTTTCATTATTTTAATTAAAAAAATACGCCTATGAAGTTTAGCAGAATCCTCTCGGAACACTCTGAATAATTAATGGCACAAATATCTTTAATTTATTTTTATTTATTTTAATGGATGTAGTAAAAATAATTCTAGAAAAAACCATCTCGGAAAATCAAATAATCTATTGTTTTTTGTTTTTTTTAATTACAACTTGGTTGGTGGTAACTTACTAAAAATTTAAGTATTTTGCATAAAAATAATTTTTTTTCTATTTATTAACAGATCAGAAATTTCTAATTACGAAATGGATATTAGAAGTTTTATTAGAGAATATAAAAAGTACATAAAACTTTTGAAAATACGAGTATGTAGAAAACTTTTAACTACTTTGATAACATACGTAGCTTCATAGCTCATTTACGTAAATGTGTTACACAATTTACTATTTAATAACCTATGTGGAAACACGAGTACTAAATTAAATTCACAATACATGAAGCTCCTTCCCAAACAACCGAATGCGATTTTTATCATGCTTCAATAACGTAAATGTACATAAATTGGACTGAAATTTAATAAAATTGTTCTCTTCGTAAACTTTCACACCTTTCTCCTAGATTCACATTAAATAAATTGTACTACGAAACCTAAATCCACAATTCAAAAATACAATGGATGGAGTGGTTCCTATAGTTTCCGAATCGCGGCGCCCTTTTTCAATTAAAATTTTTCTATGGCGCCCTACCCTAAGTAAAAGTATGACTGCTCGTAAGAGATAAAAATAAATAAAACTTGTCTATCTTCATTATTTTTTTTTTTTTTACTTTATTAATATTAAATTATAAATGTCTTGGTTCAATTAATTATGAAGTTTTACAATATTTCGTGGCACACCTATGAAGAGGCCGCGGCGCACATTTTGAGAATCACTGGAATGGATATTGATTTATAAGTAATCAACAACGGATCACAGATATGGTTTCGGTATCTTATACAGCATAGGCCTACATATTTTAATCTTTAGTCGTAGTTTTAAGTGATTATTTAGTCATCATCGAATATGATGTTCATATACGTGTAGCTGCTAACTGTGTCACTTTTCTCGTCATCACTGTCATATTTTTTTGCAAATATCTTTATTTACAATTAGAAAAAATAAGCTTTATAAATAATCAAAATATATATTTAATAACTAATTATTAATATAAAGTGTTCTCTTATTTTAGTATTTTTACTGTATTTATTATCGTGGTACAGTACAACTGTAAAGTGTAACAGTACATATAATTTACGTAATTATCTAATTTGTGTAAAATTTTAAAGAGAAGTTTTTTATTAAAAAAAAAGAAGAATAATATAAAATATTAATTAACGATTTTAAGAATTCTTCTATAGAAATGACAGAGTTATGACAGAGTTGGACGATTGTTCAGTGCAGATATGTTGCATAAAACGGATACTAAACTATAGCAGTCCATTTTAAAAACTATATTAAAAAAAAGTTGTAGCTAACATTATTTTATTTATTTCCTAATTTGGAAAGCTAAAGTTCGGAAGCTCAGATTAACACAATTTTTCTATAATTTAGTTTCTGTACAACCATTTAATATTGCCTGCGTTAAAAGCTAATAATCCTATCTAGCTCCCTGAATGATGTATCCACATACAAATATGCTATAAGCAAGCTTAAAATTGACTGTGAAATCAGCTTTAAGGATTCAACCCATAAATAATGGTATCAACCAGTCAGTCGTACATGTCCAACCTCAATCGGGATTCCTCGATCCTCCCCAGTCATATTAAGTTAATCCTTCTTCAGTGGTGAATGTTAACATTATATTCCTGCATTTATAATTTCTTTCTGTTTATCAAACCGACAAAGTAGTATCTTGATCATATTTTATCCTGCTCGCATCAATATCTGCATAACCCGCATATCTATAGATCTGAATATCACTTCGATAACCCTTGAGATATCGGAGGTTTTGCTACTATACAAAACCTCTTTATACTAAAATACATATTTAAAATACAATATACCTTATTTAAAACTTGTATTCTAAAATCGTAACGAATATTTTTACGTTATAATTTTAGATATTTAAGTTGATATGCTTTAGGTATGGTTCTTAGTGATTCTTAAGACAATTAGAAACAAAAATTCTACATGTTGATACATAATAAGAGTTTATTTGTTTTTATAGATTTTTTTAAAGCATTAGCTCCTTTAGTGACAGTAAAGTTTAAACATTTTTATTATTATGTGGTGATATTTTTGGCTTAATATTTTAAAAAATTGCGCATTACCTAGCAGTTGCAAAATTTATAAGTCATCTGAGTGAAACAAAAATATTGTATTATATTACCACAAAAAGAGAATCTGCGAATTTGTTATTTTGATGACTGATGATTGATGTTTTTCCGCCTTAAGGCAAAAATTGTAAGCTAATTACCTCTTTTTCAGAAGATATCTAAGCAATGAATTGAAATAGGCGCCAAAGTATTTGTTAACAGTAAACTTTTCTTTTGGAAATAATTTCTGTACTAGTTTTATAATAAAATTAAAACGAAAAAAACGGTAAACATACCTTAAACGTATAGCTATTATTATGCAACGTTTTATATCTCTATTAATGAATAAAGACAAAGTTAAGAAATCACTGGAAATGACACATTCGATCTAAAAGCTGTTTCTATTATGTAAATTTTCAAAAGTTATTATCACCGGGTGGGAGGGACCAGCCGATGTGTGTGCGTGTTTATGTAGAGGTAGATAGCGAAGAGAACGCGGTATGAAAATTGAGGACACAGAAACTTTTCCTTTCGATGTTTGATTACTACAGCTCTATAACAGACAAGAAGTCAACGCAGGTAGTGGGGTAAGTTTATCGTAACATTATGGAAGGGGTATAAGGTACACACCAGATGTCTGTATGTAGTGGGGGTATGAGAATTGAGGGCAACAACAACTTTCATCATCTTCAGAGTAGTTTACGCCGCACTACATTTTTCCATCTTTCTCGCTCTTCTTTCCATAACTAAGCCTAAAATACTGTTGTGTTATCTTTTCTTTTTTTCTCTGTCACACCATCTTTCCTTTTTCACTCACACTTCATGAAACTTCACTTTCTTTCTATTCTTTCTTTCGATTCCCATTGCTACTTTCCAATTTTAAGTTTCACAGTACACGATTTTAAACGTATATTTGTACATATTTATTACTTGAAGAATAATTAAATTAATTCTCGACCGAATTAGCTCATAAATGATTGTCAAATCCATCAAATAATTTATATCAAGAAAAACTATTGCTTTTACAAAATTTTAGGAACGGTTCGGAGATCACCAGTGAGTTAGTGAATAGCATTACTGCCAATCAATTTTTACAATAGAAGTTGTATTCTACAAGACTTAGGTTCAAATCTATTACGGCTTAGTTAAATCTATTTAAATTCTAATGACCGTCTTACCGATATAATTTTCATTCAACAACAGCCGTGATACGAAGTGAAGACCTGCATTTAACAGAGTGAATTGGTTCATTGAAATTAAGCTGATTGGTTGTCGTCATACAATGAAATAAAAAGTTTGTAAATATATTTTGATAATTATTCTACGAAATTTCATGAAATTAACATTAAAAAATATTTTTCTACTAAGGAGAGTATACGTTAAAAATACTGAAAAAAAGAATTTTCATAAAAACAATTTTTTTCTATACTTCTTTCTTTAAAATTTCCTGAAAAATTGATATATATATTTTTTTCTAAGTTACCTTTAAATAAATGGAAAATTTTATTATAAACCTAAACATCAAAGTGCCCAACTGGAGAATAATATTGGTGCTTTTATAATAGAGCGAAAGCACATAGTAAAACTCCTGGAAAACATAAAGATAATATGAAAACACCGATCAATTTGTTTATTTTACAGAATATTGCCTCTATATATGAATGACTACTCCTTTCAAGATGTAATGGAGGGCTAACCCAAAATTTTAATGAAAGTTTAAATAACTGCATATGGCGAAGATGTAACAAAACCTGGAGCGTTTCTCGAAAAATCGTTGAGATGGCTGTAGCAGAAGGTATTGGTGAGTAAAATCTTGGAAATATATCAATTTTATCAGCGATGAACAGAGCTGGGGTTTTCCTAGGCCGTTCATCCAGTATTCTTGGACGAAATCAGAGGAAAAAGAAAATATTCTTGGAAGAAAAGAAAACGGAGAATCACTAAAATACAGTCAAACACATACCAAGAAAGAAAGGAAGGTTACATTTAAAGATTTAAAAGATGAAGAAAAACAAGTGCAGAAAGAAGGTGTAACATATGAAGCAGAGCAGTTCTGATTCAGGCTGGGTTTTAGTATTTAATTACTGTTTATATAGTTAATTTTATTTTGTTGTTTTCCGCAAATTTATTTTTTCATGTTTTCATTTGGTAGATCAATAATTTCTGTGGTTCTATACTAGGTAGAAACATTTTTTTCCCCAAGTGTTCAGAATTCCTTGATCTATGATATGGTAAAACCAAATATAGTGTTATTGGAAGAAGGTATTTTTTTTTTTTTTTTTTTTTTTGAAGTAGTTACATCAACGAACTTGAATTTCATTAAGAACAAAAAATCTGATGTAGACACCACATGACTTACTTATTAAATTACATTTACCTTTTTTTACAATTAGAGGTTAATAATTATTAATAAATCAATATATTTAAATTAAAAAAAAAGGAAATGAAGTAGGATTCGAACCGATGTGCCTTCCCCTTGTACGATCCAAATTAATTAATTTCATTAATTAAAAGTTTACTTGGCTATAACTCTGGAACCAGTGAAAATATACCACTTATGGTATATCGTTGAAAAGCTCTCAATGAGGGCTTATTACTGCCGTTAAAAAAGTCCAAAATCCATTTTTTTTTTATTTTGGGCTTTTGTGGACACTTTTTATCCAGACGATTGCAATCAAAAGGGGAGGTACGTACGCATATACATACGTACGTGCAGACGTCACGCCGAAACTAGTCAAAATGTATTCAGGGATGGTCAAAATGGATATTTCCGTTGAAATCTGAAAACCGTAATTTTTCGCGTAATGTTTGAGAAATTTTTATTCATGTTGGAAATCGAATTTAAAATCCCGGTCACTGATGTTAAGAACTTTTATCTGCAATTTGACTGTCTTATAGTTTTTATTATTATTATTCATTAAATGGAGAGGATCATGTTTACCTGATAAATAATGATTTCATTTACTGCTCTAGTTTTTTTTTCTTAGGGCGAAAAACGTTTTCACGTTATCATCGCTCGTGCCCTAGTTTTGGCTAAGCTTCAGTTATATAGCGAAATTCAAACCTTTCTTTTTGGTTATAAGTGCGTTTAGGTTCTCTTGTTAAAAATAATAAAACAATAAACGAATAAAAAATTTTATTCGTGTAACTAAACTTGTATTGAATAACAAAAATACCTATTTAAATAAAAAAGCTTTATCATTTAATTTTCTTCTTTGTTATAACTGAAAAATACATCTATCTAATTATCCGGCAAGTCAATGACGTCAGTTATACAGTAAATATGTATAAATAAATATACAAAATGAAAATAAGTACTACTTATCATATATCGTTGAAAAGCTCTCAATGAGGGCTGATTACTGCAGTTAACAAAAAGTGCAAACTTTTTTTTTGGATTTTGGGTTTTTTGGACACTTCTGGTTCAGTGTCGATTGTAATCAAAAGGGGAGGTGTACAACTAGATGATACAGCAGTCCTAAATCCAAAAATTCAACATTCTACGGCTAATCGTTTTTGAGTAATGCGAGATACATACGTACGTACAGACGTCATGCCGAAACTAGTCAAAATGGATTCAGGGATGGTCAAAATGAATATTTCCGTTGAAATCTGAAAAACTGAAATTTTTCACTATCATAATACTTCCTTTACGTCGTACAAGGAAGTAAAACAAATAAACAAATAGTTTCTTGGAAACAGTATGTATTTTATCTGTTCTTAGAGATCAGAAAACCAAGTTAGGCCTTTTAAACGACACTAGTTTTGCTGTTGTAGGTATAATACCAATGAAATCATGATTTCTCTAGCAAATCACTGTTTTTGCCACTTTAACCCCCACGTCAGGGCTTGTAACTACTGGGGTTAAAAATTATGCTAATCATTGCTCATAACTGTTATAAACTTATGACAAAAAAGTATAACCGTAAGTCTAATACTTTAAAAATGGGTTTTAACGTATACTCCGCTCTTAACGTAATAATATTTCAATAAGTAGGAAGAAAATTATTCTGTAACTATTAATATACTAGAGTATAAATTTTAAATATTCTACAGTATTTCAAGTGAATTTAACCGATGTGTAGCATTTAAAGTAAGTCTTGATAAAAAAAACTATAAATACGTATTTAGGACCGCAATGTGTCTCTTCCGACTTGTATCAATGATCAAATCGTTCGATTTCTTTAACGTAACATAAAAAAACCGCAGAAGTCTTTTTTAATTTGAAACTACAATCACATTATTACTTAGGTATCAATAAAGTATTGAATTATAACTAAAAAGTACCGACTTTCTTTAAAAAAATTCTTATAAAACTTATACGTCATTGAAAACATTACCGTTACAGAATAAAATTAATTTCAGTTTTGTACCGATGCGATTAATTATTATATTCAGATTATCTTTTTTAAATTAGACATATATATATATAAATTTATAAAAAGTTTTTAATTACTCACAAAAAATTAAACCAACACTAGATTATAAAACACCAAACCAATTGAAAAGAGGAGAAGAATGAAAGTAGAAACTTAATCAGAACAATTCAAAATAGGAATTCTTTCTAGTTCGGGTAATATCAGGAAGGAAAAAGAATAATTAAAAATAATGCTGAAAGAATTAGTAGAAGATGCAAAAATGAGAGACCGGAAAAAAGTAAAGTTTTATATTATCTAAAAGAAGAAAAAGCTACAAAAATTTAAAAGCATAAATGGGGATGTCGCTTTCGAACGTATTAAACAAAAACAATAAGATGAGACGATAGAAGAAAAATATCAGAATTTTACTAGGAATCGAACCCTTGACAGGCTGATTTAGAAACCAGCACGCTAATTACTACACCAACCGGTTAGAGATTATTGTACAACTAACCAACCAACCAACCAGTTATGGCACAAATGAGGGAATCATATGAGTTTATCATATGATTATCTCATGATTTTCATATGTAACATTTCTGTGATGAGTTTTTGAATTCCTGTTCCATTGCTTTTATGGTGCATCATGAATAAATATTTTCTGATAACTAGGTGAGTTAAGTACATGATGGTAATCATACATTTTGTCTCATTTAACAGTTTTCAGGATGATTCAAAGTTCCAACTTCTAATTGTGGTTTATCCTCGTTTTAAAAATAGAAAAAAAACTTAAACGCAAAATTCCATAATTAGACCGTTAATTTTTGAGTTCTTAAGAACCTAAAAAAATCATATATGTACACCCTATATATATTTAATTTGAACTCGTTACTGAAGAATTTTTCACTCGGATGGATTCTTCTTATCTTAATTTTGATCGTCTAATCATAAACCGGTTCGATTAATGTTTTTTCAGTCTAAAATGCGCAGAAAATTTCGAATATTCCAATCATTAGATTGTAACAAAAAATTCTTATGATTTTAGTAGCTGCTACCTTAAAATGGTGATGAATATCACTATTCTAATACTGCATATGCGTTTTCTAGGAAATGGTGGTATCATCATCATCAGAAATTATTTAATGATTATATCTTTTTACGGTCAGTTCAAATAAGTAATCGATTAGGAATGTATAGTATTTTAAAGAAAACATTAAAATTAATTGTCAGTCTTTTGTATGTAATAAGCGCCCTTTTTTCATAAATTTTATGTTTTATTGAATACGAAATAAACTTTAAAATTCATGGGGAACATATACTTATTTTGTGAAAGTAATAAAGTATTTGTCTTATCTACTTTCATAAAACCTGTACGTATGAACACAAGTTATCTTTTCTTCTTGCACTAAATAAACAAATATATTTCATAAAGTAACGCTTTTATATTTAGTATAACTTAGGGAACCTGAACCTTGAAACAAATATTTTTTCTCTATTTCTTGTTTAATTTTTTAATTTGTTCTCCAGATTTTCTCTTTTATTTGATATATAATGATTTGTAGAAATTACGTTATTACCCTACAAAAAAAAAAATATTGAACAACACTAACACCTGTAACTTATAATTTTTTTTAAATTTCATTATTGAATATCTTTGGTTTGATTTTAGCTAGAAATGTAAATTTTTTCAGGCGAGATGTAATTTTTTTTCCTTTTTAGAGTAGCATTACTGTCGTTTTGTCCCACGTTATCTGCATTGTTATTGGAGGTTTGTTGGTTTTGTTGTCATGTAATAAAGTAAGATAGTTTCTCTAATCTGATTTAGTATTTTTACTTTTTCCATAAATTTACTTTATCAGGATATAAGGAACATATTTTCCAAAACTATTAAAGTTAATAAGATGAAATCTCCAGGGAACAACCATCAGATTAGAATACAACCTAAGACGAGAAGATATTTTGATAAAGTCAGATCGAATGATTTTATAGTTCATTCAATGATGAAAATTCAGAGTATGGTAACAAATCACAATTTTTTTTTTTAAAGGTATATTTAAATGAATATAATAAAATTCTTCGGTTACAATCTTCAAAACAGAATGAAAAAACACAAATGAAAATTTGAAGCAGATTAGATGAATACAAGCTGAGAAAATGTTCCTTGCATTACAATAGGAAAGTTCAGAAGATCCGGGTCCCCTTAAAAAAATTTATTGTGAATATCTCATGACTTTCATATGTAACATTTCTTTGATGAATTTAATTTTTTTTTTTATAGGGAATTCTGAATAAGTATTTCTCTAATTTATGAAATACATATATTAATTAATGTAAAACACAATAATGCAGTAGGCCAGAATAATTGAATTTTTATCTTATTACGACTTTATTAGGCCAATTGCACTCAACATACAGTTAGAACGTTGTTTTGATAAAAGACGTTACATTGTAAACAACTTTCAATTGGATTGTTTAGTACCATGCTAGCTTGATCACAATTTAGTAACACGCTGCTTGACGCACGTGCGTACACGCGTACATTCACACATTACGTGTATATATAGAAAAGAAAATTAAAAATACGCATAAATCACTAAAGGTGAACTTTATAAAAGTATTAATGTGATTACAATACTTTCTTCCCTTATTGAGAGAGAAAGTAAAAAGAAAAAAAAAATAGAAAATCATTTTGACTGTCATCTTGTCAACTGATTTAAGCCATGGAATCGGGCCATTCCGGTGATCATATCCGGACGTAGCCTTTCCAACTTGTAGAATACTCAAATAAAAGTGAAAATTCTCATTTAAAAACTAAAATGAATATAGTGCTGATAATATCATGCACGTTTATGTAAAAATTAATATACTTATATTTTTATGGTAAAAAGTTTGATTTATGCCTTAAATGTAACGTTAATTATTGTCAAGTAAAAAGCTTGATTTATTTGTTTCTTTAGTCGTATATTTAGTTTAGTATGTTTAACAGTAGGATTATCTAAAATGATAAGTTTTATTATTCCCGTTTATTATTATTATTATTGTTATTACTTTTTGATGTTTTCATTTTTATAAAATAAAAAATACAAAACAATTTTAAGTGTTATATAGTTTTTCACTGGTTTAGGCTTATTTCTATCGATTCATATTTAATTAGTACAATACTTTCATTTACTGCATTTTTTTTAAATTTTCACTTTTAAGCTTTCTTCAATTAATTTCCTTCCGTTTTTATTATCTTTTAGTAACTTAATTGTAAAGACATGTTTCTTCATTTTTCAGCGATTTAAATAGTTCAATATACTTCTATAGCCTTTCTATTTTACGCTAACCTCAACACTCCTGCTATGTCCTACATCTTCATTTAGCTATTTTATATATTCTAATATTTATCTTTTTTTTTTACAGTTTTTACCCTCTACATTATCTCCTACAACTAAATCAACCTTAATATATATGGCCCACCAACCTTGTTCTTTTTGTTACATGATTCTACCATAAAAATTTCACTTCCCCGATCCGTATTAAAACCTTTTCGTTTCGTACTTATCTATCTAATTGTCAACGTTCTATTGTACGACCACATTTCTTAACCCGTGATCTCTGCCTTTCACGTTTTCCTGTTGTCGAAGTTTTATTTATATAAAATATAACATTCCATACAAATATTTTTATGATTTTCATTCCGTTTTCTTAATCTACTTATACAAATGATCTTTTTATTTTGACTGTAAAACTCGCCTGGAGTTTGGGCTAACCTGTTTTGATATTTCATTTACCATCTTTTATAATTTTACTACTAAATATAAAATTTTATATCGTACAGTATTTTATGGTTTCCTCCCTCCTTAATATTTAACTATCATTATCTTTTTACATGTAATTTCATTACTTTTCCTTTATTTTTATTGATTTTCTCTTATAAAAAATTATATCTTGAGATTCATAAAAATTACACCTTCAGCGCAAAATCACAATATTTTTAAGTTTGCTGATTGTTCTTAGACTGTTGTTCATCTCTCAAAAGTTATCATTTCTCAAATTCCCTTATTTCTTTTTCTACATAAAATTTAAAAGTGTGTATGACTTAATACCTAATTTTTCCTCGGAGAAAGGAAGTTATTATTGCCTCAACTTTTATCGTATTTCATAACTACACTAAAACTAAATAATCATAACTGGTTTTAAAACAGTTTATAAACGGATATAGAAATCCTTTTAAGATTGATTTTATATGTCGTATAATATACTTTCCGGGTGGTGGTTAACATTTCGTGGTGGCGGTCTAGTCAGAAATGATAAACTGTTGCTGCTCAATAACATAATTATGCATGAGTATTTATTTTTTTAAATGTATTATAGTATTGCTAGAATATATAATTACTTAAATAAGGAAAATTGACAAAAAAATTGTAATAAAAAAAAATTTGATAACTGATACATAGTAACATTACCATAAAAAGAAACATTTAGTTGCTTATTATCCAGTTAGCTATCTGTTGCAATTTAAACTAATATAAATTACTGGTTAATCAAATTGAAAGGTATTCAAGAAGTATGAATATAAACGTTCAGAGTTAATTTTAATAAAAAAATAATATTACCAACCAACCATTCCTGAGATGTGTGGTTAATTGAAGCCCAACCACCAAAGAACACCGGTATTCACGTTCTATTATTCAAATCCGTATAAAATTAACTACCTTTAGTCAAGGATTTGAACCTTAGAACTTTCAAATAACTACATTAGATCCTTCTAAAGTGCTTCAGTCTTCGGTAACGACTTTCTGTAGCCTGTAATCCAAACTTCAAAAGTTACATCACATTAACTTACAATAATACCTGTTCATTGAAAACGGTTTATTAGATGATATTAACACAAAACTGATGTCTACAAGAAAAAATTTATATGTTTTGTCCCATTTCCACATAATTTTTCCTCACCCTATCCTCATTTCATTAAAAAAATATACCAAAAATTACAATTTTATTCATTTTTTAATAACTTGAAATGAACCCTACTAATAAAAACTATATTTTTACTTAGGAATAAATAATTTGGATTAATCAAAGTAAAACCTATGAT
Source organism: Lycorma delicatula (assembly GCF_047948215.1). Classification (NCBI taxonomy): domain Eukaryota; kingdom Metazoa; phylum Arthropoda; class Insecta; order Hemiptera; family Fulgoridae; genus Lycorma; species Lycorma delicatula. Next base: position 173,227,133 of record NC_134457.1, read on the forward strand.
ATATTCTCGTTGTTGCTAATACGAAAAAACTCGATTCCATATCTTCACCTTTGGTGAACCCTTTTCGCCCTATTACAGGATCTAGAAAGTTCATTAAACATATACTTATACTTAGTGAATGATTGGAAGTCTAACCACGTAATATTGTGAAGTTTTACGCTTAACATGACATTAAAACAGACGAATGATAGTAAGAATAAACAAATTGTAGAATTTGGATGTCATGGTATCAATTGCATAAAAAATATTTTGTAATAGTTATGTGCAAGAATTTCCTTAACGAGTAGAATAATTCCAGTGGGCATTGGTACGCGAGTAGATTTTATAAGTAATTTTTTCAACGATTTCATCATTAAAAATAGACGTGTTACTTTATTGGTATTCATTAAACTCAAAAAACTATTTTCTTAAAAAAATTAATTAATTAAAATAATTTCTTGGTTTTTTACCGTGATAAAATATTGTTAGCAGCTTGTAGTAGATAAATGTTAAAGTACAACTTTCTTATCAGTAGACTACAAAATAATAATAAAAGATAGTATATCTTCATGACAGATAGAAATAGTTCACAACAGGTTGAATAACGCTCTTGCAATAACTGTCCCCATTTTTTGTCGGTCTACAATTCGTTATTAAAAAATATGTTTAAGTTAATTGACAAAATTTTGTAAGATCTATTTTATTTAAATTTAGCGTCTTTCATTTTCAACGCAAAAAGTAAACCTGCAATAAAAAAAAAGTATATGTAGTATCTACAATTTTTTATTTATTTTGAAACAATACAACTTTACATTATGTTCAAAAACCAATATCATTGATATGGCCTCGACAGTTTTGATTGACATAGCCAAGTCTATTAACAAAATGTTGCGCGACTCTATCGCACAAATTAGTTTGAATTCTATCAATAACGCGTCGAATATTTGCTTTCAAGTCATCTATCGTTAGTGATTTATTGGTAAAGAATTGTGTCTTAACAAAACCACACAGAACAAAAAGTCTAAGAAAGTTAAATTTCACGATATAGGTGGTTAATTGGACACCATTTTGTGAAATTATCGAATCATCAAACTTTTGAGACAATAATTGAATTGTTTCAGCAGGTGTATAGCATTTGATACCATCCTGTTGAAAACACATCTAATTCAGATCAATATGTTTTAAATTTGCAAACAAAAAATCAGAAATCATAGCTCGATATCGTTCACCATTTGCTGTAACGGCATGTCCTTGCTCATTTTCAACAAAAAAATGGACCAATGAAACAACCAGCCCATAATTCCCGCAACAAATAGTGATTTTTTTCGAATGTAACACTCGTTGATGAATCACTTGTGGATTGGCGTCATCCTAAATACGGCAATTTTGGTTACAAAACTATCAAGCTAAAAATGAGCCTCATCTGAAAATATGTTGTTTTTTTTTTTTTTATGAAAATTTGGATCAAATACGAACTGCTCTACATTCCAATCAGCAAACCGTTTACGAAAAAAAATGGTCCCGTCACTTTAATTCTTGAGTTAATTGAATCTTATACGGGTCTAGACAAAGATTTTGGCGCAAAATTCAAAGGTCCAATTCTTGTGAAATATTTGAACTAACAAATTTCGATTTTCACGAACACTTGCACTTACAGCAGCAATATTATCTTGACTTCTTGCATTTCTTTTGTGAATTGCTGTTTCAACATTAAGAAGAGAAACTTTTTTTCGATTTTTTTAACCGAACGATGAATTGTGATTTTGTTTGGTCTACTATGCATACCACAAATATCGCGAAGTGAACGATTCGCAGCAGTACCAGATTCCATATTTCGATAATAAATTTTTATAATTTGTAAATTTTTTTGAGACGTGTAGTATTCCATGATGATTTGTGATAAACTACTGAAAACAAATTACGCTTGAAATATTAAAAAAAAATAATCAATGTCGCCACCAAGATCTGTCAATTTTTTGTGCTCAATTTGAAAAAACCCTTACAACATAATTCTACAATAAGCTGCAGATAGAAATTTGCATATCAATATTTTGAAGTATTACAAAAAATAATCAGCAGCAATCATTATGTTGCTATAAATAAATTTGAACCAGAAAAATAACAAAACCACAAAATTTATTTACTGTATAACTGATCTGCCGGATAATTAGATAAATTTATTTTCCAATAATGTATTTTACAGTAATAACAAACAACAAAATTAAATGAAAAAGCTTTTTATTTAAATAGGTATTTTTGTTATTCAATACGAGTTTAGTTATACAAATAAAATTTGTTATTCGCTTATTGTTTTCTTACTTTTAACAACAGAACTCAAACGCACTTATAACCAAAAAGAAAGTTTGAATTTCACTATATAACTGAAGCTTAGTCAAAACTAGAGCACGGGCGATGATAACGTGTAAACATTTTTCGCCCAAAGAAAAATAAAACTAGAGCAGTAAATGAAATCATTTATCAGGTAAACATGATCCTTTCCATCTAATGAATAATAATAACAAAAGCTATAAGACAGTCAAATTGCAGATAAAAGTTCTTGACATCAGTGACCGGGATTTGAAATTCGATTTTCAGTATGAACAAAAAATTCTCAAACAAATATAAAAGAATTTTTTACTTCCTTGTACAAAGTAAAGGAAGTATTGTGACCGCGAAAAATGTCTGTTTTCAGATTTCAACGGAAATATCCATTTTGATCATCCCTGAATCCATTTTGATTAGTTACGGCGTGACGTCTGTATGTACGTATGTATTTCGCATAACTCAAAACCGATTAGCCGTAGATGATGAAATTTTGGATTTAGGACTGTTGTAATATCTAGTTATGCTTCTCCCCTTTTGATTGAAATCGACTGGACTAAAAGTGCCCAAAATCCAATTTTTGGGGTTTTTGGGATTTTTTTAACTGCAGTAATAAGCTCTCAAGGAGAGTTTTTCAACAACATATCATAAGTACTTATTTTCATTGGTTCCAGAGTTATAGCCAAATAAAGTTTTAATCAATGAAATATTTGTATCTTACAAGGGAAAGGCACATCAGTTCGAATTCGACTTCATCTTCTTTTTTTTAACTTTTGTTTCTAATTTAAATATATTGATTTATTAATAATTATTAACCTCTGATTGTAAAAAAATGTTCGCAATAAATAATAATTCTATAAGAACAATAAAAAATATATTAAAAAAATTTCAGTTACTAATAAATAAATCAGGTACATCAGTTATTAATGAAATAAAATTTTATGTACTTTTCATTTTAAAAAAACAAGTATTTTAATTTAATAGGCGTGCAAGGAAATCATGTGGTGTCCACATCAGTTTTTTTTCATTATAATCTGGTTCACCAAGATAGCAGATTTTAATTGTGAGAGTACATGCAGGAAACAACACCTAGTTGAGATTCAAAAATTCTGCAAAAGCAGGAAAGGGATTTTAAAAAATTAGATTAAACTAAAAAAATAGTTCAAGAAGTAACAAATTTGTTAATTTTTAAAAATTTTCAGCCTGAAAATAGTCGAGTGACAAGTACCTTACAATAGATTTTTTCATCTGTTTAGGAAATTTTAAATAACAGACTAGATGAACTCATTAATGAATGAACTAACTGTTAAGTATTACGCATAAAGCTAGTTTAGTATTTCATTAAAATGTATTTCATCGTTTATTTAAATGCAATACAAAGCAACCATCCTGTACTACAATATTTACTTTCACCGTGAGTTTTAGAAAGTGAGAAGAGTTGCGTTACGTTCGATGTAGTTGTATTTTATACTGTACAAGTAAAAATTTATTTTTACTTTTATAAATTGAATTTAATATTATTTATTCAATGTAGAGAAAAATAATATTTTTATAAAAACAGATTTCTCTCTATAATTACCCTAAGTGACAACAAACCAAAATAATAATAATTTTACTGTTAATCAATTTTTTTTTAAATATTCACATTATTTTTAATCCACAGTCCTACCTGTGAACGATACAGATTATTTTATAAGTGCATATTTCCGCTATGAGTTCAAATGAATTTTAATTTATAGATTTCTTATGATCTAGTAATATATTTTTTGAAAAAATTATGTAAGCGATGATGGAACTAACACCGATTGAGTGAAATATTTTTAAAAAATCACACATAATATTTTTAAGAAATTTATAAATATATTTAAAATTATTTTTATTTTCGAATAGATTATAAAAGAATAGTATAAGGGTAAATACAGACCTTAATAAATACAGGATACATATTTAAATAATTAATGGTACTGATAAGTTTTCCAACAGCCTTGTTTTCTCTACTTTCTTATTTATCAGGCGAATATAAGCTTTTCTGAATGTTCCTTAAATAAATAAAAATTTATCTTTATTCAAATTTTTAAATATTTGAAATGCGAAATAAGTAATAACTTTAAAGAAATAACTTTAAAGCATATTCGATTTAATTAATCTTTTTATTATAATTTTAGATATAATTTATTTCCATATAGTTCACTATGTTCAGAATGAGAAAAAATAAAAAAATAATTGAAGTAAAAACAATTTAGAACAAGAAATAAAGTTCAATTTTTTAAATTCGCAATTTACGAAGTATGCATTTTTTATATTTTATGTAAAAACACGTAGTTTTTTTTATTAAATGATTTTCTCATTTAGGTCACGAAGTATTTTATTACATTTATGATATTTCAACACCTTATAGCGTTGGGAATGATTTTTTTTTTGTTTTTTTATTCGCGGAGAGAGGACAGTTAAAAACTTTTAATTATAACTTATTTAAAACTACGTTTATCAATCCTTGCAATACAAAAAATATTTCGCAAGAATCAATCTTTTAAATTCTATTTTCTAATAAGAGGGTCGTGCTTAATTTTGTACTTTCACTGCTAAATTTTTGTCTACCTCCCTCCTGCCTGTCTGTCCGTCTATCTTTCTCTTTCTCTCTCAGACACTCTCTCTTAACCTTTACCTTTCGCCATTTATTTATAGTAATTACATGAAAAGTTGTTAATATAACCAGAATTACAAATTCAACCCTTCAAATTGGAATAGATGTAGGTAACGTATTAATAGATGTAACGTTTACCTGTTGCTCATTACTTTTTTAAAGTCTGAACAACTTAAGTGTAACATACAAAATATAAATCATTTTTTGTTTAGTTTTGGGAATTTATCCCAGTCAACATCCACCGAAGTTTGCATTCATGATAAATCATTGGCTAAAATTTTATCGCATCACCCAAGTAAGTAAATGAATGAAATTTTACGAAAAAATTTTTTTTAGGCTTTTCATTATTCACCATTCGAATAGATCAGGCTAATGGGTGTTTATTGATCGTTAAGGTTTATACCACACAACATCCAATTTTTTTATTCCGCCAGGAAAAAATTAATAATTATATGTAATCTAGCCGATCGGGGACTCCAACCTCAGCACCTCCGATGCGTTCGTTATTCTCATGCTTGTAAGGAACTTTCAATTTATGTGCTCGTTCAACCTCCAGGCACTGATCTCTTTCCTTTTTTATTCTTGTTCTTATGAAACCCGGCTACGCTTAGCGGCATTTGATGATCGTCCCATATTCGATCTCTTCTGAGAGGGCATAATGAAAAAGATTAAAAAAACTGCATGGAATGAAAAAAAAATGAATAATGAAAGGGGACGTTATGTACAAAAAAAAGAGAAGAGAAACCGACAAAGAAGGAAGTACGCAGAATTTACAAATGCTTGAAAAAAATTTTCAAAAGGTAGAATTGTAGTTTCTATATTAGTGAGAATATTAAATATTTTACAGATATTCATTAAAGAAAAATGGATTATCATTTCACTTCAATAAATTACTACTGAAATGGTGACAGAGATATAATGGGGTAAAAGAATTAATTTTTGTTTCTTTAATGAATGTCATTAATTCACTACTTCACTCCCTCGATATATGTCTTAAAACCTTCTCTGGAATAACTTGAATTTATCCTGAAAATTTGAAAGCAATCGATCGGTTGGTTCTCGCGTGATGCGAGAATCAACAGACAAACTTTCGGCTTTACTTATAATTCATGTCTATGATCAATTTTTGTTATTTATCGGGTTTTGAAACGTTTCTTTTGAATAGAATTTTGTAAACGTTATATTTGATAACAAATCGCTGGGATGGTGTCCAGATCTAATATGACCTACTTAAACTATTGCACAAATTATGAAAGTCGTGGAATATCGATTTTTTTAGAATAAAAAGAAAATAGGTTGTAAATACTTATTAATTTATTGGCCTATTGATGTAACAAACATGGAAAATATATTAGGATTCTTTCAATCATTTTAATATTTATCTTTCTCTAAATTTTTGTTCAATTTGTAATCATTTTAGTCAGTTTTCAATGTTGCAAATTTGAAAAATGCTTTAAGCAGAACTTTCATATATTTTTCTCATAGATAGAATAATTATCTATGATATTATCTACGTCACATCTCCTAACGCAAACAGTAGACAATAATTACTGAAAAACCTTAATGGCAGATAAAACAATAGCTAATATAAAAATAATATTAAAAGGTAAAGATGCTGAGTTATGTTATTAGATTTTCTTTTTGTTTTTTTTTTTAATTTAATTTCACTTAATGAAGGTGATAACGTATTTGAATAACTTGTTTTATTTGATAAAAATAAAAAATAAACAAATGTATTTATAGATTTTTAATTATTTTAATTAGAGTCTACGAATAAAAATCAGTTTATATAGCTGTTTAGTTGTTATAATAAAATCTAAGTTTAATGGAAATGTTTTCTTTCCTCCAAATCGACAAGGCTATTTAATAAAATCACAGAAAGAATTTTTACACAACCGTTATACAGTATATATAAAAGTTTTACAAACCGTTTAAAATCAAGATAGTTTATTTATAAAATAATTAAAACATTTATTATTATTACATTTTATATTTTAATATTGAAATCAAAAAAATTACGGGAAATTATAAAAAATTGAACATAAAAAATTCTAATTCTTAAAAATTATGCATATTTGAGTTGTAAATTGTTCAAACGAATAATTCAGGGGTAATATTTACTCTTATAAGCAAACTAAAAATCATATCTAAAAAAAAAAATTTTAGAAAGCTTTGAAATGGATTGCTGGGAAAAAGAGCAAAAAATTGGGAGAGTCAAGAAATAGTATACGAACACTGAAGTTTCTATTGGGTAAAAGTTGATTTAAAAGTAATAAACATCTTTGTATAATCATCATTGAGACTATAGATTACGTTTTATATTTTTTGCAAAGATAACTTTCACAAGGGTTCTGTTTAAACTACATGAATAAGTAATACAATTTTTTTTCACACACACACACACACAACACATACTATACATATCATTTAGGTTATTCATTTAAAAGAATTCTGTATCTTACTTACAATTATTTCAATGTTAAAATTCCGTTCATTTGCAACCCCCATTGCACAAGAATGAAATTTTCCGCTAACAACGATGAACTCCTATTGCGCGCTGAACTAGCAGTGAGCACACGCTGCCTCAGCCGGGCTGGCGAAATGCCGGTCTGCAGACACAGCTTCTGCAGGAACGTTGTCGCTTCTACTGGTAGTCGGGTGCGGTGGGTCTGCGATGAATCGCAGGAGAAAGTTTTACTTTCGACCGGTGGACAATAGAAAGCAAGAGTTTTACCCCTCTCTCTTTTACCTTCTCCCCTCTCTTTTACCTCCAGTATAACATCCCCATCACTTTCAAGTTCAACGCAAGCGTCTCTATTTGGAATATTAGTACTGTATATTAATATTTAAAAAAATTTACAGGGAATATAACTGTATAACGTTCTTATTAAATACGCGACTTGAAATTCAACTTCAGCCTATTTGTTTTTACGCGTGCTATGACTAGTTATTTTCTCTTTACTTCCTGATGTAGAGAAACTATTATTATTAAATCACTTAAATAATTAAATTATTATTTTCAAGTTCGAATGACCGATTTGTCACTACGATGGGATTTTAATACTTTTTACTTTATAAAATTCTCTCTCATGCATCAAGAAATACATTCTTAAAAATCTTTCATTTGATAGCGCATCCAAAAATGGAGACAGTTGCTCACTTCCCCAATTTTTTAATCGCAGAATTTCATTATATAAACTGATACGAATTTTGATTTCTTAATTTTTTAATGCCAAACAAACAAAAAATAAATAACTATCTTTTTCTGTCTTTTATTCAAAGATTATTGGTTTTGATCCCAGTCAGGATGACTTTTTTGGAGAGATGTTACGAAGAATGGTCAGGTTTTGGCATGTTTGACAAACTATAGATTTCCCACGTTCAAGCTTTAAATTTATAGCGTTATACTACTCAGCAAAAGACAGTTATTTTATTATTTTGATATATTTCTATAAAACAAAAAATTACTATTAGGATGCATTTCACGTTTTGTACATCAAAAAATGTTCTTTATCTTTCCCTTCTCCTTTACTTTACATCTTCTTTATTTCTTTCTTGACAACAGACCTTAATTTATTTTATCTAAATATCATTGATTGTTTTTCAAGATTTCTTCTACTTGTTCTGCATTTTACATTTCAACTGGATATTATTATTGTAAATTGTATGATGTCAATGTAAGAAAGGTTTCAAAAGTTGGATTAATCTTACTAGGAATAGAAAAGGATTTTATCACGTTAAAATCAATTTTATTGGCATAGTCATTGAAGAGGCTGGTGATTTGAATGGTTTTAAGGTTTCAAAATTTTATGTGCATAATTTATTCCATCCATCATTGTGATTGATCCAATTTTTCCCTACTTGAATATCCTTTATGATAATTTAATCAGATAGACCTGTACATTTTTTGTTACCAATAATTTAATTTCAGATTGTTATGTAACACTCTACTTGGATAACTATACTTCATTATCTTTCATTTTAAATAGAATTACTGAAGTATTTTAGTGACGTGATTTATTTTCTAATGTTTCAGATTATTATAAGGAATGCTTAGGGCTGTGTCCAGAGGCTCAATTCATGGAAGGTAGAAGGGAGGAAGTATAAAACAATATGTATTTATTGTTAGGTATCGCAGTAGTCAACGGTTGCAGTTGTCCAGGCAAAAATTAAAAGTCACTCCTGGAATGGTTTACCAGATTTTAAAAAACAAGCATCCCTTGCCAAACTTTCTGGAGAAGGTGAGATAAGAAGAGGTTTTTTTCACTGAGCTGAATATGAAGTAGTGCATAAATAAACCAAACCCAGAAAATTATTGATCCTTGATCTTGTAAGTGTCACCAGACTTTATACTCTGTTCATCACAGGAGAGGTCTTATAGTAAATATTTTTACTCACAGAGAAGGCAAATCAGAATAATGTCTTATACCTCATATGTGTTTTATATATATATATATATATATATATGTCAGACCCATAAAAAAACAAGGACAGATAGTGTAAAGCAGAAATGTATCCTTTTTTGTGATACAATGCATTATGTACAATGCCTCATCTCAGTACTGGAACATAAAAATGACAATTGGTCATCCTGCTAATTAACACCCTGGTCAAATGCATCAAGTTCTCTCTCACTGAATATTACTTTTAAAAGTCCTCTATTAACTTCATCACATAAATGTAAAAATAAAATGCAGTAAAAATGTTAACTCTTTCCCTCATGCATATCAAGAAAAAGAAACATATCTCACAAATACACTCTATATTATTAGTGTCAGATAGATTCACACGTGACTTCAAATCATCATCATGCATTATAATAACAATATTTTTATAAATAAAGTGATGCATTTGAGCTGTGGTGCTATCGATGAGTGGTGAATATTTCATGGAAGAAGAAAATAACCAATGAAGAAGCATTACAAAGGATTGATGAGGTGCCATGTTTATGGAGCTTATTAAAGAAACTGTGAGACAACTGGATTAGGACATGTACCACGGCATACCAGTTTGTTGCACACCATAATAGAGGGCACAGTTTAAGGAAACAATGCAAGAAGAAGATCAATACTAGGGTATATTGAAAAAACCACACAGGATGTTGGATTCAAAATGTACATTGAAACAAAGAGATTAGCAGCACAAGATAGAACTACCTGAAGAAGGAAGACTGCTGCAAACCAATCCTAGGATTGATTATTAAAAGAAATAGAATATTATGGTCTTAAAAGTTATCACTTAAAAACAGGTCTAATCTAGGTCTGAGTAATTGATCAAATAAAAAATCAAATTAAGCTACTCTATTAATAGTGCAAAAAAGTTTATAGATCAAATAACCTCTATTTGACATTCTAAAGGTGCCAGTTATTTAAATAGACCCACATCATAATTAGCAAAATTTAGATTTATTATAAAATCAAACTTGAACGAAACTTCACTTTCTTTTTGTCTGGATGGATGAGAAATCTGCATTTTGATAAAAGGAAAAGATTGAATATAGGAAAACTACTTAATTATACTGCTACCAATTGTGGTCTAAGGCTTTCCAGGATGCGGGAATATGCAAGCATTAATTTTTATCCTCACTTTTCTAGCTAATTTTCTTGAATTTCAGAAGAAAAATACTTTGATGAGTAAGATATTGACATAAGCTATACATCATTAGACCACAATAATACAATACTTGTTGATGATGAATAAGTGAGAATATTTTCAAATTGTCTGTACAAAAAATTCATATATATAATTTTTATTTAAAAATCTTCCCCTTGTTATAAGGAAAAAAACTTGCAGTAGAATCACTAGAAATTTCTGCAAAATAAAAAACCATCAAGAAAATTCATCCATTTCATACACAGTGACAATACATAAAAAATGAAAAAAATGTGGAGTGAGTTTAAAGCCTCTTTCATTGTTGAAGTTAATTAAAAACCATCATAAAAATTGATATAACTGATTTTGGACTTCCAATACCAGCAGCAGTATCTACTTAATTTATTTTCAGGATATTGTGCTATTTCGATTATGCTATACATCCAATATTTTATATTTAATTAAGCATTAATAATAGTAAGAGCTAAATTATTAAAAATAGATAGCATTTATCATAAAATATTTGTGGATTTTTACTCCCAGAAAAGTGTAAATCAGTAAAAATAAACACAAAAAATTAGAAAATATTCTTCTTGAAATTAAATTTATGTAAGGAAGGTATAAAAAAATTCTTTGGAAGATATAAAAAAACCTCAGAAGGGATGGGATGGAACTGACTTTTGAAATTTTATAGAAAATTTATAGACATCTAACATCATACTAACCTACACCAGTATGGTAAGTTAATTCCAATATAATTGTTTACCTTGGAAGATCTGAAACAATATTTTCTAAATTTTTAATAGTTTTCTATTTTCTTCATGAATTACTTGAAAATATATTTTTAACGAGTTCTTTGTAGCACTGTACATATATGATAAACTGATTCTGATACCAGAAGAGTATCTATATTTCCACCCACTCCTACATCAATCACCTACCTGTTCCTTATCCTTGATATTAACAAATCAATAGTAGGACATGTCATACAATTAATGTGTGCTGTTGCTAATATTTTCATTAATAGAAATTCTGAGGAAAAGTTTTTGTATGTATGTTTAAAAGTAGACTAAAGCAGTTAACGTTTATCTTGCATGTTTAACATCAGAACCTAGGTTACCTAGGAAAAGGAATTGTGAAAATGTAATTAAAATGTTGAATTTCAAAAAAGTTTGCATTTTGCCATGGAAAAGATGCCATTTACCTACCACCATTCTGGTTTTTACTTCATTTATTCACTATCACTCCTACAGTCGCAGTAAATTGTTTCAGGTGTATAAACATAGAGAACTTACTACGTAGCCTTCTTTGGGTACTGCTGTTGAGTAAAAACAAGTGTTTCATCGTTTCCCTCCTTTTACACAACGATACTGAAATGAAGTTGAATTTAATAAAAAACTAAAATACACTGTATAAGTATCATATGTAATATTATTTAGAACAATACACACTGGATAAAATATGATGCTTTGATACACCGCATATTATATTTTATCATCATTGTATGTTCTATATAATGTAGATAATTTAGGACTAAATACAAATATGAGTACTAATTTTGTTGTAGTTTTTATTTGATGTATGATAAGAGAGGTATACATTTTATGGTGTATATGGCATAAGAATTTCATAAAACAAGAGTACACACTGTTCAACATCACATAAACAAATAAATATATTAACATACATATGTCTATGTATATATATATATATATATATATATATATACATATGTCTATGTATATATATATATATATATATATATATATATATATATATATATACATATGTCTATGTATATATATATATATATATATATATATATATATATATATATGTGTGTGTGTGTAGGTAAGAGTGTGTCATGTGTGTAGATTATTGTCTGTGCCGCATACACAGTTTTGAGAATTATCTCATATATTAATGATATCTTTATGTTTCATACAAAACTATAACATAACAGTTGATTAACTAAATTATCAACTAGTAATCTACATATATTGGTAGTTGCTAAAACATCACACATGAGTGCTGAACTGATTTTTAATGAAGTTTATTTACGAGTATCTTAATCTGAAATCTAAACTTTTCTTTTGGATCAAAATATTAACAGAAGACTTATTTTTCTTAATTAAAAATGGGTTTCTTGGGGTTTGTCGCTAAAATACATTTACAAAAGAAACTTATTTATTTTTAAACTTATTTATCTTTTTTGTGTAAAAGTGAGAACTGATAAAAAAATTAAATATTATAAGATACACTTCTTAGCATTTTTAGTAGGATATTCACCTCTCTCCTGGTTAAAGTAATCCAAATCTTATGAATAAATTTTAATAACTTTTGAAGATCAAAAAGTAAACCAAATATAATTTCAAAAACTTTTCATAGAATATCTTTTAGACCATAATTTCACCTGTTGACAAATTTTTTATGGTTAGACTTAAAATATTTTATAACAATAATAAAATGCTGGCAATTAATAATTAACTTTTTGAGGCAAATTTTTTTCAAAGTTTAACGGGGATTTACCTTCTTGATATATTGCAAAGTTGAAGAATGCTAGATAATTCAGCTGGATTAAAATAAACCAATTAATCATAATTTTAATAAACCCTCAATAATGTTAGACAGAGATCTTATTCATTTTAAAATAATCTAAAATAATACTGTAATGTAGCCGTAATTTTTTATTTATTTAATAATAGATATTTTTCATTCTATCTACATAATATCATATAACTAATTTAAATGCTGGTTTCACTATTGATTTATACATTAACCAAATTTGTATAGGTATCAGTTAAATCCATCCCAAGCCCTTATATATATTCCGAAAGCAATTTTTGACTATAAGACTTCTTCAATAAAAGGATTTGAATAATAATGACTTTGTAGATTTTCACCAACAAAAAGAAAATGAAACAGTCTTTCTCAGAGAACAATTAATTTAATAATTTTTTCTAAAAAAAACTGTTATTTTTCTAACTGAACACCCAAATATTGATCAAATCTGATGTGGTACCTAATGAATTTGGTATAACTCTATCAAAAAATGTTCTGTCTAGGTATGTGTCTCTTTTCGGCTCTGAAAATTCTTTATCTCCCCTTCTTGTGACTACCAGTGTCCAGCCAGTCTAACCCTGTAACATAATTAAACAATTTATGCATACTACTTTTTTTTAGGTATGAAACACTTCTTAGTTATACATAAGTATGTATGAATGAATACGTATATGAAAGTATGAGAACATGTTATGAGTACAAGTCATGTGTAATGAAACTTCATAAAATTAACTCGGTGAATAATACTGTATTCTATGAAATAAGGACTTAAACTTGACATAATACTTGTATTTGTTTTAGATTCATCCATATTAAAATAAACTGGATATTAGCAACTGTTAATCGTTTATAAAATAACTCATTGTTAAAAGTAAATTCCTTGTTTTCATTTTCTTTTTTTTTTGTTTTGTTTGAATATAGGTAGAAAATTTCTTATCTTAACAGTTATTAATCTTTATTAAAACAGCCCTCACAATTAGGATTATTTGGATAGTTCATCACTTACTTTTGTTCTGAATTTTTTTATTATGATTTAATAGCGGGCATGTTGTAAATAAGTAAAATATCTTTTCAAAATTGATTAACAATCTAGTCGAATTTTAATATTTAACCAATTCAATGCTTAAAATAATATCACTTTGCTTTTAGTCTTAACCGATAATATTTATTAATCCCTTAGGGTTAACATTAAAAATTTGTTTAGTGACACTAATCAAAATGCATAATTTCTGCTTATCTAAAAAACTGGAAAAACGGACATTATTCGGTCAATCTTGTATTCTTATACATTGGAGGATGGTTTGTTTTAAGATGATTTATTTAGAAATACCTAGGACTTCTCTTTCCCAATAGTGAGTTATAACTGTGTTAAACCTTTACATAAAAACATTTTTAAAATAATAAATATAGATATATGATTCCGGGGAATGAATACTTTTTAATTACGTCTATACAGAGTATATCGCGAAGTTCTCCCGGGATATTTGAACCTCTTCTACTCGTGAAAATAATGGAAAAAGTTCATATAAACATACGTCCTAAAATGCTTCGTTTGCGAATTACGGCTAGTGAAAGAATTCGCTCGGATTTCAGTTACCCCGGTGAGAAATGAGGTCGTACTGAAATTTTTAGAACTTTAATTAAGAGGCAGAATTAATCATTTATTTTGATTCTTGGTTTAAAAAATCGAATAAAATAGGTTCCATCTCTAATTTTTGAGAAATCTGAGCTGAAAACCAATAAATTGGGGTAAAAACCCATTTTTTATTTTTGACATCAATAACGTTAAATGGGTAATAAACACAGAAAACATTGAACAAATCTTATAGAAAATTTAATTTTGAACATAATGGTGTAAGATAAGTTGAATAAAACAAAAAAAGCTAAAAAATTCATATTTTATTTAAAAATATTACATTACTACATTTGTCATTAAAGTACATATTTAATATCAACAAAAACCAAATTCTTTTTTTGTAATTTGGAAAATTTGTAAAAACAAAATTTACTGTTAAAAATTTCTATTAAAAAATTTAAAAAACTTGAGATTATACAAAAATTGTAAAATAAAAATTACATACATAATAATTTTTTATTAATGAAAAAAGTACAAAAAGAAAATTCGAAAAATTATTTCTAATTCACCGATAAAATAACAACACCTGATCAAAAATGCGTAATACTGTGTAATGTTTAAATCATTCTGTAGGTACATTAATTATATCAGGTACTGTGAACTGTGCTGTTCTTAGCGAAGGTTTTCTGTGAATTTTAGTTTGAACGTGATAGGTTTTCCATTGAAGTAATGCTATACTTATTTACAACAGAGGAATACACAAGTATGGTATTTATTTTCTGTGTAATGGTAATTCTACAGTTGCTACAGTAGAATATGAAATTCGTTTTCCGAATCGAAGGATTCCAGATCCCAAAACAATTAGCGCGACTTTTCGCAGTCTTAGGGAACAAGTTCACTATCTAGTATTCGTACCGTTTACGAAATATCTGTTCAACTCGACACTGTTATTGAAGAAATTATTAACGATGCAGTTTAGCGCAGTTCATGCGTCACTACACGACGTCTTTTTAAGCGGATCGGAATTTTGGATTCGATGGTTTGGAGGACTCTTAAACAAAACAAGTTTTATCTTTATCATAAACAACCAGTTCTACATCTACACCCAGGAAACGGTCCGTTTCTCTAGGAGTTCTGTAACTGGTGGAAAAAAAATCGACAACACTACAAGGATGTTTCATTTACCGAAGAGGCAAATTTCACTCAAAATGGCGTCAACAAGTTACGCAATGAGTATACATAAGCAGAAATAAATCCTCGTGAAACGGTAGAAGGCAATTTTCAACACCGATTTAGCGTCAATGAACGGTGCGGCCTTTTTCACAATTACTGTTTGAACTGTTCATATTACGTGGTCGCTTAAATTCTGAGGTCTATTTGTGTTTTCTTCAAGAAGACTTGCCTCAACTGTTTAAAGATGCTCTAGTACTGCTAGATCCTCTAGTACCGAGATGCAAAGTATACTTCCAGCACGATGGCGCCACCTCCCACCTCTCTTGTGACGTTTCCACTCACGTAAATCACAGTTTTCCTAATAAATGGATCGATCGTGGAAGTCCACGTTCCTGGCCACCAAGATCGCCTGTTCTAAAACCTTTCGATTTTTACGTCTGTGGATGAATGAAAAATATTGTATACAAAACAAAAATACATTCTCATGAGGAATTAGTTGTCCGCATTATGAATGCCGCATTATGGATACGGTTGAGCAACTTAAAGACGGTCATGAAGAACTAAATAGAGCAAAAAAGTAAGTACAAAAGCGTGCCGTTTTCAAAACATGTGTTGAAAATGGCTAGCTCATTTTTGAAAATTTATTTTAAACTAGTACGTATAAATGCATTTTAGTCTAGCACTGTTTCTAAATATTCGATTTAGTTAAATAAATACTCGAATTTTTCTAACTTTTCTTTGTTTTATTAATTTATCTTACACAATTTTATTCAAAATTAAATTCTCTACAAGTTATGTTTAAAATTTTTATGTCTTTATTACCCATTTAACAAAATTATTGTATGTCAAACATAAAGAACAGTGTTATTTACCTTATTTACTTGGATTTAACCCCAGATTCCTCAAAAACTACTGTAGATACGGTTCTGGGACCTATTTTATTCGATTTTTTCAAGTCAAGGACCATCAGAAATTACTAATTCTGCTCCTTTAATTAACGTCCTAAAAATTTCAGTACGACCATATTTCACCGGGGTGACTGAAATCCGAGCGAAATTTTTCAGTAGCCGTAATTAGCAAACGAAGCATTTCAGAACATATGTTTATATGAACTTTTTCCGTTATTTTCCGGGGTTATGAAAATCCCGGGAAAACTTACTTGTAGATTCTGTGTAGTCATTAAAAAATGGCTACTGTAAAGGAACTGTCTAACATGAAGGAGGTTAACATTTTGAGAACAGGCGAGCCAGTTATATTTTAATGTTGTATGCTCATTATAGTCTTCCGACCACAACTTTGTTTTTGTGATCTAATTTATAAAATATCCTTATCTAGGAATGTAGCTAAATACTCATTACAAAAACAAGGACTATCTGCTTATTGGCTAGGATTCAAAAAAATTACTCAAGATATATATATATAGGCTTCCATAGTGTCATACGAATCAATGATTAAAATTTTAAACAATAGAATATAGGTAAAAATAATAAAAATACATAATTTCGGCCATTTTTAAATTAGTCCCTGGTTGTTTACTGCGCCCCCGTTTCATTATTCAGTATATAAATGATACGAAGACTAATACTGGTAATCCCATGAAATTTTACTCCTACTGCTTCATAATAAAAAGTATAACTTTCACCTATTCCTTAGTTGCTCGTTATTATCACAGCTGAAACGTGTTAAAATAAATATAATAATATTATATGTCAACCGACTAAAAACTCCCTCACTTGTACTATTATAACCAACTAGTTTTAAATACACCGTTTAAACCTTTTGACCTACTTATAATTATCATCACCGTTAGATTATTTACGCATTACTTATTTACTTGTATAAGCGGAGGTCTATGTTAACCATTAAATGGTAGTATAGTTCAGTAAGGTTATAATTATATTCATTTCATAATTTATTTTATTTTTTTATTTTCTTTTACAATAAAAACAGTTACTCTTCAATCAGTTTAATGTCAGTTGAGTGTAATTTAAGTAG
The DNA here is from genome assembly GCF_047948215.1 of Lycorma delicatula. Lineage (NCBI taxonomy): Eukaryota > Metazoa > Arthropoda > Insecta > Hemiptera > Fulgoridae > Lycorma > Lycorma delicatula. The sequence goes on from NC_134457.1 coordinate 173,244,976, forward strand.
CTATTTATAGATTAAAATCTTTTTTGTAAGGTGGAAGAGGAGGGCTATTGTACAGTGTAAACTTATAGATGCATTATCCTTACAACCTTTTTTCGGTACATCATACAATGAAATGCATCCTTAAAAATGACCCCAAAAAGTACAAGATAATTGTTCTTAAATGTAAAAAATAATTACTTAAATGTAGATAATTGTTTTTAAATGTAAAATAACAAATTTTAAACAAATCCGTATAAATTGGTTTTTTAACAAGTTTTAATGATTAAAGTGAGAGTAAAGTTTACATTTAAACATTTTTTTAATGAAATTTCATGTTAAAATGGGCTAAGTCGCGGATACTATTTATCATCTGCATCCGCGACTACAAAAAAAAATCATTAATCATTTACGTTACATATTTTATACAGTTAAATTTACAAACGTTGCCTATTATAACTAGGTTTTAACATAAAAACTAGGTATATTTTGCTAAAAGTTATTCTCTAAATATGTTTTGCCATTTTTGTATTTTTGTTAAGTTTATTCCAAGAAAAAATTCAGTTAACGACTTTGATTAAATCCAAATGAACTGGGAATCAATACGAGTAGATGATAGCAGATAAATATTTCCTTATCGATTGTTGTATTCAATTTGTTGCATTTGTATAATGTTAATCTATTATTTAGATGATTAATTTTATTATTTAGATGAATAGATTAATTTCATTATTTAATATTTATTTTGATGTTTTCTTAAATCTTCTTTTTTTTAATTTACTCCAAAACTGAGAAGGATAACCCTGTAAGTGGAAGATACAGACAAATAATTTTTATACCTAAAATATTAAAACAAAGATAGCAATGAACAATGAAAAACCTTTTTTCAAAACACCAGTACCTCAATAACATCGTTTTCAGAATTCGAGGATTCACTGTTATTTTTGCCGGAATATATCAAGTTCCAGGACTGAAGTATCCTTTCGTACGAAAAAACCACATAATTATTGTATCTGAAATGAACTAAGTTCTCTTTCACATGTTTACGTACCATATTTTTTTAAAGTGTTCTTAAAGTGAATTTTACGTGAAATGGATGTCAAACCGAAGTTATACTTCTAAGCTATTAATACGTCAGACCCCTTTCTTGTGTCTGATGTACTCAATCATTGCATAATGCGCAGTCGTTTTCATGAACAATTAAATAAATTTTTATCTAATTCTATTCGAAGGTACTTCTTTTAAAGATGAAATATTGCGAATAATGTCTGCTATCAGTATTACAGCAAGCATAACTGCGCAGCCAATCTTTCTACTGCTCAACTCAGGTATTTTCTGCAGTTTAGCGGGTACGCAGTTGCGTAGATATACCTGGGAATATAATTTTTATTGCCGGTTCTTCGTAGTAAATAGTGTTTTAAAACCATCCTTTATAAATCATCCTCTCAACTAATCTTAATTGAAAACACGAACACAAATTTACAAAACAGAATAAAAATTTTAAAAACCTTATATGTTCATCATTTTAGTGTTCAAATAGTTTCCTGCTAAATTCAAAATTCCATTATTAAAATTATTGAAAAAATTCAACCCTGGCTTTGGAAACGTTTTATTTTCCAATTAAAGCCGCTCAAAAATTTTCCTCTTTTTGGCCTCAGATACCAAATAACGCTGTTCTACTTTAACGTGAACGCAATTTATAAGGCTAAATTTATTATTTTTCAAGTAATTTTATATTAATTCACAAGTCGACCCAATTTCATTCATTGATATTTTTTGAGAAATTCCTGAGATGTATTGAAAAAATAGCCAAAAATATAACTTTTTTACCTTTTTGAGAAAAAAATTCAAAAATGTTTCCAATAAATCTTGTAACTATTTAAATCTGAACAAATTTGTGTAAAAGAAGAATCATATAAAAAACGTTGACTGGTCTTAACTTGAAAATAAAGCATTTTTAGTTCCATGATTAAACAACCTTTGTTACATTAATGTTGAGTAATGCAGAAGTAATGACCATGACCCTGACCAACAAAAATTACATAAGTAATGTTTGGCAAGAAGCTCCTGGAGTAGTCTGATATAACTATATAGAACCATTTTATATGACATGCAGTAATGCAGAGACAAGTTTCTATAAAATAACTACAACATAAACTTTCGTATATGTATCACTTTTTTGTATTAATGGATTTGAGCAAACTACGATAATTTGCTCAAAAAAGTATTGTACTTGCTCAATACAGTCAGTGAGATGTAATTCAAGTTCAATAAGTTTGTTTCAAGATTTAATTTAAATGAACTATTGTATCAAACTAAATACAATAGTAATACATTGGAAACTAAGAAAATGTTGAAAAATAGCTCAAAAAGATTTTACTTAAAACCTAAAACTAGATGGTCAATTTTGTTGTGAAACCATCACCAATAGTAGATAATATGGAAATAATATTCGTAAGAAAATTAATAAATAAATGAAAAAATAAAAAAATAGAAATTTTAATTGACAACTTAACAATACTAATAAGCATAATTGTTCATATTTTATAACTGTCTAATTTTTTAATTTAATTTAATTTAATTGTCTAAATTTACTAATTTTTTCTTACGACTCTTCCATCAGAGTCTACTGATTATTGTTATTTAACAATTAAAATACCTATAAAATTTTAGATTTTAAGTAAAATGTTTGGGCACCGTTTTTGAATTTTCTTGTTTTCCAATTCAATTCAAAAACCTTTCAGCATATTATTAATTGTATTAAATATAGTAAGTTTGAAAAAAGAAATTTATTAAACATTTGTACAAAATTATCCAGTAAAAGAAAAAGAGGTAAATAAGTAAATAAAGGATCAGGTTAGCTAATTTTTGTAAAGGTTGGTTTGGTTTCATTCACAACTCACAGAAAGGAAACATCAGTAAATAATTACTTCCTTAAATATTTGGTCCCTCTCTTATCCTTGCTTTAACTCTTGTTTTATATCTTTGTATTTACAAAAAAAAAATGAGCAGTAAAATAAAATAGATAAAATTAATGACAAATGATAAGATTTTTCCCATCAAATTAGGTATAGCTAAGAATAAATCAGTTTTGTTATGTAATCCCTTGATAATTATTGATAAAAAGATAATGCTACCTATTTACTATAGGGTTATTTTATTTCATAAATTTTTATTTGCAATATAATCAAACAATTTATAATTAAGAAATAATTATACATTCTCATTCATTCTTCGACAAAGATTTAGTTTTTTAATTTTGGACTTTCTACCATTTTGGACATGTTAAGCCTATTGGTAGAAGTAGAGTTAAGGAATTCATTCTTTTGTGCACATCAGTAATGAATCTATTTCCAAATGGAGTAATCCTCTGTTTTTATAATTATTTGACCACTAGCATCATTGTTATTTTGTGCATAATTAACAATCAGTTTATTTATTATGGTACCCATTTATTTGTATTTATAAATTTTTATCAATAACTTGTGTAATCAGATTAAAGTTTACTTGATGTTAGATGTTAATGTTTACCTCTATAAGGAACAGAACAAGAAGGCATACATTTTAAAACACCTACTGATGAATGTCGTAATAATGTAATATTCCATTCTGTTATGAAAAACAATTCCATAATTAACAATTAATTAAAACAGAATATTCAATGCAATATGCATTTTCCTAATATTAATAAATAAAAAAAATTAAGAGCATAAAATTAGATCTAGTAAATATTACATTTTTTGAGAAATAGAAGTATTCATTTTGAGGAATAACCACACACTTCCTTCCGAGTGGTGGATTTTTTATTTTAATCTACCAATGTTTTATTAATACAAACTAAAACAATAGTAGAAAGAAAGTATAAATATATTTTTTTAACAATATATTTTTTATCATAAAAGAAATTAAAATTAGAGTATATTTCATGATAAAAACATGAACTCTACTCATTTCATTTGTTAAATGAAATAATTAAACAGATTAGCAAACAATAGATAAAGAATATAATTTATAATAAAAAGGAATATTTTTTTGTAAAAAGTAACAAATTCAGATTTTTTGGATATTGTAAAATAATTTTTGAAATTTGCTATTCTTTTGATCATAATGATGGGCTGTGATATTAACTTTAAAATGCTATATTGGGTAATGACAAGTCAAAAATCTGTTTAATAATTTATTTCTGCATATTTTAATTTGTTTGTGTAGTTTTTTCAGTGTTATGATTGTTGCAATTATAATCAGTTACTGAATTAATCAATTATAAATAATTAAAAATCTTTTATTATAAAAACTTGATTCATAGTAAAAGTTCATAATTTAAAAAAAAAACTTTCTGACTATGAAATTTCAATTCTGTGAAGGAATAATTCACAATACCAGTAATAAGGATAATCTACCAGCCTTTTATTCATTGTTTTCTTTAAAAAAGAAGAATTTTCTAAATTCCAGATCCTTAGAAAAGAACATTAAAAAACTTAACCCCAGTGATCTAGAAAGACTCCTTGCTCTTATCTAACTAATTATATAGAATCAACCTAATTCTTGAATAGTGATATAAACATCCACACCAGTAGATGTTAAAATAAATTTTTTTATCAGTTAAATTGTATAAATTAATTTTGTTTTTGTAAAATCAAGAAAAAGTATATGACGTTCAAAACAAGATTTTTAGACATTTATCATTTGTTAAACTGATTTTAACAATAAATGAAGTACAACTGGCCCATATTGTTACGGACCAAATATATCTTTGGTAATGTCCAATTATCACAAATATTTTTGGGAATTTTCAGTATATTTTTTCACATCTTAAATATATAAATGACAATGTATAAACTGTGCATTTGAATTGTGAGAGGGCAAGAAAGAATAGTAGGTGATTATTATGAGAAAGGCAGGATTGTGGCATTCGGTATTTGGACATAACACTACAATCCGAATATCCTATCAGCATAATTTTCACCCTTACAAATGAGGACAAAGATCGTGTTCCTTTGAGAAGCAGGTAGATAAAATGTATCTTTAAGTTTACATTGTTTCTCAAACTAGCAATGTAAAAAAATATGCTTGGAAAACACAAAAAAAAAACTGGGAAGCAATGATCATTACACAGGTAAAGAAGAGAATTCATTAATTTTTCCAAATTAAAAAAAAGATTGAAAATTAGAGTACTAGTAACTATATAAAAATTTACTTCTTCAAAGCTTAATTAAAATAATGCCTAATAAGATTTATCCCTATTAGAAACTCTTTATTTCCTGAAAAATGAATTTTGAGCTTTTTGCTTAATGAGTTTTGTTAGCGCATTTCCAAAATCTTTAAAAAAGGGTTGGTTGCTTTGAGAGAAAATTATATTTAAGCTACAAAATTACATTATATATATTTTTTTCAGATGCAAATACATTTTTATATTGAACCAATGCCTTACTATGAATTAATGTTCTTTTATTCTAAAATTATATTTAAGTATTTATCAAATAAAGGTGATAGAAAAATAACTTTTTAAAAACCAATTTTTAAACAGACAGTATGTTTAATAAATATTTGTGAAACCAATCTACATAAATATAAATGAATGAAAGCTGTACATTTGGATATCACTAATGAATGGTTTATTCATTTTTAATTCAACATATATTTTGAATCAAGACTAGTTTGCTTCTGGACTTGACTCAAAATTAGTCTTTGCACCGATTAAAATATTCCGAAGTGTGTGACATCCTCTATTCCTACAATAGGAAAACATTAATAAAAACAAAATAGTCAATGTCTTTTGTTTAGAACACTTTCTGATTTATGAGCAGTTTTTGTTATATAGTTTATGGCAACTGGTTTATATTCAATGTTCATTATTATGAAGGTTTGTAATAAATAATAACGTGATGTTATTGTGTTTATTTCTTATTTTTAATGAAATGTTAGTTTTTTCCTTTTTGTCTGTTTTTTCAATTCAAATTAATCTTAAAAAAGTATATCTTTCATTGAGAGAAAGATTTCCTTTTTGTAATTTGTCCATAGCTCTACCACTTTTTTAAATTTTATTTCCATTTGTTTCTTTCCTTTCTGGAGCTAACATATATATAAATAATCTTAACTGTGGTGAATATAAATTCACACTTATGAGAATATTTTTAATTCCTTAGAACTTCTTCCACATGAATCATTGGGTTTCATTATTAATAATTTGTATAATTTTCTTTTGAATGGCAAAATGCCCAAAAACCTTATAGTATTATTTATTTATGAGTTAATTCAGAAATAGTATAATATTATGAATACTTTTATTCATAATAGTGCATATTAACTTCAGTGACAAATGTGAACTGATTTATTGATCTTGGCTTTTGCTTTTGGTATTTTATTTATACTTCACACCCTTCAATTTATAGATTCCTTGAGAAATTATGATGTTACAGTTTGCAAAAAAGTTGTTATTTTTTTATATAAATTTAACTTCTTTCATAATTTAGCAATAAACCATTAGCTTAAAAATCACTCATTCACTTGGGAAACATTAATTTACTTAGCTTCTAAGACCTGCATCATAGTGAGCTGTTATCATTTTTGTATATCATCTGCAAACATAATTAATTTAGACTGTTTCTTGTATAATGACTATAAACTCCCAACTCATTGCCATGAAAGTAATCCTTCCATGACCTAGTAGGATTGGTTAGCCTCTTATCTTACTGCTCTTTCTTTTCCATATCTAGATGCTGCAGTAATTTTCCCATCACATTCGTTTATAACGATATCTTTGTCATTTTAGTAAAATTTAATTTAAAAGTTTTTTCATTCAATTTTATGATTAAAATTATTTTTTTATTACTTTTTCTATCAATAATTAATCAGACTGATCAATTAAATATTACAATTAATAATGAAAAATATTTAAAATAATTAAACTCTAAGTTTTTCAAAGATTTAAATATGTGTAAATTATATTAAGTAATGTTATGTTTAGAAACAGATGAATTAAAAAAAACATCCAGTTTCATAATCTAAGCTTTATACGTTACTATCTAAAAACTTACACAATTGTCTTTAACACAAAAACAGTATAGTAGACATGTTTATCCATTAAATAACAATTAAGGGAGTGACAATAATGATAAAATGAGCTCCAATAAATAAAATATTGAGCAAAAAGATATTAAGAAGGAAGATTGTTCTTGCCAAATATAAAAATGAATTACTCTTGTTTTAATTACAAACAGGGGGAAAACCTGTAGGAATTGTGATATTAATTATGAAATATTTATATGCACTCTGATAATTTTTTTAAGGAACATTTTAACATTTTTCAATAAAAATATTTATATGCACCCTGATAACAATTTTTTTTAAGGAACTTTTCAAATTTTTCAATAATAATATTTTTTAGTATAAGAAAAACAACTTACTTTCTAAATACTTGGAAATTTTCTTTTAAGAGAATTTTTTATTTATTGTAGCTTTTATTCACTTTCTTCAGTGGTGGGTGTTTGATGATACCAGTTTGAGATAATTAGATTCTCATTTTTAGGAGTTAAAAAGTATGTCATCAATATTAAGAAAATTTATAACATTTTTAATATTATAATATTAATATATTAAATAATTAATTTATAATATTTATATCAGATAATTTGCTTTATATATATATATATATATGTAGTATATTAAAAATAAATTATATTTATTTAGATTGGAACTCTAGGGTACAGAATTTAATGCAAAATATTACTTTAGATAATCCATTAACTTAGTTCATACTACGTAGAAAAAAAAAGGCAGTATTTCTGTATTAAATACTTGTATATATATATATATGCACACTGTAAATGTAATGCATCAAAATTTTGATTGAATTGAATGTTAAAAAAATTTTGATGTAATTGATCTAATTTAGTAGTTTTAGTTAGTTTCTCTAATTTATTTAAAATGTATATTTGTTTGTTCTATAAAGGCAATATATTTTAATAATAAATCCATAAGATAACAATCAGTAATTTATAAAAAAAATAAAAGAAGAATCTAACAAAAAGCAGTGACATCAACAAAAAAAATTACAATGAAATTGTAAACCGTATGGTAAATGTCTCAAAGATCATTTCTTCTGCTCAAAAAAAAAATTCTATAATTTAAATAAAACTGTTTTTAACAAATTGATACTGATATCAAAAAAGGTTAAGAGACTACATTTTTATTATCAGAATTTGTTAAAAAAAATACATATTTAATATATATAATAGACAATAATAGATAATACACAATGTTTAAGCATTCCAAATTTCTGAATTATTTACATGCTGTTTTTTTATTGGTAAATCATATAAAAAACTATCATTCCCTAGAATATAATTAAAAATATGCAATTTCTATAAATTTAAAAAAAATAAAAATAAAATTTTTAGATAATTATAAAATGAATAAATCACTTAAATTATTTTAATAATTTTATGGCAGTCGTAAACTTCATCAAATTATAATTATTTTTTTTACCTTTATCAGTTTGTAAATATCAAAGGTCTTATTGATTAACTAAAAAGCTGTTTACAATGTATTTAATGTAAAAACCATTTACAAATTAACTAACTTAAGAAGATGTATTAATTTAAGAATACAGTGTAAATTCAAGCGAGTCGTGTTACAGTAATATTATTTATATTTAATATATTGATTCTTTTGAATACTGTTGTTGATGTATTAAAAATTACTTAACCTAACATAATTGTATGGAAAAACATTAAGAAATTAATTAAATATAAAATTATTAGTAAATAGTTATTAAAATTAATGCAGAAAATCAGTGTTTCAAGTAAAATTAAAAAAAAAATCTTAATATTAATATCTTAATGTTATTGAATCATGTTTTGTTTCAATATGAAATGTATTGTAATGTTTTAAATCATTATTTTGAAATATTGTGGAGAAATTTTTCATTGAGATACATAACATCGTTAGTTTAAACTATGTTTATATAGTATAAATAGTTTTATACTATGTAAAATAAATTCTTCTTTTGCCATTGAAAGTAATATTGTTAATTATTATTTCAAGCACAATATTTTTTTTATATTTATTTGGTTAATTTCTTTCTGATTTTGTTATGTGTTAAATTTGTATTAAGAAATAATTTATTACTGAAAAACGTTTATTGACTTAATTACTTTTATTATCTTTTATACTATTTATTTATGTAATTATGTTAATTGTTATATCTTTTACAAAAGAAAATCAAAAAATATTTGAAGTATTAATTACAAATATTTTGAAGAAAAACTTTGAACTACTGAAAATATTCCCCTAGGATTGGTTAGATTGAAGTTATTCTAGGTTAACTTTTAGACTTTTAGATCTGGGTATACACCCACCGGGTTGGTCTAGTGGTTAACGCGTCTTCCCAAATCAGCTGATTTGGAAGTCGAGAGTTACAGCGCTCGTCCTAGTAAAGCCAGATATTTTTACATGGATTTGAATACTAGATCGTGGATACCGGTGTTCTTTGGTGGTTGGGTTTCAATTAACCACACATCTCAGGAATGGTCGAACTGAGAATGTACAAGACTACACTTCATTTACACTCATACATATCATCCTCATTCATCCTCTGAAGAATTATCTAAACGGTAGTTACCAGAGGCTACACAGGAAAGAGAAAAGAGATCTGGGTATACAGCCATTTCGGTGAAAATATCATCTACATTTAAAAAAGGTACTCATAAATATAAATTTTTTACATTAATGTTTGTAATTAAGAGGGAAAAATACAAAGAATGGAAGATTAAAATGAAATAAGAACAGAAAAACTAAATTATCATACTGAGGAAGATGAATAAAAATCAGTTTACTTTCGCTCTTTTTCAGTAAATTATTTATTAGTATTTCTGAGTATAAAAGTAACTATTATTTCAGTTAACTTCACTTTATATATTAAAAAATAACACATTTACCAATAGTAATAAGCAAATACTAAAATGTAGCTGAATAATAAGGTTTTTTTACTTAAATTTGTCATTAATTACAAGGTCATTTTTCAGTTAGCAGTAATAGTACTGTGTCTAGGGAAATGGGAGAAAAAAAAATTATTTTTGTGGTTTTTTTAAATTTTGTTTAATAATAATTTAAGTACACATTTTTTATTTTTTTATTTCAGGAAATAAAGAGTTTCTAATAGGGATAAATCTTATTAGGCATTATTTTAATTAAGCTTTGAAGAAGTAAATTTTTATATAGTAATTAGTACTCTAACTTTCAATCTTTTTTTTAATTTGGAAAAATTAATGAATTCTCTTCTTTACCTGTGTAATGATCATTGCTTCCCAGTTTTTTTTTTGTGTTTTGAAAGTAAATGGCAAAAGAAGAATTTATTTTACATAGTATAAAACTATTTATACTATATAAACATAGTTTATACCTATTATTACTTCTACAGTAATCCACCAGTCTTTGGCCATTTGCGTTTGTTCTTTTCTGTACAGGCCATTTACCAATGATATCTTGGTATCTTTTTTTCCTTTCCCAACTGTGCATTGAAATCCCCTAATAGAATTTTGGTATGCCTTTTGTTTATTTTGGTAGTTATCTGGTCCAATAGGTTCCAGAAGTTTTACACTTCCTTAGGGTTAGTCCTGTTTTTAATGTTTGTTGGTGCATGTGCGTTGATTAGTGTGTAGAATTGGTTTGCTGATTTTATCATTAATGTTGCGAATCGGTCTGAGTACGCTTGAAAATCGATGACTGAATCGAGTATTGTATTTTTGACGATGAAACCTGTTCCAAACTGCGGGACATTTTTCATGACTTTTTTGCCAGCAATTCCTTGGTAGATTCTGAACCCTTGTGATTCGTAGTGTTCTTGTGTGGTATTTCTCATTTCTTGTAATGCTAATATTACTATTTTCTGGTGTTCTAGTATGTTTGTGAGGTTTTTGAGTTTCCCTGTTTTCATTAGTGAATTAATGTTTAATGTCGCAAAGTAGTGGAACTGTTTTGTTTTAACTGTTTGTTTTTTGGGTGTATTCCAACGCACCGATTCATCTTTAGAAGTTTCTCTTATTTGTCCAGCTTCCCAATCCGATGGTGAGCTTCTCTGGTTATTACCAGAAGGGATATAGTTAGTAATAAAAGAACTTTCCATACTTGAACTTTCTAGGATGTTTCTTTCCTATGTTGTGGGCAAGCCCATGAGTTTACAACTTTGGAGTTTAGCCAAAGTGGTTTGATTTCAATTTAGTTCACTTATGGATATCTCCAGTTCCCATAAGCTATCCAGACGAACCACGTGGAGGCCCGAACAATTTTAAGAAAATAAGATTTTGTATTTGGAGAAGGTTTTAAAATCGTTCCGAAATCACTTCGTCCAATACGTTCACTCCATTTTGTTACAAACAAAATCAATTTTATCATCAAACAAAATCAATTTTATCATTCCACAAGAATTTATTAAATAAAAAACCTAGAGGTTTTGCTTTACGGACAACAAAAATAGTATCAATATCATTAATGGGAATTCTGGCCATGTTATCTGCAATGTTATGTTAAGTTAGATGGTTACAATCCATCTAGTAAATAATTTTTTAAAGCTGCAATTATGCGATTTTCAATTTTATTTAATAATTATCTTTACAAGTAAGTAGTTGTGTTACCTGTGAGAACAGTTATAATGAACGGCTAAAGATTTTGAGGCACATCATTAATAAACAATAAATCAAGCAAAAACGTTTATCTGAGGTGCTCCACATTCTACATCTTGAAGTTAGAACCTAAATTTACATGTGCATTTTTGTCAAAAGATAAAATTTCTACTACCTGTTGACAATTTGTGAGGTACGACTTGAAAAGAAAGTTTCTCCTCCGATACTGATACCACAACTACTAAGTAGTTTTATGGGTATAAATAAATGTTTTAAAAATATTTCAGAAAATTGAAAATGAAATTTTTTTTATCTTAAAGAATTTAAAATATTTTCCAAAAACTGGGAAATTGCTAAGTCTTGTTAGACGTTTGCTAATGGAAACAAAAATTAAATTACCTTATCAATATACTAGTACACCTGCTGTTAAGCTGGCCTGTCAGTACACTGCACAATAATATTTATCAAGAATAAACACATAGCAATATACGTAAAACATACACTTTCTTTTAATTATCACGCATTTAAGTACATTATAATACATGTCTTTCTCTGTTCAAGTAGCATTTGGATAGGTAATACAGAACATACTTTAAGAACCGATTCAGTATATGAAAAACAGAATAAAAATCCATGTATTACCATCAACCATTCTATCTATCTATATTATCAGTCCCTTTTTATTTTTTAAAAATTTATTTCTAATTAGTAAGTTTTGAGGTATCTTAATAATATTTATTACATTTTCAGATAAACTAGTAGATATGTGACAAATACAGCTTCATTTTGTAGTGAATTGAACAATAAATTATGCTCCAAAAAGAGATAGAATAACTACAGTGAAGATTAAATTAAATTGTAAAATGGAATTATTGTTTGCAATAGTATTGAATTGTAATTTACATATAAATTTATAGCAACAATATATGTTACAACCACTATATCCCCATTTTTTGTGTTTTTGTTTTCTTTTTGATCACAAAAGATATGAAGGTAAAATGAAAAGTAATAAATTTATAAGATTAAGAATTTAATATGGTACTTAGAACAAAGTAATGTTGTATGATAACAGAATGATCTCGGAGACAAATGTTAGATTTGAAGGTGTAATAAATCATGAAAGTGTATTTTATATGATATTGCTGAGAATAGATTGGAAGTGACAAATTATGTTGATGGTAGACTACCTCAACAGCAGCTGTAAGGAGAGTTCATTTTTTTCAGAAATTATAGTTTGGTAACAGAAACTTTCCCACCACTATACCTGTCATGAACAACATTGCAAAATGCCAAAAGTTTGATTTAAAATAGAATTTTTCTTTACTAGTCAATAAATAAACTGCCATGATTACATCAATTTTCAATGATTACCTCTTCATCTCATACGTTCTATTAAAATTATATTTTTTGTTTTAACTGTTAAGAATTTTATTATCACAAAATGATATCATTTATTAAAATATAATCTTAAGTTAAGGCAGAAACTACATGCAAGTGCAGGTACACAAATTTTTAGTGGATAACAAAGTAAATTATTTACTACCATAATTTACAGGTAAGTTGCAATTAAAAATCAAGCCTGAAAGTGAATTAATGATTTAAAGGGTTTTCGTCTCTGTGAGCTTTATTATCTTAACACTTATTCAAAAAAAAATATATATATATAAGTGATCTTTGTATGGTTTGAAAATTATAATACTCTAGCAGATTTAGTAAATTCTGGAAAAGTATATTGGTGGTTATAAATATCATTTCCCAACAGTGAAAGTGGAGATGTCAGTCTTACCCCAAAAAACATAAAAAACTTTCTCATGAAAATTAAACATACGTTTCTCTCTTTGGTAGATATATCAAAACCTGACACAATATGCTTCACCTCTTATATGAAGTAATTTGAAAGACTTAACCTGGAACTTCACATGTTATCCAAATTAATCGCTTCATTACTAATATTGTATTGATTATAAAGACAAATTGTTATTCATACAATGGAATTTAATTACATTCATAAGCCTCTACTTAGAGCTAAGCCTTTAAATATTATAATAAAATAAACAAAGATTAGTAGAATCAAGAATCGATGAGTTAATCCCAAGTTTTCCTAATTCTTTTAAATGTTTTCTCCCAACTTAAAAAAACCTATGAAACTTTTTTTCTTTTTCCTAGAGCCCTTCTAATCTTTCCTTACACACGTCTTCCCCTCTGTAAGAGCTGCTGGACATTCTTAAATGTACATTGATGTTACCGCTTTTCTGCATAAAATTTTTAATGGTTTTTACTTATTGCATTGCACGTTTTATATATTGTAATAAATAAATTGAAAACTCACCGATTACTGTTTCCAATCTAATTTGATGAAAATGACAATTCTATTTATGATTAAATTCTGGGATAAAAGTCCTCCATCTGACATTGCTGAAAAAGAAAACTTATAAATTTAGTTATTATTAAATTACAAATAAGTAACAAAGTCTATAAGTTGTATTGGTATAATTTTTTGTTTAATGATATTTAGTTAACACAAAATTCAATCCACCTTAAAATTATAAAATTTAACTTTATGCTTTTTGTTATGAAGAAATTTGGTGAATTAAATTATAAGTGTAAATTAATTCATCAAGACATCTAATTTTAGTCTGTTGTGCTTTTAATATAATAATTTGCCTGCAATATAAGTCTCATAAGCAGACAGATATCACTCTGTTAAGGGGCCATTAAGAAAGTAGCTATTGCCTCAGCCTAAGAGATAAATCCAGAATTTTATCAAAGACAAAGCTCAAAGATGTAATCAATATTCATGAAATCTATTTGGGCAATAAGGGATTCTAATAGACTCAAGGAATCTAGTTCACTATAATAATTAATATTTTTATGTCTCTGAAGGAGTCATAACTCAACAGATAGCCTGACATGACACATATCTATTTCCAAAAAAACGCCGAGCCAATCTTAATAAAAACTGAACATCAATAGTTAGGCTTTCTGAGGAAAATGGATATTTTAATAGTTTTCCTGATGTCTTTCCCACAAAAATTATTCATACCAGCATGAAGCTGACTAAACTGTAGCTGATATTCAGCCCTGAAATTGGTCCTTTCACAGTGTGTTGTGAAAGTGTATTATGTAAAAAAAAATTATAAATTGTGATAACCAATAATTCCTTAAAAGTAGGTTGTAAGACTCAAATACCTCTTCAAAATAATCCTGTTTTTGGAGTATCTTCGAAATAAAAACAATATGACGCCCCCCCCTCACACAATATTTTATATAACACATTATCAATGTGTTATTATGCAGTCCATGAGTAAATAATATAGATCTGAAAGAACAAGTAGTAAACAGAGAGCAGTATTCTCAGTGGGAAAAGATATCTTAATTTATCCATTACAAACCTTTTTTCCTAATATCTTCTGTATACAGGATTTCTGTCTTAAATTAGAGTCTAAGTGAAACCCAAAAACTGAAATTTAACCCTTCCTAATGTGCTCGGTTAAAAATAATCTTTGGTATTTTTCTCACTGACAACAAGCAATTTACTTTGAACCGCTTGCTTAACATTTGCTCCTATTCACCTAATTTATGCGATTCATAATTTACAGTTAACCGAATTTACATTATCTGCATACAGTGCAGAATCAAAAATCTGCAGTGAAGTGGCAAGTTGTCATTTCAGATTTAACATCTAATGTGACAGTTCAGCCGACAATAAATCAATAGATACGAGTATACCGTTAAATTCGCATAATATCAAATATGTTGCTCTTACCTTCAAATGCATCTGATGTAATGGACTGCTTGTACTAAGAATAGTAAGATTACAATATCACTACGCACAGTAAATAATTTGTCGAGCAAACAAATTCAGCTTTATATTACTGAAGTCAAATTAAGTATGCGATGTTAGTAACTAGAACACCAACTTAAGCGCTAGATATTAATTTTTACCGGTTTATTTATTTGGGAATTTTTTTATTCTTTTTTTTAGTGAAAAATATTTTATTCCCATAAAGACTTGCAAGATGTATTATTCAAAATTATTTATGAATAAATTATAATGTATAACCTATTATTATGTACAGCTTGTTTTATTGTGTTCCATTAGATCAGAATATTACACTATTTTTATACTGGCAACCGAAATGAAATTTTTATCCATTAAGAAACAACACAAGGAATAAAATATGTTAAAAACAAAACAATATCCACACATTTCAGCTAGTATGGTAAAACAAAATAACTGGTTTTTACCTGCCCATTCTACTAATTTGAAAGTGAAGATCACAAAAAAATCTAATTGTAACAACAGAAAATTATACATTAGAACAGTCTGCTGATATCGGTTCATTCATAAAAAAAATACTTTAAGGAAATGTAAGCGAATTTATAAGAAAAAGATTTCAAACATTATAAAACATCCCGTGAAAAATTAGCAAAATGTTACAAACTTAGGAACTTCGATAACATGTTAAGACCGTAAAAAAATGAGATTATTTGGAAAGATATTATAAGTATGAAAATACATAATAATTTAACAAACGATAAGCATTACTTATTTACTGAATCACACCCTCTTCCTTAACTTAATAATGCCTGTTCCTGTTCTTATCCATTTTATCAGAACTTTAAGATTGCTACTCCTACACTTTTTTATCTTCATTCCAATTTCTAGATATCTCAGTTCTCCGATAATTAATACTCATTCTCCTAATTGTACAATATCATCTGTGAATAATTTAGATTTCAATTATTTATTCTAATTTTCAATATTTCATTAGTATGATCTGAGCCCCTTTTTTTTAATCTTAAAAGGTTATGTTTTTAAGAAGCCCAAAAGTTGGACATAATAAATAATCAATAATAATTACAAGCTTAGTGTTTTGTAAAGATGCTTCAGAGAAAAATGGTTCACTCCATTTTATTACAAACAAAATCGGTTTTATCATCCCACAAGAATTTATCAAATAAAAAACCCAGAGGTTTTGCTTTGCGAACAATAAAAATACTATCGATATCATTAATGGGAATTCTGGCCACACAATTTGCAGTGCTATGTCTATCTGAGAAGTACAATGTGACAGTTTTATACATATTCTAAGTTAGATAGTTATAATCCATTGAGTGAATAATTTTTGAAAGCTGCATTGTTGAATTTTTAATTCCATTTTAATAATTATCTTTAGAAATTGAAACGGTTGTGTCATCTATGAAAAGAGTTGTAACGAACGGCTCAAGATTTTGAGGCAGATCATTAATAAACAATGAAGAAAGCAAAAAACTTCTCTCTGAGGTACTCCACATTCTACATCTTGAAGCAAGGACCTAAATTTCATTAGTATTCTTGTCAAATGATAAAATATCTACTACTTGTTCACAATTTGTGAGGTACAGCTTGAAAACCAAGTTTCTCCTCTGATACTGATACCACAGCTACTAAGTTGTTTTATCAGTATAAATAAATGTTTTACAAATACTGCACCAAACTGAAAAAGAAATTTTGTTATCTTAAAGAATTTAAAATATTTTCCAAAAACTGGGAAATGGCTATGTCTTGTTAGACGTGTTTGCTAATGGAAATATAAAAATTAGATTACCTTATCAATGTGATAGTGCACTTGCTGTAACCCTGTCTCATCAGTACACTGCACAATAATATCTATCAAGAATAAACATAGCAGTATAAGTGTACACTTTCTTTTAGTTATCATGCATTTTGAGTATGATATTTTAAGTACGTTATAATACAAATCTTACTCTGTTCAAGTAGCATTTGCATAGGTAATGCAGAACATACTTTAAGAACTGATTCAGTATATGAAAAACAGAATAAAAGTACACATTTATTACCATCAAAAGTTCTATGTATATATCCATATTATGTCCCATTTTTAAACTTATAATATTATAAGTAATATTTGATATACATATTACATTTTCTGATAAACTAGTTGATGTGCGACAAATAAAGCTTAATTTTGTAGTAAATTTAACAATAAATTAAGCTCTAAACATAGATAGAATAACTACAGTAAAGATTAAATTAAATTGTAAAATGAAATTATTGTTTGCAATAATATTGTATTGTAATTTACATATAAATTTATAGTAACAATATTTTAAAAGTTACAACCACCACATCCCCATTTTTTTGTGTTTTTTTTTCTTTTTGTTCACAAAGTTATTTAAAGGTAAAATGAAAAATAATAAATTTGTAAAATTAGGAATTTAACATAATACTAGAACAAAGTAATGCTACATTATAACAGAATGATCTCAGAGACAAATGTTACATTTGAAGGTGTAATAAAAGTATATTTTAAATGATGTTGCCGACAATAGATTGGAAGTGACAGTTTATGTCGATGGTAGGCTACTTCAACAGCAGCTGGAAGGTGAGTTCATTTTTTTTAGAAATTATGGTTTGATAACAGAAACTTTCCCACCACTGTACCTCTCCTGAACAACATTGCAAAATGCCAAAAGTTTGATTTAAAATAGAATTTTTCTGTATTAGTCAGTAAATAAACTGCTATGATTACATTAATTTTCAATGATTACCTCTTCATCTCATATGTTCTATTAAAATTATATTTTTTGGCTTAACTCTTAAGAATTTTATAATGACCAAATGACATTATTTATTAAAATATAATTTTAACCTAATTTAAGGCAGAAACTACATGCAGATGCAGGTACAGAAAGTTTTAATGGATAACAAAGTAAATTATTTACTACCATAATTTACAGATAAGTTGCAATTAGAAATCACACCTGAAAGTGAATTAATGAATTAAAGGTATTTCCATTCGGTGAGCTTTATTCTCTTTAATACTCTTAAAAAAAACAATGAAGAGATTTTTATAGCATTGAAAAATTATAACACTCCAGCAAATTTTTTTAATTCTGCATAAGAATATCGGTGGTTATAAAAATCATTTCCCAACAGTGAAAGTGGATATGTCACGCTTATCTCATAAAAACTTTAAAAATTTCCCTTGAAAATTAATCAGATCATTTCTCTCTTTGGTAGATACATTAAAACCCACCAGGATTTGCTTCTTCTCTTATTCAAAATACTCTATAAGATTTGAAATTAACCTGGAACTTTTGATGTTATCCAAATTAATCACTTCATTACTAATATTGTATTGATCTTAGAGACAAATTATTTTTCATATAATGTAATTTAATTTCATTCATAAGCTATGATATAGTGCTAAGCCTTTAAATATTATAAACAATGATTTGTAGAATCAAGAAGCGATGAATTAATCCTAATTTTTCCTAATCCTTTTAAATGTTTTCTCTGAACTTAAAAAACCTATGGAATTTTTTTTAGTTAGATCCCTTCTAATTTTCTTTACATATGTCTTCTCCTCCCTTAGAGCTGCTGGACGCTCTTAAATGTATGTTGATATTACCATTTTTCTACATAAATTTTTTAATGCTTTTTACTTATTGTATTGCACATTTTATGTATTGTAATAATTACATTAAAAACTCACCTATTACCGTTTCCTTTTCAATCTGATTTGACGAAAATGAAGATTTTATTTCTGATTAAATTCTGGGATAAAAGTCCTTCATATCAGTACTCCTGACATTGCTGAAAAAGAAAACTTACCAGTTTAGTTAGTATTAAATTATTACAAAAAAATAACAAACAAGTCTATAAGTTGTATTAATATAATTATTTGTTTAATGATGTACAGTTCACACATAATTCAATCCACAAATAAATTATAAAATTTATCGTTGTTTGTTGTTATGAAGAAATTCAAAGTGAATTAAATTATAAGAAGTGTAAATTAATTCATCAAGACATCCAAGTCTAGTATGTTGTGCTTTTAATATGATAATTTGCCTGGGAAATAAGTTTCATAAGCAAAGAGATATCACTCTGTTAAGGGGTCATTAAGAAAGCAGCTATTGCCTCAGCCTAAGAGAGAAATCCAGAATTTTATCAAAGATGAAGGTCAAAGATGTAACTGATATTCATGGAATCTATTTGAGGAAAAGGGATTCCAATTGACTCAAGAAGCCTAATTCACTATAATAATAATTAGTATTTATCTGCCTCTGAAGGTGTCATAACTCAACAGATAACCTGACATAACACATATCTATTCCCAAAAAAACGCTGAGCCAGTCTTAATAAAAACTCAACATCATGAGTTAGGGTTACTGAGGAAAATGGATATTTTACTTGTTTTTCTGATGCCTTTCCCACAAAAATTATTGCATACCAGCTCGAAGTTGACTAAACTATAGCTGATATTCAGCCCTGAAATTGGCCCTTTTACTCTGTTCATTACATTGACTGGTTATATAGTGTCATCATAAATTTAAAGAAATCAACTTTATATGGTATCACTTATATCTTGCACGACTTGTATAACATAGAAGTCACAGATCAGCAATTTATAGTGTAATCACTTGTTCAACCACTTCTTCATTCTGTTTAGTGCTGATAAAGGAGCAGTAGATGAAAGACATGATATATCGCTGTTTCCAACTGTGAGATATGTTTTGTAATTCATTTTTTGGGAGCAAGCATACAGTGAAACTAAAATCTGTAGATGATAATCTCATGTTTATACTAATATTATGTGACATAGTCATCATGCCAGAAAATCAGAGAGAAGCAAGCCAAACAGATTCAAATGATATTATTGAACTGAAAAATGATTGCCACAACATTTTGGGAACAACTGATTCTACTAGTGGAATTCATGGAACTTGGGACTGTAACGATATCAGGGTCTTATTATGAATTGAAGGAGGTTAAACAAATCAAACGGTGCAGGCTGCTCTTGATGGCTATTATTCTTCAGAATGGAAATGCATAACCTTACTCTGTAGGCCACGCAAAGGCTTTAGTTGTCAGTTCAAGTTTGACATTTTTATTGTTTGGACACTGCTTGAATACCATCTTTTTATTAAGATAAAGATTTGTCTGTTAATCGGTATAATGAAACTAACAAGGGGTTCAGAAATGGATGGGTAGTAGATTTCTAAAATCATTTCTACAAAAGTTGGTATTGTGGTGCAACAAGTGCCTGAGAGTAAAAACCAACTAGGGTAAAGTCTAGTGCAGATAGTTTATAAGATATAGTGATCCAAATAACAAAATATTTAGACATTGTTTTTTTTCTTAACAAAATTCATGTACATGCCATATTTTTACTAAAGTAAAACTTGGCAGTCTTTATTAATTTATCCTAACATTGCATATGAACAGCTGAACAATGTTTTGCAATCAAGAATTACCTTAAACATGATTGATGTTTAGATATTTATTTTAAAGCATGAAAGAGGAACCATAGCTGTTGTGATAATTTTTTTTTCATTTCTAGTTACTTAGGAAGAAATTGTACTTTGAAAAAATAAATCAATAAAATAATTATAGTTACTTATATATATCATTTACCATAAACAAAAGATTGACTGCAACGAGATATGAGATAGAAGTTCCACAAAACGGCATTGCCATTCTCAAGAAAAAAGCATTTCATGCCAGGCTTATTAAGGAAAGTGAGGGCTGAAATGATTATGAAGTGATTATGGAAAGTGAGGGCTGAAGTGTCTTCTACACAGAGTAGGCCAAGCCCAAAAAAATGCAGGAAATCTTCAGCTCTACAAGCGATGCCTTTACTCTGTTCAACACTGGGACTGGTCGCGTATGAAAATCAAAATTCTTAATTAAAGTGAAAGCAGTTGTATCTCTTGCATCTGTTATGCCTTATATGCATCATCGCATTGTGATTGTGACAAATTATGTAATTCAACAACTTAACATACAACTTCTGCTAGGTCACAGAGAATGAATCACAAAACTTATCTCACAGTTGGGAACAGTAACATCATGTGTTTCATCGACTACTCTTTTACCAGCATTAAATCGAATGAAATGATATCATGAGAAGTATACACATATGATGACATCGTTTAGACATCTATTGTTGCCTACTACAGAGATTAAAATGTCATTCAGTTATGCTTCAATTGTCTAAACTGTGTGGTGTGTTCATACAGTTATTAGTGTTTTGCTATATTTTCATAAATTCATTATAATACTGAAGAGATTTTTTCTCATTCATGTTTGCAGGGGCTACATGGCCTCTGCAACATTTGTGGATGTTCAAATCATCCAGACAATTATTGTTACATTAGAGATAAATTTATGCATAAATCTCAAAGAAAGACTTATTTATGAATCGATAAAAACTGCCTATAAATTTTATTTTGACTGCCCACTCAGGGATCAAGATAAAATATGGGCCCCTAATTTTATTTCTATATTGTGCTCAGTAACTGAACAGTTGAAGGGGAAACGACGACCCCTCCTATTTATTGTAGCGATGGTTTGGTGTGAACCTAAGGGTCACATTTCACAGACTGCTACTTTTGTATAACAAATATATTTTATATATTTTCATTCAAAAAAAGAAAGTTCATAAAATATTCAGATGTATCCTCAGGTCTAAACCTGGTACCAGATGGGTAGAAGTTACTTGTACCTGTACCACCATCTAATCCAACATGGCTAGAAAAACAATCTGAAAATTTAGTGGAAAATTTCTTCCTGTGTTCAATGAGAAATCTCACCTAATTCAACAATATGAACTTAATGATATAGTTTGTGATTTAAAGTTATTAAAACAGCAAGCTGAACGTCTAAGGTCTAGACTACAACAGTGGAATCTTTTACCGGAAAAAACAAAAGTTACTATGGAACACGAAATAAAATTTAATTCAACTTACTTTACTATGAAAAATTCATTGTGCGTTTGTACTGATGTCGATGGCCTGATGAAAGAGCTTGGAATATGGGAAAATAAAAGACCTAGATTCGGCTTGATCTCTCTCTCTTGAGAAGTGGCAAGATAGAGGCAATTTGCAGTTAGAGGCAATTGCAACATAAAAATCAGAGTTCCGGCCTACCGGGTGAGCGACCTCTGTAGGGTACGGCATCGCCGGATCCTGCGGAGTTCCGGAAGGTTAGAGGCGTGGCAACCACTAAGGATGCACAACACAGAATGCTGGTCCATCCTCACTGGCAAGGAAAAAAAGTTGTGGCGAGACCGGTAGCCATACCTCCATCAAAATCAACGTCAACGCTTGTTCCAAGGTCGACTGAGAGATGCACGGCCGTAAGAGAATATGTAAAAACGCGATGTCGAACAAATAGGTCTAAAATTTATTTTTCCTTGCTAGTCATAAAAATGTCCAACCCCAGACAGCACTAAAAACCACGACTGTCCGGACTAATCCTGGACGTGTGGTAAGCTTACCTAAGATCCAAATATTTCATTAATTAAAATTTTATTTGGCTGTAAATCTGGAACCAATGAAAATAAGTACCACTTATGATATATCTTTGAAAAGCTCTCAATAACGGCTTATTACTGCAGTTAAGAAAAAATCCGAAATTTAAATATTTTGGATATTTGGACACTTTTGGTTCAGTCGATTGCAAACAAAAACTAGGTGCACAACTAGATGTTATAATAGTCCTCAATCCAAAATTTCAACATCCTACAGCTAAATCGTTTTTGAGTTATACGTTTTTGAGTTTAAGATACATACGTACATAATACATACAGACGTCACGCCGAAACTAATCAAAATGGATATTTCCGTTGAAATCTGAAAATCGAAATTTTTCGCGATCACAATACTTCCTTTACTTCGTAGAAGGAAGTAAAAATTAAAAAAAAACAAAATAAATAAAAATCAATAAAAATGTATTATTGCACTTCTTTCCACGGGAAACAATGCATTTATATGCACGTTTTCAGAATAATAGCGGATATGTTAAAAATTCTTAACATCCTATAAAAATTATAATATTTATTTTAATAAATTTAATTATTTCTTTCTAAAACAGCCATTCTGTTTTCAGAAATATTAACCTATCTCATCAGATGACCTTTAGCTGTTTGATATAGATGTACTGTACTAAATAATAGATGACAGACAGATCTCAAAACTATTAAAAAAAGAAGTAGATTTTTCTTTTTAAAAAAAATATTTGGAGTAAAATAATCTACAACCGTGTCAATAATCTACAAAAGAAATTTAGGAATTATAATAATGTTAAGGGAAACTTAAAAAATATAATGTATTAAACCAATATTTTCTTATATTTTCACTCTCCGTATAATTAATGATTATAATACTTAATGATTATGATTATAATTAATGATTATAAGATTTCCTTGGCAAATTTCATGGGCTGCAGAACCATACTCATAGGATTAAACGGTGCTAACCCTCAAGAAAAAAAAAATGAACGATTGAGAGAAATGAAAGATTTAATGTTGGAGCTTTAAATAATACATTTAAAGATATTTTACAGTCTCTTCGAAGAAAAGTACGGTATTACTTTCGGTCGCTTGGTGTGATTGGTTGGGGGGGAGTGAAAATTAATTTTCTTTACGTTTTGAGGAAAAAGGAGTACGAAAATACCATTCACATAAATTGTGGTTTCCTTATACAAATGTCCCACGAAGAAACGGAGAAACTTAAGGACATGTTCTACTGGTTAAAATAATGAAAAAGGTTCATGTAAACATAAATCTGGAAACGCTTAGCTTTCGAGTTACGGCTAGCGAAAGATTTCACCCGGTTTTCAACTGTAATTTTTAAGACCTAAATTAAAAAGAAACATTGGTGGTTTTTGTTACGTAATTTGAGCTGGGAAACAGGATAAAACAGGTCCCATAACTGTAACTCTAGTAGTTTTTAAGATATCTGACATAAAATACAAAATTTGGTGTCGAAAAGCAAGTTTTTTTAGGTTTGTAACAATAGCTTTGTTAAATGATTAATAAATGCGGAAAATTTGGTAACAAAACTTCTAGAGAATCTAATTCTGAGAAAATTAATGTAAATACAGCCAGTACATACTTTTAAAATCGGGTTTTTATTGAAGCAAAACAGACGACAAATAGACAGAAAATCGTATTATTCTTTCTGTACCTAATAAACATTCTCTTTCGGTGTATCAGCATTTACGATCGCATTTCCAACGCGATCGTTTTATGTTAACGCCAAATAAATCACGGTGTTAATAATGAACATCATGTGATTCAGCAATTTCAGTGTAGCCTAGGCACTAGTACAAGCCGAATCTCATTTTGTACTGGTTTGACAAAAAACAATGTGTGGCACATCCTACGAAAAGAAAACCTTTATTCTTTCCGCCTGCAGAAAGTTCAAAATTTGCGCAGCCAACAGATTATCCCCAGCTGTTAAACTTCTAACATTGGCTTCCAGACAACGCTGACAAGGTAAATTTAATATTATTTACTGATGAAGCCACTTTTACGAGAAATGACGTCTTCAATTCTAAAAATAGTGAAGACATTCCACATGTTTGGTACTGTGGAAACTAGTTTCCAACATAGATTTCACATTAATGATTGTTGTGGTATTATTTATATTAAAATTCTGGGACAATTTTTCCAATGAAAACCTTACGGGAGATACATACATTCATTTCTTGAAAAACAATATGCCGGCTCTTTTGGGGAGGTTGTACCTTTACAAACTAGATTGCAAATAATGATTTTCCAGCACAATGGTGCAACGCCATTTCTTTAGTAGCTAAAAATTACTTGATTTCCGATTTATTAAACTGGATTGGACGTGGCGGACCGATCGATTGGCCACCACGATCACCTTACTTAACGCCACTAGATTACTTCATGTGGAGCCATATGAAAACGCTAGTACACCGACAAAAAGTTAATACTAAAGAAGAGTTACTCATTAAAATACGAAATGCTATTGAATTGATACGGAACGATCCTGAGATGATACGGAAAGCCATCAGAAATATTTTACGTCGGGTAAAATACTGTGTACATTGTGAATGAGGGAATTTCGTACAATTACTGTAACAGGTTTGATATTCTGTTACCATTTATCGCTTCATATATTTTAATTTTTTGTTTTGCTATATTAAGAACAATGTTTATTAGGTACAAAAAAGAATAATACAATTTTCTGTCTATTTTTCGTTTGTTTTGCTTCAATAAAAAATCGATATTTAAAAGTTTTTATTTACTTTTTATTAGTTGTATTTATTTTTCTTAGTTTATTTTTATTTTTATTTTATTATTTTAGTTTATTATTTTCTTTATTTATTTTTATTAGTTGTGTGTATTTTCTCAGAATTAAATTCTCTACAAGTTTTGCTACCAAATTTTTCGCACTTATGAGTAATATAACAAAGCTACTGTACTACAAACCTAAAAAAACTTGTTTTTCGACACCGAATTTTGTGTTTTACGTCGGATATCTTAAAAACTACTAGAGTTACAGTTTTGGGACCTATTTTATCCTATTTCTCAGGTCAAATTACATAAGAAACCACCAATATTTCTCTTTAATTTGGATCGCAAAAATTACTGTAGGGCTTCTTTTTATTATAAAAGCTGGAATTCGGGTGAAATCTTTTGCTAGCCGTAACTCGAAAAAAAAGCGTTTACAAACAAGCCTATGTTTATATATATATATTTTTCTTTCATTATTTTCACCAGTAGAACATGTCTTCAAAGTTTCTGCGTTTCTTCGTGGGAGATTCTATACTATATATATATATATACTATATATATATATATATATATATATATATATATATATATATATATATATATATACTAGCTGCAAGGCGTTCCTACGGCACACCTTTGTAGCTAGGCCCTCCGGGCGAGTTGCCCTGGCGTCGGCGTCTTGGTCGATTGCAAACAAAAACTAGGTGCACAACTAGATGTTACAACAGTCCTAATTCCAAAATTTCAACATCCTACAGCTAAATCGTTTTTGAGTTATGCAAGATACATACGTACATAATACATACAGATGTCACGCCGAAACTAGTCAAAATGGATTCAGGGATGGTCAAATGTAAATCTCCGTTGAAATCTGTAAACCAACATTTTTTTGCGATCACAATACTTCCTCTACTTCATACAAGGATGTTAAAATCATAGGTACAGGTTCTGCTACTTCCACTTTACCATTTCGACTTAGAAAATAAGGATGATTGGAAACCATATTTTGAACATGTAAAAAAAGCTGAAACTGAGTGTAAGAAGATAGAACTGCTAATCAACAAAATGACAGATAAATTTATTATACATCTAGATGTTTATAGTAATAATAAATATTATGCTTAATACTGTGTGCACATAAGTGGCTTTATAGTTAGTGAGAATAATAAATACATAAATGTACTAACTAAAGATAAAAACTTGCTATTTTTGAAGGTAGTTCTGTTAAAACCTTATATGGTGTTTTTAAAATGATAATAAAGTTTTACTAGATTATTAACACGTAAATACAGTTAAGGACTTCTTGTTTGCAACTCTTCTGACCTTGTCAGAGGGTACTATTAAGATTGCATGATATGACACCATAATTTATTTTTATATATTATACTCAAGAAATGAAATATTGGAATCTATACGACTTAGAACTTACGTTAGTATTAAGAGATACAAAATTTGCAGAATCATGTATGAATGTTCTTTATAAGGGAGTACTTAAATAATCCATAATGTTTTAATAAATTTAATTATTAATTATTTTACTGACTCGCAAAAACTGCCTTTAATTCATATTAATCATTTAATTTTATGTCATCACATGATAATTATAAAATTTGAATTACTTTATGTTGCATGAACCGCAAATAAAATCTAAAACTGATTTGCAGAATAAAGTTATTAATGTTTTATAATAATTTTCAATGTAACATGATTAATTCAATACTAAAACATTTTATGTGTATTTTTATCAGATACAATCCAACTTTTTATTTTTAACTCTAAACTATCCATTGCAAACAAAGATAATAAAATTAGACATTGAATACACATTCAGCCACAATTACAAAAAAAAATCCTAGTATTACCTAAATAATCAGAATCATCCTTTACAAATCTCTTGCAAAAAACAGGATACCTGTAGATATGCAACGATATTAACTAGAACACTGTCATAAATATATGTCACAAAAACACATCACACCAATGAAATTTGAGTCTTTTTCTAACTTTTGGTCCACTCCTACGTCATTTTATATTCTATATCATATCAGCCTCAACACAACTTCTAAGTTTTACATACTCAATAATCTGTTCTGTTTATTCAAATTTTTGTCTTCCTTTACTACTTTTTAAATATCATACTTCTTTTTTCAGTCTTTCAATCAGATTCAGCAACCCTGGATTCTTATAGCTCACTGACATTATTCTTCTTTACAACATTTTTGCAGCACAAACTTCAATTTAACTAATTTCAAATCAATTTAATTTTATCAATCAACCTAATCTTGTACCACGACACAAACCTTTACAGAATTTCCTCTGCCAACCACCCAGTCAGTTGTTAAATGCATTCATAAAATCAACATTTTCAAAGTACTGCGTAATTATGCATGAAAGTCCGCGGTGAAGGTAAGACCTTCATCTTGGTAAGGAGATAGTCATTCACTTCTAGTCTGGATGAAAAAAGGATGATAAAAAATTTCCGGCTTGAAATGCTCAAGTTAAGATTTTGCATGATCTGCAGAGTGGGGATATACAGTGTCATGAAAGCATCTTTCATGAATACCTCCCTTTGCCATGTGTTTTGGAATCACCTCTGTAGCTTCTTCTGCATTTTGTAATAAACTTTTGAGATTGTGATACTAGATTTTATGAATTTAGTCAGAAAAATTCTCTTGCCATCACAAAACAATGATCCCATTATTTTCTAACTGAAGATGCCTGATTACACATGGAAAAAGCCAGGCATTACTGCAAGATATTTATATCATGCAGTTAAGCAAAGATTTAGAAATCAACTTGTCGACTGCAAAGCATATCCAGGAGCAGACATTGATAGCGACCATAATTTAGTAATAATGAAATCAAGGTTGGGGTTTAAATACCTAAAGAAAAGATGTCAGATGAATCTGTGGAATTTAGAAAAAAAGAGGAGGAAGAGGAGGTAAGGAAGATTTTTAAGGAGGACATTGCAAGAGGTCTGAGTAAAAAAATTAGATAGAAAATATAGAAGAAGAATGGGAGAATGTTAAAAAGAAAATTCTTAAATCAGTAGAAGTGGATTTAGATGGAACAAAGAGAACTGGTAGAAAACCTTGCATATCAGAGGATATATGATGGTAGTATGGGTACTGATGGGTGAATGTAGAATGTATAAGAATGTTAGTGATGAAGATGGTAAAACGAATAATCAACAATTAAGAAATGCTGTAAACAGGAAGTGCAAATTAGCGAAAGAAAAGTGTTCAGAAGTGGAAAGAGAAATGATCATTGGTAAAATAGACAGAGCATACAGGAAAGTTAAGGAGAATTTTGTCATACATAAGTTAAAATCTAATAATGTGTTAAATAAAGATGGTAAACCGATTTATAATATGAAAGAAAAGGTAGATAGGGTGGTGAAATATATTGAAGAGTTATACGGAGGAAATGAATTAGAAACTGGTGTTATAGAGGAAGAAGAAGAATTCGAAGAGGATGAAAAGGGAGATACAATACTGAGATCTGAATTTAATAGAGCATTAAAGGATGTGAATGGCAGAAAAACTGCTGGGATAAACGGGATACCTGCAGAATTACTGTGCAGTGCAGGTGAGGAAGCAATAGATAAATTACACAAACTGGTGTGTAATATTTACAAAAAAGGGGAAGTTCCATTAGACTTCAAAAAGAGTTATTGTCATGATACCAAAGAAAGCAGGAGTAGAAAAATGAGAAAATACAGAACAATTAGTTTAAATACTCATGCATCAAAAATCTTAACTAGAATTTTGTACAGAAGAATTGAGAAGAGAGTGAAAGAAGTGTTAAGAGAAGACCAACTTGGTTTCAGGAAACGTTTAGGGGGAAGGGAAGCAATTTTAGCGCTCAGATTAATAATAGAAGAAAGATTAAAGAAAAATATCTAACATGCATGACATTTATAAACTTAGTAAAGACATTTGATAATGTAGACTGGAATAAAATGTTCAGCATTTTAAAAAGTTTAGGGTTCAAGCATAGAGATAGAAGAACAATTGCTAACATTTACAGGAACCAAACTGCAACAGTAATAATTAAAGAACATAAGAAAGAAGTTGTAATAAAAAAAGGAGTCTGACAAAGATGTTCCCTATCCCCATTACTTTTTTATCTTTACGTAGAACTAGCAGTTAATGATGTTAAAGAACACTTTACATCTGGAGTAACAGTGCAAAATGTAAAGATAAAGATGCTATGATTTGCTGATGATGTAGTAATTCTAGTCGAGAATAAAAAAAGATTTAGAAGAAACAATGAATGACATGGCTGATGTCCTTCGTAAGAACTACCACATGAAAATAAAAAAGAACAAAACAAAAGTAATGAAATCTAGTAGAAATAAAATAGATGGACCACTGGATATAAAAATAGGACAAGAAAAGACTACGGAAGTAGAATAACTTTGTTATTTAGAAAGTAGAATTACAGGAGTAAAACAGGAGCGATATAAAATGCCTAACAGCACAGGCGAAATTAGGTTTCAGTCAGAAATATAATTTACTTACATCAAAAATTAATTTAAATATCAGGAAAGCATTTTTGAAATATATGTTTGGAGCATAGCTTTATATGGAAGTGAAACTTGGATGATTGGTGTACTTGAGAAGAAAAGATTAGAAGCTTTTGAAATGTGGTGCTATAGGAGAATGTTAAAGATCAGGTGGGTGGATAAAGTGACAAATGAAGAGGTGTTGCAGCAAATTGATGAAAAACAAAGCATTTAGAAAAATATAGCTAAAAGTAAAGACAGACTTCATAGTTGTTCAGCATGACAGACTTCATCACAGCTGTTACTTATAGCAGTATTAATAAAAACATGACAAAATTGTTATTAATGATTTTAGCAGATATATCTTTCCATCTGCAAAAAATGATAAGAGACAAACTGAAAATGATCTACAAACTGATAGAGATAGGTATAACAGATTCTTCAATATTTCATAGCTGCTGATTTACAAACACTAAACAGAATAGATAGCAAATGAGCATATGAGATTATGGATTGATAGTGTTTGTTATATATACTCTGAACAAACAGATTCATTCTAAACAGCCAATCAAAAATAAGCAAAATAAAATTTTCATTTGATTATATTTTTTTATTAACTTAATTTTTATTGTTATGATATGCTTTATGTTCTGTTATGATAGTTGGACTAAGAAGAATGAATGAATGAATGAAGTAACAGTTAAAAAATGTTACACCCTTGATGAGAATTGAATCAAAAATTGGATTATCTAGAAGGCTGCACATTAACCACTATACCAACATTTATAACCATTACACAACTGGCATTTTCAAGTATTTTATAAATAAATATAGAATAGATTTTTCTAATACGTACATATATTTTCTGTTATCTATAATCTTTTCTTTTCATACAAATTTTTCGCTACCTTCTGTTATCAAATTAATTTCTATGCCAAAACATGAAATCCACAAACTAATTGTTTTATAGATTCAGGTACAAACTGAAAACTCTTTTTCAATTCATTATAAACAATAAATAAATGAATGAAGATAATAAAAATATTTTGAATAGCAAAAGGAAACTCACAGTCATTAAAATTTGAAAAGTATTCATTTTCCTTAGTTATAATGAATTAGTAGATATCTTCTGTGAATTCTACGTAGTAAAAAGCACTTGTTATGTTTGCAATATCTTTGCTCTACATATATATTACAGAGCTTGCCGTTATTCAATCTGTGACAGGTAAAATACCATGTTGAGTTGTTTTTATTAGAATAAATCTGAACAGACCAGCAATTTAAATTTATTTAGATTTTAACCTTTTAGATTCTATTTATTTTCATGACATGAAAATTAAATAATTTTTGTAAAAATTACTTTCAGATGTCCCTTCAACATCTTCAACAGACTTAAGTCAAAAGGATGTGAAGTATGGTTTGTGAAGAGGTTGTATGATAATACTCGCAGCTATTTTAAAGATTTTACATCCCATATTTAATTTATAATTATATTTATTTATTTACAAAAAACTGCTACTCTCAAAGTTATCACTATTTACTACGTACGAGATAAAATAGATTAATTTGAATGAATAAATATAAATGGCTGAGAAGAAATACCTGAATGGAGATCTACTTCAAAGTGGTTGAAGGATTGGCCTTGTCACTTGTTAATAGTAATAACAAAAAAAAAATTCTGGTAAGGTATTGTAGATGTTTAAGTTGAAGTGGTAGATCTGTAGGGGTCATAGGGATTCAAGGAATAAATGCAATTTCTCCTATCACTGGACCACTAAGATAATACAGGTTATAGCAATATGTAAATAATAGATTATAGATAAAAGCTTCAATGACATCGTTATGCATAGCTTTTACCTGTTGCTGGCTAGTAACAATATAGATTCAATGATATTACTCTGATCTATAGTCTGATAATTTTAACAGATTGGAAGGTCACATAACATAATTGTAGAACCAACTTTTAATTTCAGTGTATGAGGTGAAAATCCATAAATTTAGTCAAACATAATAATTTTCTTAAGAAGTCTACATTATTATTGAAATTCAACATTCCTCAGACCATTAAAACTGTTAAATAAGTAAGTAGTCGTCATTCCCTTTAATTTTATTATCAAACTAATTTGTTTTTACATATATTACAATAATAATATAAATTGATCTTTTGTACATAAAGACATTCAATTTAGTAAATAATTAAGTAACTATCTGAAGAAGTCTATATTGACATAGACAACAGTTAATATAGACAGTGACATTTGATATGCATGACATTAATTTTTTTTATTTTCCTAATGTGTACATTGTAATCTGTTCAACTAGTGAATAATAAGTAAACCCCATGGCCCAACAAAATGAGGATGTGATGTAAATGAGATGTAGTCTTATACAGATTCAGGCTGAGCATTCCTGAGATGTGCGGTTAAACATGAGATGAACCCCAAAAACCAAAGTGTCTAATATTCAAATCCATATAAAAGCAACTAACTTTTACTAGGATTTGAACCTCAGAACCTGCGACTTTGAAAATCAGCTGTTAAACAACCGATAAAAGCCTACCAGGCTGGTCTAGTAATAAACTTGTTGTTGCAGACCACTTGTTTAACAGCTGATTTTCAAAATCAAAGGTTCTGAGATTCAAATCCTAGTAAAGGTTAGTTATTTTAATACCAGTTATTATAATACCAGTGTATTTTGGGGATTGGGGTTCAATTAACTGCATGTCTCAGGAATGGTCGACCTGTCTGTATATGACTAAACTCATTTACATGTTATTCATATCATCCTCATCAAAATGGGCTATGGGGGGAGGGGGTTTGTGTATTGTTCACTCGAACAGATTGCAACGTACATATGGGAATAAAAAAAACAATTGATTTGAATTACAATTTAACCAGTAGACCAGCCTGGTGGGATGAAGTTAAATTTAAAAAAAGCAATTACAAGTTATTTGTTTATGAGTTATATGGTAGTGAAACTGGTGAGATTTGAACTGTGGTAAACATTCTGGAACAGGAAGATAATGTGAAATACATATCCCCCTATTCATCCCAGAGCCTAGGTAATAGTCCCTTCCTGATGGTTCTTTCTTATTATCCGGCGTGTATTTGTGCAATAGCGGTTATATATTTCTTTTATTTACGTCCGGAATTGTGGAGTGCATTCCACCCTTACTGATCAACGTGCAACACATTACTTGGGCTAACCTTGGAGATTAGCAATGTGTTTGCGTTTCTCCCGGCGCAGTTCCCTTTCAGTCACTGAAAGCTTTCATCCGCTGAAGGCTTTGAAACATTCCCGGGGGTCATAAGAAAGCTACAGTTAAAATTTCGTAATGATTGGTTCTGTAGTTTTCGCGGTTATCGGATCAGAAAAAAATACAAAAGACGTCTCTTTATATAGTAATGATATTTTCATTACTGCTTTTTGATAATAATAAGAAAAGGAATGAAAAAACAGAGTAAAAAAACTACAAACAAGCAAGATATAAGATTATCTGAAATGCTATAATATAATTTAAAGTAAAACATTTTATCCAGAATTATTTAACTAATTTTCTTGAATTTTTGCGTGGAGATACTTTGAATACTAGAATGATATCAGTCTACACATTATTATCCAATACTATCAATTATGACTACAAAAACAGTTTCAAATAGACAAT
Source organism: Lycorma delicatula (assembly GCF_047948215.1). Lineage (NCBI taxonomy): Eukaryota > Metazoa > Arthropoda > Insecta > Hemiptera > Fulgoridae > Lycorma > Lycorma delicatula. The sequence continues at coordinate 173,278,804 of NC_134457.1, forward strand.
ACTGACAGTAAATTTTATTTACAAAACAAAAATTTTCACTTAACAGTAGAACAACATAAAATGGAACAGCCATAGAAACTGCCTCTAAAATAACGGTTGAAATAAGTCTAATATGATGAACATTAGGGCATTGAACAGATAAAAAATTAAAAATAATAAAATAAATAAAACACGAATCGAATTGAAAATTTCTTCCTTTTTGAAGTCCATTAAAACTACATAACGTTTAAATATTTAAGAATTAAAGATAGAAAGTAGGATGTTCGTTTAGTACTACTTACAATGTTTCTTATTTATATGGCACAGGTGTAAGTGAAGAATAAAGAATCGCTGTAAATTTCGCAATTTAAAATTACAGAATAACAATACTAGTTTTATCTACATCAGCGTTACCAAATTGCATAATTTAATAACAGCATTAAAAATTAACGCAATATTATTACTGCTATTTTTTAATAGTTGGCTTTTACTTCAAATGAATTACAATTACTATGATTAGAGTAATTCTTAGTTCTATTGCGCTATATTTTATTTCCAACAGTAATTAGTAAAATTATTATTTAATCTAATCTAACCTACTTTTTGGCAATAATGTAAATCATGAAATACTCTTTACTAGTAAATAATGTTATTTTTACTGAGGAAACTGTTTAACAGTTATAATTATTATAATTGATTAACTACGTGTATAAAACACATTAAACTATGTGTAGTTATTGAAATCCAAAACTGTGTAGAAAAACTAAAATCTTATTCTTACTTTCTGAAGATAACACTGAAAATCCTAATTTACTATAGTTACAATTTTCTAGTGGTAAAATAAATTCTTGATGAAAAGATAACAACCAAATTAACAAAATGACTGACTCATTTGGAATAAAAAGAATCTTGCGCAATTCTGTGCAAAGAGACCGATTTTTTGTTATTTTATTTTGTTTCCAAGTTCCAGCTTGCAGCATCATAACGAACCATGCTTCTAACTAGCCCCGCTCAAATATTTTCGAACTTAAATTGAGCATAACTCAAGAACAACTCAACAGATTTTCACATACACAACTTCAGATACACTACTACAGTATACATAAATTTCAATGAAATTCTTCAAGTATTTTTGAACGTTTTAGCCATAAAATCTTTTACGTAGGCCTATAAATAAATAAATATTCTACCCTAATAAACGGTATTTGTACAGGTCTGTGTACGTCTCCCTTAACTTAGCACCGAAATGTACCGATCACTAGCGGAAAATCCCGATTTGTTCGTATCAATTTCTAGAGTAAAATTTCTAATTTAACTTTATTTACGATTACTAATTTTACTTTTTATGATGAAAATTGATAAATCAACTTTCATCATTCAAAAAAAAATTTTTACACAAAAGGTAATCAATTTTTAACATCTAACAATCCTATTCCAAGACGCCGACGCCAGGGCAACTCGCCCGGAGGGCCTAGCTACAAAGGTGTGCCGTAGGAACGCCTTGCAGCTAGTATATATATATATATATATATAGTATATATATATATAGTATATATATAGTATATATATATATAGTATAGAATCTCCCACGAAGAAACGCAGAAACTTTGAAGACATGTTCTACTGGTGAAAATAATGAAAGAAAAATATATATATATAAACATAGGCTTGTTTGTAAACGCTTTTTTTTCGAGTTACGGCTAGCAAAAGATTTCACCCGAATTCCAGCTTTTATAATAAAAAGAAGCCCTACAGTAATTTTTGCGATCCAAATTAAAGAGAAATATTGGTGGTTTCTTATGTAATTTGACCTGAGAAATAGGATAAAATAGGTCCCAAAACTGTAACTCTAGTAGTTTTTAAGATATCCGACGTAAAACACAAAATTCGGTGTCGAAAAACAAGTTTTTTTAGGTTTGTAGTACAGTAGCTTTGTTATATTACTCATAAGTGCGAAAAATTTGGTAGCAAAACTTGTAGAGAATTTAATTCTGAGAAAATACATACAACTAATAAAAATAAATAAAGAAAATAATAAACTAAAATAATAAAATAAAAATAAAAATAAACTAAGAAAAATAAATACAACTAATAAAAAGTAAATAAAAACTTTTAAATATCGATTTTTTATTGAAGCAAAACAAACGAAAAATAGACAGAAAATTGTATTATTCTTTTTTGTACCTAATAAACATTGTTCTTAATATAGCAAAACAAAAAATTAAAATATATGAAGCGATAAATGGTAACAGAATATCAAACCTGTTACAGTAATTGTACGAAATTCCCTCATTCACAATGTACACAGTATTTTACCCGACGTAAAATATTTCTGATGGCTTTCCGTATCATCTCAGGATCGTTCCCTATCAATTCAATAGCATTTCGTATTTTAATGAGTAACTCTTCTTTAGTATTAACTTTTTGTCGGTGTACTAGCGTTTTCATATGGCTCCACATGAAGTAATCTAGTGGCGTTAAGTAAGGTGATCGTGGTGGCCAATCGATCGGTCCGCCACGTCCAATCCAGTTTAATAAATCGGAAATCAAGTAATTTTTAGCTACTAAAGAAATGGCGTTGCACCATTGTGCTGGAAAATCATTATTTGCAATCTAGTTTGTAAAGGTACAACCTCCCCAAAAGAGCCGGCATATTGTTTTTCAAGAAATGAATGTATGTATCTCCCGTAAGGTTTTCATTGGAAAAATTGTCCCAGAATTTTAATATAAATAATACCACAACAATCATTAATGTGAAATCTATGTTGGAAACTAGTTTCCACAGTACCAAACATGTGGAATGTCTTCACTATTTTTAGAATTGAAGACGTCATTTCTCTTAAAAGTGGCTTCATCAGTAAATAATATTAAATTTACCTTGTCAGCGTTGTCTGGAAGCCAATGTTAGAAGTTTAACAGCTGGGGATAATCTGTTGGCTGCGCAAATTTTGAACTTTCTGCAGGCGGAAAGAATAAAGGTTTTCTTTCCGTAGGATGTGCCACACATTGTTTTTTGTCAAACCAGTACAAAATGAGATTCGGCTTGTACTAGTGCCTAGGCTACACTGAAATTGCTGAATCACATGATGTTCATTATTAACACCGTGATTTATTTGGCGTTAACATAAAACGATCGCGTTGGAAATGCGATCGTAAATGCTGATACACCGAAAGAGAATGTTTATTAGGTACAGAAAGAATAATACGATTTTCTGTCTATTTGTCGTCTGTTTTGCTTCAATAAAACCCCGATTTTAAAAGTATGTACTGGCTGTATTTACATTAATTTTCTCAGAATTAGATTCTCTAGAAGTTTTGTTACCAAATTTTCCGCATTTATTAATCATTTAACAAAGCTATTGTTACAAACCTAAAAAAACTTGCTTTTCGACACCAAATTTTGTATTTTATGTCAGATATCTTAAAAACTACTAGAGTTACAGTTATGGGACCTGTTTTATCCTGTTTCCCAGCTCAAATTACGTAACAAAAACCACCAATGTTTCTTTTTAATTTAGGTCTTAAAAATTACAGTTGAAAACCGGGTGAAATCTTTCGCTAGCCGTAACTCGAAAGCTAAGCGTTTCCAGACTTATGTTTACATGAACCTTTTTCATTATTTTAACCAGTAGAACATGTCCTTAAGTTTCTCCGTTTCTTCGTGGGACATTTGTATAAGGAAACCACAATTTATGTGAATGGTATTTTCGTACTCCTTTTTCCTCAAAACGTAAAGAAAATTAATTTTCACTCCCCCCTCTAATCACACCAAGCGACCGAAAGTAATACCGTACTTTTCTTCGAAGAGTCTGTAAAATATCTTTTAAATGTATTATTTAAAGCTCCAACATTAAATCTTTCATTTCTCTCAATCGTTCATTTTTTTTTCTTGAGGGTTAGCACCGTTTAATCCTATGAGTATGGTTCTGCAGCCCATGAAATTTGCCAAGGAAATCTTAAAACTTATCTGTATTATAATCATTAATTATACGGAGAGTGAAAATATAAGAAAATATTGGTTTAATACATTATATTTTTTTAAGTTTCCCTTAACATTATTATAATTCCTAAATTTCTTTTGTAGATTATTGACACGGTTGTAGATTATTTTACTCCAAATATTTTTTTTTAAAAAGAAAAATCTACTTCTTTTTTTAATAGTTTTGAGATCTGTCTGTCATCTATTATTTAGTACAGTACATCTATATCAAACAGCTAAAGGTCATCTGATGAGATAGGTTAATATTTCTGAAAACAGAATGGCTGTTTTAGAAAGAAATAATTAAATTTATTAAAATAAATATTATAATTTTTATAGGATGTTAAGAATTTTTAACATATCCGCTATTATTCTGAAAACGTGCATATAAATGCATTGTTTCCCGTGGAAAGAAGTGCAATAATACATTTTTATTGATTTTTATTTATTTTGTTTTTTTTTAATTTTTACTTCCTTCTACGAAGTAAAGGAAGTATTGTGATCGCGAAAAATTTCGATTTTCAGATTTCAACGGAAATATCCATTTTGATTAGTTTCGGCGTGACGTCTGTATGTATTATGTACGTATGTATCTTAAACTCAAAAACGTATAACTCAAAAACGATTTAGCTGTAGGATGTTGAAATTTTGGATTGAGGACTATTATAACATCTAGCTGTGCACCTAGTTTTTGTTTGCAATCGGCTGAACCAAAAGTGTCCAAATATCCAAAATATTTAAATTTTGGATTTTTTCTTAACTGCAGTAATAAGCCGTTATTGAGAGCTTTTCAAAGATATATCATAAGTGGTACTTATTTTCATTGGTTCCAGAATTATAACCAAATAAAATTTTAATTAATAAAATATTTGGATATTTGGGAAGGCACATCGGTTCGAATCAGACTTTATCTTCTTTTTTTAACTTTTTTTTTAATTTAAATATATTGATTTATTAATCAATATATTTATGATATTTAATTATGTATAATATTTAATATATATTTATATTAATCGTTATATTAACCTCATTGTAAAAAAAAATTTACGGTGAATAACAAAGTCAATAACAATAAAAAAAAATATAAAAAAATATCAGAAGTTTTTAATGAAATAAAATTTTATGTACTTTTTATTTTTTTTAAATGTGTATATGTAATTTAATACGCGTACAAGGAAGTCATGTAGTGCCCACATCAGATTTTTTACTGTAATTTTTATTTCTGTGATGAAGTTTTTAGATGAATCTTGAGTTTTGGCTAATTTGGTAAGGTCCTTTCACAATTTTTACAATCCTTAGAGGTTTTCCTTTCACAATTTTTACAATCCTTAGAGGTTTTCCTTTCACAATTTTTTTAAAAATTTAACCGTTTTCTTTTTAAAAGAAAAGAGTTTTTTTTAGTTGAATTCTATTTCATGCACGTTCTTTGTTTTTGAACGGATAAAAATAAACTCTCTGTTATTTACCCCTTTTACAAAAAAAAAAAAAAAAACTTTTCTAATTAATAAGATTTGTATCTATTATGAAGGATTTATAACTATAATTGGTTTTTCTTTGTAATTTTATGTCTATTTTCATTAGTTTTATTTAAATTTTTACATAGGATGCTCTTCCTGACTTCTTAACTTAGTGGTACCACTATACGGATATAAAACTGCAAAAATTTCAATAGAAAATTTCATGAGTTTTTATGTACTGTAGTAGAAATTAAAAATTAGGGTATGATTTATATGTGCACCCAAAAGATTAGCGTTACACAGAACATTTGTTATAAAAATTTAATAGCAATTTTTCGCTGTGCTGTCATTTTACTAACATATTTCCTTAAGATGCATGACCTCTCATTACGTGGATTTACGAACCTTAAAACAGGTTTTGGAAAAAAAATTAGGCTCTACGTAATTTGTTCAAATTAGTTTTGTCGACTCATCTAATCATTTTTCTCTTTATTCAACAGGATAAAATTTTAAAATATTTTATGGTAATATATTTTTAAAAATGCATAAAAATGCTGTTATAATGTTTGAATCGATTATTAGAACGTGACTTTTGACCACAAACACGTTGCTAGTTCGAAAGACTGCCAACAGTAATGCCTGCAACATTCACCGGCTTACGAGTCCTGTTTGTACAACCGGTTCGTTCAACTTGAGCTTCCTGCTTACGCAACTTTTGTTTACAGTCTTACATTTGGAATTCAGGCCATCTGTCAGTATTCGTACTAAATACACAGTCACATACTTAAATACGTGCTTAGTTTTTAGTAGATAAGTGAATAATTAATATATATTAATTTATTGGACACACTTTATACCGTTAACATTTACTAAAATTGAAATATACTGTTTGTTAATTGTTTGGTATCGCTTCTTCTGCGATAAAAGTTACTTAAAAGAAAGAAAACATAAATTATTTGAATGACATTTCAGATATTTTTCCTACCGACATGGCCTATTAACTAGTGTAGGCTAACAATCGGTAACGTTTTTTTAAGCGTCACTGCTTTAAAATTCCTTGCGCTCATTCCTGTTTTTATTTGTGGTAAACAGTTCTTTTTACTTTCATCGGTGATACAATCCGGAATAGCCGAGTAGTTTTGGCTTCTAGTAAAGTTAAGAAATGTGTAATGAATCATGTATATTGACAACTCAATAAAGCACATCGATTATAAAAAATTAATAAAAAGAATAAAGAGCAAAAATATTTCTTAAAAACAATTTTCTTTCCGCCTAAAAATTACTAACTTTACCAATACTAAAATACAGATTTTGGCAATCCTCGATTATCAAAATTTTCCATTTGTTTACAGTTCCACTTATTCTACTAAGATATTCAAAATTTTAATTTCGATATAGTATATCATGTGAAGTTTCATAATTTTCCAAATTTCTTACCAGTTAAAACCCTTCGTGTTTCAGTATCGCTTGACGATAATACACGTTCTATCCAGAGGAAATTGTTTTTAGCAATTTTTTGCTGTTTATTTTTTTTTCAAATCAATCTTTCAGATGCAAGTAAAAATTAATATTCCATTAATAAATTTATCTTCAATTAATTAATTAAGTAAAATTAATTTAAATCTGATTTATTGCAGTGGTAAATTTAAAAGAATAGCTAAATGAATTTACACATATTCCCTTTGAAATTTCAGTTTCACTCTAGATTTAACAGTTATGCTGAAATTCATTATATATAATTATTATTAAATATAAAATGATAAGACAAATAAGTAGAGAAATAAAAGGTAGGAAAGGGGATGACAACATGCCTTCATAAAAAAACATTTTTTTCGTATTAATTATTAAGAAAAAAAACATAATTTTCCATGCACAAAAACATAAATGAAGAGCAACAAATGGCATAGAAACATTTTTATAAAAGATAGGAGGCGCTGGCAATATGTTAATATAAAACATTACTTCTTAATACTTTTTGTTGGGCGTGAACACAAAATAACATTTCATTGGTACAAACAAATAACAATTTTAAAAAAAACCGTTATTTTCTCTATTTTTATGAGAGTAAAATTAAACAAGGGAAACAAATAAAAAATTCACATTATCTGTTTTACGCACGATTAGTAGTATTGTATCATTTCTACTTTGAATCAATAGCTGGCTTTATAAAAAATGTTAAAATATTGAGAATGAATATAAAGCTTATTATTAGATTCATCTGAAAAAGATATGCAATTGGTTCAGTATCTAATATATGCTTGATGTCTACCTTAATTTGTCTTTTGTAATTTTACAATCAAAATAACGAATTTCTGCAAATTGTTAGATCCAACCATTTTTTTTCTTTCCGCAGTGTTTAATTTACAATCGCTTTCAATTTACCGGAAGCATAAATAAATTTGAATATCAAAAACAAATGACATGCAGAGAGAGATTTCCATGAAAATTCCTCAGTGAACTGTATATATATATATATATATATATATATATATATATATATATATATATCTATGCATATCTTATACAGTATACATAAATATATAATAAGTACGAACAAAGATGAGTCCAAAGAACATTGATCAAGTTCAGAACATGAAAAGCAACGAAAACACCAAAAAGTATTCTTATCAATCGCACAAAGAATAACTAATCAAGCAAAGAAACAGTGAAACAAATCAAAGGACCAACAAAAGTAAGTGGCTAAACGAAATGAAGAATTTTCACGATGCACAGTATACTAGGGTACACTAGGGTAGTTGATTCACCTCAATTCTCGGAGAACATACAGATCTAATATGTGCAGTCGCTTTAGACGCCTTACGTCCTCGTTGATATCCAGAAGGTTAACCGCAAGCCAGTTCACATGTATGTCTCATTTTGCATATTGTACTGAATCGCTGTATCTCCTCTCAAACGGTTGGCATTTCTAGATAATCGTGTATTTCAGTGCTTTTCGCAAACCAGACGCTTCTGTTATATTTCCCAATTGTTTTTTTCTGGAATCGCTGTACAACTTGTCGTACCCGACAGTTGGATTCCGTAGGTCCAAATCCGTTTCAAGACCGCTGAGTTCTGTTATTTCTTATTACATAATGACAGTTGCGATCTCCTGCCTAGCAATCAGTACATCTCCCTGAACTTAAGTGTTAAGCTGCATCCTCTTCTCCCTGACATGATTCCTTTACATCAGACGGCCATCCAGATGCAGTCATCGGTATCGCGCGCTGTTAACATGCGGGATGAAAACCCCATTAAATAGAAGTCACGGACAGTCAGCCCTCCTCATCGCAAATGTCACATTCGCAGACTTAGCCGGATTAACCTTCATCTTCCATCGAGCTAGCTACTAGTTTATTAGATCCAATATAGTTAAGCAGAAGCTACGATACGGTCAGCAACCGCAGCCAAACTTTCGTGTCATCCGCAAACGATGCAAGTGTAATCCTTTGGAGACTGGAGGTCCACAGTGAAAACAGAATATAGAACCGGAATCAGAACTGAACCCTGAGAAACACCCGATCCAGTATCAAAGAATACAGGCAAGTCTTGGTTGTACTTCAGCTGCGAAAAACTTCCGTCCATTTAACTGTGTAGGAGCAAGTATTACGGTTGAGGAAAGCTCCTTTTCAATTTATAGGATAGTTTTAATAAGGTTTAAAAATATTGAAAGACAAAGAAGAATTTTCACTAAAACTGCAAGGAATTTTGACCGAATTGTAGAAAATGTGCAATAACTTCATAGTGAAACAAAAGTAAGTAAGATCCTGTACTTCATGTAACCGTAGAACTCTTCAAAAACATGTTTTACTCGTTTTTATCACTTAATATTAAATGTATTATTAAATATATTTTTAAATGAACATTATAATACCAAAATATTATAACTCAAATACCTCAACAATGTCCATTAGCGGAAACTCAGGAGAATTGCCTTGGGTTTTTTTTAACAAATATATCTGTGCTTTAACACAGCTAACAGTTTAATACATTTCATATCATAATATTTTACTATCTGCTTATTTTATGATAGGATATACCTTGCTCAATGTTCCTTAATTTATAAAATGAAAAAATAATTTATGGCAGATGAGGTATAATCTTAAAAATTAAATGATGAGTTGATGTAATTGAATAATTTTCGTTATTTCAGTTCAGTAGGTCTTAATATATTAACTGTTACTGAACACTTCAGTGTTCCTTCAACCACGAAGCCCTAGCCTCGTGGTTGAAGGAACACCCCCCCCCCCCCCATAGTTTTAATTTTACTTAACAACTAAATAAACCATAGTACCTCCAGATAGGCCTGCTGTTGCTAGGAATGTTAATAGAATAAACATGTAATATTTTAATTGCGTAAAACAACATAAATTCGTGTTGTAATTAAGACATCTTTTTAAGTAAAAAAAAAATTTAAATATAAAATAATACGTTTGAATACACGTTCTAAAATAAGTTATAAAATATAAATCTACATTAAAAAATATATATATGACAAAGGAAATAAAAATTCATTTAAAATAAAACTATCATTTATTATTAATAATAATCATAAAACAAAATTAACTTTTATTTTGTTATATAATTTTAAATGATGCAAGTTAGAAAGATTTGTTGAACTAGTTTCAGTCACGGTGCGTTCCATCTAATACTCCTTTGCTGCGCCGTTCACCGGCAATAACCAGACCCGACTATCGACCGTAATCTGGTTGCTTACATCTAGTTCAAGGTCGGACAATCCCCGTACCATTTATACTACAGTCCAACGGGCTGCATTACTTGCGCCGTTATTACTTGCGTATTTTATAATCGATCACGATAATAAGCATCCAAAACTATTTTTTATCATCGCTGTTTCTTCAGTTATTCGTTTATTTCATTGATAACAGCCTCAACACATTGAGTTCAAAATGTATTTGATCTTGAGTTCAGGTTATTATAGCAAGATTATTTTGAGTCATATCTAAACTTGCTATAATGATAGATAAAGATAGGTTATCAGATAGAAACGATTAGAGATATTTAAAAAAAAAAGTATATTGATTAAATGTGTTATTTTATGTAAAGCATATTTAACGTAAAACATATAATTGAAAAAAGGTCCAGAAAACGAAATCGGTGAAAATGTTATGATAACATTTGTGAAAACTTAACATTTATCTAATTTTTTATTCGATTAATTTTTACTTCCGTGTACGAAGTAAAGGAAGTATTTTAATCGCGAAAAATTTCGGTTTACAGATTTCAACGGAAATATCCATTTTGATCATCCCTGAATCCATTATGACTAGTTTCGGCGTGACGTCTGTACGTATGTATCTCGTATAACTGGAAAAACGATTAGCCGTAGGATGTTGACATTTTGGAATTAGGACTGTTGTAGCATTTAGTTACCTTCCCTTTTGTTTGCAATCGACTGAACCAAAAGCGTCCAAAAAAGTTCAAAATTCAAAATATTTGGATTTTGGACTTTTTCTTAACTGGGGTAATAAGCCCTTATTGAGAGCTTTTAAACGATATATCATAAGTGGTTTATTAACATTGGTTCCAGAATTATAGACAAATAAAATTTGAATTAATGAAATATTTGGATATTTGGGAAGGCACATCGGTTCAAATCAAACTTCATCTCCTTTTTTTAACTTTTTTTTTAATTTAAATACTATATTGGTTTATTAATAATTATTAACCTCTGACTGTAAAATAAATTTACAATAAATAATAATTCAATAATAATAAAAAGATATGAAAAAATATCAGAAGTTACTAATAAAATAAAATTTTATATACATTTTATTTAAAAAAAAAAAAATTGTATATGTAATTTAATAGGTGTACAAGGAAGTCATGTGCTCCCATCAGATTTTTTTATTCATTTAATTTTTTACATTCAAGTTTTACCCAACCATATGTGAAGTTTCATTTTAAATTCACCTTATATTTAGTTCGCTCTTCAAAATTTTCGACAAAAATAAATGTAAACTGTACACTGAGTTTGCTTCGCACAACCAAAATAAGTTAAATTTTATTTTAAGAAAGTATAACAAGAAAAAGGTACATGATAATTAATTACTTGAAAAAACGTGCCTCTTTACACGAATAGCACGAAACAAGAGAGAAAAGCGAGAGAGAGAGAGAGAGATAGATAGTTGATTACTTCAGTGTACGAGTAATTTCACAACAACCCGATGAACCTTCTCCCACTTTCCTTTTGTTTATGTGATATACTGATGATAGCTCGCTCTATATCAACACAACTACTACTATTCACAACAGGTATGGATATGCTGTATGTTACTTTCCCGGCGAATACAGCTAAAATAACTAGCTACATTAAGGGGGAAAGTATGGTGATCACTTAAAAAATAGGGTATCGGGGGTTTTGCAAATCTTTACATTTTAGGGAATTTTAGAGAAAAATTTATAATATTTAATTTATCAACTACAATAAACAAACGATTTTTTTCAAAAATCAAGCCCCACCTCTCAAAATTGAAATGTATGTTTTTTATTCTTTTGCTCTATCTCACTTCGGTTTAAATATTTTTTGAAAGTTTGTACATCATGTATAAAACTATCAAGAAATGTCTACATTTTTTCATTTTTTTAAATTATTGACCCGGGATCTAAAATGCAGAAAATATATTTTTTAAATTCTTTCTTTCTTTCTTATTTCAGCCTTTATTAAAGGGTTGTATTAGTTTTAGAGAAATATTTGCCTAAGCAAATTTTCATGACTATTCAGCATACCGTGTTCGGCTATGCTAATGGCTTATCCGAAAATTTACTAATCCGAATTTTTTGAACGATAATTTCTTTACCGATGAAGCCAAATTTACAAGATACGCCGTTTACCCACAAGCACATGGGGTCAACTGAAAACCTTCATGCAATTTCAGAGAACAATCATAAATATGTAAATGTATGGGCTGATATTCTGGATCGCTCCTTATTTATCTGTTTTTTACCTGAAACGCTCAATGGAGAATGACATTTATATTTATTGACGGCTGATCTTCCACTTTTACTCGAATATTTACCATAAAATACGCAACAAAGAGTAATTCATGCTGGATGGGGAGCACCGGCTCATTATAGATTACAAGTTCTAGGTCACCTAAATGAAACATATCCAAACAGATGGAGTGGTGGAGCAGGTCCAGTAGCATGGCCTGCAAGGTATCCAGATCTCAATCCTCTTCACATTTTCTTATGGGCCGTTTAAAGACACTTGTATACGACACCTTCGTGTATACCGTAGAAGAATTGCGCGCAAGAATTCTGAATGGATTGAGAGGATTCGTCAGACATCTGGCATCTTTGAAAGAGTCCGGTAATCAACGAAAAAACGTCTGGATGCATGTATTTTTAATGAGGGTTGCCGTTTTGAACAGGTTCTGTAGTTTTTTTATTAATGTTTTTATTAGCTAACACAATAATTTATTGTTGTTAAATAGATTTTAATTGAAAAAAAACATTATATTTAATAACCGGTGTCCATTCATTATACGAAAAACATGTATTACAAATTATTTTTCAATATTAATATTATTTGTTATAATATTTTCACATTTCAATAATATTTCATTTTATTGTAATATTTCCAATATTATTAAATTATTACAATTTATTACACGATATCATAAATAATACTAATCCAGTTGAGATCCTGTCGAGTTATTTCATTTTATTCGGAAAGAAATGAAATTAGTTTTTAATCTAGACTTACTCTCTTCAAGAAGTTTTGCCATAACTTTGTTATTTATAAACAGATTTGAATATATAAGCTTACAATTTTTTTGTTATAAAACACTTAACATTTTTTGTATAACAAAACATTTAAATAAACTAGCGGTTGCAAAGATATTAACAATTAAAAGGTTTAGATGGCCGCCATTTTCAAGTGGATTGGATTGAGAGATCAGGTTCATTATTTTTATACAAATAAATCTCTACGTACCCTAGAAATATACAAAATTGCAGCTCGATACGATTAATCATTACTGAGAAATACACTTTTATATTAAAAATAAAAAATGGCGGATAGCCGATAAAGTAAAACCTTTCTGGACAGGTGTTGATATAAAGTTTTGTCTTTATTTCGATGAGGGTCACCATCCTCTGCGTTATTGAAATGGTCTTTACGAACATCATATATATATATATATATATATATATATATATATATATTATTGATATCACTCAGTTTGAAGTTAAAAAATAGAAAAGAACAATTACAAAATTTATCTCGCTATAAAATAAGAAATCCAGGGAAACGTCAAATATTAAACAATATCCAGGATAATATGATAATTAATCAAAGCTCTAAACATCAATCAAGCTTTATCTCATGGCACATAATACCCAAAATATCAATAACAAAAATCATCATAATCTTTGGATTTCAAAAATCAGAATTTTAGACAAAATACTGCATTAAAAAGCAAGGAGTTGTTATATAGAGCATAATTTTAAAACCGCTTAAAAATCCATTTCTTTATAAGGTATGAGTTTTTTTAAATATGCTTTTATACACATTAAATTCAGATTTTTGTCGTAAATTACAACTAAATGGGCCTTTATCTACAAAATGTTTCCTTGTAGACGATCAAAAGATTAAACTTTTAAAGAGAAATGCGTAAAACGCTTAGTGCAAATTTTCTAGTCTTTCAGAAAACAACTGGTTATTAAATATAACTTAAGTTTTATTCCTGAATATATTAATTTTATTTATTTTTTTTAACTTTGTAAATATTATGTATTTCTGCAGTTGCACGTTTTTCTAAGTTTACGCAAAAAATGGAAAATAACAGCACTGTTTGCAAGTACAGGATGCAACTCTGTTGTTACGATGCTTGTATGTTATGAAAAAAAGTATTGCTGCAGCTGCTTCGTGTCTAAACATATATTCATTAAATTTCATAGTGTAATAAAGCGAACAGCACACATTATACAGTTCGAAATTGATGTATATTAGGATATGTATGGTAAATTAGAAGGACTAAGAAAGAAATTTATACAATTTTAAACAAAAATACATTCTCACGGTTTATTTACACACACAAATATATATGTTTTTTTAATTAAGTTGTACCCAATGGTACCTAATTAATTATTTGTATTAATTAAACTTTATCTCACAAAACCCTACAGAGAACCATAACTACAGTACGAAGATTCTAATTAAATTTAATTTAGCGCAATCCATCCGAGAACAAACCAATCCCTTTACTTATAACGTATAAAAATGAAGTAAAAATAACTTTTTATACAAAAATTAGAAAAGTATGATAAAATGATGTTTACCTTAAAAAAAATTTAAGAAACTATGTTACCGTTATATTAAAATTTCATCAAATAAAACAAAAAAAATATTTGTCACCTCAATATATTTCTATAATACTCGATAAGCTGCTGTCTGATGAACTATTGTCATCGTTTCCCTAATTTATCACAATAGCTTCAAGGATATTTTCATACAACTGTCAGTTTTCCATATTTTATCATCTTTAATTACATATTGAACACAATTTTTCCAAGCATTTTAAACTTTTTACATCACGTAACTTAAATCTTGTATTATTACTCCCGATGTAGCCTTTGACTTGTGCCCATATCAATTCTATCTGGTTAAAATTGCAGTGGTATGGAGTAAGACGCAACACGAAAAAATTTTTTTATTTTCCGATTTCATCTACTTCATAATGAATATATTCTTGTTAAACTAATTTTACTCTCTAAAAGTTCTACTTTTAACATGTCTTCGGTGTACACGATTTTCTTTGATTTTAACCGTCCGGTAATTTCCGATTTTCGTGTCGAAGCGTTTAGAATTTTTTCGTGTTTTTTCAGTGTTACAGCGCATTATCCATTACTATGACAGACCCTTCAGCAACAGTTTCAACAATTTCTTTTTAAATCATTGTAAAAAATTGTCACCATTTACTTAATTGAGATATTCTTGGAAAGATCTGGGTTCAAATCCCAGGGTTCAAGTTTTGGTCAGACGTGGTATTTTTCATACGCTACAAAATTCCTTTTCCATATCCCACGCTACAAGCTTCAAGCTTTTGTGGCGAATCAAGCCCAAAAAAATAAAATAATACCCATATGCAACCGTTCAAAAACATTTTTAGATTTCCTCTATTAACCTTTTACTTTTTCTAGCCGGGGTTCTCACCCCAGTTGAAAATCCTTTCATAAAAACGCCTTTTGGATTCTTTATTTCTTCATTATCCATAAATTTTTCCCGTACATGTCCCCCGCATTAACCCAAGTTTCATCTAGATAAATTGTTTTACCCTCTTCACGAAATTGCTTAATTTAACTTAAATATTCCCTACGCTATGAAATAATATCTTAGCGTTCAATAAATAAAGAATTATTTTTTCTGGACATGAAACGAAATTCATTAATTTTAAAACACGATGTAATGTATTTCTAGAAAAATTCGGTAGTTCAGAAAAAATTATATTCAGCATTTAATATTTTGTTTAAGTTACAAAGCTCGTTATCGAAATAAAACGAATGAATTTTTTTCTAATAGCGGTTTTAGTAAAATCATCCAACTTTTCAATCGTTTTCACATGCTTTCGAATATTTTTATGCCTAACATGTTTACCGTCAATTTTGTGCTTCATTATTATATTAAAAATTGTTATTTCGCTAATTCCTGTTGCACTACTTGCTTTCCGAGCAATGTCTCTGACTGCAGTTTCAGGGTTGTATATACATTACTGATTTTTTTTTTTGGAGCTACTTAACGGTTTTCCCGGTTCATGTTTCACGACAGTTTCACTCATTGTTAAAACCCAATTGGTACAAAAACACAGGATAAATTAAAATTGATGAAAATAACGCTGAATGAAACTGTTATAAAGATGAATTATAAAACTGTATCGTACCGTACAATGTAACACTAAAATATAGACTGGAATACTTTCTTTCATCGATTTAAATAATGGATGCAACATTACAAATAAAGTTATTGTTATTAAATACCAACAAAAGAGACTCAACAAGCTTTTAATTGCATATCATCGGCATGCCATGCGCAAAATAACTGATAGCTTACAGTATACTATTATGCCCATAAAGTAATAACTATTTTATTTCCACGAGGTAATTACAGAATGACTCGGCCTAAACTACTGAGATATTACTCATACATGCTGAATTCATATTTATATCTGCTGCATGGTTTCGTGAGACAAGGTTTAGTTATTTACTTAGTAAAAAATAATATAACTTTCAATTAATCTGTTAATTTTGAACAAAAAATAAAAATGAAAAATATATCTCAAGTTATTATAGAAACTTAGTTCTTGTGCAAAAATCACAAGTATCGCAAAATTATTATTTTTTTTAATTTAAGTATAATAATAGTTTACAATGTAATTTATAAACGCTACAATATTTTATAATTTTCTGTATATTTTATATTACAAAATTGTACTTATAAAATTACGAGGCTAAACCAAAAAATACAAAATGTTAAATGATATTTACTTTAAAAAATTGGAAATCTTTGATATTCAACGAACTAAACAAACTACATATTTTTACACAAGTGAAGTATCCTATATTTATTCATAATTTTGATCTCAGAATAAAAGTGAAATTTATACGTTGAAAAATAAATTCTACGTAAGCCATATTATTACACAGTAATCAATTTAAAAATAAAATTACTAGAAGCATTTGTTGTTCATCATATTTATTACTATTATTAATCGGTAGCGTAATGAAAATGTGGAGAGTAAAATGTTTATTTCTATACTCAGTTTATTATTATATAATAAATACTATTAAAACTTACGTCGATAAACTATTATTATTTCTTAAAAAAATTATATACAATTAACATTATTATTCATAAAAATCAGTCTTCCATAAACAACAAAGTTTACTCTTAAATAATAATTTGCCTCTCTTATTTTATTTATCCATCATAATAAAATCGATTCATACTTTTAATATGACAAGAAAGAAATTAGGACGCAGTAGAAAATAGATTATTATCTTCCGGATAGACATTTTTGAACCTTTAAGCTTTATTTCTTTACTTTTTGTGATATGTCGATGTTCTGTAATGTCTTTTGTCCAGTAACAAAAAATAATTTGAATTAAGTCAATATTTATAAAGTCTTATTACAATTTTTTTTTATTACTGATAATATTTTTACAAGTTATAACATTTTATGAAAAAAAACCAAACAAATCAAAATATATAATTCTTGAAATTTATTATTTTTATTTTCTGTTAATCCAATCATCCAAATGTTTAGTTATCTGAGCACCATTGTAACTATATTATTGAAGTCATACTGTACAATAGTTATTTGTAAATTAACTAATAGATTTATTCAAAGTCAATTTTTTAAATATTTATCGTGGATGTAAGCCTACGTTTCTGAAAAGTTTTACGTTAACTATATATATAATTCCAAGTAGCGAGACATTACTCCAACTAATTTAAGAGCATGTACATGAGGCTGAAAATTTTATAAATCTAAAATTAAATTTTTTTTTTTAAATCAAAATAATTATTGGAATAACAGGAAAACACAGTGTATGCTCTCAATTTTTATTGCCTTAACAGTCGATTGTGCTTATCTTATCATTGTACTTGGATAACGCAATAAAAAAATATATAAATCATGAAAATTAAAATGAAAGTCTGCAACTACCCGTTCAAATAATTTCAAAATTTATGCCTGTATTGCACTATAAATATGAAGCAACAACCGTTGTATGAATTAAAGTTATTATAATCGGTTAAAAATATATAAAATTGCCTAATCAGTCAAAAGTAAACTGGTACAGTTGATATTCAAAATTGTTACTTTTTTAATCAAATTACTCCTTTTGAAAACTACTCATAAATTACTGATGCTCAGTTTTAATAAATTACACAGGTGACTTTATAGACAATATGATAATTTTATTGATTTATACCATGTTTTGTGCAAATTATTACGAAATCTACTGAATTATCCAAATAGCGTGACAACATTTATAATTGGTTACGTAAATGATTGATCGGTTGAAATTGAAATCGAAAATCAATTATACCACTTTTTTCACCCCTAATATTATATAGCAACTGATAACTGATTTTCATGATCCATATAGATACAACTTTCCATTATTCCTCCACCAAAATGATCAACATTTTCCTCCTCCACTATAATCCGTCTTCTTAATAAAAAAAAACAAAAAAAAACAAGTCTATCATTATAGCCAATAAAGTTGATTTTTTACCCCAATTTTCTGGGCCAATAAATGACTCAGAGGCTACAGGTCTTGTGAGCCAAAGGACCTGTGACTCTTCTTGCATATTATTCTTCCAGCCACTTAAGATGTTAATGTAAATTAGTAAAAGAGCTGTTAAACATTTTATATATGGATAAAAATTTAATTCACCATGAAAATAATAATAATAATGACTTATATTTCATTTTATACAGCAATAATCAGGCTATTTCATTAAAATATGTGTTTGTTAATTGGCAATCCATGGCGCAGTAGCCAACTAACCTTTTAGACATTACTTCTGAATAAAATAAAGTAATCTCTTTTTTCGTTTAATTAAAATGAAATATTCATAAAGATTAGATATACTCTTATTTTACTTTTTATCTCATTTACCCTGAATGTAAAGATTTATTGCCTTGTTTTCTAAGATCTAAGTTTTCTTCCAAAAGAAATGCAGCTAAACTTGCATTTTCTTTATTTTTTCTTATCTTCCTGATTGGTTTTATTTTATTGAAATTAACTAAACGTTTTTAGATTAAAACTTAATAACAATCTTTAAATTTAATGATTAAATCGTTTATTGTGTACAAAATAGTAAATAAAGTCACAAAGAAAAATTCTTGAATTACAATAAAATTACGCTATTAGATTAAAAATAATTCTCAGTCACTCACATTAAAATAACAGAAATTCCCTTGAAAATAACAGAATGTAAGTAATTCTGAGAGAATTGCTACCCGTAAGACTTCTTCAGTGATTATTAAACTTAATGCTCTTTTCTTCATGGAATATTAATGAAAAACAAATGACAAAACATGACTAAAATTAGCTTACTTCATTATAAATGAATAGAACTTCAACAATGAAGGTAATGAGGAAAAAATTACCTTCGGTTAATATTTATGAACAACAATCAAAAGGATTATAAGACAAAAGGATTAAATAAGTAATTCTCTCCCACCTCCACAACTGAAAGACTTTTATCATCTTAATGAAATAACAATTAAGAAAAAAAAGCATAAATTAGTTAATATACATCTTAACAGGAATTATGTATCCAAATTTCATTGTTAGGTTACAGTTTAGATAATTTAATTTTTTTTATTTTATTATTAAAACATAAACTAAAATAAAAATGAATAATAATCCACCGGGTTGGTCTACTGGTAAACTTATGTTCGAATATCAGCTGCTTTAGAAGTCGAGAATTCTCAGGTTCAAATCCGAATAAAGATTGCTTTTATACAGATTTGAATAATAAATTGTGGATACCGGTGTTCTTTGGTGGTTGGGTTTCAATTAACCACATGTCTCAAGACTGGTCAGTCTCAGTTTGTTCAAGACTAGACCTGTACAGTGCATTACACTGATAAGTCGCTATTAAGTTTAATTGTTGATGCGACTATGAAAAAAAAACGCACAACATGAAAAGCAACAAAACTGTTTTCTATGCTATTTTTTAATTTGTTAAACAATAATAACCAAATAATTAACATTATATATATATATATATATATATATATATATATATATATATATAATAACAATTATATAAACTATTTATATAAGGTGAATTTTAATTATATATAATTAATATAATCGCAAATTATATATAAAATCTAATTAATTGTTCCTTTTTCGAATTTTAATTCTTTATAAAAACTGTCACCTAACAATTAAATTTTGATATGTAATCCTTTTTAACATCTATATTAACTAATTTATCTTTTTCAAATTGTTATTTCATTAAGATAATAAAAGTCTTTCATTTGCGGAGGGGGGAGATAATTTTTTATTTAATCTTTTTGTCTTACAATTCTTTGGATTGCTCTCCATAAATATTAACTAAACATAATTTTTTCCTCATTACCTTCATTCTTGAAATTCTAATCATTTATAACGAATTAAACTAATTTTAATTTTTTTTCATTCGTTTTTAATACTCGTAAATAATATTCCACGAAGAAAACATAAATAAAGTTTAGTAATCACTGAAGGAGTCTCATGCATAGCAATTCTCTCAGAATTACTTATATTCTGTTATTTTCAAGGGAATGTTTTAGTGTGACAAAATTATTTTTAATCTAATTCTATCTTACCTCAGGTGTAATTTTATCCTAATTCAAGAATTTTTCTTTGTGACTTTATTTACTATTTTGTATATAATAAATAATTAATCAATAAATTTAAAGAATGTTATTCAATTTTAATTTTTTTAAAAGAATTAAATTTTAATTCAAAATTCACTTTTGTACTTTGTACATCGTATAAATATAATTGCTTACTTGTCACAGTTTAAAATAAATCTTGTCTTGAATAACATTTTACGAAACATGGATAACGTATTTTTCGTTAAAGAAGTTATAAGTTCAGATGAGAAAGGAGGAAACTCTTCATATAATTTTAAATAATTCATTATAGAGTTTCGTATCGTGTACGTCACATCCGTATCTCTGGAAGTCCATAGTACATGAACGAAGATTATATAAATTAAGTATCCTTCTTTTTTTGTTTGTCGTGTAGTTGATACTTGCAAATGACCACTCCAGTGTTCATCCAGGCACATTTCTTTCCACTAATATTCATAGCAATTAATAAAGTTTGTATTCCTTAGAAATCTAAAAGGAAACAAATACACTGATTTTTATTTTACTCGATTTTTTTTTCTAATAAATCGAAGTAATAAGAACTAAAGAATAAGTAAAAAAAATAAAATAAAAATTATAAAAAATTGGATAAAAAATTAAAGGATTAAAAACAAATAAAAATGTAACTCCTAACAGAATAAATAAATCAAAGGAAAAATCGAGTTTATTTCATAACACTCGTTTCAAACTGATCCCACTAGAATATTTGTGGCATAATTTGTCTTGACTACATAACACGAATAAATCCTGCATGATGGAAAATTCTTTAGGCGACTTATTTAGTTTTTGTTCTTTACAACAATCAAAACTTCAATTTGTAGCCTAAATCTCGATTGTATACATTATTTTATATTTATTTTGTATTATTTTTATTCTTGCTTACATCAATTAAGATATGAGGTAGGTGAACGTTAATACAATTCCAAATACATATTAAAAGGTATAAAAATAGGCCTATAGGAAATTATCACTTTAGGTGTTTATTAAAATTAATTTCATGGAAATAACTTATATTGTAAAACAGCTTTTATATTCTGAGGAATGGGTTACGTAGCCTACCCGCATTTCCCTAGAGTTTAGAATTGCTTTAGGGCTGTTGAATAAATCTGTTCTACAGGCCTATCGTGCGCCAAATTTTTGATGCAATATATTATTCATCACCTGAGTCTATTTTCATTTTATACCTGTGATATTCAATATTTGTTTAATTCTGCTTGGCTTTGTTTTAAATAAACTATTATAAAAAATAATTTTTGAAATTTCACAAAGCTATGTATACAGGTTAAGTTCTAATTTACTTAAAACATAGCGTAACCTCGGACTTGATCGTTCATCTTGAATGTTACCGTTGTGGTTATCTTCGTCCAGTAATTGGAATACCCTCATCACGTATCGCCTGCTGAATTCGCCGTTCGTCTTGTCGGCCGTCTTCACCCAATCCTAATCTTTCAATCAGACCCATCGATCTATAACCGTTAATTCTTTCAAAATCCACTCTTCTTCTTGCGGCTACCTCCGGATCGAACGGCCAGCTTTGCTTTCTATGAAATTCAGGTTTACCGGCAAAACTTTCACGAAGCAAATTTATTATTTGTAAAGAACTTCTCGCTAATGTTAAATTCATTAATACCACCAGAACTGCCTGAAAAAATAATACATACATATTAAGAAATTATAATTCTTTTACAATTTACAAAACAGAATTTTTATTTAATATAATTAGTGTTTTATCTACATTGTTCAGAGAATTCTTAAAATAATAATTTATTTTAATTTTTTTGGCCCACTATGAATAAATTTTCATTATAAATTGCTAGAAAAACTACCACCTGTGATCTTAAGCTGTAAGAATTATATTCACCGATAATTTCTCATGCAAATTGAATCGACGTCATTATAACTTTATTATCTTCCACACGAAATCGATGAATGTATTCCTATTATTTCAGCAATAATTGAAATACGCTTTCGTGTTTTTCATTTTTGATTTAATATATACTTATACTGCACGCAGTTGATGATTTCTAATTTAAATATATTGTAACACTTAATGTTTTTTTTAACCGGAGAGAAACGGAAAGTATCATTTTAATTTGCTTCTTTAACTTGTTTTAAAACGGCTGTTCATTAAAAAACAAAAATAAAATTACATTCTCAATAACGAAAGTGTGTTTCAATTTACAACACAATATTATCGATGAGTACATGAAAATCTACCTGATTAAACAACTGTAAGGTTTTTATTACCTAATTTTTAATACGTTAATAAAGAATTAACAATAAGCTCAGTGGTTTAACTTTTAAGTGCTGGTATATCAAGTTTTTTCCTACATAATATTAGTTATACTTACCTCTTTGAAAACATTAAAAAAGCTTTAACAAATAAATCTAGGTTATTACAAAACATTATAAATTATACGAAACCGCATCTTTTAAAATGAGAAATTCAGATTCCAATGTCGCCACACCAACCTTCCAAGAGTATATATATGTAATACAGCAGTGCATATATTGATCAATTTTTAAAAACAAATTTTATTGTATAAAAAAGTGAAATTACCAATACCGGAAAAATTAATACGTAACAAATAGACTAAGGCGTTTTTATGGATATATTTGAGCCTATATGTTTTTGTATGTAAAATAATTACGATGAAATTTAATTTTCTAAGGATGGGTCTAAGGAAGCATTTTTTTTATCAATTGGGCTTATCTAATCAATTACAAAAAAATATACGTTGTAAATTTCATTATAATGTTGATTGATTGAACTTTCAATAAAAAATAATTTATAAAAAATTGTCCGTATATTCACACATCCAGATATATTTTTGAAATTATTAAAGATCAATTCTGGGATAATATAAATAGATCCAACTCTTAAAATCAAAATTGAAAATTTTCAAGATTACAATTTTTTTTATTTTTAATTACCAAAAAAATATTTTTACAATTCACTGATAAGTTTCTTTGCATGAAGAAATGAAGTACGAAGTAAAAAAGGAATTATAAGAAAAAAAATTACTTTAAAAATTTGATAAAATTCCGATATCCAATACCAAAATAAATCATCTTTCAAAAAACTTCTGAGCAATTCTTTGATAATAGTTTGGATCCTATAATTTTTTTATTAAAAATATATCATAAAAATATAGCTCGTATATTTAAAATCAAGTTTTACCTAAAAAATATATTTCCACGAAATTTATTTTGCTTAATTTATCATTAGGATTTTAGTTAGCAGCCAAATTTAAACGAAATCGACGGTTTTTTGGATTTTTTTTTTTTTTTCTCTTAATTGGGATTTTTTATTACGATTATAAAATTGACGTATTGCAGAGGAATTATGTCTTCCGTAGGGATTCACTCGTAAATTTTTCAGTACCGATTTTATATTATAGCGAACCGCAAGAATATGGTCTAGAGCTGCAGGCGGCTGACAGCATGACATTGTTATGAAAAACGCATATTCATTTCTATGTATGTATTAATAAGAAGCAAAACTTATTGTTTTCTTCCCAAACGATTAACTTTTTTCGCGAATTAGATTTTTAACAACTTATTTCGTCGCTGTATGCCTACCGATATCCAAAAGCAAGGACTATTTTCGTGCAGTCCGACTTCTGTAAATTAGGTTATATTTTTTATCGCCTCGTAATTTATTAATAAAACACATCAATAAAAATAAACATAACCTAATGGTTTGGAATATGGCCGGCCTCCGTGGTGCGAGTGGTAGCGTCTCGACCTTTCATCCTGAGGTCCCGGGTTCGAATCCCGGTCAGGCATGGCATTTTCACACGCTACAAAAATCATCATTCATCTCATTCTCTGAAGTAATATATAACGGTGGTCCCGGAAGTTAGAAAAAAAATTGTTTGGAATGACATCAAAGGATTTTAATCCACAAAAAAATTAGTATATGAACATTGGTTACACGAATTCTTCACGTGCCATTTAAAGAAATGATAATATATTTCATTAAGAAATATGATAACAATGATTAATGTTTGACCTGAATAAAATTTGAATACTTAAAAATAAAACAAATTTTATGTGAAAGGAAGAGTTTTTATTTCTCCCAATTAGCAGTACCGGAACTGTGTTCCGGCACTGATTTTTCAGGCTAATTTTCCGTATCCAAAATTTTATCTTATAAAATCGGGGAACTTTCAATGTTTTCCTAGGATAGTGTTATGGGCAGCAGAATCCTCCAGACAAAAACAGATAGATATTTAAAACAATAAAATAGTTCTTCAAAACGTGTAATTTCAACAAAAATATAACAAAACGATAGAAACGTTTTTTGTACTAGTTTTAATAATGTAACTTTATTTATAAAAATTTAAATTAACGATAGATTTTTAAATGAACAAAAAGTGAGTTTAATTTAATATAAGACCTTTAATTATTAAATTAACAATGGTAAATTATAATAGTATAATTGATGCACTTCAGAGAATAAAACAACCTTGACCCATAAACAATTTCGTATTTCCCTTTTACTCAACAAAGGTACAATAATGGTATTTGATTACTATATTGTCTCTTTCAATTATCTTGTTAACTTTTTCTTAGACTAGCCTACTTTTGCTCACACAGGTATTTGAAAACCAGTTCTAGGCTTGGTTTCAATAACTAAAATCAACGTAGAATTATTCAAGAATTTTTTTTTTAATAACTCATCTAAACGTATAAAACAAGAACATGTTAATGTACAAAATTTTGAATTATTCCTATAATTACCATATTATTCTTAATTATTTATTTTCTTGTAATTATTTCATGTGGACAGGTTCGTTTTTCTTTCTGTCAGTTCATCAATTCGCATCTTAAAAGAAAAGAAAACATTTAAAAAAAAAAGAAAAGTCTCTTATTTACAGTCGTCTATATGTTTAAAAAAAAAAACTAGAATAAACTTTTATAAGACGGTAAAATATTAGTTTTTTAAAAAAAATTTACTGCTCGATGTCTTTTGAACATACTACAGCTTTTTATTTGCAACGGTTTTCCCCGCTATATTTAAGAGATATCTGCCGTAATAAGACAGCTTCTATTTTATATGATCTAAGAATTTAGAGAAACTAATAGATACATTCTAAAAAAAGCTCTTTTCGGTCTTGTATTTTTATTAAAAGAAAATTTATGACATCTTTTTCAAAGTAATCTAGCAGATTAACAGATAAACTGGTTTTGTATACAATGTGTTTTCAAATATCATGAGTTATTATTTTTTGTTTTCTTTACAATTTCATAAGAATATTATAATTATGAGTGAAGAATGCTTTAATATAATTAGTTAATGAGAAACAATTTGATGCAACGATTCTATCTTTGTGCTGTCTGAGAAGGTTTTTTTATCTATAAACCATAATCGTTTAATAAAGGTCCATTACTTATAGAAAATTTAATTAATAAAAAATAAATTATATTATAAATAAATAAATGTGGGTAGTTCCATAGTAAGTTTTCTCTCGTAACTTCAGTGGATGAGTTTTAAACGAATAATTACATTACCTACATAGTCGATGAAACGTTTTTCATTATTGCATTATGAAAAATATGTATTGTAATTTTATAGTGTTTCAGTGTGATATTAAAAGTAATTTTCCGCGAAAAATCAAGAATATTAGCTGGGAAATATAGAATAAAAAACTAATATATATTTTCGCATTATATTTAATATTTCATTTTCGAATTCTGAAAACTTCGAAGAGTATATATCATTTCACTTCATTTTATTTTCTTATTTTTATCAAAACGCTAGTTTTTCTTTGTCTTTTCATTATTTTTTTTTAAAACGCCTGTTCTTATCTTTGTACTTCAAACCATTAAAAAAAAATTAAATTATAAAATAAACTTTAAAAATTAAAAAGCCTGGCTTTTTAAAAAACGGACTGAAAAATAACATACTTTTAACTTGTTTCAATTTCGACTTTTGAAGTAGCCGCCAAATTAAGGGGTAATAAATAGTTGTTATTAACTGAGCACCGACCTCGACTAATCGAAATTTAAAAAATAATTAAAACATTGTAATATTTTTAATTTTTATTTATTGCAATTTTTAGGCAGGACCTACTTTTTTTAAATTTATTTTAGAACCGTCAGAAAATATATCCGTTTCCACTGTTAAAAACATTTCAAATAAATTATATTTTTTATACTTTAATAATGTTTTAAAAACCGTTTAAAATATCAAAGAACACTTTATTAATTTTTTTTAATATAGTTTTGTATTCGAATATAACAAATAAAAATGTACAAAAGTTATCAAAATATTAACCATTATGTATATGAAAATACGTGCTGTACAGAAGTATAAATTTCGATTTCGTCATAACCCGGTAAAAATAAACAATGATTAAAACTAAAAAAAAAAAAAAAAAAACTATTTTTTTTATGAATTCAAGATATGAAATTCGGTTAATGGGTTTTTTGAAAATATCTTTTAATTGAGGCGAGTTATTTGTACGATAATTGAAAAGACTGTATGCAATCTGATGAAATTTTATTTAATCGAAATCCAACCCCAGTGTGTATTCTTTGTTCTTGAGGAAATAATGTTGTGTTATAAACGAAAATTACCAAACCAAAGGGAGTTGTTAAATAGAACTCTGAAATAAAGAAAGAATACTATTATACATTAATCTGAATGCATTACACTGAACGAGATAACGATACTTAGGATTTTACATCCTAAG
This sequence comes from Lycorma delicatula, assembly GCF_047948215.1. NCBI lineage: Eukaryota > Metazoa > Arthropoda > Insecta > Hemiptera > Fulgoridae > Lycorma > Lycorma delicatula. The sequence continues at coordinate 173,306,321 of NC_134457.1, forward strand.
TACCATTTTCCTTATATCTCGAACTGTTAATGACTACATGACTTCATTTCATTGTTTCTCTCTCTCTCTTTTTCCCTCCCCCTATCTCACTACTCTGATGAAGTTCAGTCTTATAACCTTTGTAACTATCACCGTTTATATTTATACATAAATATAAACACAACACAAAACACATCGCTCTAAAAACTACCGCAACGCTATTAAACAAGGGCGTCCCGTCGACGTCGTAATACAAAATAAAAATCAAAGACTTCCAATGTTTGAGGATTTGAATTTTGACCAGATCGCACTTTTCTTACTAAGTATAACAACAAAAAATGGACATTTTTCCAATGTTTAACTTTCTATTAAAGTTTTATGCGAGTTCAAAAAGAATAAAATACTGGTTGCGAGTATGAAATAAAAAATTGAAAGACTACGGATTTAGAAGACTTGAATTAATTGTATTTACTAACTACACAGAGAATTCCTGTCTTGAGAAAAGAAAACCATATCAGCGTGTGATGTAGGTTACAACCAATTTCAATCTCTTCAATTGATCACTACTTGAATTTTTATTTAAACTTGACTAGAATATTGCATTTGAGTTACAGCTTACATTTGTTGATTTTAAACCTAATGCAAAATTTTATTTATTTATTTTTATCTTTCAACCGTTTACTTTTCATCTACTTTGAAGCTTTGTTAACAAATAAAACATTTTCAGACTACAACTATTATAATAAAGAAAATTTTATAATAACTGAAGGACAAATAAAATTGTTCATTCCTTAAGGACGCAGGTTTTGTGTTGCTACAAATGGATTTTGTACGGTTTATAAAGTTAACAAAAAAAATTAGTGCGGGTAATTTAAACAAGGTTACTTATGAACCCTAAATACATTAGTAATATTATCGTAATCATAACTATATGCACGAGCCTGCACAAGTAGCCCGAATTAAATGTAAATAAAAGTTATTTATACCGTTTAAACTCCTTTTTTACATCCTAAGTAACATTTTCCTTATACCTCGAACTGCTAATGACTACATGTCTTCATTTCATTGTTTCTCTCACTCACTCTCTCTCTCTTTCCCTCCCCACTCTCTCTCACTACTCTGATGGTGTTTATTTATATATAAATATAAACACAAAACAAAACACATACATTTTTATGTAGGACTTTCCGTAGGAGAAAAGGCCACATATATATAAAAGAGGGCTTCCCGTAAATATAAATGTAAATATATATATAATCTATTAATATACTTGTATGTAAAACCCTCGCTGACTCACTTATCTCTAATTTTCCTATTTCTTAATTAGCTATAAAGATTAAATTTGACATGATTAACTGTAGACGTCTTTAGATAAGTGTAAGATTTCAAATCTATAGCCATTTACAAACAGTGTTCACATTTCGAATTTCAAACTGACTTGAATTATATATATATATATATGAATTCCATATAAAACTATAGATGACAGATGTTTCCTTGAGCTCAAAAGAGGACATATGTAAAAAGAAAAGCTTAAAAATATATTATTTGCTCTTTTAAAGAATGGGAATTTCACGTACCTTTTCCATGTAGCGATGGATACAATAGTCGCTAAATTTATAACTCTAAAAACTGTGTATTATTCTCATCTATCCTTTTTCTTATAATAGCAGATTAGAGTACGGGAGTACCTGGTGGTGGAAAGCAGCGATACTGTTGTTGCATTCAAAAACTCAAATGTATTGTGAGTTGTGTGGGCTGAAGCGTCGTAGTAATGGGGCACCCGATTGCCCTCGCGACATACCTCTATGATAGTAATAAATATCTTCATTCAGACGCTTTAGAATCCAATAATAAAACTCGGCGTTGACAGTTAAACCTTGGAAATTTTGTCCACATTTTTTGAGAATTGAACAGAGTCATCCTCATCTCGCTTTATTCTCCACCGTAGTTCTGCCTTCTTACTAGACTCATTCTTCATCACTGTCATTCCATTGGATCATTCCAAAGGTCTTTGACGCAGATTTACCGAGTTACACAAAATCTGATGTTGACACAAAATCTGATACTATTTCTCTGTTCTTCCTTACGATCACAGTCAAATCACAGTTTCAAATCAATGTTTCCGTGCACTTGATACAAAAATGCGTGTAGGTCAAACCCCTAAGCAGATTTATTTATTCGGCATGCAGATTTATGGTCACTGCTCGCTTCCGCTGTGCTAAATAATCGTGCTGTTCTCTGTATACTTTACAGGAATGTAATAATAATTTAAAAAGACAAAGCTTTTTTTTGATCCAATAATCGAAAAATTTAAGTTCTGTATCTTGTTATTTCTGCATTTTTCTTAATTTTCAATTTTTTTTAAAAGAAAAACTAGGAATTATGGCAAATTACGCAATAAAGTTGACTTTTTTGCCCGTTTTTGTGGAAATTCTTTTTCAATGTTCCATAACTTCTTTAATACGTTTTTATTTCTTTAAGTTCTTTAATTTTTTAATTTGTATTATCGAGTTTAAAAATTAGTGTTTATTTAGGAACAAACTTTCATTTGCCGAAACTTTCATTAATATATTTTAATTTTGGTTTCAACATAGAGGCCAATTTAAAAAATAAAACAATTTAAAACTGGCGAAAATCTCCGCAGGTTATAAGAAAAGAGTTCATGCAATCGATCTCTTCACCTAATGCAGAAATGGCATTGTACTCGACTGAATAACATTTTTCTGTAGAATTATGAGAATCAACTATAACTTTTCTAACAGAAAGCCGAGATTGCCATTAATTAAAATTCTTCTATCGAATTCCTTGTTAATTAAAAATTCTTACTAAACTAGTATAACTAAAACATCTAGTTTATTAACTTTTTTGTTAATATTTAAGAAGAGTTACTCACTAAAATAAGAAACGGTATTGAATTGATACAAAACGATCCTCAGATGATACGGAAAGTCATCGGAAATATTTTACGTCGGGCAAAATGCTGTGTACATTGTGAAGGAGGGAATTTCGAACAATTACTGTAACTGAGGTTTGATATTCTGTTACCATTTATCATTTCATACATTTTATTTTTTTGTTTTGCTACATTAAGAACAATATTTATTAGGTACAAAAAAGAATAATACGATTTTCTGTCTATTTTTCGTCTGTTTTACTTCAATAAAAACCGATATTTAAACGTTTTTATTTACTTTTTATTAGTTATATTTATATTAATTTTCTCAGAATTAAATCTTCTAAAAGTTTTGTTACTAAATCTTCCGCATTTATTAGTCATTTAACAAAGCTATAGTACTACAAACCTAAAAAGTTGTTTTTCGACACAGAATTTTGTGTTTTACGCCGGATATGTTAAAAACTACAAGTTATAGTTCTGGGACCTTGTTTGGCCCAACTCAAATTACGTAAGAAACCACTAACTATATTCCTCAATTTGGATCCCAAAGATTAGAGTAGGGCTTGTTTTTTATTAGAAGAACCGAAATCCGGGCGAAATTTTTCGCCAGCTGTAACTCGAAAGCAAAGCGTTTCGGGACCTATGTCTACTGAACTTTTTTCATCATTTTCACCAGTAGAACGAGTCCTGAAAGTTTCTCCGTGGTATACTCTGTATCTGTTCTTTTGCAGTGATTTCTTCAGATTTTTACTTATCACAATACTCTCACAAATGTTTTGTTGAACCTCGTATTTCATAAATTATTACTATTCATCTAAAAAGCCTGCTTATATTTTTAAAGATTACGTGTAAAATGTGTTATTGCTCACTTATTTACTTCTTAAAATAGCCCGATTACTTTTCTGACCGGAAGGTTAATGTTTACATTTTGTCGCAATGAGAAATTATTATTACGTGGTATTTTGATGAAGAGACAGGTCTTTACATGGAGACAGCAAGCTACAATTTTTCTCTGTATCCTGCTAGCTTCCTATGTGTTTTCTTTCCTTCTATCTTGATACTGTGAATATTTTACTTTGAAACAATGGTTTTCTTATCTACAGATAACCAAATCATTTGTTACGATCAAAATCGTGGAAAAAGAGTAACTCGCCTTTCATTCAATTCATGATTTGAACTACTCATAAAAATAACAACGAAACACATGTTATTGTAACAACTTTATTCAATAACCTAGTTAATTTATTTTATCAGCACAAATATTATTTTGATGATGCGATCCTACCATTAACAGCTACTCAAACATTAGATAACACCAAAAATGTATCTTAATCCATGAGATAGGATGTTTGACCGGATTCCTTTCCTTTATAAGCATAAATTTCAAACAAAATGGTGAATTAGGAAAATAAAAGTGCAAAAAGACATTACGTGCGTCCATTACGTTTCAGAGAATTATTCAATCAGTAAATATACGATTAAAATCAACTTAAAATAGTTATTTTTATTTAATTAGTTCTTAGGCCAATTTCAAAGTAATTTAAGTGAAATAATCATTATTCATAAAGACATCAGTAACAGAATTAACTAGTTTTAAACGGGTGTATATTTAACTTTTGTTTTCGAATGTCGGATGTTGCGGGGATTAATCGTACAATTTAGATACGTCAACTTTCTTTATAAATCTTTATCGACCTCTCGACTATTTGTTTATAAGATGTAGCTATTAAATAACGAGACTAATGCTGCTACAGAAGAACTGCGCATGCGCCAAATTCGTAAGACCGACAGCTGTATAGCACGAAGCATTCTCTTTCGATTGTTGCCATTCCAGTTTATGTACACATATTATTCTGGCCGTGGCCTTCGTTTGGATAACATCTGTTTTTTTTTTGTTTTGCCGAAAAAATGATGAGTGTTTTATTAGAGCAAAGAATTGTCGTGAAATTTTATATGAAACTTGGAAAAACGTCTACTGAACCTTATCTGTTATCAAAAAATGTATATGGCAATGAATGTCTATCACGTCGCGGGTTTCCAGTAGTTTAAGCGTTTCCAAGATAGTCGAGAAGACGTCGAAAATGATATTCCCCCGGGTCGCCCTTCTACGTCAAAAACGGATAAAAATAATGACAAAATTTGGTAATCTGATCCGATCTGATCGTCGGTTAACTATTCTTGTCTTTATTAAAGGTGCTCGGTCATCTCCGTGAAAAGATAAGAAAAAAACTACCCGAATTGTGGAAGAACAAACTACAGGTTCTCTTCATCAGGACAACGCACCGGCTCACACCGCATTGTCTATCAAGACGTTCTAGCCAAGTATAAAATCCAAGTGTTAGACCATTCGCCTTGTTCGCCTGACCTGACACCATGTGACTTTTATCTGTTGCCAAAGGTCAAATCCTGTATTTAAAGGAATAAGATTTCAGACCGGTGAACCTGTGAAAGAAAAAGCGGCATGCGTCATGAAACAACTCGCAGAAGACTTCCAGCACTGTTTCGAACAATGGAAAATTCGCATGGAGCGTTGTAGGAGTAGAGGAGGGGTGGTGTATATTGAAGGGGATAATAACTAAATATATATACATTTAAAATAAAATATTTTACAGCATTAGTCTCGTTATTTAATAGATATTACCTCGTATACTATTAACATTTTTTTTTGTGTTGGCTCACTAAATTTTAACGAGCCCAATAACGTTTTACCAAACTCGAAGAGTAGTATTCTTGTAATCGTGTTCTGTTTTTCCGTAACACAATAAAAGGTTTTGTGAGAATATAATGGATTTTTTAATTTCTCATTTATGACAAATTCTACAGAAAATTTTATATTGTCAAAAATTCAACTTTATCATTTTACAACATTTATCAAAATATTTTTATCGAAATTTTATACTCTCACGGGGATTTTTCATTTATATTTTTCTCTTCGAATGGATTTAATAATTTAAAAAATGATTAATATATATATATATATATATATATTTTAAAGCATTTTATTCACCAAATTTCTGAAATTTTAGCCTAAATCTCTCTCTTAATGAGACGTATGTTTCTACATTTATTTATATTTTAATTTTCGAGATTTTTAGACATAAAAAATTAATTTAAAACATAATTAGGAATATTTGAATCTATACTAAATCCAAACCAATTCTGTTTTAGTAATTTTTTCATAGGAATAACTTTTTACTGGCTCTATAAGGAGGTAAAGTTAATGATACAGTAAGAAGAACTCATCTAAATAAAACTAGTTAATAAGAAATTTAAATGATAATTTATCACTAGACTATACTATAACTACAGAATTAGTTATAGAAACCGTATAAAATATTCTTTTCCTTGGAGCAAAAGACCTTCTTAAAAATGCCGCTACTAAACGATCGGTAAACTGAAGTCTGTAAATATTTAATTTTTTTTTTTTTTATGGGAGAGACAGTTTATAAAATCATAATAAAGAAATATTTTCACAAATTAAAATTACATATTAAAAAAAAAAGAGATTTTTTACTTACCATAAACAGTGTGATGAGATTCATTTTAACAGATAATAAAATTGTTTTATCAGCTGCGAACCGAAGGTAGATTATTTATAATCCGTTTTCAGCACTTAAGTTCATAAAAAAAAAAACTACAGTAAAGCACTACATACACTAACGATTGGAGTATATATTATGCGAGTTGATAAATGACCGAGATGTACTCGGATCGTTAAAGTGAATGCAGGTAAACGAAAGAAACCCACCCGACCCACTGCACTGCGCAATAATAAACAAACACAACTCAGAAAAAATGGAAGGGGAAAGAGGACGTCCTTGCAACTTGCATAATACAAGTTTGTGTTATTTATCAGTAATCAGTCTATTCCCCTGATAATCAATTTGCTTTATTGCAATCTATGTCAGTCCACCCACACTATCTGATACACTTTGTGAAAGAAAAAATACTTTTTGGGGTTTTTCTTTCTTTGTAATATAATTAAAAATTTCATAAATATTAAATTACAATCAAATTATGTTAGAATGATATTCCTAAACAAGTTATTTATTTTATCTGTACTAGATCACAATAACATTTTTGGCATTTTCTGTATAAGTAATCAGTCATAATAAGATTAAAAAAATTATTTACATTTTTATCTTATTATACATGGTTCCATATAATAACAAAAAAAAATTATTTACCTCAAAGTTTGACTTTAAAGGAATATTATTTACCTATGGTTAAAAAAGTACATACATATATGGCCTTGAAATAAGACTAACCAATTCTTGCTGTTAACCCTCAAAGGTTTTTTTTTAATCTGCATAAGTAAATATCCTCACCCAATCAGCCTCATCAAATAGAGACCATCACGACTTCTGATACTAGAAATTTAATTTAAATATAATTTCCATTTTAGTTTTTTCTTTGCTTAAGTAGAATTAAAAAATGATTAAAAAGTAGGTTTCTTGATGAAACATTTAACAAGTTTTTGGGTGATTCTTTTTATTATAATTATGTTTAATCAAAAAGACAATCTTTCTACAGTAGTGGAGAACAAGTATGAAAATTATTGTAACTAATAAAATAAAACAAATATAAATAGATATTTCTCTAAATTATGATGATGATGGCTCACTTCAGGATCTAATACAATATCTGTCTAAAAAGTAACCATTCACCTTGAACGTCTTCTAATACTCACGAGAAAATTTGGTTGAAGTTCTCACTCAAATATTTACATTCACTCTATGCCACATCTGAATTAGAAATTACTGAAGAAGTACATTCTTCTTGCAATTTGAAAAAACTGTTTTGCTTTAAACTGCAGAAAAACATCCAAAATGATTAAGAAAATTCTGAATATAACTCAATCAGTGAAGCTAGGTATAAAATTGTGATACCAACAATTTAAGGATGGTTGCAAACCTGTTGTAAGTGGTTGAAATGTTGGAAGGCTTTCAACAAGCAAAACATCTAAAAATGTTCAAAGCATGTGATTGCAATAAAAATTTTTAAAAAATCAGTGAGCAATAGTAGGAACTGGATCTAGGATCGTAGATTATTGTTTTTGACAGTGTATATAAGCATAATATATGTTACACCAATATTTATTCCACAGCTTATCATAAATTCAAAGGAAATTTCTAGATAATTTTTTATGGGATTTATTAAAAACTGCTTGCAACAATCCAGATTTCTTGAAAGAGAACCCACTGAATTATCTAGTGATGAATTCATCATCGCAAATCAATCAGCTGATTTCAAGGTAGAGAGTTCTAAGGTTCAAATCCTAGTAAAGGCTAGGTTATACTATATGCATTTGAATACTAGATCTTACCGGTGGATCTTTGTGTTCCAGACATCGGTGTTCTTTGGTGGTTAGGTTTTAATTAGCTACCCATCTCAGGAATGGTCAAACTGGGACTGTACAAGACTACACTTCACTTACCTTCATACATATCATTCTCTGAGGTAATACCTTACAATGGTTCCGGAGGCTTAACAGAAAATGAGAGACTTCTTGAAAGAAGTTACAGCCAGAAACAAATCACGGTTATAACCATTAGTATGGTTTTATTATATGACTTGAGAACATGCCATAAACTTGAAACAAAGCCCCAGTCTTCCACTGAATGTGACCACTAACACAATCCTCCAAATAAGGCAACCAAAATCATTTAAGATATTCATAATTACAAAATAAATACTAAAAATTGATAATTACTAAAAAAGGTGTTCTAAAAAGAAGAAAATGAGTACAGCTTTGGGGATTAACTTAGGACTTTTTCAAAAACTAAAATTTCTTTTGATTGATCTTAAACCATGCACAAGATTAAGCACAATGAGATAGCATATACTGACTCATTATTAGACAATGAACACAAAGACAATTTTTAGATTGTTTTGAAAAGTGGAAAGAACACTGGAATAAATTTGTTGGATCTGAAAAACAACTTTTTTAATATGACTAAATGATTATAGTCCTTGGCAGGTTTTATTTTAATTATGTAGTTTACACTCCAGAACAAACACATTCATTAAAATTCTGGAGGTACACTCAATCTGCAGCAGTTTTAGATTTAAACAAAGAACAAGGTAAAGTAAAATATAAAACTTTTAATCCTAAATTAATTTTAGTTCAGGATTCATTTATACTTTTATTCTTTTTCAACTACTTCCATCCCAGCAGATAGTACTATTTAATTTATACTTGGTAATGTATGCTTTAAATAAGTTAACAAAATAATTCCAAGAATGACTAATATTCTGGTTTTATTCAACTGAATAATTTTTCAAGATTAGTTTTTGCAAGAATTTAAGGTAAGCAAAAATCCCACCAAAGCAATTATTCATCCTCAGTAAAAATGTAAACAAAGTAAAACATGATAAAACACTGTAATTAATAGTACTGTAACATAAATAATATCATAAGAAAACATTTACATATACTGTATTCATGGAGGAACTTGTAAACAGATACAGTTAAATATATTTATTTACTTCACACTATGCACACCATTATTTTGTAAAAGATAATCATCAAAATCTTCTGATTCTCTCTCCAATGTTTCCTTAGGTCAGACCTTCTAGTATGCTTCTTCACCTCTTTATCCATGAACTGCTGTTTATCCTTTGCTCTCTCCATATTTTATCCTTTCATCAGATCTTTCATTTTACTCTTCGACTACTTGGTTTTTACTTATTTTCCAGACAAAAACTGTTCTTAAACTTTACTTCAGTCATCACCAATACCACAATTTCTCTCATAACAAATATCACTCGTATTTTCTCTTAAAACAGCAACTTACATAATTTTTTTTAAAGCTGATTACCTAATAAAGTACAGATATTTGATCATATAAATGTAATGTGATGATTAATAAAGCAATTACACATGCCATAAAATTTATGTATAATCAATTCTAGACTTCGTGAACATTTTGCTGCAGTGAAACCAGTCATTTTTCCTGATCCAGACCAGGAATTTGTATTACGAATACAATAACTCAGTTACAGAGAAACCTTAACTTAGATTTTAGTGAGCCTAAAGACCCAAATTTTCAACAACAAATGCCAGTAATTAACTAGCAATGCCTTCTTACGTAAAAAAAATGTTACTACAAAAAAGCTCGAAAAGTAAAATGTTTATCAAGGTTTATTTTTATATTTGTACTTACAGTGATAGAAATACAGAAATTCCAAGGGTAAAAGCAGAGTAATTTTATCTAGAGATATTATTCGGTGTGGATTCAATAACTGGATATTATATAACTTAAATGCAATCATAAAAAGAAATATTTGAAGATGTGAAAATCTGTCCAGCAGGGAAATATAAAAGAGTAAGAAAGAGGCTTTGGATTTTTAGACTGCAATAAAATTTTTAGAATGTATGGATGTGAGAATCATCAATGCAAACTGCACAAATTTTTGAAATTATAATGAGAAAGTATTAATTTGAGCAGTAAGCAGCATCAAACGACAGACTATTTCAGCATTCACTGAGATCCTGTTAAAATGCACTTATAAATATTAATTATCAATTACTAGATGCTATTTTAATCAAATATAAGTTTTAAATACAGTAAAATATTTTATATCATCTATCACCGATCAATTAAAAAAAATATCATTTCTGGCTCTGTAAATAGGTAAACCAAACAGCTATTGCCACAAAAAACACAATTATTATGATACACAAGGTTTTCCTTAGCAAAGACAGTCAATTCTCTACAGTTCTTCATCACATGAAGGAAAATCAATTTATTGCAAAATTAATTTAATAACATCTAAGTAATGATGCATAGATCCAAAGAACTGTTCTGGCTTGGATTTGCATTAAAGAGAAATTGAAGCACCACTCCCTATTGGTTGGTTAGTCTAACAATTTTTTTTACTCCTCCTTCTGGGTTGATCATCTCGCTCTTACTATCCACTCTTTCCCTGAATCTCAATTCCCTTATTCTAAAGATATATATTCTTAATCTAAGAATGTTTCATAGATTTTTATTTGTGGTTTATAAGAATGGATCAATCAAAAAACTCAGTTTCTTACCTCGGTTATACAGAAGCCAACCCAAACCTGAAATGTAAGTGTGTAAATTGTAAAGAAAAATCTTATTTTTTCTATTAAATAAATGTTTTATGAGTAAACACTTAATAACATATTTTAGTTCATTAAACTTCAGTCATAACTCTGCTACTTATTACAGAACAATATACAACAATGCACCATTTCATGATAAGAAGGAGGTATGTTACTTTGTTGTTTTAAATTCACTACTTTTCCAACACGTATTATAGCTAGATACATAAAAAGCACCTTTGGTCCAACATACACCACTGAAAGCTATTTTCTCTAAAATTTTGATATTTACCATATAGCCATCCCGCTCATGAACAGAATGATATATCATATGTAAGCCTGATAACAAACTATACTTTGGTGGACTTACAATGATTTGTAACAGTGTATTTGTTTCAGTGAAAAAGGTTATCTCTTATCACTTATCTCTTTACACAGTAGTAAGCTGTGGCACAGGAGCTAGTTATTGGGCAGAAATTTACCATTCCAGAAATAACTTTTTTCTCATGTCAGGAGCATATAATGGATACAATTAAATGATTGTAATCATTTACAACCCTTGTTTATGAGCAAGATGGCTATATGGTAAATATCAATATTTTAGAGAAAATAGCTTTCAGTGGTGTATCTTGAACCAATTTACTTGTATCATTTACTCCCATTTTCATCCATTAATCCTGAGTTTGAATTATAATATTAAATTAAACAGCTTACCTATAAAATGTACAGTGCCCATGAAATTACTGAAGGTAGACAATACCATATGTAAATAAATAGATAGTTATCAAAAATGTGTGTTTCTGATGCTGGCTACAAAGCCCATAAAAATCTTATCTTTGTCCAGGAAAACTGAGAATAAATAACACATAAAAGGGGTATTATACATAACATTTTTTTAATTGATATGACATCACAACTCCTGAAATTTCTCCAAATTAAACAAAAACATAAGGTAATGATGCAGGAAAAATATACCTAATGTTTCTTATTTATATGTTGGAATGCCAACCAAAAACACCTAGACACGGTTACACCATTCCTGTACTTGTGCAATATGCTCCAGTATTTTTTTTTAATAAATAATCTACCAGATTAGGCAGAACAAAGGTTTATAAACAAAATAGAAAAATAACACATTTTTTAATTTTATTTATTAGTATTCATAAATCATCAGATATATATTTTTTAACGGTATTTCTAAAATAATCAAACAAGAACTGACTGGCCAATTTACACCTCAATAAACCTTGCTGATACTGAACTTGAGTGATAACACCATCTGTGTGCGATGATACAACTTTGTAATTTGAGTTTTCAAATGCAAACGTCATTATACCTTTATTGTTCTAAACATTACAAAAAAAAAACAAATTAAATTAGCTACTTTGCATAAGCAATGTGACATCTAAAAATATTAAAATTAATTTCTGTTCTAGTGAATATGAGAACAAACAGGTCTATACCAGACTCCAACCAATCACTGAGAAAGTGCATTACTGAAGCCATACTGAAATAATTTTTATAACTATGCAATCAATGTCTATATAATCTGGGATTTAAAATGCAGTTTTAATTAACAACATAACATCTATAAAATTACTGATTTATACATTCTAAAACATTTAAGAACTACAAGACATGTTTAAAACATTTTATGTAGACCAGATCAGTTGGCAACATTTTTTCAAAGAATAAGCCAAAAGAATTAAAATTAAAAATGACCCAGTATTATTTTTCTTGCTCATTTTTTGCTGAACAAAATATTTCTTCTAACTTATAACATTTTAAACTGAAACATTACACCAAAAATAAACAAACTAACAACAAATCTAAAGAAAATTGATTAGAAACAAAAATTTAATTTCAATTTAATGAAATAAAAATATTTATTTGCAATCACACCAAACTAAATTTTAAAAATGAGTTGATTTTTTATTCTCACTTTTCTCAGTTGTAAATTGTAATTTTAATCTGCAATCACTGATTAATAATTTTTAGTAAATGGAAGTCAATATTAATAATTTGAATTTGTATTCAGCATAAACATAAGAAAAAAAAATGATTAGTATGAAGGAAGTTAGAAGGAAAACATATTTCCCAAATTAACTGCTGCCTACTTACTACTTGTAGAAGGATAATTTTTAGTTTTAACTGAAATGTAGTTAACAACTTAACTGCTACATAAAACTACCCTAATAAAACCCAACTTCTACCCTTTTCCTGAAATCTGTCTGTAAAAATCGTTTCCTAATGATCTATCTGTAAACAAAAATAGAGTTATTTGGTTTTCCCAAGTAAAAAAGGAAGATCATCACTTAAAATTGATCATCCACTTAATAGGTGTGAAGCCCTCGACGAAAACTATACAATATATGCTGTAATATACAATATAACTGTAATATATGTGCAAATAAGTCATGATCTTAACTGCTTATCTTCCATAACAGCAGGTCCTGTCAGTGCAAGTGAAGTAGATCTACGCAATAACACTTAAAATATAGTTCATAACCATTTAAAATATCAAAAATTATCCAACAAATGATTACTTGGCAACTAACATTACCACAAAAAAACCTTATTTTCACTAAGCTCAAGGAAATATGAAATAGGTATTCCAATACTGTACTGAGAAAAGCACAAGAGTAAGAAACATTCTGAGTTACTCACTTGAAAATAATTCAAGATATTAAACCAGCCCCAGCAAAATTTCTGACAGTGAATCTTTTTGAAAGCTAGGACTGGAAAATGTTCAGCATTTGGTTTACAACTGTGTGAAACCTAACAATTACATATCTTTGCAGTAATGAAAAATGACTTCTGCAGTGATGATTCCAGTCAAATGATGAAGCCATACATTAAGTATAAAAATGTCTACACCACCAAGGTTTGTTTTGTTTCATGAATTCCCTTATACAAGTCCACCAACAAATTGATGACTATGCTGAGTAAAGATTGTATTACGATGTATCTTTTAAACATTTCTATATTCCAGTATTAATGACAAGGAGCTCAAACCTTTTTTTATATTTCAATGTTAAAATAATTTTGATAAGTTAAGAAATGAATAACATTATTTAGTAATTGCATTAATCTTATTCAGATTATTTTATTATCTAACTATTAAAATTTATTTAATATACATATTTACACATACATATTTAATGCATCTAAAAAATTCAAATCATTAGAAAATATCTTATTTTCATTTAAATCTACCCGTAAAAGTACAAATCACTTTTAACAGCACCAGTAAAATAACCAGAAAACAACAATGTATCTATAAAAAGAAATGCTTAACATGAAAAGACTAATCTATAAAAATAAAATTGTTAACTTTATGATTTACCAATGAGAACTTTTATTAAACTAAATTACAATCTACAATTCAAGCAATGATATTACAAACCTGCAACTTTATATGATCTGGATCAACAACAATATTATCTTGATCATCAACCATGCATGAAACAGCAGCAACAACATATTTCATTTCAATGCCAGAATTAATGAGTGCTAAAGAAGTAGCATTCACCATACATGCCAGTAACTATAAACAAAGATACTAAACCATTAAAATTATTTTTTTAAATTATATTTCTATTACATGATGAAACGTGAAAAATGTTAATAATGCATGCCCAAATCAAATAACGCAAAAAAAAGGCTCAACTTTTCACAACGGGTAGAAATAAATGTAACTTTATTATGTAATCAAGTACAAAAAAACTATGGGTAGAATAATAACTTAAGTTATGAACATACTCTTATATAAGTGGATACTGTAAAGAGTCGACTGACATGGCAATAACCGCTTGATGCAAGATTCTTAAAACAGTTGTTTAAAATAATATTCATGTTTCCTTTACTATTTTCAACATATTCTGCATAAACTAGTGCGCACATACTTTTACAACATTTTCGTCATGAACAGCTGTTGACGGCCTCCTGTTTCGTTCCTTGTCATCCAATGACTCTGTACTGTCATTAAACCGCTTCTACCATATGTTTATTGTAGTAAGAGATGGAGCTTCATCACCAAATGCTTGCTGTATCATAGAATAAGTTTCAACAAAAGATTTTTGAAGTTGAACACAAAATTTTACTGCGCTTCTCTGTTCCATGTTGCAAGCTCGCACGAGATTACATGAACACAATGTACGTGGCCGAATATAACTTGAGACTGGAGTAACTGAACGTGATGAAATTTTGTACACACACTCATCAGACATCATACTACATAGTTCCTTGGTTGTCTGAGAGATGGTGCTACTTGTATCGGCTACAGAAATTTAGTTCAGGAACTTTTCAGACATACTATGTATGTAAATCTCATTAAAAAAAGATTACATTTATCCAAAAAGGTCAAATCTATCTCATCTAACTAAATGTAGAAAGGCCAGTGATTTTCATGAGAAAAAACAGAATTATAGCATCATTACACCTAAATTCCTTCCTTATCTTTCAAAATCTTTTAACCCCACAAGTGCCTATACAGTTTCTTTAAAATGCCAAGACTTTTTTGAACTTTTTGTAGTCTTACATTCAAAATCCTTCAGAAAATTAACCATTATGTTCAGCTATATCATATTACATCATTTTGATCAGAAAGCTTTGAAAATTTTATGTCTTATTGTTATTGCGTTTTCATTTATTGTGAAAAAATAAAGTAAAATATATGTAAATTTTCTTACCTGTTATTTTTGGTTGTAGAAGTTTTGGCTCATTTATATCAGACTAAATAATAAATAATTGAAATTCTGAGGTACAAAATAAGCAGAATTTTATGATGAAGAAATACAAATAAAAATCTTATTATTTATCACATTAAAAAAAATATTTACACACAAAAAAGTATCACTTGTCCCTTCATTTGTAGTTTTCTACCAATATTATAGTTACACAAAGACAAAGTATACACAAAAACAAAAACTAATCTATAACTAAACATTTTTCAACTAATAAAATATTCCTTTTTTATGAAATTATTCTGAATTGCTGCTCTCTCTTTGCTTTCTCTTGCTCTGCTATAGAAGCCTCCAGAAGTGCTCCAGTTTATGAAAACAGGCTGGGTGAACACAACAATTACAATCAGGCCACCGATAACAACACTTTCCCCTTTCTTTGTAGGCCCACAAATTGCATATGGCCATTCCTTAAGACCTGGAAAATGGGTCAACTCATGCCAGGAACCGGCTGCTTGAGGAATCAGATCAACTACTGGTTCTGAATTCTCAACTAATGTTTTTAAAATATTTATCATAAACTGTCTTCTTTCTAGTGGTTTTATCGTGTTAATTTTTTACAAACATTTACAAGAGGCATGTCAAGAATATTATAAAATATTTTTTTCCAGTAATGAAGAGCTGCCCTCATACAAGTTAAATGATAAATAATTTTGTCTTTGATGTCAACACCTCCCATAAACATATATTTATTTAATAGTACTAGTTTCACCACCTCTTTTTAACTTTTACTCCTTTTTTCTTTTTCCTGTTTAGCCTCCGGTAACTACCGTTTAGATAATTCTTCAGAGAATAAATGAGGATGAAGTGTAGTCTTGTACATTCTCAGTTCGACCATTCCTGAGATGTGTGGTTAATTGAAATCCAACCACCAAATAACACCGGTATCCACGATCTAGTATTCAAATTCGTGTAAAAATAACTGGCTTTACTAGGACTTGAATGCTGGAAATCTCTTAATAGTAAATCTCTAAATAGTAAATAGTAAATTCGTGTTTATCATTAGACCAACCCAGTGGGTTAACTTTTACTCCTAATTAATTTATCTTCTGCATGGCATGCTGATGTTATCAAATAAACAGGCTTCTAGATTTTCTTCACCTTATAACCTACTAAAAGAGTTTCTTGTTGTCTGGAATAAATGCTCTCAGTTATCCCTAATTTTGTCTGAACGACAGTTTTAGACAAATCTTTAATATTTTTATTTACAGTTCCAGTCAGGTAAGTGGACCTTTCCAGCAGCAATTTGCACAAAGGTAATTTCAAATAACAATTGTCACAAAAGAGATGGTAACCTTTATCTAACAATCTTGCTTTAGTCATGAGATCCATAACAACCTTTTGAGTGAAACGACTTTCAACATTAGCCAAAATGTTTTTCCCGCTGTAAATTTCAGTGAGAACATAACTACCAACACTGTCATTCAAATTTTGAACTTTTTTATCCTCAATCTCACAAGGCGTTTGTTAAGCTTGTATTGAATATACAAAGGCCATTCTGAAAGTAATGATAAAAACGCTCTACAGAAAAAAAATTTATTCAATATTCCAAATCTATAGGCGCTTTTTCAAAGTAACCTCCCTCACTTCTAATACACTTTTCCCTGTTGCCTCCACAGCTATAATAACCTCATGGCTGGTCTTCAATTTCTGTCCCCCGAGTGGAAACTTGACTTTGGGGAATAGCCAGAAGTTGCAAGGGGCCAAATCCGGACTGTATGGTGGGTGGGGCACAGTTGCGATGCCATGAGCGTTCAAGAAATAAAGTAGTGTGAGCGACATGGGGCAGCACATTGTCATGATGCAGTAAAATTTTGTTAATATTCTTGTGCAGTTGTTTTTTTCTGAAAATGACACATTATAATCAAAACCGATTTGTAATAATCTGCCATGACGGTCTGGCCTTGAGGGACAGCATGTTGGTACAAAAAACCCTCGAAACCAAAGAAGATTATCATCATAACCTTATCGGCGCTGCAACTCACCTTTGCTTTTTTCAGAGGTGGCGACTGCACCCTTTTCCATTGGGAACTTTGTTGTTTCAGTTCCGGATTGTGGTGATACATCCAAGATTCATCTACAGTTATGATTTGATTCATTTCTTCATTTGCTTCCCACCAAACCATGGTAACAAGTCGACACATAGAGACATGATGTTGCATTTGCTCTGATGTGAGCAGGTACGGCACCCATCTGCAAGATACATATTCCACGGCCAAAACATTATGCAAAATCAAAATTGCACTACCAACTACATGGTAATTTTTTAATTAGCTCGCCGCATGTCTACACATGCGGCGAGCTCTCTAACAGTAATTTGTCATTCTTCATGGATGATAGCAGCAGTATTCTTTATAACCTTGGCACAATATGTTGAAGGGCACCCCCATGTGGCTCGTTGGCGATGCTCTCTCTACCCTCCTCAAACACTTTATACTGCTTGTAGAAGAAGGTCACAGTTTTTTTTTTTACCTCTGGGACTGCCATTAGGTACTGCTTCAGAAGATGAGATGAATGACAAGTAGCATGTGAAAATGCCATGACTGAACAGAAATCTTACCCAGGATCTGGATGGTCAACTGGTTCATAACATCTTCACCATACACCATAGTTAATTCATACGCATCTTTAAGATTCTTCCCAAATTTCACTAAAAATTTTACGTTACAACATAGCTCTTACTTTTTAAGTCCATGGTGGACTTGGTAGGTGAATAACACACATTACATGAATCGTCACATACGTCCACTCACTGCATTGATCAACTTGAAACTGATCGTTATAGATGGCTAAAAGAATGGGCTACACCATGTATGCAGTGTTACCACCCTTCACAATACATTTTTCCTCAGGAAAAATTATCATTACTTTTTTAACAACCCTCATATATACACCAATTTTTCATGCTAATCATGTTTTCATCAAGAGACATATTTTCCTGAGGGATACAATGCATTTTGAATCCCTCACTCATTGCATCTAAAAATTTTCTGAACCATACCATGGATCATAATCCAGATGATCCTTTGGTACACCTGCTTCACTGTTAAGTGACAGCACAGAAGATATTGCTTGAAACCTGTTGTGAAACATTGCTTCATGAAAAAATGGCAATACCTGTGATTTACTTGTAACCCATTAATCTGCAACATTGTTTCTGTAATTCAGTCCATTTACATTTTTATAATTATATAATAATAACAATATACTTTATTCTGAGAACAGTTACATCAACCCATTCAACAACCTGAAGTGGCTGTTTTAAACAGCCGCTTCATTGAACCTTGTCTTCTTTTCAAATTAATTTTTTTCTCAGCATACAAATTAGTTTACTTGGCTAAAAGATTCCAAATATTATTTGTAAAAAAAAAGATAAAAATAATCTGAAGGCTTACTGTCTTTAGCTGGTAGGTTTCTTGAACCAGTAAAATTGAACCATTAAAGTTAGCTGCAATATCATTTTTGGGTTCCGGTGGATAAACAAATGCCCATTTAGGGGAAACATCAACAAAAAGTGCACATGTTGGAACATTATCGTTGGGTATTCTGACTCTCAGCTATGTATATTAATAACAAATGATCGCAGCACTGTATTAACATCGCAATAGTGAATTTGGCATTACACGATGGTGTATTAAAGTAGCTATTATATTTCTGAAATAAATGATTCAATTATGGTTTTTCAACTTGGGAATTCAGGTGTGATATTTTCCAATACAATCAATACAAAATTACTCAATGTAATATGAGAATATATTTCACAGTGAAGTATTTTATCTTGATCAAGAAAATAACTGGGGATAAAGAATACAAGTCTTAAAATATTTTTCAGTAAAACTTTTTTAGATACTTGTCTCTACTCGATCCTAAAATTCACAACTTGGCTCAAAAATTACTCCAAAACTTTGAGTACTCGCATACCCATAATATATGTACATTACCAGCATGAATACTTAGTTATTCATAGTGCAAATTGTTAGATACATATTTTAAATTCTGCCTAGGGCTATACAACTGTTCATAAAATAATAATATTTAAAAATGTTTAAAAGATCAATAAAATGAATCTCTTATAGCAAATTCAACTTACTGCACTGGGGATATATTTGTCCTTTTTTCAATTAACAATGATCCATTACAGATAACCCCAGTGCTCCCCACAGTAGTATTTCGAATTCACTATTATTATTGTTGATTTAGAGCATTCTTCTTTATCACTCTAATTGTGGAGTAAAAGTAAGAGAAAAAATGTCACACTGACATTTCTAATGTAGTTGCAGCTTTATAAAAAGTTGACAAAAATCATTATTGAATCAAACCCTAAACATTTTCCTAAATTTAGAAAAGGCTGGAAAGTAAGACAAGATCATGAGAAAAGACATGCTCTCCAAAAGCTGGGCATCTGGTCAGACTGATTGTGAATGGATTTGGATTTTTTGAAACCACTTGAAATTAAAAGATATGATTAAAATAACTTTTAATATTTGAAGGTTATAAATTGAAAAACTGGTTTTTGATGTTCAAAAATCTCTTATGAATCCAAATTGTGTACAAAGCTCAATCTCAAATATAGACTTAACTATTATACATTTCAAACTTGAATAAGATGTATAATTTATGAAGAGTTTCTATGAAATTTTCATTGTTTTTTCCTATGACTGAAGGTCTCTTCAGTGAGGAAGACACATAAGTTACCTTTTAGTAATTTTTCTGCTGAAATTTAATTTTTCAAGTTTTTCCTGATATTTTACCAATTTTAATAATATCCCTGACTAAATCAAAATTAGCTGACTTTCAAGGCCTGAGGAACCCTGCAATGATTCTTTTCACCCTTTACAACATAGGATTTTAATGTGATGTTTACAGAGCAAGCAGATGTCATTAGGTATGGAAACTTATGGTAGGGAAATTAATTTTACCAAAAAAAAATCTGAGATCAATAGTTTCACTAGAGAAAATCCATTGCCAACATAATACCTACAAACAATTTTGCATAAAGGTTACTTTACTTAAAGGCACAAAAATTACTAATTTTCTTTTATCTAACAGCAAGATAAAAGATATTTTTAAAAACGATCTTAATATTGCCATGGCTACATCTTGAAAATCGGCTTCTGTCTAAAGAAGTACTAAAGTTAAGATAAAATGCTAAAGACTGTCTCAAAAGAGTAGGCATTTATAGACTGATTTGTAGATACAAAAACTGCAGTTAGGAAACATAAGACACCTGAAATAAGGACTGAAACTAGAATAAGGGAGCACAAGGTAATTATAATTATAGACCAGAGAAACTGGCACAGCTCAACATTTTCTGGAAACCACTTAACCAGTCAACTAAAATGTACTAATTAAAACAAAAATGTTGAACTTACACTACCAAAATTCTGCACTTCCTGTATTGTTATAGTCACACCAGTTCTTGGGTAAGATGAAGTTGATATAACAGCATCACATGTGTTTCTCATGAACGCCTCTCTTTGTCTATCAATAATATCTGAGAAATTAAGATGTAAAAATTTAGCAAAAAACTATTGTTAAATAAGTAAAAACAAGGGGTTTGTTGTGCCCAGTCTGGCTGCACAATGCTGTGAAACTCCACAAATAAAAAAAAGTATAAAAACTCATGTTTTTTTACAAATGAAGTCGTCATACTCCAAATTTTTTTGGATTTTATGCTTTTTTTGGACACTTTTGGTTCAGTCGATTGCAATCAAAAGGGGAGGTGCACAAATAGATGTTACAACAGTCCTAAATCCAAAATTTCAACATACTATAGCTAATCGTTTTTGATTTATGCGAGATACACGTGTACAGACGTCACACTGAAATTTGTCAAAATGGATTCAAGGATAGTCAAAATGGATATTTCTGTTGAAATCTGAAAACCGACATTTTTTACTATCACAACACTTCCTTTACTTCGTACAAGGAAGTAAAAACCTTCTAAAAATAATTAAATTAAACCACTTTCAAGTAAAAATTACTGATATTATATGTTTCACAAAAATCATTTGTGCACTTATCTGTTACATAGTCACATTTACTATTATTATTAAGTTCCAACTGAAAAATGTTTAACAAGGATTAAAAAATGTTGTGTTAAGAAATCTAATATTTATCTTATACCTACATAAGATGTATATACAAAGTTGTAGGGTAATACATGGCACTACTACTAAGTACGTGGTAAATAAATTAAAACAGACATAATAAATCCAATCTTTTAAGACAGTAGATAATAATACAGTTAAGAAATTCAATAAATTAAAACTAAACTCTGAATATGGATTTAGTCACTCGGGACAGTTATTTTAAAATGAATCAAAGATTCTACTGCAAAAAACATGTAAGGGAGTTAGAGCCAACTTATTTCATAGTCAATAGTACACATCAATCTGAGTATATCTTTGAATGAAATTAATGAGGGGAGCAGGGTAGGACATTACATAATACAACATATTAAATAGTCTTAACATAGACACACTAAGCATATAAACATGATAAGAACAATAAACAACAACAATAATAATAATAAACAACAAGCAAGACATGCCACTTGTGAGTAAAACCAAAATCAATTTATAACATTACCATCAAGCTTGATATAATAATCTTAACTACTATAACTTCAAATTAAAGTTGATATAAAAACCAGTACCCACTTACTATAAGCAGCCTTGGTACAACTCTAAAACAACTTAAGTTAAGAAAAAAAAATCTGATGTGGACACCACATGACTTCCTTGTACGCCTATTAAATTACATATACACATTTTTAAAAAAATGGAAAGTACATAAAATTTCATTAATAACTTCAGATATTTTTTTCATACATTTTTTTTTATTGTTATTATTGAATTATATATTGTAAAACTTTTTTTTTGAATTATATTGGTTTATTAATAATTTATTAATTAACCAATATATTTAAATAAAAAAAGGAGATTAAGTCAGATTCGAACCGATGGCGATGATATCCAAATGATGGTCCCAATGAGATCCAAGGGAATGGGCCTTGTGGGATCCAAATATTTCATTAATTAAAATTTTATTTGGCTATAATACTAGAACCACTGAAAATACGTAACACTTATGATATATCTTTGAAATGAGGGCTTATTACTGCAGTTAAGAAAAAGTCCGAAATCCAAATTTTTTGGATTTTGGGCTTTTTTGGTCACTTTTGGTTCAGTCAATTGTAATCAAAAGGGGAGGTGTACAACTAGATGTTACAACAGTCCTAAATCCAAAATTTCAACATTCTATGTTAATCATTTTTGAGTTATGTAAGATACATACGTACGTACAAACATCATGCCGAAACTAGTCAAAATGGATTCAGGGATTGTCAAAATGGATATTACATTCAAATCTGAAAACCGAAATTTTTTGCAATCACAAAACTTCCTTTACTTCGTACAAGGAAGTAATAAAATCAAAGCATGATCTAAGAGGAATAAAAAATTGTTTTCAAAATGTTTAGCAATATAATAAACTACATAACAAAAAAAAGTGTGAACTTACATGATAACCCTGTCTTTGGAACGAAAATGGTTTCTATTGAAGCTTTATCATTCCTAATTTTTTGGGGTTTAATCTCTGCTGGACCAAACACACTTGCAATTACAACAGTTTCTCCTAAAAAAAAAATATTACAAATTTATTAAATTGACCTGTTTAATAAATAATTATTAACATGTAGAAAAACAAAGGCAGATTTTGAAAGAATTATTTTGGATACTCAAGACCAAAAATATATACAATTATTTTATAAAACAAGATTTCCCCTATAAGTGCAATCTAGATTGCACTATGGGGGTACAAATATAATAAAATATTAGAGAAATTATATTTGTCCAAATTACATATGTATTAAAAAAAAATTCCTTTTGGCACACCGAAAGGCAGAGGTAGATTTCATCGGTGCTAAGTAGGGGATAAAAAAGATTTCCACCTTAAAGTTAAGAAAAACTTCAAATTTACTCAATATGACAATGGTTGCATGTGATAAAAAAGTTTCAAATGTTTAGCATATGACAAGCCCCATCTTACAATTCCAGCAACATTCTGGTCATCCCTTCCTGTAAGGGCTGATCATATCAAAAATTGTTTCAGACAAATGCTTTAGGTAATGTTTAGAGGACTAATGACCACTTGAAACCAACTCAATACTGCACCTCTTAAGAGAGGTATGATTCTTTTTTGTCTTCGAAACCCCATTTTTTCAACCCCCTGGGCTAATGATTGGCGATATAAAAAAAAATTACTTTGATAAGTTTTAGGCCCTTATCAAAAGAATAGTAGGAACTTTAAACAAATTTGATACTTTACTTAATAATACAGTTTTAGCGATATTTTGTTTTTTTTTTAAAAAGCCCCGCCCCCATTTTCAATTTTGGCCAATAATGAACTCGACCAAGATTTTGGGATGAATTATTTTTAAGGAACAATTTGAAAGTGATTGGTTCAAAATTACAACAGTTATTATGACCACAAGAAAGTGAAAAAAAAAAAATATATATATATATAAACCTCTGAGTTGACGGTGGTTTTGAAGTCTGGGGGATTTGAAACACATAGATATGTCGAAATTTTCCAGAAGTCGAATCATAGTACCAATTACAATGGGTAGCTTTCTTATGAAATCTACCTAATACTTGAAACAGATTACTGAAAATAATTTTAAGCAGTTTAACAATATTTGAGACGCTTTAAACTGTACTTGTTACAAGTACTTTATCGAATCCAATCTGAAAGTGAAATCCAATAAGTAAAGAGACAAACATATGGTAGCTAATAATTAATCTAAATGAGTAGTATGTTATTTTGTTGGGATCTGTAACATCAGTTTAACACAGCTGACTGATAACAATTGTTAGATCCTTACGAAAAATCTACTTTTTAAGTAACACAGCTAATTGATACAATATTAACATAACAAACAACACTCGTTCAACAAATTATGAGCAATCTATAAAGAACAAATTTCGGTGATTTTTTTTTTTTAATGAAAAAACGAACCTGAAATTTATTCCAATACACAATCAATATATTAAATGTTGTATGAATTGTGTAAGTTTTTATACGGTATTGAACAACTCAAAAGTGACCCAATAACTATTCTTTACCACACTTAGGTTTTCACTCTAGCTCTGAAATGTCACATCAATGAACTTATTCAGGGAAATCGGCTGGTTACATTAGAAACTTTGGTATAGAGGGAATATCCCATATCCCCAAGCAAAAGCCTTGTTTATGATGGCTTCAAATTTCATTCTCCTAAAAAAAGCTGTTGATCTCACCTTAAAAATAAATGAAATCATAAAAACGCAAAGTGTGTTTTAGCTAAATATAATCGAAGCCTCTACATTACTTAACCAACTACCAGAAAAATTCCCTACACCACAAAAAAATTTCCAAGTGTTTGTAAAACTTAATATTAAATAAAACAGCCATAAGGTGGATTTGGTGCTGCATAAGTCATTTAATGGATAATTTTAGTACAATGACACATCTTACAAAGATTTTTTTTCTTTTCTATATATATATATATATATATATATATATATAGGGGTATAACTTATGAAGTTACGAGTAAGCTCGAAACCTCATAAGTTATACTCGTTTTAGATTTACGTCCTTCGTAAGTTACACAGTACCTGACAAAAAATGTCATAATTCAACACTGCACACATTTAAAATACATTATTTACTCCATAAATAACTTGGTTTAAGAGAAATTATGTTAAGTAAGGTTAGTTAAGTAGGTGGGTCCTAGGTTCAAATCCCAGTCGGGCATGACATTTTCACACACGCTACAAATCATTCATCTCATCCTCTGAAGCAATACCTAACGATAGAACTGGAGATTAAAAAAAAAGTACGTTTAGGTTAGGTATAATGATTTCAACCCACCGGGTTGGTCTAGTGGAGAACGTGTCTTCCCAAATCAGCTGATTTGAAAGTCGAGAGTTTCAGCAGTTACTTTTGTATGGATTTGAATACTAGATCGTGGATATTGGGGTGTTCTTTGGCAGCTGGGTTTCATTCAATTAACATACATCTCAGGAATGGTTGAACTGAGACTGTACAAGACTACACTACATTGACACGCATACATATCATCCTCTGAAGTAATACCTGAACGGTAAAAAAATGTATCTTACACTTGTGCAATGTTGAATTACAAAATTTTTGGCAAGAGTACTGTAATTTACAAAGGATGTAACTCATGTAAAAGATGTTTCCAATGAAACATTTTAATTTTAACATATAACTTAGGTCCTAAATAAGGTATATTACAATTGCAAATCTCATCAAAATTGGAGGACTTATCAAAATCAAAGGTGAATCCCTAACTAACCATGAGCAATATCATCTGATTTACCTCACACTTCACTGACTGACAGGAATCAAATCATATCCTCAACCACTTTTTTTCAATTAGACAGTTATTGTAACTATTACAATATTACAAGATACACTTTAAAGTTTCGTTTTGGAAACAAAAACAAATAAGTGCAATACTCAAAATTAGATTGCAGACAACCTAATTATGGTAATCGAATCTGAACCTCCAAAAGTCTTCTAAACAAACCTAACAGTTGGGAATCGTACATTTTAGTTTTCAGAAATAATTCATAATTAGTTATTCTTTTCATGACAATTAGTTTTCATGTGCTTACTTTTTTAAATAAAGCAGTGAATATAAATCTAAACTGATTATCAAATGATGCAGACAATTCAAACCAATGGATTCACCCTCACTTACAGTTTTGCTAATACTGTTTAAAATATTTGTCCTAAACTACTGTGTTCCAATAAAAATTTATTGCACACTAATTTTTTTTTCAGTTGTTTTGCTGAAAATACTTATGCAGTAGTCCATCTGCTTACTGTTCATAAGCAAATTTACATATTTAAATAAGATACATATGATTTCAATACATTATGATTACTAATCATATGATTTTATTTCATTTTATTTATAATGTAAGAAATTTTATTTTATTTATCATACAATTATTATACTTCTTATTTAAACAAACTAAATTATTTTTATAAAGTAATACTTCGGCTCGGTATAAACTGTACTTCATAAGCTCAAACAATGTTTCTCCAACAGAGTATGCAGGTAAATAGTAAGTAGACAGGAACTTTGGTAGAGCGGCAAAACCACACATTTATCTTGCAGTAAAAATTACACAGTTAGATCAAAATTTTACAAATGTAAAGCAGGTTATCCATCTACAAGTAACAGTAACAAAATAACTCAAAAGAAATTAGTTTAAAGATGCTCCAACAAGGAGCATCCTTTACATCATAACAACATCCTTATACATCATAACAGTTCACATGTAATTTGATGTTTATATGTTATACATTCTTGAACTAAAGAAATTACTCATTAAATTCTACTTTTCTATAAACATAAGACACTATGGCTTTCAACAAGATTGATTATTTTTTTTAAAGGCCACATGGAATGACGGATTGCAGAACGACTAATTAATTAAAAAAGTAACATGTTTCAAATTTTTAGTTAATAAGACTATACTACAAACATTTAAGCTGGACGAGAAAAACGTTAATATAAATGAGAAAAATGGTGGCCATTAAGAGTTTTATTAATATACACTACAAAAACTTTACTAACCTTGCGAAAAACATGCGGAACCATCAGGCTTTGACAAAACATTTAATTCACATCTTACTGGCCTCAGTACGTCCTTTTCTTCCATATTATCATCCATAATATTAGCACACCGCACCTTTCAAAGACCACCCAAAAACTTCACAGATTAATTCGTGCCAAACCATTACGAATAAACATAACCTCTAATATAAAAGTCATGTGTGCAATATCAACTTATCCAAAGCAACTGTTCATTCTTTCACCAAAGGCTCTCTTGGGTCTACTTTTTATATCTATATTATACTTTACATTAATTACATATAACTCAGCTGAAGGAATTTCTTAGTACGTCTTGCTTTTTTCTAAATTAAGTACAGTATTACAAAAAGTCCTTTCCTTTCACCCCACTCAGTCCTAAAGAACAGAAAGGAGCTCCAGAAATATATATTTTTAAAGCAGAAAGCCTTACTATATCACTTTTCAGCAACTTTCTTTTTTCCCCGAGTGGCCAGAGAATTTAAATTTGCCGTAGTTACTCCAAGAGGTTCCTAGGATTAAGTACTTAATAAAAGCGTCCTACAAACATTACTATGATTAAAACCCCAAGGGACCAAGGGAGTAAATAGGGATGTCGAAACCAGAAGAGGTGAAAATTGAAAACTTTCAATTGAATCTTTGGATATCCCGGAAGTAATAGCTACCGATTTTTTTTTAAATTAATCACCAAGAAAAAGCAAAGCGATTTTTCAAAAGTAGCGTATTATCATTTCACTTCAATTGAGATGAGACAGAAAAATTTCAATAATACATAGCAAAATATTTACTCTTAAGTTTCGGTTAAACCCTCCTTAAAGGATTGTTTGCTAATCCATGCTTACTTAGATTAAATGTTTGTTTCATTTATAGATAACTTTAAATTCGCTTTGTAGATTAGATATGTTAATATTCACTGTGAAGAAAACAATTAGTTTGTAGGGCCACTCAGATTCTGAAAATAACAAAAAAATCACTAATTACGTAGGAGTGAGATTATTAATAGTGTAAAAAATCTTATTTTTTAACATGCCTGTAATGAATTCTGTTGTTTTTTTAAAAGATACTGTAGATGTTCGAATCCCTTGTGATTATTTTAAATTAAATTATTAAGAAAAATCCAGTGTTATTTTCAAAGAGTATATTAAAGATGAGCAATAAGTTAAGATATGCAGTAAATATGACATCATGACAAAGGTTGAATGAATCATGCTTTTATTTATACAGCTTTTTCTAATATTTTTAATTACTTTTCTTTTATAACAATGGATTTTTATGTATTATTGTTAACATATACTGAAAAAAAAAATAGTAGTGAAACTGTATCAGGCATAAAGCTAAATCCATGCATTTTCATTCAGTATCTCTATCTTTTGCTAAAAAAATAACTCGGTAGACTTGTAAATAGGAATTTGGTGTGTCAGTCATTATTCACTGACGGTTTTTAATAGTTGACGGATATAATTAATACCGAATGAATCATAATAGTGGCAAGAGTTTTGCAGTACCAACTGAAAGTTTACTCATTCTAGCAATGCTTCGTCAAGCATATACAAGTAGCGTCAATCATTTACAAGTAGTCTTATTTTACCACTATTTTTTTAACATAACTGTTCACTTTCATCTGAATTAAAATCATTCACTCAGGGTAACGCTCATAGCTAATTAAACATTCTCTCCTTCAGTGGGGCTACTTTTTTTTTGCTCAATAATAATTATAATTACAATCGGCTGTCCTACGGAGCCATAAGTAAGTTTTCTGACA
The DNA here is from genome assembly GCF_047948215.1 of Lycorma delicatula. Lineage (NCBI taxonomy): Eukaryota > Metazoa > Arthropoda > Insecta > Hemiptera > Fulgoridae > Lycorma > Lycorma delicatula. Next base: position 173,335,445 of record NC_134457.1, read on the forward strand.
AAAGCACGTGATAAGGAGGTTCTTAAGGAACCCCCAAAATAAATAATACACAATAAATAGTTGCAAGTAAACTTAAAGTCCAATATGAAATTTCAAGCTCAGTCATACAACACAAACCATTAATTTCAGCACCATATAGTCCACAAAACAAACATTAATAACAAATAAAAAAAAAAGAGAAGTAACAAGAAATTAGATATGACACCACTAAACTTGACGATGTTAGATTCCAAAATGTTACACAGACCCGAAGTCAAGTACATGGACACGTTTCAACCGTCAGACGTCTCTGCTGTTATCGAATAGATTAAATGCAAAGTGGTTTACATGATTCTCAAGCCTCTGCAGGTATTTGACATTGCGCTGTTGTGCAATCTCACGAACCAACGGGAGCTCCAGATAATCGTGAATCTCATCATTCCGTGTGAACCACGGCGCGTTTACCCTCGCTACTTTGTTCTGAAATCGTTGTATAATTTCCACATTACTAGTACTAGCCGTTCCCCACAATTCTACACCGTATGTCCAGATTGGGCGCAGGATAGCCTTATAAATTAAGATCTTGTTGAACAACGTGAGGCCTGAGTTCCTCCGTAGCAGCCAATGAAGTGCGTTTAGCTGTTTCCTCTTCATCCTCACGTGACACTTCCAGGTCAAACGCCGATCCAGGTGTAGTCCCAGACAGCGCACAGTCTCCGTTTGCGGGATCGAAGTACACACTGGGACAGTCACCTTTCCGCATGGTAAATGTGACGTGCCTCGACTTACCTTGATTAACCTCAATCCTCCACTTTTTCTGCGACACGCAGACACGATCTAGCGCCATTTGTAGGTTAGGCCAGGGTTTTCATTAACGGCCAGGATAGCAGTGTCATCAGCGAACGTGGCGACGATGCAATCATCCAGGACCGGGATGTCCGCAGCGAATATGGAATACAACAAAGCGTCCAGCACAAAGCCCCGAGGGACACCCGACACAACCTCAAAGAACCTTGAAAACTTATTACATTTCACCTGAGATACCTTCCATTCTGGAAAGTAAGAGGTCCGCAGAACAGCGTTTAACTGATTCCTGATGTACCCGATGCCTTTAAGGTGTAGCATGACAAGCATTTTGGCGTCACTAAGTCAAAGCCTGGGGCCTTTCTTAATCGTCTTCCTTGGTTGACTAATTTCAGTATATCCCTTACAGAGATCGATTTAATCGGGAAGCTGATTGGCATCGGGCTCTCAAGGAAGTCGTTAACATCCACATCACCGGGGCCCTCTGCATCGTGGGGTCGGAACGTTACCTCTAGGTGTGAAGCAAACAAATCGGTCTTTTCTTTGTCAGTCCTCGCCCACGACCCAGTACACCTCTGTAGGGCGGAGAGCGTTCCTGATGATAATTGCGGCCCCTTTGTAGCCTTCCATAAGGAGCATCCGTCCACATTCAGGTGAGAAAGATTTCCTATGTACTCCTTGAATGTCTCGTCCCTGATAGTCCTCAACAACCTCCTCAGCCTTCGCGCAGTCCTATTAAGAAGAGTCCTATCTTCTGGCCTTCTGAAACGCTGCCAATTCCGCCGAAGACGCCGCTTCGAGAAAATTAGTTCTGTCACTTCCCTCGGATAAGTATTGTCTCTGGCTGGATGCAAATCATCAGGTGTAGACCGCCATGCTCCCTCCTGCATGACCGACGTCAAAAAGTACGTCGCGTAATCAATATCCCCAGGGGTATCGAATGGAAACGGGTCAGTCAGTTTCTCTTCAAACCAATCCTGGTAAGAAACCTAATCCGTTCGTCTCGTATGAAGAATAGGCCTCTCTTTCCTTCTTAGCACCGTCGTGATCAATGTAAGTAAAACGGGCGAGTGATCGGATGATGAATCATAGTTGTTCTCCACCAGAGTGTATGCAGATGATATACCCGAGGTAACAAAAAAGTCAAGCAAATGCGGAATCTTCCTCAGGTCTGTAGGCCAGTATGTCGGCTGGAATCCCGATACCACGTCCAGGCGCAGATTTTGAACACACCTCCTTAGCGATCTACCCCCGCTGATAGTTAAGCCGGAACCTCACAATGGGTCTTTCACGTTCCAGTCTCCTCCGACAATAAACCTAGAACCTAGAGTTGCAAAGAAATCAGAAAACAACTCATCAGTTACAGTATGCCGCGGAGGGCAGTACACAGCGGACAGCCTAATAGGCCCCAATCAGTCTGTAATTTCAACCGTGGTTGCCTGAATCTGGTCAGTGCAGAAGCTCGGAAGTTGATGATGCCAAAGAGAACTCCGAATTAGAATCGCGGTTCCTCCATGGGCCCTCCCATTTGGGTGATTTGTCACATACATAGAATAACCTTGAGCCTGAGGTAGTTCCGGTCAGTAAAGTGCGTTTCCGATATCAAAATGACGTCCAGGGAATTTGAAACTCCCATAACGCCTAGCTCCTCACACCTAAAAAGTAGAACGTTAATGTTCCATGCAGCGATTCCTAGAAATCTGGACATCAACAGATTTTGGAGAGCACCTGGGTGAGCAAGGCTATCAGACTTCCAATCTGTTAAACCAGGAAGTCTATAGTTGATGAAAGCCTGTCCAGCTTGTCCACACTGCCCTCATTAGCACGCCCAGCTGCCGCAGCATACGTTTTATGGAGAGAATCAGGCTCCGCGTTGACTGTCCTCGGCACCCCACGACCCAACGAAGGGAAGTTCTTATCAGTGGGGCTACCGAAGGCAGGATTGTTAATGGCACCCATCTTAAAATGGGGGTTAAAAGGGAACCCTTAAATAAGTTTGAAATTTTCTTGTCGAATAAGAATGCTGAGAGCTTAGTTTTTATATGAATGTTATAATATTTATTGTTTTTTTATTAATGTCGTGGTAATTAGTACACAATTATTTTTTAATTGGTATAGTGTCATCATGTTTAGTTTAATGGACTACTTTATTAGTCATAAACATATTTTTCCTAGGACAAATATTTATTGACTTATCTCTGTACTATTTGTAGCTAACTTTCCATATAGTGCATTTTCAATTGATTTACATGTTTATATGTTAGTAACGTTGGACTACATAAAATACAAAAACAGACAAGTGGAAAACGCAAAATTAGGTTGTAGATAATCCTTTTCATGATAAGTTTTCATGTGCTTACTCTTTTAAATATAGCGGCGAATATAAATCTCGGTTGATTATCAAATGTGCAGACGATTCATCAATGGATTCATTCGCTTACAGTTTGCTAATTTGGTTTATAGTAGCTGTCCTAAAGTACTCTTTGATCCGATAAAAATTTATCACGAATTTTGATTTCAGTTGTTTTGCTGCGAATACTGGTGCAGTAGTTCATCTGCTTAATGTTCATAAGCAAATTAAAATTTAAATGCAATTCGTTGAAGTCATCAAATAATTTTATTTTATTTATCAAGTCGGAAATAAAATTATATTCTCAGTAGGTTAGCTTTATCATAGACTCATATAAAAAATTCGTTTGAGTTGACGTCATTGTTTGTTAATCACGCAAAATGCATAACTAAGTGGTAAAACTGAAAGCAGGAGAAATCAGCTGACAAGAATACAAATAAACATATGGAAGGAAGTGTAGACTAATAATTAGAAGCAGTTTTTTTTTGTTTGTATTAGGTCGTGTTTGTCAATCACACTTTTTTTTGTTTTAAACGTAAATCGTATAACCTAGTGTAATGTAGGAGAATTGTTAAAACAGTAACCTATAATTTGTTTGCATGGCGCGGGATAAACCTTGAAAGTCCTATTTGTTAATAGGATTATTTTAATTTTTATGTAGAACGAGGTAATTCATTTCTTATTTTGGTGAACTTTTGTGTGTGATTTTTAAGTTTCATTCAACTTTGTTTTTTTATACTAATGCTAGCTAGGTATGTATAATATTTGTGGCAATAAAACTTATTCATGGTAGAAAAGTTTGTATATTGTCTACATTTGTCTGTACATTTTAAACCCACCATAGTACAGACATAAATAAATCTTAGTAATTTGCTGATAATTTATTCAAATTAGTTGTAGGACCTAGTTTCAAGAAAGTTATTGTTTATTAAGCATAAATTGTTAGTTATTTTTAAATTTTTCATAAAATTTTTTAAACTAGATCATAAAAAAATTGTGCACGTGTAAATTGCATATCTTATAAGATTTTTTTATTACTACTGTATAAAAAAATATTCCCATACAAAAATTATTCAGTTACAGTTGAGTGTTTTGGATATTAAAAATTGTACATCTGTTTATTTTCATGTAGGTTTATTTAGTGCAGACAAGGTTTTCTGCTACACATTTGCATTTGTGCGTGACAGAAGAAAAATAAAACTGTTGTGAGATTAACGGGATTCTATTTTGTCGATAATCTGTTGATTTAAGTCGTTTTTTTTTTTTATACAAGGGTGTTCAAAATATTGATATAAAAATATAATTATAAAATTGAAACTATTAGCTTGCATTATATGGAATTATACTAGTTTGCATTTAGTTTTTATTGTAATTTTTCTTTTTTTTTGCTTTCTCATGGTTATGTTATTTAATACAAACATCAGTAAAGTATGATCTTTTCCAGTTTTATTGGCTTGAATATTTTTCATGTTCAAAGTAAGCTACAATTAATTTTTCAATGTTTACTGCAGAAATGCTAAGTTATTTAATAAAAAAATCATAAATTCAGTAATAATGAATATAATCCATTATTAAATTAAATAAAGTTAAACTTAATGTTTTGTGACTAATTTTCTCCCTCGTGAAAGTTTTACATCATTATTTAACCTAAAATTTAGATTTTTTCTTTTATGTTAATTTGACCAAAATTAACTTTTTTAAATCAAAATTGTCATATCGAAATAAGCAATGATTGCTAGAATTAAGCATTTACCCAATGCATATTGCTTAAGATGTATTGGTTAATAAGGTATATCATAGCAGGGCTATAAATAAGATCTTTGATTGGCTTTGTTCATAAGCATATCTTTTGCAATCTTCTGATAGGTTGACAGCATTCATGTAAATGGTTACAAGCCACTCTTTTTATTGGTGATTTAACTGTCGGCATCTTTTTTCATGATGACTTGCTTCAAACATTATGTTCAAGGCATTCTTGTATGTTATTCTAAATATTACTGTATAATATATGTATACCTAAATAAGTAAATTGTATGTAAATATATAAAAGTTTTTTTGAAATTCTGGATTCTTTAAACCAGAAGTGTCAAACTGCCTAATTGATGTAACAACATGTTGGTTCCTCAGTCTCCTTTCTGTGTGGTAATAGGTAGTTGGTAAAAAAAGATAATATTTCCTGCCACTTTGGTGCAGTGCCGATGTTTAAGATTGATATGCTTGGAGCCTAAACAAGATTGATATTTGTAAAGTTCATAACACTGCTAATTAACACATCATATACTTCTATCAATGACTGACATTATTGCAGTTTAACATGTTGAATTATTCTAATGCCTGTTTTAAAACTTGTAGCTGAATATACAGCATTTGAGGAAGATAGACCCAGTTGTAAGTTATGATCTTTGAGTAATGATGTTCTCCATTTAGCCAGTCCCCCTTGGGTATAAAGTGATTTATAAAGTCACTTACAAATCCCATTATATTAACTAATTCCTGCTTTCCATGAATACCTGGTATGGGTTGCTTATCATTCTAGTTAGTATTTTAAAAGCAAAAGCTTATAAGATACAGGTGTCATGTAATGAACCAATGGGAACAAAACACTGGACAGTGGGGAACTCTAAATGCACAGAAATGACATGCATTAAATAAAAAATAATAAATAGCCAATATGAAGAATTTATTGTAAAATAATAATAGCCAATATAATAACTAAAATATAAGTTTCTTACAGGTTAGTATTAGATTAAAATTTTTTTGATATACTTTCAAGATATGAGAATAAAATAACTTGCAAATACTGTATTTATTTTCTCCTTGTTTTTGGATTATAAGAAATTTTCCCCTGTAGTTATCCATTTCCAATTATAATGAATGGTCTAATGAAGATTCCAAGAAGTCTTGCGCCCAGCCAATCTTCATTACAAGAATGATCCTTTCTGATTTTGCTTGTTTCTTGAAACATTGGTTGGAGAGTACGGCAATGTGAGTGGTTGGCTGTTGTGGATGGTAGACTGATTCTCATTAGTGTGAGGTAGTTGTTATAAAAAGGTTCTTCTTTGGCATTTATGTTTAAGGCACAGCAAGTTACAGATTCTCTGTGTTGCCAGGTGATGCTGCAATTTGTCCCCTATATTACTTCTATATCATTGCATTAACTCTGCCTGATTGTATATGTTATGTGACATTTCATTGTAGGTTTGAACTACTATGCAGAACAGCCACTGTTGAGGACAGCAGTTTGGCTGAATTGATACATTTTTTGAAATCAGATTTTTCTCTGAGGTTAGGTTTTTACTCTTGCTTCCTATCTATTTATTTATTTATACTTGCTTCATACATTGGTGGATTAGAATGTTTTTACTTATTTTTTAATATTATTGCTTTGGATTTTGTCATTTGGTTTTAAAAATTTATTTTTTTAGTTTGTTTCCTTTTACAACTGCTGTTATTTATGCGGAGTACAGTCTCTGCACTGTACAAAATTATTTGAATGTATTTGCTTTATATTTTTATATGCTATGTTTTGGTAATTTATTTTCTTGTTTTTACCCTTCATAACTTTTCTTCCAAGTCTTATTAATAGTTTTTATAGGTTGACCCAGTGTGGCATTCTGTTATTTGTATCTTAGGTGATAATAACTTGTCTGGTTATTTTTTAGATTCTAAAACAAAATATTCTTAATTGTAAAATGATCATCATAATTATAAAATATCATCGTAGCATTTGAACTCCAGACCCCTAGTAACTGGTTATTTTGTACCCAGTGTATTACCTTTTACATTTTCTTTCCTGATAAGATATTTAATTATACAAGATAAGATATGTGTAGATAATGTTTATAATAATGATAATAACACTTTTTCATTTGCTTTAATAAAAAACAATTATAAAAAAAAATCATTTTTATTTTTATGTGTGGGTAGCAATAAATGCACTGCACATTAACTCAGCAATCAATGAATAACAGTATATGACTCATTGGTTATCCATGTGACACATTCTGGATATGATATATGGGACAATCAAAATCTTAAAATTACTTTGATTAATTAATCTTTAAAAAAAATGTTATCACATTTAAGGTGCTTTGCAAAATTAAAAACATGAAACTAAAATTACATAACTAGTAGATAGTAAATCATGTACCTACCATTAATCCTTTTTTTTTATAATGTTGCAACTTATTTTCTTCTTAATTATAAATAATATATTACCAAAATAAAGTAGCCTATTTTAACTAAAAAATTTCTATAATTGAGTTTCAGATTTTTTTGTTTGTTGGTTACTGTTTGAATATAACATTACTTAACAATATTCTTTATTAAAATAGGTCATTAGTCACTTTGCATAAGGAGGTGATAATCTGTTTATCTCCAGTCATTTGAAAGAAAAAAAATTAAAAAAATAGCTTTAATAATAATTTCTGAATTTAATGACATTTTACTGGCTAGCATGACAGAATATAATTTTAACTTAAAAAATAATTTTATCTTCTGTTGCTTTGAGGCAAGGTGTTATGCATTTCTAATGTGTTGCTTTACATTGTTGCATTATTTTAATGGATATTTTAAAGTTTGTAGCTGAATATAAAGCATCTGAGGAAGATGGACGGACACCAGTTGTAAGATATGCTCTCTGAGTAATGATGTTCTCCATTTAGACGACCTTCTTATGTACAAAGTGATGATTCACTTGTAGATCTCTAACTAACTCCTCACTTTCCATGTAAACCTGGTTTTTTTTTTTTTTTTTGTCTTCAGTCACTTGACTGGTTTGATGCAGCTCTCCAAGATTCCCTATCTAGTGCTAGTCGTTTCATTTCAGTATACCCTCTACATCCTACATCCCTAACAATTTGTTTTACATATTCCAAACGTGGCCTGCCTACACAATTTTTCCCTTCTACCTGTCCTTCCAAAATTAAAGCGACTATTCCAGGATGCCTTAGTATGTGGCCTATAAGTCTGTCTCTTCTTTTAACTATATTTTTCCAAATGCTTCTTTCTTCATCTATTTGCCGCAATACCTCCTCATTTGTCACTTTATCCACCCATCTGATTTTTAACATTCTCCTATAGCACCACATTTCAAAAGCTTCTAACCTTTTCTTCTCAGATACTCCGATTGTCCAAGTTTCACTTCCATATAAAGCGACACTCCAAACATACACTTTCAAAAATCTTTTCCTGACATTTAAATTAATTTTTGATGTAAACAACTTATATTTCTTACTGAAGGCTCGTTTAGCTTGTGCTATTCGGCATTTTATATCGCTCCTGCTTCGTCCATCTTTAGTAATTCTACTTCCCAAATAACAAAATTCTTCTACCTCCATAATCTTTTCTCCTCCTATTTTCACATTCAGTGGTCCATCTTTGTTATTTCTACTACATTTCCACATACCAGTAAACCTGGTATAGATTGCTTAATCATTCTAGAGAATAAATATACCATTTCTGGAAGTGGCTTATGATTTAAATAAGAGTTACAACCATTAGGCTTATGAAACGTAACAAAGAAAAGAAAAATAATTTAAAATTAATATCTTCATCATCACTAAGAATGACCTGATCTGAAAGTGAATGCTATAAAAATAAATTAAAGAAAGCCAAAAAAGGCTAAAGGAAAAATAATGTTTTCCCCACTTTTTTTTTAAAAAAAAAGACTTTCTTTTTCCATTTACCCTTTCAGATTTTTTCATTCTCACTTTTCTAGAATACAGAAAAAGTTGTTAAACATTAATAAAATAAGTTAAATTAAGTAGTTGTCCAAAAATAAAAATGGGGCCAAATATGTCTTGCAATCTAGCCCATTGCTATTTTTAATAAATAACTGACTCGTTTACCCCATCCATTTAAAAAAATTAAATAAAATTTTTCTTTTTACAAAAATAATATTAATCTTGAAGAGTTTTAAAATAAAACTCATAATATTAATTAAAATGAAATAGATAAAAGGTAATTATATATTTGATTTTCTTATTTTAACTTGGATAATTTAAAATTTTGATTTGTGATATCCAAGATCTGTATGCCTTTAAGTAATCTCAGTTAACTCCTTACAAACTGATATGTAAATAATTAATCATTTAGTTATTGCCCCATATTTACTATTATTTTCATACATTTTATGGTTTGTATTAATATTATACCACGTCTTCTTTTTATTAGTATTATTTATTTTTTGTATTTCATTTAATTACAACTTTTTTACATGTTCTTAATCATTCCAGATAAATACTAGGGCAGTTCTTTCTTTTTTCCATATTGTAACTCACCTACCCATTCTTAATGTTATTCCTGTAATCTGTAATTCACCATGATGAAACATTAATTTCTGATATCATTAAGATTTTCTGCATCAGTAAAGTAAATGTACTGTTTTATCGTAATAATTATATATTAATTTAAAATAAATCAGTTTTTATTATCAACATTTATATTTGAATTAGTATTTTTTCGTTTATTTTTTTTTTCAAAATTAGTTCAACAATTGACAAGCTGTTACAGTCAGGGTATTTGTGAGGTAGTTGTTATACAGGCTAATCACATGAGAAAGTTGTCATTTGAATTTGGGCAGTACACACTAATAATGTATGGATATTTAATATTCACTGATGTTCCTCTATGCCCCATTTATAATGGGGTAATTTTTCCATTATCTTTTTATTTACGTTTCTTTAAAATTACAAATAATTTTTAAATTCAGAAAGAATATTAAAACAATTCTCAAACAAAAGAGAAACTGTATGTAGTTGTGAAATAAAAATCTGTTAACTTGTGATAATGATGTAAGTAGTGCTGTATTTTTTCACAAATTATTGTGTGTGTATGTATATATATATATATATATATATATATACTACATTATTTTATAAATTTTGTCTGTAAAGTGGCATATGCACTTCTCTACAAGACAGTGGCATATGCACAGAATAAAAAATATAGGAAAAGTAATGGAATATAAAAATGGTGAGTACAGAGTTGAGAGATATTGTAATATCATGATGTGTTTTTTGTGACAAAAGGTGGCAAATCATTTTAGTTAAATAATTTGCTACATTGTCATCAAGAAATTTTAAAAGATGAATTATCTGTATGGGACAAGTGGATTAAATGTATGAAGTTAAAAAGAGCAAACGTTTATAGTATTTACTAACTACACAACTTTCCTGCACACAAAGAGTTGCTGCTCAGTCTACAAGGGTGAATCAAATATAAAGGATAATTTTTTATTGTAAATTTATTAATTAACATGAACATTTATGAACATTCCTTGTTCATAAAAAGTTTGAGGATGAGTCGTCAGCTAAAATTGTGCATGCACTCCTAGATGTCATCATTGTTTTTGAATCATATCAGGGATAAATCTGGACTGTAGGGAGGGTGGTCGAGGGTTTTCCAGTACATTTTTTCTGATTTATTCCTTGTCAAAATCACAGTGTGTGGTCTGGCATTATCATGGAGAATGATGACATCTCTGATGGCATACCCCGTCCATTGTTTTGATAGGTGGCTTTTGTTGATGGTAGCAGCTGGTGGCAGTAGTAAGCCGCATTCACCATTCATTGATTGTGGAGAGAACCAATGAGTAAAACTCCCCTTGAGTAAAAAAAAATCATTGCAAGACCTTTTCCTGCTGACAGATGGGTTTTGGTCTTTACTGGGCAGCCCTCATTCTTCCTTCATCACTCCTTAGTCACCATTTTTGACTCCGGAGTATAATGATGGACCCATGTCTCATCACATGTGACAATGCATCCCAAAAAATTGTCTCTCTTCTTGCCAAAATTGATTCAGAAGTTTCTCACAGATCTATGACCTGATCTGTTTTTGATTTTCGGTCAACAACCTCAGAACCCATCAAGCACTAATTTTTCTAAAGCCAAGATGATCTGTAATAATAGATTGAGCACTCTCATAGCCTACATCCCTTCTGATGTGATTTCTTCAGCACTGAACTGGCAATCACCTTCAATAAGCTCTTTTATGGCACAGTTTTGTTAGCTGTGGGGCTTGACCTTGGATGTTGATCATGACTTTCGTTTTCTACACTTTCTAGCCCACGCTTAAATTATCTGGACCATGAACACTTGGTTCTGAGACAGTGTAGTGTCCCCAAACTCTACCTTTAAAGGAGTTAAAATTTCTGCAGGTTTAACACCTTCATAACCTTTATGATTATACATTGTGCAACAGATGACAGAACCTCTTGCTCACTCATGGCTGTACTAGCGACAGAACAGATGGGAGGAACTAACCAAGCTGGATCCCCCTCTTAAACTCGCCAAACATTAACCTCCCACTCCACCATCCAGCTCAGAACTGCTTGCTGCGTAGAATAACAAAATTACCTTTTAAATTTGATTCACCCTTGTATTCTCACATCAATTCTTTTAAAAGAACTGATTAATGTCATCCAAATTCTTGATTTCTGGACTGCAGTTTTTTCAGTCTTGAATGTTCACCAATCCATTCCAAAAGTCTGAAGCATTGTTTTCAGAATATATGTTAAAACATCAATTTTCATTAATAGTAAGTGACCATATTGAAAGAGGTTTTCCCTTTTGATCATATCCAGTAACTTCCATCTTGAAACTCATTCATGTCTATTCTAGTGAATGAAGTATGTTGCTAAATGTTTTCTAATGATACGTTTTAAACAGATTACCAACAACAGTGATGTTTTTTTGCGAAACCTTTATTGATTCACTCACTGCATTCATTGCCTTTACCCAATTTTTCTTTTTGAAATTTACATTTTATTTAAAAATGTTTGAACTGGTCAAGGCTGAATTGCTGTAAGACTTGACTATTTCACTATCTCTGTGACCCATAAACCAGCTTTACAAGTAAATTTTTTTTGTTGACTTGTTCTTTGAACATCTATTTCACTTTTTTGACGTAGTATAACAAATATGAATTTCACAAAACATCAAAAGAGTTTGAAAATAATTGTAATACCAAACCCCACTATACCATTTGGACAGTCTTGCTGAGTTTGTTGTTTATGTAGTTCCACTCTTTACTGCAGTCACAGTAAAAATTCACTGTTAAAATGTTTGAATAATTTTTAGAAAAACTTTTAGGAAGTGAGTTATATTTATATTTGATTTTCAAAAGCAATGTTGTTTTTTTATGGCCATGAGTGATAGTTTACTGTTATTTTGATAAAAAACATTTATTACAATTAATTATGGATTATCAAATGTAGTAATGTAGGGTTTTTTGCTTCTCCTTTTTCCATTATTGTTTTTTATTAATCATTAAGAGTTATGCCAAAAAAAATTAAAACATGAAAATAAAAACTGTACTATTAGTTCTTCATCCAACAAAAATTCAAATGTTAAACAAATGTACCAGTTGCATAACTTATAGTATCATGAATTAAAGGCATGATCACTTTAAAAAGGCTTTGCAACCATTGTAAAACAGCTACCATTAACTGTGTCGTAAATTATGTATTAATCTACACTTGTGGCAGCACACATTTCTGCAAATTTAGAAAGCGCATTTTTTTATCTACATTTGATTTTCAAAAACAGTATTGTTTTTTCCAAACTTTATTGTTTCCATTAATAGGTAGTTAAAGACACTGATTGATGCTTAATTAAATTTTTTGTCAAAAATGTATTGCTGCATACAGCTTGAATGTTAGATTGAACCCATTTTTATCATTGTAGATAATATTTTTGTATCTTATTAGAACTATTTTTTTATAAACTTTATTTTCTGTTTTTATTTAGGTAGTCTTGGTACGTTGAATCAGTATGGTGGTGCCAGGGCAAGAATCCAGCATAGATCCAAAAGTAACCTCTGAGGCTCCCTCTGATGTAATAGTTAATTTACAGACTAATACTACATCACAACCTTATCAACCAGCTGATGAAGAAAACCTTTGTAAATTAATTCTATACACTGAAATACCTAACTCAAGGTATTTATGTTTATCTGTATTTACGAGAGTGAAATACTACTTTGCTTATTTATTTGCTTACCATTTGCTTATCTCCCAAACTCATGGTCTTGGGAAATTTTAATTTTTCAGGGAAGCCCCCTAGAAGTTCTTATCATAAGCTAGAAAATTCCAAAGAATATAAATAAACTAAACTGACTGACCAAATTATGTTAATTTTCTTCTTGCGTAGTAGTAAGAAAGGAGAAATTGTGACTTTTTGATTATTTTACATGTTTTCAACAAACAGAATTTTTAATAAATTTTGATCCTTTGGGAAAGAAGACACTCAGTTTCTCCTGTACATTATGTGTATATTATGTTTTTAATAGTTTAAGGCTAGAAAATAACAACTCATATTTGTTAACCAACAATTAATTGTGTTGTTTGTAATTTTATGTTAGTTTTTCTGTTTTTCTAATACAGGTAACCCTACAATACTTGCTTACATTCATTTCTGAAAAGGATGTATTTTCACTGGGAAAATATGTCTGCTATAGTCCATAATTCTAAAAAAAAGTATTTATATCATACATGTGTATATAATGATTTTTTTTTCTCTTCTAGTTATGAAAATTAAAAAGGTTATCAAAAATTTATTTTACTTAGGCAATATACATAAATTACATTTCTCAAATTGAAAATGTAATCATTCAAAAGAAATACTTTAAAAAATATATAAAATTTATTTACACTGTTTATAAAATAGTAAAATTAATGTTGAATAATATCTCCAAAAGAATTAATCCACTAACAAACAATAGCTGAATTTGCTTTTAAAGTTCCTTTAGAATTCACAAAACTTTAACTTTAAAAAAATTAAAAATGTAAAAAATGATGAAACTGAAATAGTTAAAACAATATGTTGCTTGTCAAATAATCTGCAAATAAGTGATTGAATTTCAATCACTTTGTTTATGAAACTTTGTTTATGAATTTTTATTTTGTCCCTTGAACCCTAGTTGGAAGAAACTTTTTAGAGCCAAAAAATTACCAAAGGACCTTACTAAGACTAGGCCTGAAATCTTTCACACCTCAGCAAAGATAGTGTATATAATTATTAGAAGTTCTGTCCACCAGGTATTAATGTTTGTTAGATTATGATGGAAGTATTCCTAATTGTATTAATGGTTCATTATTCTTTTTTTTATTTATTTTAGTTTTCTGAATAAATTCTCTTCCATTAAAATGTAAAAGGTTTTTTTTCAGATTGATACATCCTTATTTATAAGATTTCATATTGTAAAATATTTATGGAGAGTTGTTGAACATCTAATTACAATTTGTTTTTATTGATTAAAAGCTTAAAAAGCTAGAAACATTTCTTACCATTTTAAAATTAACTGATTTCTGTGGACCTGTGCAATTCTTGATTTTAGTGATTTCCTCTCAGAACCCAGGTTGAAAGTTGCAGTTTCTGTGTTACATGGTTAGTTTTTATTGATTTGTTTGATCATCTCTCAACTTAAGAATATAATGTTTTGTATGCTAAGGTTTTTATATGTTAAGTATATTTGTTTTGTGCTTATAGAAATAATATTGTAAAATAGTCATTTTTTTTTATTTTTCTTAGTAAAATGGTTTATAAATAGAAAAATAATTAATGGATGTCATAATTTTTGTGTTTCAGGATCAGAATTTGGGATGTTGTAATCTTAGTTCCAAATTTATTATTTCTCTTATTCTTAATAGTAAGATTTAACAGAGCTAGACTGAAATTGAGAGCAACCAGCAGCCCAATCTTTTTTGCATTTTATGGCCTTGTCAGTATTTATTTATTATCATTATTATTTTCTATTAAACTCTTTTATCTTAGTTTTATTTGATTTAAGTAGAATGATGTAAGTGGTGGTAGATGTTAATGCATTGAACATTCAGAATGAGTCATATAAAATCTTGTAATATACAACTGGGTTACACGACTTTTTTTTTCGTTAGAGGAGGGGATAAGCACAACACAATTTCTGGTGGGAATTGTAGGGTCATCAGAAAGGGGATGGCAAGGAGCTCAGTGAAGCCCCACGTGCATTATGGAACATGTATGTCTACCTAATTCTGGTCTATTCTAACGTAATCTAATATAACTGATGCTGATAGATGCTGCCCTATCCTGCAGGCTGGCTCCCATCCTATTCTTCACCCCCTTCCCTGCAGTGATGCTCTTCACCATCTCGGAGACCGCATTCCACTTCTCGATGTTAAGGAGCATGATACCGATTATATTGTTTGTGTCTCGCAGGCTCATTACTGCCGCACACTGCACCCTTGGACTTTTCCACCTATCGCACATGAAAATCATGTGCTTAACATCATCAAGGGAACCAAAATATGGGTACAAGTCATCTTCACTGTGCTCCCTTGCATACATAGAATAACTGACACAGCCATGGCCTGACAGAAACTGAGTAAGAAAATAGTCTACCTTTCAAAATCTCCACAAAGTGCCATTTACTATGCTACAGGTTTTTTTGTAGCAATCAATAAATTTACATGAGTTCTTATCCAAAAAATCCAAGAACTTTGTAGCAGACTTATAAAGGAATGAAGGTATTGCATGTGAAGATCAGTGCTCAGTGGTTGTCATTTTTGGTTAAAACAGGTTCAAAGTATAGGAACAGATTTTTTTATCATGTGTTATCTATGGGCTTCATCGCATATAAAATGAGCTATATCTGTATGATATAAAATATATATATACATTTCTATATGAATTACTTTTGAAACTTTCCCATTGATATACCAAGAGAATGTTTTAATGTGTGCTTAAATTGATAAAATTACTTGAAATTCATTTTAAGTGATGTGTTTAAAATTAATTTTTATAAAATATTACCTGTTAAAAAAATTTAGTTTGTTAAAATTGATGTTTTTGGATTTTTGCTTAGGGAGTATGAATATTTAAAATTACATAATGTAGTAATATAAATAGTATAATTATTTTTAAAAGATAGAAATGAAGGATATATATATATATATAATATTAAATAAAATATAAACCACCAAAACATGGTAAATAGATAAGTTAAACTTACCATATTAATTCTAATTATTGATTTTCACAGTATCCCACATCTTCATTTGGCAGTTAATTCTATAATTACATTAAAATAAATTGTTTCTATAGTTTGTCAAAATTGTTACTGTTTTTTGAATATTGAGATTTATTATGGACAAATATGCAAATTTTGCTGTTTAGAATTGGCCAGCAGAATTTTTTCAGTACTGCATTATTAATTATATTAAAATGTAATAATTCTGTAATTACAAAATTAAATACCAACTGAAGATGCTGCGAGATCTTATGAAAATCAGTTCTTCAAAAAAATATGGTAACTTATCTATTTACTCTGTTTTGGTGGTTTATATATCATTTAATATTAAATTTTATTAGCAAAGTGGTCAATATGTTAATAAATTTTCAAAAAAAAAAAAATATATATATGTATATATATTACATACACGTTGAGCAACATAAAACCGAACCCATAACGTAACCATTACAGAATCGGTTAGGTTATGTTAAAATGAAATTTTATGAATGATACGGATAAATTAAATAAGAAAAACATAAAATGTAATTTAAATATTGCATTTATTTACCTTATTGTTAACAAGAGATGTTCAAAATAACTACCTTGAGCATCAGTGCACTTTTGTGCTAGACGATCATATTGAGAGTCGTCTTACGCAAAATGTTGACAATTGCATTGATTATAGTCAATTGTGTTTATTTCTCGTTGAATCTTCACCTTTAGTTCGTCAATGTTGTGGGATTAGATGGATAAAATCTCTCCTTTAAGTAGACCCAAAGAAAAAAATTGCCAGTAAACTCTGGGGAATGTGTAAGCCTTTGTCCTCTGTTGAACAGCTTGTTCATTTGTGAAAGCTGCATAAATGTGATTCAGTGAAATGTTTGGTGTATTACACATTGCTCCGTCTTGTTGGAAGAAGCTTATTCTTTTTCATTATCAGTTAATTGCGCATAGAATTCTTCGAAAATTGTGAGATAAACTTGTGAATGGACAGTCCGGTCAAATACGATTACTGAAAGCAATACACCAAACACCAATTTTCTCATTTTGAAGTGGACACTCAAATATCTTGTGAGGATTCCTTGCCATCCAATGCCTGATGTTCTGCAAATTAACATAGCCGGATAAATGAAACCATGCCTCATCTGACATGAAATACGATGTTGGGTCTATCTGTCCACCAACAATGCTTTCGAGAAGCCACTTAAAATAAAGTCGTTTCAGTTTGTTTGTTTCCTTCAGTTGTTGCAGAGATGTAATGCAGTATAGTTTCAGTTTTAATTCACGAAGAATTTTACGACACGATGTATTTAACACCAGATTGTTAGGATAACTTGTGTGGTGAATTTTTTGGACTGGCAGTAATTCTTATTTCAGTATTGGCAATGGCTTGTGGGATCCTAATGGAAGGTTGCCTATTTTGTTTTGCATTTGAAACCAACTGTTGTATGCCACTTTTTAACTACATCATGTATGCATGATACTCTTTGCTGGGATACAGACATTTGGAAATTTTTCTACAAATATTTGACGTGATTTTTCTAACGATCAAGAACAAATATAGACATCAACTAAAGCTATCCTCTCCTGGATTGAATAAATCATTTCACACAAACACAACTGCACTCACAACACTGCACTGATATGTAACCACCTGACAAACGGTAGCAACAATCAGTAGTAATATATACATACACTAGTCGCACTAGTGTGTGAGAGTCTATAAATAATGTTTGGTAGCGGTTTCATTATGGGTCCGGTTTTATGTTGCTCACCCTGTATATACATGTAAATAAAAAGTCTATGCTTGTTATTAATCAAAAGAGAAATATTTTAAATTATAGGTATTTCAAATTATTGAACATAAATTTAATTTTAACAAAAATTCATTATAATAAAAATGTATTTACATTATGTATTATTTTATACACTTATTAACAGCACAGCAAAAGTACATTTTACTCTTTATCTAAATAACAATCTAACCTAGTAAATTGCTAAATGAAATAAATACTTTATCTAGTGAGTGTGCCTTATGTTATAAATGTGGGCACATTACAGCATTCTACTACATACATTAGTAGATTACGATTTGATCATAAAACTTGAACCCAAGGGAATTATTTTTATCTGATTTTTAAATAAACATATAGTTTAAAAAAATAAGATCTCATTTTATCTCATATTGTTCATGTGATCTTCCATGATTTCAGTTGCTAAATTTTCAAAAATATTATGCTGTTTTTTCTTTGCAGTGCATTGTTAGCAGCAAAATAACTTTTAAAATAATTCCAGAAATGTTTAAATTAAAATAAAATAAAGACAAAGTGGCTTTTCTTATAAGCTGGTCGAATTAAAAAAATATACTCTGATCATTTATATAAACACATGATTTTGTTTAATTATCTATAAAAACTCTAGGTTTGGAAGAATCCCCCATCAGTTTTATTTTTATCAAAATGAAAATAAAAATCAATTTACTTAAAAAAAAAAAAAAAAAAACAATTCAGTTTATATTCTAAACTGTAATGCACTAGTGCATTCCTTTTTTATAAAAAAAAGAGCACCAAAAAATACCATGATAACCCTAATCCATTTCTTATTTAATACACCATCAACCTCTTTTTATCATTATATTTTTGTTGTGTATAGTGTTAGAAGTTATCATGAAAAAAGGATAGACACGTATCAGTTATTAAAATAAATGAATAAGTGATTTTATGTGTATATGTACAATATTCATTTTATTTTCTATTTAACTGAAGAAGATAATTTTTTACTTCCTTTATAAATTATTATTTCTATGTAATTTATTTTTATTAAAATGAATCACATTTTATCAAATAAATACTGTTGGCCATAAATATGATATTCATAAACTTATTTATATAATTAATTATAACTTTTGTTAATATGAAAAATACATTTAACTTAAATATTTTTTTATTTATATTATTATCTCTTAGGTGAACAATAATGAATCTTAATGAAAATTAAAGAATACCACTTTTTGGCGTTTCTTAACAAGTATGATTCTATTGTAGCCGCATTATTCTGTTCTAACTGCTCCCAAAAAAATATTTTGGTGCTGGAGGTGACAAGATTTTTTTTTTAAGTGTTCAGTGTAGCAAGAATGATTACTAAAATGATCTGAAATTTAATGAACATAAAAGAAAAAATTAACTGACTTGTTTTGTCAAGTTAAAAAGGAGTTAGAAAATTCACAGGCCTAAAAAAGGGTGGAAAAACGATGTTTCCCCCAATTTTTACAAATATAAATATAAACTGAATGTTTATTGCTGTCTAATGAGTTAATAGAATAATGTAATACAGACAGATTTCTATTTAGTATAAATAAGGGAATTTTTTTCCATTAGCCAGATTACAGAGTCAGTCAAAAGTATGGAAATTCCTCAACAAATTTGAAACTGTTCTAGATAGAATACTGTAATTTTCAGGATAAGGTATCGTTCAACTACTTTACATTTGACGAGAAGTAGAATTTTTACCTCTTCTTGGGGGATGGCCCAGGGGTGGTTAACTCAAGTTTTATTTTAAATGGTAACACCCTTTGTGTGATAGATCATTTTAAAGGTCTCTTTAAGACAAGAAAAATGGTATAAATAAAAAGTAGGTATGATGTCTGTACCCAAAATGGCGACGGGATAAATTAAAAAAATTACTAAATTTAGTTAGTTCAAATAATAATATTAAATAAAAATAAATTAATCCGAATTAAATTATAATTTATTTTTAAACTTAAATTTAAATATTTTAAAATTACCAGATTTATATTTCTTAACATGAAAGATTGTTTTTGGTTTCAATTTAATTAAATAAATAAATATATTGTCACCAAATCATGCTGATCAGCTAATCATTGATGGTCTCTTATTATTGTTGCAAAGAATGATAACGCTTACTTCATTTGTTGTGTAATATTCCATTTAGAGTGTTTTATTATTACACTGTTGTTTCTTATGAGAATTTATTGTGATGGGTTGGCTAATTAATTTATTTTGTTTACCTTTATCACATTGTAACCCACTTTTGTTATTTACATATTTTTTTTATCTTTTTTGAAATTATTTTTTACTAAATTAATTTTTTCTGTGTTACCTAACATTGCTATACAACATGTCACTTAGTGAACAGGAAAGGGTCACACTTTTAATGATGAGGAGCTTTGGTGATATAGTTAGGTTATATAATAACGTTTATGAATTGTTCATTGCAAAATTTAATAATCGTAACCTTATTTCAAAAGGTATAGAGTCAAAAACCATCAATCTGAAGAAACAGGGAGCATTAATAGTAGGGGAAAACCAGGGAGGCCTAAATCTGCAACAAATAGTAATAAATTATTAGAGATTATGCAAGAATTTATTGAGAATTCTCATTCTTTGCCTGTAACAGCAGCACAAGAACATAACATTAGTCAAAATTCAGTGATTCAAACATTAATAAAAGGAAAATGTCAAACGCTTCAAAATTCGTCCAGTGCAAGAACTTAATGAAGATGACTATGGTCAAAGACTTGAGTATCCTAATTTATTAAACAATGTACTTTTTATTGATAAGGCAACTTTTTTTTAAAATGGCAATGTAAATTGCCATAATTGTCAATACTGGACTGATATTAATCCACACTAGTATTGTGAGGCACATACGTAGTATCCAATCAAAATAAATTTATGGTTAGGTATTGTTGGTGGACAATTGATACAGCCTATATTTATTGATGGGAATTTAAACACAGTGAAATATGAGGCTTTGCTTCTTGACCATATCATTTTAAACATTCAAAACATTTGTTTTCAACAACATCCCCACCTCATTTTGGTCTTCAGGTTTATGAAATTTTAAACGCACTTTTCCTGGAAGATGGATTAGCTGAATGAGTCAAATAGAATGGCCAGCGAGATCATCTGACTTGTCACCATTGGAATTCTTTCTATGGGATTACTAAAAAAGTATTGTTTATTATAATAAGACCAAGATATTGATAATTTACAAATTAGAATTCGAAAATCAGCACAAAATATCTCGGGAATTATTTAATAACTCAGTATCAACCTTTTACAACTGACTGGCACCCTGACAAACAAGTGAAGGAGAATATTTTTAGCATTTATTAAATGGAAATGTAAATAAGCACATTATTGCTTAATAATTTTTTTTTAATAAATTTATTTTAAAATATCCATTTAATCAATTTTTTTATAAATTTATGTCTGCTGTAACAGTTCCTTAAATTAATCAATGTAATTTTTTTCAAAATCCAAATTTATCCTGCTGCCATTTTGGGTACAGACATCATCCCAAATTTTTATTTATACCATTTTTCTGGTCTTTAAAATGATGCATCATACAAAGGGTGTTACCATTTAATGATTAAAACCAAGACTGTTGTCTTGGTTCATCATCTAATGTTTTAATTTACACTTTGCTTTTATTCCCTTATGAATCTTCTGCATGACTACTGTTGATCCATCCATTGCTTTGATTTTGATTTTATATAAATTTATTTGTATGTATTAAAGGCATGAAATTTACAATTTTTTCTTTTTGATATTCTTTTCAGGTAGTGGTTAATGTATTGATCAGCGTTGTAAGGTGTGTTGTATCAATGTCGGTTAATGCAGCTGCACTAATTGGGGGTTATGTTGATACAATATTATGGGTTACTGTAAGATTTTTTCTGCTATCAACTGAAATGAGTGTTCTGATATTTGGCCTCGCATTTGGTAAGAACTGTATTCATTATTTATAATTGTTTCTTTTATTATTTTTTGCTTAATATAATAAAACTTCCTCAATCCCTTCTCTTGATTAATCTGATTTTGTACTTATTTTATTTATTTGTTAGTATTTTAATTCTTTTTAATATTTTATTTCTTTTATTTATGTATTAATTTTATCTTTTTGTATTTAATTGTAAAAATCACTTTCTGTATTTTTTTGTAGTAGGGTTGGTAAAACTAAGCTAACAAGTCAATATTGCAAATGTAAATATTTTTTAGAATAACTTAGTAAAATGTTGATTGATTGTTTACTATTTATTTGCAGGTCATCTAGATAGCAGGAGTAGTATTAGGTATGTTCTGTTGGCAACATCATTAATATCTCTTGCATTCTCAATATCACAAGGAGTACTTGAGGTATTTGCACCAGATGAACATTTTAGAATCGATTCCAAAGATTATATATTATTTGGTCATGGCGGTATGCTGTTTTGGTTTATCAGCTCTATAGTATTTGCATTGGTAATTAATTAATCATTCATTCACTTGATCTTGTAACTTTTGTTTTAGAAAAAAAAAACAATCTAGATTAATTAGAGTATAATATAAACAAATGCTGAAACTTCTATTTTCCTGATGCATTAAAATGCTTAAGTGAATTGGCCATTATTGTTAATTTAAAATGCTAGAATTGTGGACTCAAGTAAGATTCTAAATCAGTTCTTTGCAAAAGTTTTACAAATTAAACTTCCCATTTACAGTTTAAATACAGTTTCAGTTAACAGTTAAAGTTTTAGTACAGTTTAGTATTTACAGTTAAAGTTTTATATAAAAAAATCTGTTTTGGTTATTTTGATTACTCTATGACTGGTCTTTTCAAATAAGCATTTATTTATCTTTTTATTTTTTAGGTTTACTATAATTATATGATGGTAAAATTTGTTTTACTTGGTGGTATTGTTTCCTGATTATAAAAAGCTCATTGTTAAAAAAATGTCAAATTAAGAATAAATAAATAATTATTTGTTATATATATATATATATATATATACACACATACACATACACACACACAGGTGTATTATGAATGTATTCTGGGACTTTAATGACCTATTATTATTCCTCCTCTATGAATCATGAGACCTTGCCGTTGGTGAGGGGGCTTGAGTGCTCAGGGATACAGAGCAGCTGGACCGAAGGTGCAACCATATCGGAGAGGTATCTGTTGAGAGCCAGACTAAGGAATGATTCCTGAAAGAGGGCAGCAGCTCTTTCAGTAGTTGTTAGGGGCGTAAGTCACAACGACTTAAACGGCCATATCAACATCACTCAGTCCTCTGAGTACTGCGCAGCTGAAAGCAATGGAAAACTACAGCTGTTTTTTTTTCCAAGAAAATGTGGCTCTGCATTTTCAAAAGCAATAATGGAGGCGCCTTCCTTGGTAAAATATTCCGGAGGTAAAATAGTCCCCCGTTCGGATCTCCGGGTGGGGACTACTAAGGAAGGGGTCACCAGAAAAGTAAAAAATAACATTCTACGAGTCGGAGCGTGGAATGTTAGAAGCTTAAAAAAGGTTGGTAGGCTAGAGAATTTAAAAAGGGAAATGGATAGGGTAAACGTGGATATAGTAGGAATTAGTGAGGTTCGGTGGGAAGAGGAAGGCGACTTTTGGTCGGGTGACTTTAGAGTAATTAACTCAGCGTCAAATAATGGGCAGGCAGGAGTAGGTTTCGTGATGAACAAGAAAATAGGGAGGAGAGTGGAGTATTTCAAAACGCATAGCGATAGAGTCATTGTAATAAGGATAAATTCAAAACCTAAACCGACAACGATTGTTAACGTCTATATGCCTACAAGCGCCCATGATGATGATGAGGTAGAATGTGTATACGAAGAGATTGATGAAGCAATTAAACACGTAAAAGGAGATGAAAATTTAATAATAGTTGGAGATTGGAATGCAAGCATTGGAAAAGGCAAGGAAGGAAATATAGTGGGTGAATACGGGCTGGGCAAAAGGAATGAAAGAGGGGACCGACTTATAGAGTTTTGCACGAAGTATAATTTAGTAATTTAAATTGCCAATTTAAAAATCATAATAGAAGAATATACACTTGGAAAAAGCCAGGCGATACTGCAAGGTATCAGATAGATTATATCATGGTTAAGCAAAGATTTAGAAATCAACTCGTGGACTGCAAAACTTACCCTGGAGCAGACATTGATAGCGACCATAATTTGGTGATAATGAAATGTAGATTGGGGTTTAAAAACCTGAAGAAAAGGTGTCAGATGAATCGGTGGAATTTAGAGAAGCTTGAGGAAGAGGAGGTAAAGAAGATTTTTGAGGAGGACATCGCAAGAGGTCTGAGTAAAAAAGATAAGATAGAAAATGTAGAAGAAGAATGGGAGAATGTTAAAAAGGAAATTCTTAAATCAGCAGAAGCAAACTTAGGCGGAATAAAGAGAACTGGTAGAAAACCTTGGGTTTCAGACGATATATTGCAGCTGATGGATGAACGTAGAAAATATAAGAATGCTAGTGATGAAGAAAGTAAAAGGAACTATCGGCAATTAAGAAATGCTATAAACAGGAAGTGCAAACTGGCGAAAGAAGAGTGGATTAAAGAAAAGTGTTCAGAAGTGGAAAGAGAAATGAACATTGGTAAAATAGACGGAGCATACAGGAAAGTTAAGGAAAATTTTGGGGTACATAAATTAAAATGTAATAATGTGTTAAACAAAGATGGTACACCTATATATAATACGAAAGGTAAAGTCGATAGATGGGTGGAATATATTGAAGAGTTATACGGAGGAAATGAATTAGAAAATGGTGTTATAGAGGAAGAAGAGGAAGTTGAGGAGGATGAAATGGGAGAAACAATACTGAGATCTGAATTTAAGAGAGCATTAAAAGATTTAAATGGCAGAAAGGCTCCTGGAATAGACGGAATACCTGTAGAATTACTGCGCAATGCAGGGGAGGAGGCGATTGATAGATTATACAAACTGGTGTGTAATATTTATGAAAAAGGGGAATTTCCGTCAGACTTCAAAAAAAGTGTTATAGTAATGATACCAAAGAAATCAGGGGCAGATAAATGTGAAGAATACAGAACAATTAGTTTAACTAGTCATGCATCAAAAATCTTAACTAGAATTCTATACAGAAGAATTGAGAGGAGAGTGGAGGAAGTGTTAGGAGAAGACCAATTTGGTTTCAGGAAAAGTATAGGGACAAGGGAAGCAATTTTAGGCCTCAGATTAATAGTAGAAGGAAGATTAAAGAAATACAAACCAACATACTTGGCGTTTATAGACCTAGAAAAGGCATTCGATAACGTAGACTGGAATAAAATGTTCAGCATTTTAAAAAAATTAGGGTTCAAATACAGAGATAGAAGAACAATTGCTAACATGTACAGGAACCAAACAGCAACAGTAGCAATTGAAGAACATAAGAAAGAAGCCATAATAAGAAAGTGAGTCCGACAAGGATGTTCTCTATCTCCGTTACTTTTTAATCTTTACATGGAACTAGCAGTTAATGATGTTAAAGAACAATTTAGATTCGGAGTAACAGTACAAGGTGAAAAGATAAAGATGCTACGATTTGCTGATGATATAGTAATTCTAGCCGAGAATAAAAAGGACTTGGAAGAAACAATGAACGGCATAGATGAAGTCCTACGCAAGAACTATCGCATGAAAATAAACAAGAACAAAACAAAAGTAATGAAATGTAGTAGAAATAACAAAGATGGACCGCTGAATGTGAAAATAGGAGGAGAAAAGATTATGGAGGTAGAAGAATTTTGTTATTTGGGAAGTAGAATTACTAAAGATGGACGAAGCAGGAGCGATATAAAATGCCGAATAGCACAAGCTAAACGAGCCTTCAGTAAGAAATATAAGTTGTTTACATCAAAAATTAATTTAAATGTCAGGAAAAGATTTTTGAAAGTGTATGTTTGGAGTGTCGCTTTATATGGAAGTGAAACTTGGACAATCGGAGTATCTGAGAAGAAAAGGTTAGAAGCTTTTGAAATGTGGTGCTATAGGAGAATGTTAAAAATCAGATGGGTGGATAAAGTGACAAATGAGGAGGTATTGCGGCAAATAGATGAAGAAAGAAGCATTTGGAAAAATATAGTTAAAAGAAGAGACAGACTTATAGGCCACATACTAAGGCATCCTGGAATAGTCGCTTTAATTTTGGAAGGACAGGTAGAAGGGAAAAATTGTGTAGGCAGGCCACGTTTGGAATATGTAAAACAAATTGTTAGGGATGTAGGATGTAGAGGGTATACTGAAATGAAACGACTAGCACTAGATAGGGAATCTTGGAGAGCTGCATCAAACCAGTCAAATGACTGAAGACAAAAAAAAAAAAAAAAAATGACCTATTCTAATTGTGAAAATAGTGTAAAAAGTTCATATAAACATATCTTCTAAAAGGCTTCGTTTGGGAGTTACAGCTAATGGAAGATTTCGCTTGGATTTCAGCTACCCTGGTGAATAAGGTTGTACTCAAATTTTTAGGATGTTGATGAAAGGGCAGAATTAGTGATTTCTTATGGTTTTTTAACTCAGAAATCATGTAAAGTAGGTCCCCGAACCTTATCTGCAATAGTCTTTGAGGAATCTGGAGTGAAAAACAATATATTTTGGTTAAAAACCCTGCTTTTTATGTTTGATACAATAACTTTGTTAAATGGGTAATAAAAGCATAAAACTTTTAAACAAAACTTGTAGAGAATTATATTCTAAACAAAATGATTTAGATACGTTGAATAAAACAAAGAAAAGTTAGAAAAATTTGAATTTTATTTAGAAGTAGTAAGTTTTGTTTAAAAGTTTTATGTGTTTATTACCCATGTTTTTTATCATTTGCTATTTATCTTTTCAAAAATTTGTTTTACATTAGCACTCGCAGTGCGGATTGATTCATCAGTTATATTAAAATTTTTAAAACTTAAAAATTTAAAAAGAAGGATGTTACTCCTCCTTAGAATATTAAAAAACTACAGTTGTGTGTTAATGTTATTACATGTATATCAAGTTAAATATAAACTGTATCAATCCATTGAAATCCAATTTGGTTTTTCACGAGCAGATAATCTACACAAATAATGCAATAAAATGGAAATTTTCAATTGATATGTATTTTTTTTCAAAGCTAAAAATTTATTTATACTTAGGTTCATCTTTCTTATTATTAAAAATATGATTGTGGCAATTTTAGAAATGTTGGCACTAATAAGAGAATGGTTGTTTAGATTTGATTTAAAAAAACCGAGTTTCTGTTATATTGCAAGAATTCTTATGTAAATTTCTACAATATGTAGTAATTTATACAGTTTGAACAGAATTCATGAGAGTAGGTAATTTGATTGCTTAGAAGCTTTGCTTTTTTGACATTAGGCAGAAAATTCACTACCTTTTGTGATTAATTCATGAAGCTTAATTGTGTTCATGACTTCAGTGAGCCATTCAGTATTGTGGCTTATGTGTAGATTTAGTATAAAAGCAGATTTAGTATTCTGAAAGCATTTGCATTAGCGTAAACAACCATATTTGTTTTTTGTTTGCAGTTTACCCAAGAAAATTAATGTTATTTTGTTATCACTAGTCTTCTGTAAACATATGAAACATTAATTTTAAAATAGTTTTTCTGCCTAAAAGTTTTAAAGGAATATTCTGTAAATTTTTATTATTATATTCTATATGTAACTCTTGTTATGTAAAATATTTTGTCAATATTAACAGAACAGTTTAATAATTCCATTTATTTCAGATTATGTATAGTAGTGACTTACTGTTGAATGAAAAAATTAAACTACATTAACAAAAAGAAATTGGATTTTTTAAAAAACAAATTAGTAAAGTATTAAAATAAAAACTTAGTGAAAGATAAAATTAGTAAATACCGTAAATAAATCAGTAGTTTTAATGCTGTATGAAATTATTAAAATGATTGATTGTATTTGAAAATCATCCTGTGTATGCAAACTAACTGTGTATGCAAGCAAACTAAATTATTAAATAGTTATGTTTTATGTAGCATTATATAGTTAATAGATATATTTACTATTTTGATATTAATCCCATGAATACAATTCTTATAAAGTAAAATTAAATTATCTCATGCCAAATTAATAAAAATTATTTACTTTTTACTCTGTATAATCTACCATAATTGAATTTATTGTATTAGATAAACCCATGAATTATATCACCAGTTTTCATAATTACAAATATTAATATTTTTTCATAATTACAAAAGAAAAATTACTGGAGATTATGAGACATGAGTCTTGACATTTTGTGTAGTTGGTTTACATTTCTTTTGTTTTTCACTTTGACTAGTTGAACTTTTTTTAGTTTATTTTTTCATCCCATATATTTAAAAGTTTATTCTATGTAATCTAAAACATTTTATTCATAATTTTAAAATGATAATAGAGCTGATATATGTGTGTTTATATATACACACACACAAGATTATAAGTGAATATAAGTTTCCTACTATGATGTGTGGGATAACTACACCTCTGACAACAGGTTGTTCAAGCTCAGAGGTAATAGGGTAAAATCCTAACAAATTGATGAATATTTGTTCAGAGTAATAGAAGTTTGTTGAAAAAAGATTATTATTCCTCTTTTATAAAATTCTATCTAACAATCCATTGTATTACTCCTGACAAATGCCAATTATCCAACTATGAATATAAAAAATACTTTTTTTGAGCAAAACTACGTGCAAGTGGTCAGTTATCTACCCCAGCCCTTGATAAGCACAACAAGTAGTCAGTTAATATAATTGAAAACTAAGATCTTTAAATTCAATTTACTTTTTACTCTTTAGTTAAATAAACTCAATTATTGTAATAGTTATTAGTTTTTGTGATTATGTTTTGATTTTTTTTCATTTCAGATATATTTAACAATTCTAATATTACCATGGACTAGGTTAAGGGAGCGTTTAGCTTTACCAAGTAAGTAATAACTGATGTTATTATGATTTTATTATCTTAATTATTATGTTTAAATGCAGTTGCATTTAAAAATTAGCAGATATTGATAACTATCTTTAGAATATATATTTAATAATATATTTTCATACTTAGAATTCGTAGAATAAATGATAGTTCTTGATATTACAGAAACAAGTTCTTTACAAACATTTTTGACAATATTGCAGAATAAGAGCTAATTTAAATTGTATATTTGAAAAAATTGGGTCAGTATATCTGTTTTTTAGATAGTTCATAGTTTTTAGTGCGATTGTTGTAATTTATTTATCATTTATTTTTTATTTTTTTTAAGAAAATAAATTTTAAATGAAAATTAACTAACGTAAATTTTGAAATATGATGAAGTATTAAGTTTTTGTTTTGTTTTTATATAGTTTGTTTTTTTTTTAAATCAAGAATCTTCTCTCAAATTTTGCATTTTTTTCTCCTGACAGCTGAAAAAGTCACTGGATACTTGTAGATAGATTATAAATTATTACATCTAAATCTTATTTTAGAACGTATAATATTATGTTTAAGAAATAAACTGTAAAGTGAAACTCAAAAAAATAAAATAAAATAATGAAATACAGTTTGACCAAGAGTGAGTATAACAATTCAAAATACCAGTTAGGTATTGCAAATACAAGAAAGAAATTTGTTGCAGAAAGTACAACTTCTGTACCAGTATTTAAATTATGGTGTAATATATATTAAAAAATGCACATTTTAAAGTGTGTTATTTTAAAGTTGTGTTCTTTTTTCTTGAATATAATAAAAAGTTGTATAAGAATGTTGACTGTCATTACTTTTTGTGTTTGACTTAATATTATAAGTTGTTTTTTTGTTTAATATTTTAATTTCATTTTTATTAACTTTTGTGTGGTTGTAGTTTTTGTATATTAATTCATGATAGTAAGAATTTATGTATGGCTATAGACTGTCAATGAGCATCATATAAGAAAAAATCAAGAATCAATATTAACATACACTTTACTTGGGCATATTTTAGAATACTAGATTATGGATACCGGTGTTCTTTGATAGTTGGGTTTCAGTTAACCACACATCTCAGGAATGGTCAACCTGAGACTGGACTGCACAAGACTAACATTTACATTCATATACATCATCCTTTAAAGTAATAGTTTATGGCAGTTCCAGAGGTAAGAAAAAAAAAGAGCAGCATATTTTAGAGAGCATCTTATTGCCTTTATAAAATGTATAGATTTATCACTGTAACTATTGGACAGCAGATGAATTTCAAATAATTATAGTATAATGAATAAACATTTTTCGTCTGACTATGTGCATCTGCACATCAGTCAGCTGTAGAAAGTTAATGTTTTAATATTTTATAGTGGTGTTTGACATATGCTGATGTAATTTTTTTTTTCAGGTAAAAGATCATTCTACGTTTATATCATCTTGCTAGTGTTGCTAAACATTGGCCAGTCTGTTGGTAGCGGATTATTGTTATACAGTATATGGCAAGGGCTTTGTGTTGTTGATGTTACTACTTGTCTTTATTTTACTTTATTCACTCCTCTTGTGTATCACACATTTCTCAGCGAGTTTTTTGGGTAAGGAAATCTATGTTTCTTTGAACACATTCATTATTATCAGGATGTGTAGTTTTATGAGGTAAAATTTCTTACATGTAATGCAAAGTTTTTTATATCAGGCTATTTTATTTTTCTAGGCTTTATTTTTAGGTGCTTTTATACAATGATTGCAGTATTCAGAATCTGTTCACAGGCTAAGAGTGTAATCAGTTATTCTGTGCTATTAATAGCAGTAAATAGTTGTAGACTGAATCTGCAGTATAGTTCATTAATGGTTTTAAACACTCTTATGAAAGTTTAAATTTTATATCTAATCATCACTGTTGGGTTAAGTTGTCAGCATTATTACTGATCAAATATTCTGTGATGCTGCAGATTGAGTTGAAGGTGTTTAGGTTGTATTTGGTTTTTACAGTCCACCAAAACATCCATCCACCAAACATTTAGCTTTAGGTTTCATACTTTTCTGGCTTGTATTTTTTTTATATTTTACTCTCATTGTGTGCTAACACTCATCTGACACCCAGGAATAGATGGGATGATGTATATCACTCAGTTATTTAGATTGCAACTTCTTATTAATCTAAAATTTGTTGTTAATTAGAGCCTAACAGCAAAATACTGGCTGGAAGATAATATATAGATATATATATAAGTGATAAAATATAAATGGTTCAAGCCCAGCTTTCATAAGAAGATAAGCACTAACCCGTGCAGTGCCTATATTGATATTAGCAGGGCATAGGTTTATGAAGTACAAACCTAAAATGTAATGGACAAAACAACACATCTATTGATGACAAATGAACAATAAAATTTGTTTAATATAATTAGTCAGAACAACTACAAACTAGTTCATAATAAGAAGATTCTGTTTAAGATCCGAAATTCTCTTCGTGTACAAAATTATACACTTATTCATTCATAGGCAACTTCAATCCTAGTCGGCACAAATATGCAGTCAGTATCAGCTCCATAGCATCAGAACTGATTATTGATACAAAATGAAATGAAATGGAGACTAAAATCACACCATATACAGTTTCTGCTTCTTTGTTTTCTTGGTAGTGTTAATGAGGACAGTTTTACTCATTTCAATAAAAAGGAAAGAAGTGTTAAAAAAGAAATGGCATCAAAAGCCAAATATAAAATGTGTATAGATTTGCTTAACCACACAAAATTTATTGTCGGTAATTAGGTGATTAGTAAGATAATTATTTCATTAATCTGATAATTTATTATGTAATTAATTATGTCTTTAGTGTAGTCAATATTAGATCATAGGACAACAAGCAATTCAGAAGAGTAACACAAAATATAAAAAGGACAATTTTAACATAATTATAAAAAAAAAATAATAATATGAATAAATTGATTATAATTAAAAGAAGCTGACTTTATATTTTATGATGGAGATTTTAAACAATTATTACCATGTATAAGTTTTAAATTTAATTATATTATACAATAGGAAGGTTCTTCTTAATATTGAATAAATAAATATGTTCAGAAAATAAATTAATAAGTTTTTAAAATTGATTTTTTGATAACTCATGTTATAAGGTCTGTCTTGAGAATCCTTATAAGGTCTGTCTTGAGAATCCCTTAAACCCAGTCCATTTCAATGCGGTGTATGGAACTTTACATTTTACAACTTTTTTATATACTTATACGATTTTTTCATTAGTCTGTCTGATCATGTATACAGAAATGGAATACTTTTGTCATGTGTTAGTCCATACACCAAATACACCAGCAACACCTAACCAGATAGTCATCTGACAATTTTTAAAATTCTTATGGAGCTGTTTTTCGTGCAGATGAAAATTTATATTTATAATAAATAAAGTACTGACTATTTTAACTGGCTGTTTGGTATACTTCCAAAGGTCTTCGCTTTTTGTAATAGCATTAGTTTATAGTTATTTTTATGTTTATAGTTATAGTTTATAGTTATTAGTTTATGTTTATAATTTATAGTTATTTATTTTTTATGTTTTACAAAATATAATGTCTGCATGAATTTGTTTGCAGTTTCTTTTATAGTTATGTTTATGTAAATGATGTTATTTGTACTTTTTGTTTAATTTTTCAATTATAAATTATTAGAATGAAAATCTATTATACTAAGAATGTAGTTTATATTAGAATACAGCTAGAGTTATGTGAATGAATGTTTGAAAAAATGTTCAAACTGTATGTATAGGGTGTCCCATATAAAACGCAGCCTATCAATCACTCATCCATGAAATTTCAAAAGTCAAGCTTACTCCCTTACTCGTTACTGAAATGGACTCGTCCAACATCTGAACATCGCGGCGACGCAGTAGAACACTACCGATAGTAACAACAATGCCATCATAACGTTCAGTGTATTGCTAGAGACAAAATGGTGTTTTCGCTAGATGAACGTGTTTTCATTGTTGAGTCGTACTTCAGTACGAAATCAGTGGTTGCAGTGCAAGATTTTTTTCGCCATAAGTACCCAGATAAACCAGCTCCTAACAAAACATCAGTGTTATGGTTAGTTGCAAAATTTAGAGAGACTGGTCCTGCTAATAACAAGGAACACAAAAGATCTGCGTCAGTGTTGAATACAGATACAGTCACTGAAATCAAAGACCAATTACTTGCCTCGCCAAATAAGTCGATCAGACGTTTGTCTGCTGAATTAATTTGTCTAAATCAACTGTTCATCGGGCGATCAAACAATTACAATTACGACCTTATCGCATTCAAATGGTTCATCAACTTCTTGAGCCCACGAAGAAAAACGGCTACAATATTGTCAATGGTTCCGTCGATTTCTGCGTGAGGGAATTAATGTTAAGGATTCATTATTTTTCACAGATGAAGCACGGTTTCATTTGGATGGCTACGTAAACAGCCAAAACAGTAGAATTTGGAGTGCTGAAAATCCCCACGTTTATCGCGAAAAACAATTACACCCGCAGAAGTTGGACGTGTGGTGCGCGATATCGTGGAGGAAAATAATCGATCCTATTTTTTTCAATTACACCATTAATGCAGAACGATATCAGGATATTTTATTTCAGTTCATCGCACTCTTGGAAGAGGAAGACAGACACTGCTGGCTACAACATGACAGTGCGACATCACACTATGCAGGTTCAACTTCTGATTTTGTTGAGGAATTCTTTGGTAATCGTGTTATCGGTCGAGGCTTGTGGCCACCAAGATCTCCAGATTTGACTGCGGTGGATTTTTTTCTATGGGGTTACCTCAAAGAAAAAGCCTACATCAACATACCACGAACACTTGAAAGTCAATATTGAATAAGCTGTATTAAATATCCAGCCACAAACTTTGAAAAAAGTTGCAAGAAACGCTGTAAAAAGAATTGAAGCTTGTATTAAGTAGATGGCGGCCACTTCCAACATTTACTCTAAATGTAAGGTAATGGATGGTAATAATAAAAATTACATTTACATTTACACATGCCTTTTTATTATTTCAATACCTACCAATATAAGGTTGGGTTGCATTTTATATGGGACACTCTGTATGTGCGAGTATGAGATAGAGTATCATGTAGTAACTACTGTACTGAAACAGAAAAATAAATTATGGTTTGATTAAAATGAAAAATGTATTTTACATAGATCAGTAGTGGATTAAAAATGTAATAGAGTGCATGCTAAATGTAATATTAACTGGCAAGAACATTTGTGTAGCAATCATCATAAGTCTGTCTATGCAATGTTCATAAGTCTATCTGTATATGACTTGTTGAAGGATTAATGCATTTTTTTTTTTTTGTAAAAGTTATTGTTCTTTTAAGAGACATTACTTACTTTATTCATTTACTACTAAATTCCAATGTCATACAGCTATAGACTCAAACGGCAACTTCATCTAGAATGGTTTTTATTTGGATTTAATCTGTTACAACAGTTTGCATTTTATCCATCCTAAATTTTTTTTTTTTTTTGCTTGATATCATTTCATAAGTTTGAAGCTTGTGCGTGTAAATGTTTATATTAGTTATTTGTAGTTTCCTAATTGGTAGATTTATACTTATTATTTTAATTCTAGTGTCTCCCAGCCAAGTATAATGTTTTCATATAAAGCACAAGTTGATGATACTATGGAGGAAGATACAGTGTCATTACCGCATCAGCAGTCATTTTCATCATTAAAAACAGACTCTGATTATATATATCAGGTAATTATATGATCATGTTTAATAATTTCATTTGTAGACATTGTAGTCTTGTCTCTTTCTTTTATTCTGTCAATTCCTACCCCTCAGAGAATAGGTCAATAATGCAATTTGAAATTTTTTGAGGTTTCCATCAGTAAGATGATTGTACTAGTAGCTAGAGCTGGAAATTGGCGACTATAGCATTTGATATTTTTTATATTTAATTCAATTTAATGAGCCTGTATTTAACAACCAAAATGTTTTACATTTTGGTTGTTAAAAATTCAGTACACATTATATCATTACATTTGTTATTTATTAATTTTACTAAATATGTTACACACTTCACATAATTATTTGGCTGCTGTATGTTAGTTTTATTATTATCATGTTTATTTCTGCAGTATTTTATTATCCTATATTCTTTCTTTTTTTTACTGTTTTCTGTACTTTGTCACTATTTTACTTCCAGAATTATTTTCACAACTCTTATGAAGTAGTTCACATGCATGCAGCTGTTTAGTTAGGTGATAGAATAATTTGTTTTCTTCAAACTCTTGAATGTAAGCCATAACAGTTACACAGTCAGTATATCTATATGTGTTTATAATAAGAAAGGATTAGTATAAGTTACAATTAGAATTTCTTTTAAAATTTATTGTTATGAAAAAACATCTAAGAGAACCTATAATGTTAAAAAAAAGTAAGCTATGTAAAATTAATGCTGTAATATTGTGGATATTTAACATCAACCCTGTATTGTATTGACATTATATCATTTGAATATTATCAAATTAAAAATAGATTGTCATTTTATAAATCTTGTATTTTTTATCAAATTTTATACCACTAGCTTTGAGGTCACTCTTAAGTTTAAAATTATATAATATTTTATCTTTTTATTAATATTAGTCATTCTATTAATCTGGGAATAAGAATATTGAGTTTCTAGTTTTAAAAGATTTAATGAACATACGCTTATAAAAAGAACAATTAAAAGCAATTTAAGTGCAACTAAAAATAGATATAAAGTATACTATATATCACATATATAAACAGTTTTATATATTTTTAAACAATTTTGAACCTTTATTTATAAGTAAATTAAATATTGAACTGGTTGGTTCTTCATCAATATTGTTCAGCTGTATAAAATTGTTCTGTACTAAATAATTATAGAGCCAATTTTTTTAGTTTTCAGTAAGCAGAGGTGAAATACAATCAGGAGTTAAAAGAAAAAGCATTGCCAAGTATTTCCCCTTTCCGCCTAGAGTAGAGATTTGAAAAACTGCAACTGGATTCCCCATAATATTAATTTTACCTTATGTCTAGCGTTTTATTATTGAGCTGAGAATTGAGGATGGGATTAAAATACAAAGACAGTTAAACCATTTTCATTACATATAAATTAATCAAAGTCCCACGGGGGTTAACTAAAACTTAACATCTTTTATAAACAGTAAATTTTATATGAAATTTCAACTACTATCTATACTTGTTAATCTGACCCAGCTCTCTTATAGCCTATGTATTACTCAATCTAAAAATGATTTATCTCTTCAAGTAATCCTGAAATTCTTTAATGGTGGTTCCTCTTTATATTGGCATAATTGTTATGATTCAAAAAAATTTATTTTATTAATGTATAATTTTGGTATTCATTAGTAATCTAGGAAAGAATTTTTTTTAATAATATTTTAATTATTTATACAATTTGAGAAATTTCTTTTTATATCCTTGCTAGGATTGGAGTGACGATTAAGTGGGATATACTTTTGTCAATCAAAGTACTTAATAATCTTTTTGAATTTAAAACATTCTCATTCTCATTCCCTCTATGTCATCCATCTTCTTCTGACATTAATGTACATGTACAGGACAAAAGAGTAAATCTTGTAATTCTGTATTCATGTACACATGTTTGTTGATAGACCATCAGTTGATTTTCTAATCAGGTTAAGTTGCTAAAAATTACATTTCATCACTTAAGATTGATTATTTAAAAAAAAAATGAATAGCGTTTGATCACCCTTGCATGAATTTTAAATTTGTTATAAGACAAAAAAAAAATAATAAAATCAAATTTATAAAGGAATTAATTTTTAATCTAGAAATACTGTTTTCTTTTTTCAGAGTTATTTGATTTATATTTCAAAACGGCGTGACCAAACCAGTTTTGATTAGTTTGATCTTATGTATTCTTATTGGTTTCTTACACATATTCATACAATTAGGATCTTTTAAGGAATCATTGAAATAGTAATATACTTCATAATTAAAAATGTGAAATTTTGAAGTAAATAATAATGTTTTGTTGTTGACTAAAAAAAGGAGGTTTATGTTTTTGATAATAAAATGTATAAGATGACGCCAGTATATTCTCAAATTGTGCTTTTTCATGGATTGTCTCCTGCTAACTTAAGCTGTGTACTGCTGTACACTCTGTCAAATTGAATTTATACTGGGTACTGTGGAAGTAGGATTATTCATGAGTTCACCAAAGACGGTGTCTGAAAGTCAAATCAAATTTAAAACAAAATAAATTACTTGAAAATGTAATAAAAGTATTTAAGAAAATGCTGTTGTTGCTCAAACAGAATTGAAACAAAGACAACTATATAAATCGTGTAGTCTTGGACTTTAGGTAGTAGAGAAGATTACTTAAAAAATTTTCAACCATTTCAGTTAAATGTTCAATTAATCAATTTTTTTTATAAGCATTTAAAAATACTTGAGCTATATTCTTTTAAAATAAATAGAATGATCTGTTTTGATTTTAGCTAAAAAAATAACTTATTTTTTTAACCCTAAAATCATATTCTTACAAATTTTTTTATTCTAAATCAGCACATTGAAAACCAAACTGAATTTTGATAAAACATACTTGCTAATGTCTGGCATGCTGTTTGAAGTATTTATCCTTAAACTTATATAACAATTTTTGAAACCAGTAATTTGCTATCAGTTTTTGATATTGTTTGTAAGTTTTACTCCCACTGTCAATCATTCTATACTTTTATACAGATATTCTGCTGTCATCTCTACATATGCATATGTGTGAAGTGTAGTTACAAAATGTTTTTACCAGTTTTCATTAGTAAGATCATAAAAATTGATCATAACCAGTTTTTATTAGTAAGATTATAAAAATTGGATCATAACAGCTTTTCTTTTTCTCTGAGTGAGTCATAGCAATCGGTACAATTAATAAAGACTTTTAAACTATTATTTGTAATTTTTCCCCAAGAGCGATTTCAATTTAATAGGATCCTGTCATGAGGAATTATTCTTTTAGTTTATAGTAAATTTTTTTTGTCTCTTTTTAAGGTGTGTTGATATAATTTAGTAGAGTATAATTTTAGATTTTATTTTATAATTTTACAGTAGCTTTTAATTCCAATTTTGTTCAGTTGTTAGCAAGCATATTTTAGTATGTCTGGTTAATCTAGTTAGATAATTTGGTTTTTAGTATATTTTACTAGTCTATATAGTAGTATGTTTTATATGTATCTTTTATGTAATATTTACTGATATTTTAGTATTTTATCCCAAACCTCACTCCAACATTTTTTCTCAATTATCCATTTACAAGAGAACTAATTTTATTCATAAAATTAGATAGAGAAGTTCTTTAACTTTGAAAAAATGAATTTCAGTTAATGTGGATTTAATTTGTTGTTTCCTTTATGATAAAACTGAATCAAGAAAAGAGCATAACTCCTCCCCTATCAGAGAGATTAAATGGTCTGAATAAAAACTTTTGCAATGTGGGCTATAATTTCTGTTACAAAGTCTGTTAAATACATTATGACTAAGGGTAAAAATTGGGTTTAGTTACAATGATTATTTAAATTATTAATTTTGTTCTAGAAGACCTTTCATCTAGTAATATTTTCTTTGTTCAGCAAAGCATGCTTTTATTTATTGGTAGATTTCACTAACTTACTGAATTTTGTAATGTACTATTAAATGTTTGATGTAGCTGTAGCTTCATTTGATACTAAAGTTATTTAATTTTATATTTCATTATTTGTGTTTATTTATTTGTTTATTCTTATATTATTATTTGTATTTATTTAATGTATAGGATTTTGGTTCATGGTTTATTAATGATGCTGTTTGTACACCCGAGGAACCTCCTACTGGTTCAACTGAACCTCCTTCTTTTACGAATCCTCCAAATGGTTGGTCATCCTAGTTTGTTTGTTTATTTGCTTTGTTTGTAACTGCATTTATTATTTGTTATTGTATTCTCTTTTTTTATTATAAATGTTCAAATATTGAACTCAGTTTTAATGTCATTAAATATTGTACTGTTTAAATTTCTTTGACTGATATAATTCTCAAAAATATCTGTTAAGAGTAGAAATGTAAAAAGCATTGAGATATAAATTAGTTTAGTCCATTTAATATAAATTTAAGCGCAACCATCTTAGGTAAAGTGTTATAGTTATTGATTACTATGCTTTGACTCAGAAAGTATGATGTACATAATGAATTAAAAATTGTAAAAAATGTAAGCCGAAAATAAAATCATAGGTGGATTTTGTCAATCATTGACCGCATTAATTGGCATTTATTAACCCATTAATGTATTAGTTTCCTTAGTGGTTGTGTGGTGTAGAAGAGGAAATGTTTTATACTATTATTTTAACTAAGATTTAATATCTGAATTTCCAATTAAAAAATATCATTACTTACTCAAACTGATTGTTATGCCACCATACTTGCTATTCAGAGCATTGTTTAGTTCATATGATCTAGTATTTATTAAGTAGTTTGTGTATTATGTATCTGGAAAATGTCAAGAATTATAATCTCTTCCCACATTGATGTGTTGTTTCCGACTTGAATTTTGCATTACTGCAGGTAGCATAGTCCAACATAGTCCTGATTTGAATACTAGATCACAGATACCAGTGTTCTTTGGTGGTTGGGTTTCAATTAACCACACATCTCAGGAATGGTCGAACTGAGAATGTACAAGACTACACTTCATTTACACTCATACATATCATCCTCATTCATCCTTTGAAGAATTATCTAAACGGTAGTTACTGGAGACTAAACAGGAAAAATGAAAAAGAAAGAGAGTCCCTGTTCTGGGAAATACAATTCTTTTAAAAGTTTTGTAAAAAAAAAATCTTATGTAAAATGTTTAGTTTTTCCTGTCCCCAACCAATTAAATATATTATAAATTTTCCTAGGTATTATTTTAGGTAATATCAGAAAAGATTTTTATAGTCTCATTTATATCCTTATGACAAAAATGGTAACACTTATTGATAATTTTATTCCGCTTTATCCATATTTTTTATAATCTACCTGTGCATTATTTTTGTTTTTTTTTTCTTATCAAAACTTCTACATACAAGGTTCATTCAAATATAAATTGGAATTTGTTTATTGGTATTAGATATATTATCTTATTTTTCTACATAGTTTTCTTCAGCAGAAATACATTTTCTCCACCAGACAGGTAGCTTCTTGATCCCCTTCAAAAGAACAAGATGGCTGCCCCAACAAACAATTGCGCACATAATGCTTGACTGCAGCATCGTTTTCAAATATTTTCCTTCTTTTAGTAAACCAAACATGTGAAAATCTGTGGGACAAGTGATCTGTAGGACAATTTGTGTGACAAGTCTGTGGGTGTTCGAGGTGTCCAATGAATTTTAGAGATTTTTCAAGAGTATGAGCTGCTGTATGTGGCCATGCATTATCGTGGAGAAGGAGTACTTTATGAATTGGTTACCAGCATTGTTTGTTGCAATAAGCAACCCTGACATCATCCATCAACTAGCAGTAGTATGCTGCAGGTAATCAATCACAGCCTACTTTTACGTCCCAAAACATAGATGCCAGAACTTTTCCAGCTGACAAGTGTTTCTTGGCCTTGGTTGGTCCTCTCCCCACTTTTCCACCACCCATACTTGTTCTCTTGCTTTCAAAGGTGTAGTGGTGGACCCACATTTTATCACAAGTCACAATACAGTCAAAAAATGCTTCTCCCCCTTCCTCAAACTGATTCAGAAGCCTGAATCAGATAGATGTCTGATAGATATTCAGATAAATGTCTTTCTAGACATTTCTCTTTACCTCTGTGAGAAGATGTAGAACCCACCTCGCCAACACTTTGCTGTATCCAGAGTGTCTGACAATATTGTACGCACACTCCCAACACTTACGCCCATTTCTGTTGCAGTTTCAGCAAGAGTTTTGCAACTGTCCCTTTCACAAGGTCACGAACAGCTTGATTGTTGTCATCATTGATGCTCGTCTGCAGATGACATTCATGACTTTTATTCTCCATTGTTTCACAGCCTTCAAGATGTTTTTCCCAGTCAAACACTTAAGTTTTTGACAGTACAGATCTCCAAACTTGTGCCTGGAGTTGAGTCAAAATTTCAGAGGGATTTAACACCTTCATTGGCGAGAAATCTGATTATAATTTGTCACATAAGGGATGATGATACCTTCTGCTCAAAAGTTCTGCTACTGATGGAAGAACATGACTATATGAACATGGCTGGTCAATTGCTCCCTTCACAAGTATCCAACTAACTGCGCCACAGCGCCCCACCACATTCATTGCTCTTCCTCAGTTCACATGGCAAAATTCCGGTTTATATTTGAATGGCCCTTGTAATTGGAGCAGTTATAGTATTGAAGGATCATTTTCTCTTTTCTATTTTTTTAGTTGAGCATGGAATATCATTTCAACTATTAAAATGAAAGTTTATTTCTTATTAATTTTTCACTGGTTGGTATTATTTGTACAGCTCATGCAGCATAAATACCTGTATTTTTATAATTTCCTGGAGTAAGCTGGGAAAATTACCAATTTTCCATTTATAGTTTTTTGCCTTCAGCAAATAGATAATTCTTTATAAACTCTTAAACAATATTTTCATGGCTAAAAGTTTATTACTGCTTAGAGGACCTTTTCTTCATAATGCCATATTCGAAATGGCATTAGACTTCTTCTATACAAATCTGTTTCCCTGTGCAAAATATTTGTTGAAAATATTGTTTCATCACAACTACAACCAGCATAATGTTTTTTTTTTTTTTATCTTATCACTATTGTCCATATCTTTGAGAGAAAATTAAGATTTTTCTTGCGGTTTGAAAATCATTTGTATTGGCTCTTTCTTTTAACAACATAAGCTTTTAAGTTATTCATCTAGAAACACATAGACCATTTATCTAATTTATTACTTTAGCAGAAATAGTTTACTTGTTAGTTTCATTTTAATTTGTGACTATAAATTGCCACTAAAAAATGTATTCCTTATGCTTAGTTTTGATGAAACCAGTAGATTCTCAAGAAGTTCCTGGGTTTATTTTTGTATTGCTTACAGGCAATTTATTTTTCTTTTGTTATTTTCATGTATTTTCAAGTATTTAGTGTCTTGTTTACTTGCAACAACTGTCATCACTATTTTTATAG
This sequence comes from Lycorma delicatula, assembly GCF_047948215.1. NCBI lineage: Eukaryota > Metazoa > Arthropoda > Insecta > Hemiptera > Fulgoridae > Lycorma > Lycorma delicatula. Next base: position 173,377,514 of record NC_134457.1, read on the forward strand.
TATGTAGATTATCAATCTCTGTATTTGTATTATCATTGTTGTTATTTAATTCACCAGCACTGCTATTCAAATTATGTACAAATGATAACATTATTCAAGTTCAAAAAAGACTTATCTGTTTTCCTTATTACCTTATTACCTGTTTTCCTTATTAGTTAATGTACTTAGTATCAAGGAGTACTTGTGTAGTAAATGCCAAAAAAAAAAAAATAAATTTATAAAAATTGAGCTAAAACTAACAGAGAAGTGTGAGTGAGGTAAAGTGATGTTTTTGTATTAAAAGTTTGACTGAAATCTTTTGAGGTTCTATTATGCTTCATTAATGTCTTAAGAATTTTCATGTTAAAAAAAGATATGAAATAAAATTAGTTTTATATTTATTTAAAATAGTAGTTTGTTGACTTCAAGCAGTCTGCATTAAAACTGAGTTCACTTTTTTTTGGAACACAATTAAGAAGCTTTGTAATTTTATTTAATCCTTCATTTCTGACTAATTATTATTTTGAATTCATTCTTTTGAAACTCCATCATTTTTTATGAGATATGTAAATTCAAATATGTTATAATTTTTTTTTTTAGATTGTAATGAAATTATTTTCAGATATAATGTAGTTAATTACTACAGTTTTGCGTTTGGTTAATTGTCTATGCAAAACATATTTATTTATTGAAGTAAAAGATTATGTTTGTTTGTTATGTTACGCTCTACTTATAAAAATTACACTCAAAAGTAGTTATTTTAGACATTTATCATTGGCCTTAAAAAGTATGTAAGAATCTATGGTCTTATGAGTCATAATGTACTTTCATACCTGCTAAGTTTCCTGATGTGGTTATATTTAGTAATTTCTTTAAAGTTCTTCAGAATTTTTAAAATTACAATATTTCTAACAAGATCTTTGAACGAATTTTGAAAATTTTATTGTCTTAATAGCAAGTAATCTTCTCTAAGATAGTTTTCTGAATTGAAATCTTGGTTTTGTGTTAGTATATTCTCTAAAGAGCACAGTGTTTTGAAAACTATTGGTTGCATAATTTTAACAAGTTGTCAGGTATGATCATTTTAATTAAAATCAGTCTTATAATACATTACCTCTATAAATCTGTATTTCTACATGTATCCAGTGAAACACTCTTGTGCAAAATTTTATGTAGAGCTGTGATCTTTAATTTATAAAACTGTTTTAATCTCTTTTATTTGAGTAAAAGTAATAAAAATTCTGACAGCTTCATTAAAAAAATTATTTTTGATTTATGATATAATTACAAATAAAATTGAAAATATTTAAAATAATTTCAGATGTATGGAAATTCTTTGTTTTAAGATTCAATTTAATATTATTAATTACCGATCTCTTTTGGAATGTTTTTTTTATTGTACTGTACTTCTTTCATTTTTTTTTCAGAGTAACAGCGTTTATGACAGTACACAATTTGAGGGAGCTGGAGGTGCAAATGCTGCTCCAGTTAATCCTCTATATGCAGCCTCTCTACAGAGCCCTGATAGTATCACAGGTTATAGTCTTGATAGTCAAACTATAGACTTACCGAAACAGCAGTGACACTTCTACTTTATTTCCCTTCTGTGATATTGCTCCTGTTTATAGTAATGTGTTATTTATTATATAAATATATATAATAATACTAATATTAGTAATAATTATTATTACTATTATACTATTAATTTATTGTAATAAGTTAATATTTTTAAGTTTTATTTATTATTATTTTATATGTTCCTATATGTGTATTTATGGTTATAATCATTGAATACTAGCACTATTAATTTAATAATGACAAAATACTGTCTGAGTGTGTTTGTATAAAAGCATAGAATAGGAATGATGAGAATTACAGAAGAATTTTCTGAAAATGTTTTGAACGAAATAGAAGTTTTCTTTTCTTGATTATCTGGGACCAAAAGGGAATCATACAACTAAAAACAGTTATTTCAGGTTAGAAAGAGAATGAGATTATACTGTGTAATTTGAATTTTCAGTTTTCTTTTTCAATACAAAATACACTATCTGATAATAAATAGGAAATTTTTTCTTTATCAACCTGTTGCACTTGCTGATTTATTAAACATTATTCTCTGTACAGTCATATCTTCCTGGTACTGTTCTTGCTATTTATAACGGAAAGATCTCTTTTCACCACTATATAGATAAAACAGCTCTTACTAAAACACTTGAATAGTGCTTCTCATTTTATTTCTCAGCAATGCTTTCCAACACAAGAAAGATTCGTTATACAGTTTCCACAATATTATAATTTAAAATTGCATTAAATTTAACAAAAATTAAAGAACCCATAGAATTTTCATCAAATGTAACTACTACTAAATCTTTACTAATATGTGATCAATTTAATTTCATCCCAAAAAAGTTTTTATTCTTTTCAAGAAGGGTATCATTAACCCTATCAGATGCTAAATTTTCTAGAAAATGGTGACTTTTTTTTCAAAAGTATCACATGCCTACAAACAGTTCGTATTTTAGTGTTAAAACGAATATTTTAACATTAAAATATTACATATGGGAATCCACATGTAAACTTATTATTAAAAGATAGTTTTCTTATTTTAAAATATTTAGAATAATTGTAGGCAGTTAAAATAATTTACTACAAATAGCACATGTAAATTTTGAAGATTTTTTTAATAGGAAAATTGACTGAAACGTATGATTAACAGGTATTCAGATGACTTACAAAATTAAAATAAAAAAAGCTTTTATCATCATTGTTAACATCATATGGATTACTGCTTCAATAACATTAGTGCCGTAAGAATAAAGCATTTATGCAGTTGGAAACAATATCAACAGAGGGAAAAAATACCCAATAATACAGTATTTTTTGTCCCTAACATGTTATTTAAAGTATTAACTACAGGGGAAGCTTTAAACTAAGCAAATTTTCAAACCTACACAAACATGTCTCACATTTTAGTTTTCATTCAAAATTTTCAGGATGGGAGACCGACCATTCATTAAAATTACCAAATGGATGAACAACACCACTGATGCATTCCATGTATAGTTTTGGAAGCACAGTTTTTAACATAGAAGATATTTGTTTTCAAACATTTTTTCTCATACTTAAGTTGCTTATGTTTATCTAATGGTCTTACTTCTCGTATAATGTAAATTTAGTGTTTCAAGATGTCTACTGAGGTTTAAATTTTAAATTAATAACATATCAAACTGCAAGTACTGAATTTTAATCATATCTTTCACCTATCTTTAAAACATGTAGAAACTATGGTAGATATTTTTCCCTACACACAAAGCTCAACCCAAGTAACATGTTTGGTAGGGGTTTTTTAGCTCTTTGTTGTAGTTCTGTTTATCATTGATTTCATAAACAAGCAATAGAATTATTTTGAATTTATGAAGTTCGATTTGAATAAAAACAAAAAGCACTTTGAGATTTCATATATTTATGAAATCCACCTTTTAAGTGTTTTTTTGCAACATAATTTATGCATGAAAACTGGTGATAAAATTAGAAAACTTGCGTTTTTTTTTTTTTTATTAGATTTGTTTATTTAGATTAATTGCAAAGAAACGTTTATTTAGAATTGTTTTTTTTTATTGTTTTTTATACATATCTTGAGGTGAATGTAGATATATTTTGTTATAAAGACTATTTTGACAGTCTTATAAAAATTACCACTTTTTGAACATCACAGACAGGATTTCAACCATTTGGAAATGAATTTCATTGAATTTTAAAAATTTTGAACTCAGAAAAGTGCGATTGGTTTGGTCCCTTAATGAACTTTTTCTTTTTTTTTTATAATGTAATTGTTTTTGTCTGAATTGAACCTAACTATAACTATATATCTGCTGAACCTGAACTTCATGAAGTACCAAAAAGTGTCTTAATTATGAAAGTGAAAAGAGATTGACAAAATATATTAATTTTCTTCGAACTTTTCTAATTTTATCTATTTTTATGTCCTTTCTATTTTTTGTCATTTATTTTCTGTTTAATCTCTTAATGATTTAAAGATTAATGCTAATCTTATACATTCATTAAATACTACTTGTTTTATCATAATTATGTGTTATTTGTACCAATATTTATGTGTTTTTGGCTTGCTAAATTTTTATTGCATTTAGCAACTTCAGATTCATAATCTTGAGCAGTGCTTAGAACTGTTTCATTTCTTATGCGCTTCAGTTATGTATTGCTACTGTAATTTTGTGTCTCAGTTCACTTATGTATATTAGCCATTACTTTACAATATAATTTCATCATTGCTATTATAACCTCATTATTACATCATAGCAAAATATTTACTTTTTTTACAATTTCAGCTTATTACCGAGATGTATTTTCCAACCCCACTTGAATTTATTATTCAGATTATTTGACCAGTTTGTACCCCAGTAACTAGTTCATTGTTACAAATAAATGCAAGCTAGTAACCATTTATTAGTTTTTTTTTTATTAAACAAAATTAATTACTAAATATATTATACTTGTGTAATAAAATTCATTAATTTAATTTTTGTTCTGTTCATAGGAATAGAATTTGTAATATTTTCTATGTGCTGTACTTTTAAATAAACTGCTTATTAGATTGTGTCATAAGTTACAAATTTAATATTTCAGCTATCGTTTTACTTTATTCATAAAAGATTATTTAATGTTGTTTTGACAAATGATAATTTATTCCTGAATCACTTTTAATTTGATAGCTTAGATCCTTATAGTTTTAATTTTAAGGTATTTTATTAAATTATGTTTGAAAAATATTATATTAGAAAAATATTAATGCTGCTAATCTATTATTATTTTATGATTAATAATTATGTTTTAGTTTTTGGATACAAACTTTCTTGTTAGTTTTAACTGAAGACAACTTTTATTAAAAAATATTATTGTTCATGATTTACAATTACTTATTAATTTATTTTAATAAAAAAGTTAGCATTATTCTGTGATAATGTGTATGTTTTCAGTTGTAATTTATATTCTTTTTTAAGTATGTGTATTATTTAATTTACTAAAAAGAAAGAAGTAATTTTTTTATTACTGTAAAATCCTTTTGAAGGGCTTATAGTTTAGTTGATTAAGATAACGATAATTTTTAAAAGTATCTGTATAAACATTAAAATAAATTGTAATTATTAGTGGATGAACAAATAGCAATTTTCTCAAATTTCAATATTTCTTGGGTTTTTTAATGTTTGAATATCTTAGTTATTCAAATAACCAAGTTGTTAGTTTTATGTTTTTGTATAATGTAGTTCAATAACAGAGTAGTGTTATGAATAAATATATCTAATTTATTGCAGATTTTTATTTAAGAAAAGAGGCATTCAAAGAAATTCAGGTTCAAGTCTGATCTTTTCATTTTGCTAGTTAAACTAGAGCTCCTAGTAGTTAGGCTGTTAGTAGTATTAGGCTGTTGACAGCAGCGTGATTAAATATTTTAAAGAGATATCTCTTAAGCAAGAATGCAAGCTGTTGTTTTTTCAGTATTTGAATATGTTTTAGGAACTTTAGGAGAGAGTGGTGTTGCTGCTCTGTTGAATGTAATATTTACCACACCAAAGATAAAATAATGTATGGAATGATATTCGAGATATGGAATTTATATATAATATTATATTTGAGTATTCGCCCATCATTAATGTTTATTTAAAACATTACTAATCCAGATTAAATTATAAAAGTTTTTTATGGCAGCAGATTAATAAGTATTGCTATTAAAAATATCACGACTAGATTAGTGGGTGATTTCATTTCAGTCTGTTTGGAATGTAAAATGGATTTAAAATCTAGATTGATTATTTGCATCATGTATTAGAGTTTGGTTACACTATCAGGTTATACCAGACTTAATTTTATCTGATTACTAAATCTTTCTCATGTCTCATGATTACTGGCCCAATTCAGTGCCATTGCTTATTCCTAGTAGTGCTGCTGTATTATTACATCTGCCTGTTAATGTGAATTCATTGATTTATATCGGCATATCCAAAAAAACAGCTGACAGTATAGTGTTAAATAAATTTGTACTAATTTCAATGTTTAAACTTTTGGTGATCTATTGATGTAGTTTTTATTTTTTAAATCAAACAATTGATATTGTATTCTTATTTTTAAATCTTTGTATTTTCAAGATTTTTCTTCTAAATATAGTATCTGTTGTGAAATAATGAAGTGCTTAACGGTAGTTAAATCCTTCTGCTCGGGAAGAACATAGTTTATTAAAAAAGTAGGTTTCTGTTCCCATTAGACATTCAGGAAGCATCCTAATTATGAATGCCATAAGAGTACTGGGCAGGACCTCCATTCAACCTCAACTAAAATATCAAATATAACAGATTCAATTTGTTTCCTGAAGTTTGAAGTTTTGTATATTACACATTTTCAATTATTTTAATTTATAGTTGACAATAATAAGAAAACAGATTTTCTAATTCATTAGAACTGTAGATTTAAAAAGGATCAAACTTGGAGAATTTCAACTAAGGACTGATGAAACCATAATTTATTTGAAGGAATTGAGGACTCTTGTATATTCTACAATTTCATTGATTGTAATTTAAAAATGTTTTTTTACTAATGACAGAATTTACCAAAAACAAATAATTGAGAAAAAGTTAATTTTGATGTAAAATAGTTTTAAATTTTAAATCGTAGTATTATATCCTGCATAACCCTGTTTTCTTACAGTTGATGATATAAGATTGTAACGCTGTAGTTATAATCATTAAACCTTCAGAAAGGCTGCTACTAAGGAAATGTTACCACACCTATTGATGCCTTTCCATTAGGTCCATTAAGTAACATCCATTACTTAACATTCCATCAATTTATTATAATTTATTTTAATTTTTTGTATATTTAGCCTTAGCATTCTTATATGCAAAATCTTAATTTTCTTTTATGTGTTCACTTTAATGCTATGAGCTTACTCTTAAAATTCATTGTACCCATTAGAAAAACCTACGATTTTTTATTTTTATTTTTTCAATATCTTTCTTTACATGTCAGAAGGTATAACAAATATTGCCAACCAATTTTAAAGAATTCATTTATGTAAGTCTGATAACATTATCTAAAAAATGTTTAACCAGAATTTCTGAATAAATTTTTTTATCTGTTACTATGTACTTGCCACATATCTGTAAATGTAAACTTGTCTCTTTTACTTTTATAAGTTTTAATATCAATTTAAAGAATAGATTTCAATAAATCATTTAATTGTAATTAGATTTTAATGATTATTAACAGAATTACAAGAAATTGAAATCAATAAAAAGTACATGGTTGAATATTTGCTTATATGTTGTACAATAGTAGTTTTTTAGTATTTGAAGTATGGTACTAATATATTGTGAAATGTGCTGTGGATTAATTTTTTACAGTGTATTAGTATTATTAATTTTAGAGAATAAAAAGAAAAACGTATGAGATATAGATTAACCTTTGCTATTTGTATGCAACTTTTTATTGAAATCAGTTTTTGTTTTGAGTATTGTAATTTATTTTTAATAAATGTAAATTTAATTCTGTATGGGTTATTGTTTTTTAACAACCAAATTTGGTAATGATTAAATAGCTTTAAAGTTAATTACACGTAAAAACAAGAAATTCTATTTTGAATCAAAGTAATAAATAATCAATATATAGACATTATAACATTAAATAAGTAAATTCTAAAAGTGTATTTTATTTATTTTTTTTAATACTATTTAAGAATTGTAAACCATATTCAAATTGAATACATTACGAAATAATCAGTTATGTTGTTACAATTATTTTGTTACATGTACTCTGTTTGAAACAGATTAAAATGCAGCTCGCTTATAAGCTTCTCATAAATGAAAGTCACCAACATCTATATCACCTGATTTAAATGGTTGATGGGATTCTATCGTATCTAATCTAATATGTTAAGTACCAAAGTAAGTAAACTATATGTAGATTGCAACAGAATATATGAATATGTTTCTATTATTTACATGACCATCTTTGATGCAGAATTTAAGCAGCTTGTGATATTTTGTAAGTTATTTTTATTGAACTTTTATTTTAGATGTTCATATTATTTATTTGTTCTTTCATGCTGAAAATCCTTATGCAGCTTGAAATGTTTTATACATAATTAAGTTATTTATGTAGAATATTTGTTACTAAGTATATTTGTTAAGTAGTATACTAACTGATATTATAATTTAAGGACATTATTGAAAGCTATTTTAATTGGAATTGGTATTAAATTTGATTACAGTTAAATTTAATCCAAAGTCTGTAAAATAAATATCAATAAAGTATGTATGAATTCATTCCCTCCACCACTGTTTTGTTATTTCTTATTGTAATATTATTAATGAAAAACTGATCTAAAAATTTCAGATGTTTACAAATGATGTACATTATTATAATAGTATATTACTGAATTTATTGTATATTTTTATTATTGTTTTTTTAATCTTGCTTCATTTGTGGTAACATAATGTTTTTGTATTTTGTATAGTATACATTCACACCCTGCTGTTTAGTTTTAAGTAAATGCTGTTGAAGAAGTGGATATAGAACAAGGGAATGAATAAATTGTTTAAAAATTGTTACATTTTCTTCAGTAATGTTCAAAGATATTATTTATTTTTTCTGTAATTTAGATGAAAAATGTTTTCACTGTTTTCAGTGAATTCTCTTGTTTGCTAATTTTTCCTATTTTATCCTGAAGATTTCTCTGTTAATTACTTATTCCTCATATTTTCCTGAAAAAAAAATCTTCTTTGTAATCGTTACGTGATTTACTTTAAAATTAATAAATTTGTCTACCTTAAGAACTGTCAAATTGAAGCAGCTGTTACAACAAGATTCAGGTTCAAATTCTATTGAATTTACTTTTAATTGGATTGGAATGCTCAATGTATTGAAGTACTTTTGTCGTAAAATTTCATCATCAATTTCATCACTGCCATACTGTATATTACTTATAGTAATTGAATGGTAATATCAATTATAGTAAATAACACTGTTGTTCACTCTTTAATGTATATTAAAAAAAATTTGTATTCCACATAGTAAAAGTTTCAATCACACGTTCAATATACTCGTATAATAATTATAAATGCTTGAATAACTGGATAGAAGTATGTAAGGCAGAATTAATTTATTTTCATATAACATGATTATATTTATTAATTACCAGGATCATGGTTCATGAACTAATTTGGAATTAAGATATTTTTATTATAGTGTCAAGTTAATTTGTTCATATTCGAGTACATTTATCGTATTTTTTCACTAAGAAAATCTTAATGATTTTTAATTTTTCCAAAAGTTGGCAATAAATATTTTTGTGTTAATTTTGACTAATCAATATTCTTTCCTGACTTTGTATTAATATTTCATTTATCAATCCTTAGAATATAGTATTTATACAAATTAATTGCTTAACTGAAAATTGGATGTTTTAATTTTTTATTAATGTAATTCTAATTTATAATCATTTAAGTTTTTTAACTTTCTTTCTAAGATTATTAAGACACTAATAATTCAAAAAAACTGATCTCTTATCAAAGCATGGATTTCAATATTTTTAGAAAATATATTATTGAAAGTTTCAATCTACTCATGGCCTAGGTCATTTTAGACTTCTAATAACCGTATAGAAATATTCATTACTACTGCGACTTCTAATATCAGAAATATTTATTACTACTGCATAAGTATTTAGTACCCCAGATATAATGTGATGTACAGTATTAAAGAAAAAAATAAGAAAACTTAAAAACTAATTTTAATTAGGTTACAGTTAAGTAGTTAGTGGAATAAATTATTTTTAAATGAAGAATGATTACATATGAATATATATCATTGAACCAGTAATATAAAAAAAAAGAAAAAATGTAAGTATGTATATACCAATTATTCAATTAATCAGAAGTGGTAAGATAGGCGAATGTATCGTGGTACATAATTCACCTCCATTTTTAAATTGATGTTATAAAAATTAATTTTTCCAACCGTCCTACATAAACTAGCCATAACCTAGGTCATGAAACAATTAAAAAACTTTTCTTATAGCAATTACCATGTACCACAACAATTTTGTATATGTTAAAACTGCTGGTGAAGTGTTTTAGTTGTATTTCTTGTCAGTTTCTTCCTTCCTTCTAACTGTTTTAAAATAATTTTTGTATTAATTAATATGATAGAGGAAATATAAACTTACCAGATTATTTTTGTAATTAAATGTTGCATAATGGTAATAATATAAATAAATATTGTAAGAATAAAGTATATTGTTATTAATGCTATTATATTAAAATTGCTGTTATTAATTACTAGTCAGTAGTAGTATTCAACTTGCCGCAGTTTTAAGTATAATTATTAGATATTTTGTAAATATTTGTGTAAGTCTTTTGTTTTGTTTTGCTGCATTTTATCATAACTTCACTATTTTATTGTATAATTAATCAATTTTTAATTGATGAGTATAAAAATAAGGATAATATGTCTAAAAGTAATAATACTTATATATTTTTTTGTATTATTTGAAAATAAATTTTAAATAAATAAATGTCATTGGTTTATTTTGATCTTTTATTTTTTTAATAATAGGGGATTTAAAAATTACCTACCTGCGTATTACGTTTTTTCATCTTATATTCCTTCTGATATCGTATTTAATTCTCTTCTAATTTATTTGTTTCAATGACATTTTCAATTACTTTTTGTACAAGTATTCTAACCTTTGTTTTCCGTATGGTTTTTACCTTTTACATTTCATTCAGTTATTAAACATATGAACAAATCTATTTTTTCTCGCATTCTTCCTAGACCACCTGTCTGTATATCCTTCTATAACTCTACATTTTAAAAGTCTGTATGGAACTTGCCCATCTTTGCTGAACGGGTTTGAATCCTGTTCAGGCTTGGCATTTTTCGTATGCTATAAAATTCAGTTTCCTTATCCCACAGAAGCATAAAGCTTATGTGGTGATATAAAAAAAAAATTACCAGCATTCTGTGATTATATGAATTTTTTTTTTTTTTTTTTCAATTTCCGAATCTATGTGTGATACTGATAGAACGATTTGGATAATGATGTCTTACCACCATTTCCATTCTTTATAACTTGGCTGACTGAATAAAAAAATTCTTTTTATACTTATGTATTATTTTCTGTATTTTTATATTTTACTTTTAAATTAATTTCATCTGAATTTGAATCCATACCATTCAGGTTTTTTTCTATTATCTGAAAATATATTTTTTGAGATATGTTCTTGTCTATTCAATAAATAAGTTGAAGAGCAAAGGGCAGACTACATTCTCGTTTCATTGCTTTCTGCACTGCAGCTTCTTCTTCTTGGTGTTCTACACAAATTTCAGATTCCTGATTTTAATACTATCTATAATTTTCTCTATGTTTCAGTCTATTTTTTAAAAGGTTTTTTCTGTTTAGCCTCCAGGAATTGCCATTCAGGTATTACTACAGAAGATGAATGAGGATGATATGTGTGAGTGTAAATAAACTTTAGTCTTGTACAGTCTCAGTTCAGCCATTCCTAAGATGTGTGGTTAATTAAAATCTTAAAAGTTTTAACATTTAATTACATAACTGAATGCTGGTTCAGACTTTACAAATCCCCTATATAGGGAACTGTGTTTTTCTACAACCTGTCTTCCAATATTAATCTGTTAAAATTCCATTTCTTATAGTCATGATTTTTCTGAATCTGTCTTCGTCGAATAGCCTCCAACTTGAGTTCAATCAAGTACAAATTATTGTAATTAGTATTATAGACACATAAAATATTGAACTGATAGTTTGGTAATTTTCATTATCAGTTCCCTGCCATCTTATACAATTTACATATTAAATTGTGGAGTGTATTCAGTTGTACTTCAACTATGCAGCATATGAAAGATTATGACGTATCATAGTTTATTTTTCTCATTTATGTCATTTAAGGCTCTATAAAACTGATCTTATACAAGGTATATTTTTCAAGTAAGTGCTGTTTTGATATGTTCGCTGCAGTGCTCCTATCACCGCTTTGTGCATGTACACTGAGTAACTATAACTATTGTCTTGCTACAGACATCATTATGTGATTGTTAGTTTCCTGTGCATATTAAAATACAACCTTTAAATTCCTATGAATATACACAGTGTTGCTGATTGTGAAATACTGATTAATAATTGATTGTTATTAATTTGTTAAATGCAAGAGGTATGAAAGTGGCTAAAATTCAATGCAAGTGGGAAAGTGTATAAGGAAAATGCTAAGTTCAAAGGAGTGGTAAGAAAATGAATTAGGACATTTAAAGATGGCTGTACAAATGTACACAATGTAGAGTCTCTCATTACTAATGACCTAGTGTAGAGATTTAATGGAAAAATCCATAGAAGTAGACTATATGATTTCATCACCATGTTATGAACTTCCTTTAATTTAACAAAGTGTTCTCTGTGAAATTGTGTTGCAATGCTTAAATTATTGGAAGATGTGGTCAGGCTACATACTACAAATGCTACCGAGATGCACAAAACAAGCATTTAGCTAGTGGTCTGAATTTTCTCTTGAGATATAGCAATGAAGGCAATCCATTTTTAAGCTGAATTGTTACTGGTAACAAGACATGGATATGTCACTTTACACTGGAATCAAAACATCAGTTCATAAAATTAATTAAAATATCTTGGTTAAACATTGTCAAAAATGGTTATCTTCTTAGGTGTTAGATTTCTATGAAGCTGATCACTATACAAGTGCCTTAATGTAAATGGAAATTATGTAGAATAAATTTCAGACTTTAAAGTGAATATAAATTTGTCCATAAAAAATTTCTTTTTATTTTGTATGAAAATGGTACTTACTTAAAATATGCCTCATAGAATTACCTCTGAATTCAATTTATTTCTCTTCCTAAAACACTTCAGTTAGTTTTTCCTTCTTTTAAAGGGAAGGAAAGTTAGTTGCTGACCTCCATAACAGAGTGGTAATGATCTCAACCTTTTTTCTAGAAAGTCTGGGTTAAATCAAAAGTTGGTATAGAATTTTTCATATGCTACAAAAATGTCTGTTCCATACTCCCAAGCACAAAGTGAACTTATTTGGTAAATTACATTAACCAATAGAAAAAAAATTCTCTTTTCTATTTAGACCTAATTTTTCTTGTCTATTAACTCTGTTTACTTTCAAAAAGTGATTTTTTATCTGTGCTTATCATATAACTAATCTGATAAAAAAATGTACTAATCTGAGAAAAAGTATAATAATAGATGGATAAAATATTCTCAAAGTGAGATTCCTAAAGATTGCATATAAAAAATATTAGATGAAGTTAAAGAAAAAGCTACAAATAACTAATATTTAGCAATTTTATACTATTCTTCAGAGTAACTTTGAGTTTTGTTCACCACTGGCTACAGAGGCAAATTCTTCCTTCTTGGCACTTGACTCTAATACACTTTGAATATCTTCTCTTACATAAAAGAGAATGTCCATGACTGATTCACTGACTCATATTCAATGTACAACCAAAACTATTATAGGTAGAAACTTGAAATTTTCAGGGTACCTTCATATCTTTAAGTAGGCGAGCATTGATAAAGGATTTTGCAAAATTTTGATATTAAGGGGTTCATATCGATAAAAAACTAAATTTCATATTAACAGCGCTATCTGTTGAACGTAAAAGCAACATACGCTATACTAAATATTTTACGATTCCATTGCAACGTTTCCGATATGTGTGTCCACTATAGACTAAAAAACTACTGGACCGATTTATGCGCGGGGAAAAAGGGATAAAGGGAAATAGGAAAAAATCAAAGAAGGGGAAAATGGAAAAAAGAAAAAGGAAAAAGAGGAAGAGGATTAAATAAATTTAAAATAAATATAATTAAATTAAAATGGAATTAAAAAATTAGAATATGTAAAGCAAATAATTGAAGATGTCAGATGCAATAAAATTGGTTGAGATTAAAAGCGTAGCTAAAACATGGAAATGAAGTAATTCATTACACCTGTCAATTAAGTAATATTAATTCATCATGTGCGCGCGCAGAGCGATAGAATGAGTATGTGAGTGCTTCAGAAGAATGCCGTTAAATTTTACAGCTGTATTTCTCTTTTTAAAATAATGAATAACGTTCTTAATAAACATGTGTTAAAAGGCTTTCTTTTTAAATTAGGAATAACAAAGAATTTTACCATGATTTCTGCTTAGCAGAAAATGAACCTATACCGAAACTCATCGAAAACCGGGGAAGAAGGGAGAAAGGGAAAATCGGAAATAGGAAAAAAATTGAAAAAGAGAAGAGGGTAAAAATGGAAAAAATAAAAACGGGAAAAGGTAAATAGAAACAGGAGAAGGAAAGGGAAGGGAGAGCAAAGTGAGCCATGACCCTCTGATCGTAACGGGAAGTGCAAGTAACCATAGAGCATGGGCGAAGCCGCGATGAGGATGATAAATTTGTTTGTTTATCCTTATTGGACTTTTATATTGAACTATTTTAATCCATTCATAAAATGGATTGGTCTAACAAATATTGTTCAGTTTTCTTATATTCCTTTTTTTGTTTTCCTGTATTTAAGTTTTGGGTAACAATTCATTGTTTATCGTATATTTCTTCAGTATTTTTCATAAAAAATTTTTATTTACTGCTTTATCAGGATTTAATGAAAATCGAGTATAATATTGTTGATTAAATATTTTTTATTTATAAAAAAATAAGTTTGCTATTAATAAAGCATTGCAAGTAAAACTACATCTATATTGTGGGGGAAGTCGTGACGGGGTACGCTAGTTATATGTATAAAATGTATGTGTGTGTGTGTGTGCTACATCATCAATGTTTATTTTTCAAGATTTAAAGACAAAAAATTTCTCTTGTTTGCTTTTTTCAATTTTAGAAATCAATCTTGCAGTATTATTAAAAGAAAATATTTATGTAAATAATAAATATCATTACTTTATTATGACTAATTTTGACTTAAATACATATACTTGATAATTAATAAAAAATATTCTGTTAAATAAAATTACAGTTACATATCTTATTTGTTGTTCTGCCTGTTGGCAACTCCCTTACACCACCGCTGTCTCCATCCATTTTTGTCCCAAGCCTTCTCCTTCATCCCCTTGTAATTTCTAATCTTCATCTCATCTATTAACTTCGTCCTTCTTCTTCCTCACTTCCTTTCTCTTTCAACTTACTTTTTCCATGCAGTTATCAAGATTTCATTTTTCCTAGCCAGTTTCCTTTTCTTTTGGGTAAGCATAAGTGCTCCTTCATTTTTAATACTGTTCATTACTTATTCCTAACTTTATCCATTCATTTGACTTTTTCCATATCCACATTTAAAGTCTCAGTCTAGTTCCTTTACCTCTTCCTCAACATCCATGCTTCATTTCTACATATTAGAATACTTCATACAGATTAAATAATTATTTAATTTTAATAATAAATGTTATATTAATTTTATAATAAATAAACTAGTATCCCTTTAGCAGCTTCTCCCCACTCTATATGGTTACTTGTGTTTCCTGTTGCAGTCAGGGGATATTTAGCCAGTCAGGGCTCTAACCTCCTGTGTTCATTAAATTAATGCTTGTGAGAATAATATGGAAAAATAAAATTAAGTCTGTTCAATTTATAAAAACTTATCAGTGTATTGTAATTTCTTCAGGGCAACAGTTCAGTCAGAACAGGACCCACTAATTGGTTTTTATATTTTCCATAGCGGCTTCATCGCAAAATACATAATCAGAATTTCAAACAGAAAGTACCATTGCATTTATAAAATTTCATCAAGATTGGTCCAATAATGGTGGCATAAAATGATAAAAAATACATTGTTTTTTTACAATTTTGCCATTACATGCTACCTTACCCCTGCGCTGCTAGGGTATGGTAGCATAAAATGTAAAGAAACAATGTATTTTTTACCCTTAAAAATCTAAATTGAAAAAACCCGAAAATGGTTTAAGAGTATGTGCAAGTCCAAATTGATGAATATCTCACTTAGTACATTCAGAAATGGGGAAACTTGCAATCACTTTCCAAGGTCAGATTTCATAAAATCTAGAAATTTGTTTTTAGATGTTAACAGGAAGATTATACCCACCAAAAATCAAGTTGATATCTTCATTTGTTACCTAGAAATTAAAAAAGTAGTAAATCTACTGTTACTCCATTTTAAACTCGAAATTTCAAAAATTCCTTTCTTAGTGTGCACTTACATATAATACAAATTTTCATCAATTTATCTTCAGTAGTTTTTGCTGGGCATTGATTATGAATCACTTGCATGTTATTTTATATATTGTAACAAGACCGGTATAGCGAGCCTGAGTTACGAATTCCTACCAATTATCATGAAAGTAATATAAAGTATAATAATGGGAGGAATCCAGAAAGGGACAAAAAGGAGAACCCTTTTGTAATCGTCTTTTGTTAGACTGCCTGCTAACACACAATAAACACCTGTTGTATGGTGAGAAGAGACCAGGTTTGGAATTCATGGGAACAAAAGCCTTGGTCGACTGTTCTCACGCTTCGACTTGGGTCCGGTCTGGCAGGTAAAGAAGCTAGCAGTATAAATAGCTCTGGATGACCAGCTAGAAATCTGTTATGTTCTGCGAAACATTACTACGTCAGTGCAGCAAGGAGAGGCTGCAAGTTGTGTGGGTTCGGCAGAGTACTATTGGAACCAGTCTGCGAGACATTTCGACGTCAATCCCGCAAGGGCAGTTCTGCGAGGTGAGGCTGCAAGTTGTGTGGGTTCAGAGCGTTCTATTGGAACCAGTATGCAAGGCATCATGGCATCAGTCCCACAAGGGCAGTTCTGCGAGTTGTGTGAGTTCAGCGGAGTTCTGCGACCCAATCTAGCTAGATGGTCCAGCGAGGAGAGTCCTGAATCCAGTTCTATATGAGTAAGATGACGCCATGAGTAATTCCAGTAAACCAGAAATACTATCAGTGCGTTACAGTAAAACTATAGTGCTACCTACTAAATCTACCTGTTAATTTGGGTCCTAAGAATTATAATCTGACTTAATTTTACCCTCACCACAAAATCAGGATGAAATCTTTTCCCAGCTAACATTCGCCAATGAAAAGTTTACAGAAATATGTTTATATGAACTTCCTTCTTTACTAGAATATGTCCTGAAAGTGTATTACATTATTCATGAATCATTGTTTATATATTATTTCCAAATTGCCTCCTGAGGATGATTGTTTAGTAATTGAAATAGCCAGCCATCTTGATATAAATTTTTTTAAACAGTTTTACGAGTGTTTTCTATTTTATTTAAATAATCATTTATTATAGCTTTTTATTTATATGTAAATGAGTTTTTATAAACTCATATGTTTTTTATAAATATTTTTTTTATAAATGAGTTACAATAAACTAAGCCTTTGTGTTTATAACAAAGGTCTGTGTAATTTTTCTACTTTTGTATTAGAAATAATTGTTTTTATACCCAGGCAATTTTGATGTAATAAAAAATCTTCTAACTAATAGTTTCCTCTTATTTTAATGTATTTATATTTGAAATAAATGGCTAAAAACAATTAAAACGACTTCAAAGACTTACAGATATTCTTTGAAATATTGCCCAGAATCAAAAACTATCCTAAAAAGAAACTACCCCAGCATCAAAAATTGCCCCATAATATGGAAATCTTAAATTAGTTGTAGTTTTAAATATCTAGAGAAAATAATAAATTGCAATAGCATGGATAGAAGAGAGAAGAAACAGATTGCATAAACTACATTTCCTGACCAAAGATAACTGGAACCTTTCAAAATGGGACAAACCCAGACATTATACTACAGTGGTGAGACAGTGTTACTATACGCAAGTGAAATGTTTCAACTTACTAACCTAGAACCATTAAAGAAAATAAAGAGAAAAACACTGAGAACAATCCTAGGCCCCAAGACAATATAGACTGAAATCCAACCAAGAACTGCATAAAGAAATAGAGGTTATTGAAGAAGCAATAACAAGAAGGAGAGTGAGCTTCCTGGACCATGTGTACAGAATAGACAAATAGAGGCCAACTAAACAAATATTCATTAAACTTTCAGGACAAAAGAACAACCATGGGTATCTACAATAAAATAATGAAGAAAGAATTACCAAACCTAGCGATCTAAGAACAAGAATAAAAAAAAGAAAACAATTCGTATAAAATACCCTTTTTCATATTCCTAAATTTTATTTCAGTTTTTTAGGTGAGACTAGGAGTTTGAAAATTTATTGTAACCATTTACAACGTTAAATTTGAATAATAAAATATAGAAAAACCAATTAACATTGATTGGAAAAACATGCATATCGAAATATTTTTCGATATTTTTTGTTTAACCTCCGCGATCACCGTTAGATATTGCTTCAGAGGATGAGATAAATGATTTTTAGCGTCTGTGAAAATGCCATGTCTGACCGGGATTCAAACCTGGGACCTCGGGATGAAATATCATTAGTGTTTACCTAACTAAAAAAACCCTGCATCACTGCGGTGTTAGTGCCTCAGAAACTATGTGTGGAAATAAAAAAATTCGTTTGTCTAATGTAACTTTGATTCGTATAACATAAAAAAGAAACACTTATATTTTTGTTTGATTGTAAATATTTCACTCGTTTAATTACTTAAACGATGCATATTTTTACAGATCATATAAAAATTATAATAGTTGACAAATTAAAAATAAATACCATATTTTACATAAAGGTGAAATTTTACGAGTAAAATCTAATACATTTTGTTACTTTTAAATAACATGAATTTGTCTGATAATTTAAGAAACATAAAACTAATGACAATAATATAGTTTTGTGTTACCATAATTTCGTTCTATGGTTCTAAAGTCGTAGAGGCTAGTAAGCATGTTTAGTGAAAAGTCAAAACAAAACGATGGCTGTCTTGGATGAGTTTATTAGCCGCTTATTTGTGTCATTAGAAGTATTTTTTCAAAAGGTTTGTGATATTTTTAGTATAAATAACTAGATTCAAATTTTATAAATACGATAATACAGAGTTATTATTTTTTTTAAATATTTCATCTTACATGTTTGTAGTCTAGGTTATGTTAACAAATTTTTAACGGATTTGAAGTAATTGTAAAAGTATTTTGGTAATTTAATATTTGAGTATTAATAAGGAAGTTATCGTTGTGTTTTATACTGTCGTTGTTCTCGTAATAATATTTTAAGATGATCTATAAACAACATTATTAATTTTTATGCATACTTCACAACTTGAAATGAATGAACTGTCAACATAATTGAATTATAAGTACTTTGTATAACTTAAATTTTACTGATTACTATAAACTGTTCTCTTAAATTATCTATCGATGGTACTATTCTTCTGCGATGTTAGTGCCTCAGAAATCATCATGCATATCCATTTGATATTGCATAAATGTTTTTAAATACATATCAATATTATCGTTGACCTATTTTCATTACTTTCCATGTATGTCCACTTAAACAAACACAGTAATTTATATAAAGCAGGACTAAATGAAGGAAAAATATCAAAATGAAATATTATAATCAGCTTCCAAAAACTGCTTTTGTAGGTGTATCACACCTAAAAAAATTTTGTGCACTTGCAAAAATTTGTGTGTGACATTATTATTCCTATCTTCTGGGTGGTGCATGAAAAAAGGAAATTTTACATTGATCATTGCTAAATCATGCTTTAGTTTATAGTAGGACCATTATGATGTCATTCGGTTCACCAGTCAATGCCATTTAGTTACAGTAGAGTGCACTGGTTAAAAACATATCATACTTTTTTTAACAGATTGCCTGGAAATTAAAAACAAATGATTTTAATGACAGAGTTGTTTTTGAAAGTAGTTTTATAACAAAAATTTCCTGAAAAGTCATTGGTTGTCTAATGAAGCTCACTTAAATGATTGTTAATAAACGAAACTTTGGCTTCAACACTTGCATAATAAAAAAATTACAGTATGGTCTACAATATCATTAGGAAAAATTACGTGATCAATATATATACAGTTACATGTACATGTACACTATATTTTTTTATACGACAAGATTACACAGATTTCAGAATGGAACAGTGGTACGATTTCAAACACTTAGTGATGAAATGATTAATTATCCTGTGACAGTTTCACGATGGAGCTACAGCAATAGTATGAATATATATATATATATATATATATATATATATATTTATCAATAACTATAGAGTGAGTTGACCATACTGTTCCTCTCCCATTTTATCATAATAGTGGAGACATTGATTGTGACAGGATGTTAAGTCGATGCAATTTTAACACATGACGACCGCCTTTATATATTTTACATACTTTAATAACAATTCTACTCGTGATGACAAGGTTTTAGTTAATAAAGAAAAATCTAAGTTCATGAAAATGTAATTCATTTTCAAAAGCGCTAGGACACATTAAAAGATTGTTGGTAAGTCGGTTTTGTATTTTAATTATTCTTAATATATAATACATATATATATATTTTATTTTTTTTTTTTAGTTCTGCTAGTAAATGTTACAAAAGTTTTAATTTGGTCAGTACATTCGTAAATTTCATTTCTACTGATTGTTTTGGTAAAAACTTCATAGAAATTTGTGCAGCAGAGGATAAATATGTAAGGTTGTTATGTTCAAATAGGTATTGCATAACTTAGAAATATTTAACAGTAGTTTCTTTTTAAATTACTTTTTGAAATTCTTATTTTGTTTTTTGATATTGTTTTAGGGCACAGAATTAGATGTTTTTGAAGATTTTGTTTTTAGTTATAAAATAAAACTAGAATCAGTTGAAAAATGTTTATCTGATTTTTTAGCTACATTTATACAATTGGAAAATGATTTCCAGGTAAGTCCATATGATTATTGATATTTATTATTACTACTACTCTTGATTATGTGGAGGTATTGTAGCATTTCTTTCTTGTATCAAGTAGGTCCTGGGTTTGAATCTCATTCAGTCATATCACTTTTTGCCGGCTATGAAATTCAAACACTTAACAGTGGCTGTAATTGGCCATTTATACCTACAGCTGTTTATAAAAAGAAAAGATATCACACTAGCAGTCGGGGACCTCCTTCACACATCCACAAGGCTACATGCATTGTTAAGTTGATATGTTAGTGTAAATTAATCCTTGCAGTAATATACAGTAGTACAAAATAAAGTAAATACAGCCTTTACAAAATAATCAGTCATATTTAAAATTTTAATACTGTACTGTGTCAAATTTTAACAACTATATTACCAGGTGATCAACTTAAAACCGAACTGCTGCAGATTAAACACAGTTGAGACATGTAATGTTTTATGAGATAAATAAAAATGTAAATAGATTAAATTTTGTATATAAATTAGGAAAAATTTCCTTTTTTACCATATTTTACAAAAGTTGATGAAGTTAAGAGGTCTGCAAAGATTTGTCATTGCCATCAAATTATTATTGACTATTCACCTTTAGTTCATCGATAGAATGGGGATTTTATTGTAAACTTTATACATCAAATAGCACTTTCTTCTTTCTTTCTTTTTCCTGTTTAGCCTTCGGTAATTACATTTCAAATAATACTTCAGAGGATGAATAAGGATGATATGTATGAATGTAGATGAAGTGTAGTCTTGTACAGTCTCAGTTCGACTATTCCTGAGATGTGTGGTTAACTGAAACCAAACCACCAAAGAACACCGGTATCCATGATCTAGTATTCAAATCCATGTAAAAATAACTGACTTTACTAGGACTTGAACGCTGGAACTCTCTACTTCCAAATTGGCTGATTTGGGAAGACACATTCACCACTAGACCAACCCGGTGGGTTACATCAAAATAACTGTAAAGGAAAAGGTCACAACTAGGCAAATCTGGGGAATGCAGAGGCTACTGCCTTCTGCTGACAGTCCATTTTTTTTTGTAAAAACGCCATGAACATATGCCAGTGAATTGTTTTGTTTGATATCCTCCTGTTATTTTACATATATATAGAAACAACCTATGTAAGAGACTTTAACCATTATGGTTGTAAGTGATCTGGCATGAGTCACAGATCACTCCCAAAAAGTCGTGTCATTCTTAAGCATAATAAGAATCCCTTGCCAGGATTAATAGAGAAAGTGAAGTGGTTTATCACTTCACTGTTTTCTTCATCAGGCTAAATGTACAATTACAAAATCAGTATGCCACATTTTCTCTTAATGAAAGAAATGTGTCATATTTATTAAAAATATGATACAATGTTTTTGTTTAGAGCAGTTTATAAATAAAAGTAATATAAGATGGGATGAATATATCCATGTGTTTGTTTTGTTGCATATGTACTTTGTACAATCAAGTGATCTTATAGTGTAATTTGTAATCATGAACTTATTTAAATTTATAAACAAATTTTCTCATTCATCTTATTTTATGAATTCGTCAATTAAATAAAACTTGCAGTATATGATAACAAGAGAATTAAGTTAATTAATTCTTTGATTAATAACATTTATTTTTAATTTTTTTTTTTATTTGGTAATTATACGATGTTATAATAATCAGAAGTTTAATTTCTCATAATTTCATTTCTTCCAAAACCAGACAACTGTCTTAAAATAAACTTTTATATAAATTGTTGAAACCATTTAGGTATACATTTTTTAATGTTACATCCTAATTAATGCTCCTTCTGTAACATAAATAGTGAATTGTTTCTTGGCTGCAGTTATTAATATTGCAGCTATAAATTTCTTGCTTTGTATGTGTTAAACAGGTGATGTTAGCTGTGTTTTAAGTTTTAATTATTTCGGTAGGTCAGAACTTTATATAGGATCTATCAGAATGAAGTATTTTTCTATTATATAGCTTTACTTCTTCATTTTTAAAAAGTCATCTTACAATAATTTTGCTTAGAAGTATGATACATTTTTTCAAGTAGTACATAGTTTTTTTAAAAAGATTCTATTATTCAATCATAGTGTATTATATTTATATTGTTTATAGTCAGTGATTAAAGATTGTATTGTCTCTGATAATGACCACTGGAAATTGTATGCAGTATCGTCACAACAGCTACATGAGCAACCACAAAATAATGTTCAAGATGAGAATGTTATAAGTGACAATGAAAAATCACAAATTCATATATCACAAGAATCATCGGAAATGATTGAAACTACTGTTATTGGTATGTGATTACTTTAATTTAACCTTTATGTTTTATTTACCCATTTCTTTACATTCTGCCTTGTGATTTCCTTTTTTTTTATAAATCCTAATATATTGACGTGTAAATTAACTTCATCTTCCATTTATAAACAGTCATTAAATAGTTTTACAACTACACTGTTTATAATTTTTATAGGTACTGCTCTATAGGAGCACTGTTTATAATTTTTATAGGCTCTGCTCTATAGGAGCACTGTTTATCATTACTGTAGGCACACCCTGCATACCTGTGGCTTTATTATGACATTTAGGATTTTTTACTGATAATTTGCTAATTTAATTTGCTGTTTCCATACATATAAACTAATCAGATAGTACTGCCCCTGCTAAAACAAGGTTGAAAATAATGTCATCATAGTTATAAAGCAGATAGATGAATGTAATACCAAAAAAGGACTGTTATTATCGGTTATAAAAAAATAAACCATTTTCTTCTCTTTAGTAATTATATAGAAATGAATTTTAACTACGTGTATATATTTAGTTATAAATTGTACAGAATAAATAAATACACTAATACATTTAGCTCTGTGAAATTACATTTAGCTGTACTGTATAAACTGTTAGACAACAAAAACATAAAATAACAATATCATCAATTTCTATTGACTTGATCATTTCCCTTATCTTCAGATATATTTTGTTAATGTAGTAATGTATTCTAATAAAGTAGTATTGCATATTTCCTAACAATATTTTGAATTTAAATTAGTTACTAATACTGTATTTTTAATTAACGTTTTTAGTGCCAATGTGATCAAACAGAGGTCTGTAAATTATGCAAATATTGCCATAGTCTGTTTGAATGGTCATCTTAAAAATGCACTTTTTTAAATTAAAAATACAAAGTAACTGTTTAGAAATATCTTATATTGTAGAAAAATATTTTTTCTGAAAGATAAATTTAATTCCAAAGGCATGTATACGCAGTTTAGTTAAATCCCATGTTGGCCAACCTGTTGTGTCGGCAGCTCTGACACTAAGTTGTCTTGGTCTTGCTTGTTTCTTTACATGTAATAATTTGTGTTCTGTTTATTTTAACTGAACTTCTTGTTCATTATGAAACCTACTCCTGCCTGCCCATTATTTGAAGCTGAGGTAATTATTCTAAAATCACCTGACCAAAAGTTGCCTTCCTCTTCCCACCGAACCTCACTAATTCCTACTACATCCACATTTATCCTATCCATTTCCCTTTTTAAATTTTCTAGCCTACCAACCGTTTTTAAACTTCTAGCATTCCACGCTCCGACTCGTAGAATGTTATTTTTTAATTTTCTGGTGACCCCTTCCTTGGTAGTCCCCACCCGGAGATCCGAACGGGGGACTAGTTTACCTCCGGAATACTTTACCAAGGAAGGCGCCTCCATCATTGCTATATGAAAATGCAGAGCCACATTTTCTTGGAAAAAAAGCAGCTGTAGCTGCTTTTTTTCCAACAAAAGCAACACTAAAATAGAAAATAATATAAATTATAATGAGTTTAATAAAATATTTAAAACATTTAAATTAAAAACAGAGTATACAACTAATAATAAAATAATAAATATGATCTAGAAAAACAAGGAGTATGTAGTCTTAAATGTGAAAATTGTGATTTGAAACATATTGGTATGACAAATTGTTCATTCTCAATTAGATTTAAAGAACATGTCAATTGCATAAATAAAAATCAATTTAACTTTACTAAAAACACATTAACTTATATAGAATGGACATAATTACAATCCAAATGAATTTTTTGAAATGTTGGAATGCACTAATAACATTCATAAAACTAGTATATTGGAGAAATTTCATATATATGTGTATAATAATAAACTTATAGATGAACAAATCAGATTTGATTATGATATTTTATTCAAGCAAATTATACTAGCAGTTTACAACTGCTATGCAGTATAAATTGAACTGCAATTGAACAGTTGATATGCAACTGTTATAAACTGCATATCAACTGTTATGAACATAATAATTTTAAATTATATTTTCATTTTAATTCCCATTTATAAAAATTTATATGCACAACTATAAAATTCATAATTAATCAGTAATCCCTGATGGTGGAGGAATAATCCGAAAGCGCTTGGGCAGTCAATAGTTACAATTTTTGGTAAGTGGATACTCTTTTACAATATATCATTTATTCAGAGGTAAGTTGGGACAACAGAATTTAATTAAATAGTGCATTCAAATGAATTTTAGAACATTTCCAAAATTTCTGTGCGTTAGACCATTAATTGAGTGTTTTGTTTAGGATTTCTTAATTTTTTTAAAATTTACTTATAATATATATCAAATTGAAAAATTGTGTATAGGTAAAAACATATTTTTCTTTCTAGTGGATTAATTGATAGTAATTTTTTTTTCTACCACTCTGAAGGACTTAAAATGAAAAAAAGTAATTTTTCCATAAGTAGAATATTTTTCTTTTTTTTTTAAGTTTTTCTTTGGAAATAGTTGCATGTCCAACAAAATATGTGCATTCTTTGGTCTATTCTGAATAAATTAATATAAAGTTTAAAGCCATATCTTAAAATTCATTCAAGATATGATTATTCTTGTGTGAACATGTATAAAAGCACCCCTGGTTGGCACTAAAAGGGTTAAGCTATAAGAGAGTGTGTAAAAGACTGTATAAATATCACAGTTTACCATTCCTAATAAAAACAATGTGAAAGTGAAATTCAGCTATAAAAATGTAAGTGCTGTGCAATATATGCTTATTACTGTATCTTATTTTATCCTTAATATTCTCATTTTTAAATGTAACATTTGGTAATATTTTAATTCTGTTAATTTAACTCGGTTGGCATCATTTAATTTTCATTCATCACTTCATAATGACATGGTTAGCCTATAATCCAGGTATAAAATTTTTCTCTGAAAGTGGGGGTCATTTATGTTTTTAGTTTTATTTTGTGTCTTTAATATATTCTGAGTTTTTATACTAATTTATATTTTTCTTGGAGCTATACAACTTATTTGATAATTAGTATTTAGAAGAAGAAAATAAGGTGGTATTTAACAAAATTTTACCTATAAAATTATACTCTTAGTATTTTTATGTTAACATAAAAATTTGGTGGTGATTACGATTGCATGAAGGATACTGAATATTGAAATGTCTTCTTGAAAAGTGTTTATATTTATTTAAAAACAAAAAAAATAAGAGAACAAAAATCAAAAGTTAGAGGACATTCCATAAATTATTTTTTCCATATTGCTGCTTGAAAATATTCCCAAATTATAGCCAGTTATAAGAGTATGTTCCTGGTTGTATTAGCATATAAAGGATTTAAGTGTTTTGTTACAAAATTTTATGTTTTGCTGAGATTTGATCAGTGTAAATAACTATGTCTTGTTTATATAAATTTATGCCTTATGATTTCTTGTAAATTCTTATATCTCTATTGCATTATACAGAAGAAACACTTTAATGGAAAAATCAAAATTATTGACATAGATTAAGTAGATGAAACTTTTAAAATAAAGGCATTTTGAATTAGTTTTGCTCAGAACTGATAATAACAAATAAAAATCCAAATCATATCAATTATTTAGAAGTACATTATATGCAGAATAGGTATAAATAACGCTCGCTAAAAAGAAATTTCAATGTTTGCTTTCTTGTTAAAATAGTGATAAAAAAAATTTCTTGTTAACAGGTGCTATCTAAAGTATTGTACAGTGAACTGATTTCACTGTACAAATATATCAAATATCTAACTAAATTCAGTGTGTACGGTAATGCCTCAATAATGAGAACAACAGTTATTTATATGTGATCTAATTTTATTTATTTAGCATCTCAGAAAATTACTATATAATAATTTACACTAAAATCACATTTTCTGTAAGTTTGAGATTTTCTACATTTTATCTATTTCTAGATAATTTAACACCTATACAAATTCAAAGAATTTGACTGTTAACTTTGCTAAAATCAATATATTATTAACATACATCTTTGTATACAGACTTACAAAATAAACATACAAACAGATATTTAAATATCAGATGCGAATTAATTTTTCATTAGCATCATACATAATCGGTTCGTACCTTTTTGTTTTATATTATTGCATCCCTGTGTATCTATGTTATCATCTGCCAGTTGAATACATAGAATACTCCTGCTACTTCAGCATCCAAAAAAAAAAACAAGTTTACCACAAAATGTTTGTCATTTATTTCCCTTGTGTTAGGGAAATGAATTCAATAATTTGATTTTTCAGTGATACGATCTATTAGATTCCTTACTGTCTTACACAGAGTAGAACGGGGAATTTCAGTATTTTCAGCACTGTATTGGAGTACAAGAAAAATTTAGAAACAATTTTATCCTTATGAGAGCTCCACCTTTTGTTCATATCTTTGTGGGAAAAGCTTCTCCACTAGGAAATGTACATTCCACTCTCAAAATCCAGTAATTCTTTGCATTTGTCTGTCTCTCCATTCTATATAGACCTTATTTTCACATACTTCCATATATATAAAACTAAACACAGCATGAGTAGCCTACCTTACAGATTTCAAAAAATGAGATACTTATTTTAAAATTACTCATTTTTATTAACATTCAACTTAAGTAGTTACTTATAATTCCAGATAACCCTACTAAATACTTGGTAGAATAAATTACTTGCTTTTATATTCACTCAAACTTTATGCTTACCTAGCAACTACTTTGAGTAGATGCAACTATTTTTTTTTTATTCACATCACCCAATAAATATGTCCTCCTGATTAAGTCTTCTCTTCCAACATTTATTTATGGCCCTCTGATTTTCCTTTTCATCTGATAATTGTTTAAACTCCCTATCCTGAGTCATATGTCTACAATTAGTAATTATCAGCTTTAATTCTAGAATTTATGTTTGCCTTATTTTGACTAAAATACTCCACATTTTAAGAATTAAAACGTTTACTTGATGAATGATTTAATCAAGTAAATAATTAACTCTTTAAGTATTTCAGAATGTAGCATCTATATCTTTTTATAAATAAATTTAAAAAAAAAAATATATATATATATATATATACAGGTGATTAGGGAAACAAGAAATTTTGAATGTTAAATATTATTAAAAAATTACATTAAATAAATTTATTTTTTTAAGATCCCATCTTGCAGGTGACCCATCTCTGCATAGACATTCCTGCAGGCTTGTAGTGAAACTCTGCACGGTTCAACACATTTCAACAGGAATTTCAGCATTTGCTACTCAGATCTTAGCTCTTAGTTATTCTGTCATAGCAGGATTATTTGCTTTTTAAAGTGATCTCACAAGAAGAAATCACACACTGATAAATCAGAAGACTTGGGAGGAAATGAAATGTCACCATTTCTTGAAATTAAACAATTGTCAAATAATTGGTATGCAGCAGTGATCAATATGCATGATATTGATTCATTCTGTGTGTGATGTTGATCCATCTTGTTCAACCAAGTATTGTCAATAACTTGTGGAAATTTATGTAGTTTTTGCACAACAAAGGTTTTCAGCACGGTGGCATATTGATCTGATGTGGTGGCAAATTGATATTGCTGTAGTTGTGAGGCCATTTTTATTTTTAAAAAAATACAGGTCTGTTATACCATGATGACAGCACACAATACATGGTAACCATTTTGCTTTGTAGCAGATGCTGGTGTAGATTCCGTAGTGTCCAAAAGTGAAAATTTTGTTTATTAAGAAATCAACTTGTATTGCTGTAAAGTAAGTTCTGTTACAATTTTTTTTTTGAACATTTATATAACTGTAAAAACACTGCATAACAACTAATTGAACAATGTAGGCTTCTTAAGACAGCAGCTTGAACAGTCCTGATGCTGTCTGGTGTGTGAATGTCTCATACACCACCTGAAGATTTCTTCTTTTTTTTCTGAACTGTTTCCTCAAAATTACACATCCATGTATTAATTGTATTAGTTTATGTTGTATGGTCGTGGCATCGTCATATAAATTGGCAGTGAAATTATCTACACGCAGCCTCTGTGCTGTCATTATTTTTATGGCAAAAGCACGTTGCACACTACTCCAAGTATCCACTACAAGTAAATGGCAAGATAGAATGATCTGGCTTCTATAAGTTATTCTATAAGTAAGCTGACAGTCACCCAGGACTACCAACACAAGTTTCAAAATTTTCAGTTTCCTTAATATATATATAAGTTTCCTTAATAGTTTCATTAATATATATATTTTGTAATAAAGTACACTATTGTTTTGATAATATATGTAAAAAAAAGTCAAAAGTGGCATTAATAATATATAAAATCCAATAATACTAGTTCATTTAATGATATTTTTTGTACATTTTGTTGTAATAGAAGTGAATGGAAGGCTAGCTTTATTACAAGCAGTACCTTGGCTGCGGTTGGGCTTTTATGTACAATAATCAAGATGGCAATCATTGTTTTTGGAATGGTCAGTTGGTAAAGTTACCCATCCCAAACCATGCAGTAGTAGATCTAATGGATATCTAGGCAAAAATCTTAAAATATCAATATGAAGGAATTTACCAAAAGACAATTCACTTAATGAGTACATTGTTGTTTATAGTAGTGGGAAGTGGTAATCTATTAAGAGATCCATGAAATAAATTTAACCTTGCTCAAAGGAGTACTTCCAAAGGACCTCCTCCTGGTAGTGGACTTCCACTTTGTCAGTAGTTCTTTGATAGATGAGGGCATCTCACCCAATATGGGAGCAGCCATTACTGATCAAGGATTTTTTATTGACTAGCCAGATATGCAGTGCAACAATGTGTTTCTTTTTGTCCAAATATTAAAAAGTCATCTTAGAACAAGTTCAAACTTCTCTAAGGAAAACATCTATATTCCTTCAAATTAGTGATTTGTGAACGTAGGGGAGGTTCTTATTATAGCAGCATGTGGAATTCAGTTTAACCATAAATCATTCAACAAAACTCACTACTTTGTAGTTTATATTATACTAAATTCATTATACTAAATTCACTTAACTGTTGTACTTTTTTTAATTTCCTATTTTGTTTTCTTATATTAACAGATTTACATATGAATGTAGTTGATGATACCTGTATTGAACTTCAGTTACCGATTGATATAAAACAGACATCAATTCAACCACTGCAACAGCAACCACAACAGTTAGAGGATATTCTAAATGCAAATGAAATATCAAAATGTCAGAATAGTACTACTGTGTTATCAGAGACTGTTGCTTCTGCCAAAAACTCCACTTTACGTATTGTTAACAATGGTAGTATTAGTACATCAGGCAGTTTTTTTAAGTGCAATATGTGTTTAAGGTTTGTATTTATTTATTTTGTTGTTTGACTGATTTTTATTAACAATTATCAATTTTATACCAATATTGAATCATTGAATATGCTTTTGTATGTATAAGCCCAGTTGTATATTTATTGCAAGAAGGTCATCCAGAAAATAGTACTTATTTTATGATTAAAAAAAAGCAACAGAACTTTTTATTTATGTAAACTAAGCTAAGCTACTTTTCTACATAGTCATCAATATATATAAACACTTATCATACTGTTTTCAAGTCTTCATTGGTTTCAAGACTCTTTCTCCCAAAGTTTTTAATTTGATTGGCAGATAATAGCTGCTTGAAGCGTGAAGGGGGCAGGCTGAATGATTGAAAGATTTGTATCTAGATTTTACAAGCAGCTGCTTTGTTTTTTTAGCAGCATGAGCTATGTGTTGTCATGGAGAAACAAAATGCCACTACACATAAGAGGTCCTGCACTTTTGATCAGTCAGCTGCATTTTTTTTAATGTTTTGCAGTACATGTTAGTATTTAATGTGGGTCGGTCCACAGATAATAAGATCAACAGAAGTGGATCTTTTTGGTCCTAAAAAAATCAATACTTGTACCTTTTCAACTAGAAAGCCTAACTGTTTAATTTTTTTTTTGGTTTGGATGATGGATGAGAATAAGCATTTACATGGAGCATAGCATACAAAAAACTCAGGTTTTATTCCCTGTTATGATGTGTGTTTGGAATCCTTTATATGTCAATTAAAAAATAACATCCACACAGTATTTTTGTGTGTCATCAGTTAATCTGTAAGGAACTCATCTTGCACAAATTTTTCTGTACTTGAGATGAATAGTGACGATTTCATAGTAATTGTGTAAGAAAAATCAAGTGTGACATACAATTTTGTTTAATGAATTCAATACGATGCAGCAAATCATTCATAATGATAGACAGGTGATGAGTTTATTCATTATCTGATTCTCTCACTTTCTCCACATTGAAATTAAAATTTGTATATTATTACCATATAAAAATTCATCATATCCGTAACATCCTAGGCAGTGATAAGAATGAACGATTGGGTTGTTACTTCTATGAAGTATCAATATACTCCATAAGATTTTATGTTAAACAGTAAATTTTGATTTTATTATTTATGTTGTAAATTTTATGTTAATGGTTACATTTATTTTATTATTTTAATTTTAATCTTATTTTGTTATCCGAGAAGGGACTTTTTTGTTATAGTTTCTTCCTGGGCATTGATAATGTGAAAAGAATTTTTCACTGACAAAAAAAAATTTATCTCCTTAAACTTCCTTGACTTGACAGTTAATATTACAAATTAGTTGTATTAATAAATAAATACAGAACTCATTTTATGTAAAATTGGAATTGTATTTTGTTATTAATTTTAAATACACAGAAACAATAAAAATAAAAACAGTGTAATGAAAACTCATACAGTTAAATAGACACATGACTTAGTAGGAATAGACCTGGATGTGCAATTTTTTATTACTTCATGTGTGCACTCTCTTTTTTTTCTATTTAGCCTCCAGAACCACCGTAAGATATTCAGAGGATGAATGAGAATGATATGTATGAATGTAAATGATGTAGTCTTGTACAGTTTCAGGTCAACTATTCCTGAGATGTGTGGTTAATTGAAACCCAACCACCAAAGAACACCAGTATCCACGATCTAGTATTCAAACTTTTTTTAAGTGTGCAACCTTTGCATTACGTTAGGAAGAATATTGAGATCTAAGTTTACCTACTCATTAAACTTGTAAGCCTTTGATTAGGCATTTTATACACTTGCCAGATAAAAAAAAATTCCCAGATAGGTCTATAAAAAACCTATTCCCACCAAACCATGATAAATACCAAGGATAGTAACCCAAAGATGAACACCCATCCTTATCGTGGATTCAATGAGCATGTAGCAAAAATCCACAGAAAATCACCAGAGAAAGAAGGACGGGTGGTAATAAATGATAATCTACTCTGAGAATTACCATAAAACAGTCTTTCATAGTATTTAAATATTGAGGAACTAAATATTTGGAAATGTACTTTTGGTAATCAATTGCCATTACAACAGTATTATGTGCAACACTTTTACAATGAATCCAAACAAAATTACCTGAAATAATAAAATATACGCAAGTGTTTCCGTAATGAATAATCAAGCTGCCGCTCCAATGTTACATGAATATAGGCCGCAGGTATGTGTTTTAAAGCCATTATGTTCATATCCTCCATTACAAAAATATACAACAATATTAGGATACGGTATTAAAAACATTTTATATCTGAAATGCAATTCCTGGCCAGTATTAAAACTGGATTAAAATTAACATTGATACCCATAATACACTAACATGTAGATATACCGTATAAAAATCTTACATAGGATTTGTATCGCATTGTATGAACAATTATAATGGTGGTGTTTTGCAATATTGAGGGATGAATAAAAACGAAGGGATAAAATAAATGTAGTAAAATTTTTCATGAGCTTGAAGAAAAATATGTCATTAGCAGGAAACTGTTGGAACTGTGAACTGTAAAAATCAGCTGGTTCTTGGTTTTGTAAGCAAGTGAATACATAATTTTACCATTATTTTGTACTTATTTATCCAACTCTCACTACTGTACATGATGATTCACATAGTGTTACTGACACTTTCTGAGCTTATTCTACTAGTTAAAATAATAAAAAAAGTTCATGTAAACATTGGTCCTGAAATGATCCATTAGCAAGTTACAGCTAGCGAACGATTTTGCCCTGCTTCCTGGGCAAAGAATGAAATTAAACTATACTAAAATTCTATGAACTTAAATTAAAAGGTAGGCTTGATAGTTTCTTATGGTTTTTGACCTAACAAATCGAATAAGACAGGTTTCAGAATCATACCTGCAATAGTTTTTATAATATCCAACATAAAATAGAAAAATTTGTTGTGAATAAACATGTTTTTAATACAAAAACTTTGTTAAATGACTACTAAATGCATAAAATCTATTATCAAAACTTGAAGAGAATTTAATTGTCAGAAAATTGTTATAGCTTAATAAAAAACAAATACAAGTTCAAGAAATTTTATTTTATTAGTAACACTTATTGTATGTATGAAGGGATTACATATATAAAGCATGTTTGCTTTCCTACAAAGTGCACTGATATAAAAAAGTCTGCTATATTAAAGAAAAAAAATTAAATAAAAAACCAGTACTAATGTTATTCAGATAATAAAGTTTATGTATCTTTCTCAACTTCATTGTTCAATTGAAAACTTGAGAAATTACAATTTCATAAGTTGGTAACAGAAATCAGCAAACCAACTATGCATTTTATGTTGTGTTATTAGTGCATTGCACGTTCTGTGTTGCTGTTGTGAATTGTTTCCAGTACAGTGTAGTTTAATTAAGTGTGTGTGTTTGTTTTTATTGGTGCCATATTTTAGCATTGCCTTTGTTATTTACAATTGAGGAATATGCTGACAACATGCTACTTATCTCGGGAGTGTGTGATGGAGATGATACTGTTGTTGCAGCAGAATATCAAAGAAGTTTTTCTAACCGTAGATTTTCAGATTCTAAAACAATTTAATTGAACATTCTATATGTTTGCTATGAGAAACAGGTACACTTCGCAGCATTAGTATTCTTCACGATTTTTCTGCCCATCATATGCGAATATTTGTGAAACCATTATCAAGGCTACTCAATGCAATTCAGGTGTTTGTACATAATGCCTTTCCTGCCTGTTCAGAGTTTCCCAGTCTTTGGTGTGGAAGATACCTCATAATAACAAGTTGTATCTTACATAATCAACAAGTACAAAATCTTCAACAAAGAGATCCTTCTGTTTGTTTGCAATATTGCAACTGGTTGAATATGAACCATCAATTGCACAGGTTCATTTTATTTACTAATTAGATTCAGTTTACTCTGGATGGCATCAATAACCTTTGCAACAACACACTTTGGCAGAATCACAATCCACCCACAATAGTAGAATGTAATTTCTAACACTGATTTAGCTGTACAAACAGATGAAGTTCAGCACTGATTCTTAAATAATTAAAGTCATAAGTTGGTGTTATCAGTTTTTTATTATATTTGAAAATACTTTTGTATTTATAAATTAAATGTTTAATATACTTGACATATTAAATGAATTTTTTATGTATTATTAAATGTTTATTTTAATTGTATTATGAACTGGAAATATTACTGAATGTGATTGTACAAGAATAATGTGATTGCCGTTTGTAGGCAACTGGCTGGAACTGAACAAGGGTGATGACTGAAGAATGAATAATGAATGACCACAAGAATGACAATGGAATTGCTTAAATAATTTAGCTGGAGCCGCTGCTTTGTCAGGAGCCGAGTGTATCTGAAAGGAATTGTGTGAACTGTTAAGAGCCAAGTGATGTCGTCAGGAGTCGATTGCATCCAAAAGGAGCCAAGTGATGTTTAAGGAGCTGCTGAATTGTCAGCACCCAAATGCATATGAAAGGATTAGAGTGTACTGTAAATATCTGAATGAATTCAACCAAACTAGCATCAAGATACCGCATGTACTTTCAGCACTATGGTGCGCTTCCCCACTTCTCCGGTGTCATATTGGCATTCTTAAATAAACAATTTCCAGAGCTATGGATTAGCTATGGCAGGCCACAGTCCTGGCCGCTAAGATCACCTAATCTAACATCATTAGATTTTTGCATGTGGTTTTGGATGAAAACCCACATTTTTTTGTGTAAAGAGAAAAGTTCATATGCATGAAGAGTTTGTTGCTTGTATTACAGATGCCGCCGAACAAATTAAGGAAAGTCATGCATAGAGCAAGCATGCAGCCAAATGTATTGAAGTAGGACAGATTTTGAAAATTTATTGTAAACTTTATTAAATGTATCAATTACGTTTTTATTTGTTTAACATTCTATCAATTGTATGATAACTTCATTTTCTGTAGTTTATAACATTTAAAAGTTTTCATATGGTAAGTGTTAATAATAAATTCAAATTTCTAGAACTTGTATTTGTTTTTTATTGATCTATTTTATATTAATTCTCTCAGAATTAAATTTTCTACAAGTTATGATAATAGATTTTATGCATTTATTAGTCATTTAACAAAGTTTTTGTGTTACAAACATAAAAACATGTTTTTTTCACAACAAATGTTTCTATTTTATGTTGGATATTATGAAAACTATTACAGGTATGATTCTGAAACCTGTCTTATTCAATTTGTCAGGTCAGAAACCATAAGAAACTATCAAATCTACCTCTTAATTTAGGTTCATAGAATTTTAGTATGGATTTATTTCACTCTTTGCCCAGGAAGCAGGGAAAAATCTTTCGCTAGCTGTAACTTTCTAATGGAGCATTTATTAATTAAAATATTTGTACAGTTAATTACTGAGATAAAATATTGAGGGATTGCTTATTATGAACTCCCAAAATCACTTTCCTTCTCAAAGACCTTAATCTATAACTAAAACTAAAATTAAAATAATATAACTTGTTTGTATTATGAAAAACATAAAATTTTACAGAGGAAGTTATCTTGGAAATCAGATTTATTTCTGACTTGATCTTTACAATTTACTGGGTATTTTTTTTTTAATGTAACAGTTTTTGACATATCTACAGTTTTAAGTAGAATTAGTTTTTTCATTATTAATTTTTTTCATGTATATTAAGAATATGTAACCGATCCATTTTTTCTTTTTCAGAAAATTCAGAACTATTGATAAGCTTAATAAACATGCATGTAAAAAACTAAATGGTAATAATAATGATGATAAAATTGCTGCTCAAAAAAGTATAAAAAATTGTGAAATTGCTAATAATACAAACTGTGAAGATATGAATATTGATGAATCTACTACATTATCTACTAATGATAATATTAATGAAAATGATAACAAAACACAATTAGATCAACAGGAATCAACATTATTGCAACAATCAACTCAATCTATACTACAATCATCTTCAACATCACCAACTTCAGTTATCATTATATCACAACTTCAGTCCAAGCAAAATACAGAGATTAATAGTAAAACTATTACGGTATGATTGTTTTTTTTGTGTTTGTATCTGTTTTAATGTTTTTGTAATTATTATTTTATCTTGAGCTATATGATGCACATTTACTTCATCTCTTTAATTTTTTATAAGTGAGTTATATGTGTGTATATAACTTCTGTTTAGTTCTGAACTACTAGCCTGATATAAATTATACTTTTGCCACTTTTTATTGAACTTAAATCTTTAGTTATAACTTTATTTGTATTACTTCATTACGTGGATAAAAGTTTGACTTAAACTAGGAATATGTTACATTTTACTTTTGTCATTCTTCATACAGTGATCACAATTGAGATATCTATCTCTAGATATATTGATATTATCTCTAGATGATTATAAACAGAATATTGTATTCGTTTATGTTATTTTGTAAATGTAGCTGGGTCATAATTATTTTTATCAATTCAAAATTACATATTATGAAATTTTAAAATATTCTCTTCTAAGGTGACAAACTGAACCAAGTTTTAATACAATATTTTTAATAACTTATCTCAAAATGTTTTCAATTTCTTGTGATTATTTTCAATAACTAGTATTTGCTGTTCTCATCCCTGGTGTCAATTTTTGACATAAGCAGACAAATACTTAGAATCTAATTGAAAAGCAGATTTGAATTGTGTCTGTTATTTTTATCCGTCATTGCTGTACATTTATATTATAATAAAGCTTTATTTATTTTTCTCTTTTACAGAATATAGTGAACTCTCAGGATAAAATACATCACAAAATCATTTTAGTTATACTTTATTTTGAAATGTATGTTGTACGAAAAACAAGTTTTAATAAAAAAATCCAATATTATACAGTGCAGTTATTCTATGGCTTATCTTTCATCTATGCCTAATACAGTTACATTTAAGTTCAGAATCACTAGATAAAAAAAAAATCAGGCTTGTGTTATACTTTGGAAAGTATAACACAATTAAAAAATAACACACAACCTATAGTTGAAAAAAAGAAATAAACAAAAAAGTACTGTACAATTAATATGATTTGAAAAAGTCACTGATGCTTGTTGGTTTTGTTTTTTTGAGCAAGCTATTTTTCACAAAGTGTTCTCTTGAACATGTTTGTTTTTTTTAACATACACTTTAAACTTCTCAAGATGCTTCACTGCCTCTGTTGAAGACACTGTTTCTTCTTCTTAATTGGTTTCTTGCGATGGTACCATGGTCAGAGATTCAACAATTTCATTCTCTCTCTATTATGCAGTGACTTGTTTCAGATTAGCATCACTGTTGAAATAAGTCATCAAATGTAAGGGATGATGGATGTTCTAACTCTTTTGCAATTTCTTCCCACACTTCACAAGACTCTCCACAAGCTTCAGTTTATGATGATGCACTGTCCAGAATTTATGTTTTTCTCCAACAAATGGCAATGGTTATTGTTCTCACATTCCACTTGCCCCCAGCTATCATTTGTATTCCCTGCAGGATGTTGATTTTTGTTCATCATGGTTGAAGATATTCAGGGAATCACTACGTAAAGGTAAAGTATTTCTTTTAGTATTTGTGTAATAGAACTAAAAGTATAATATTCCCTGCCTTCAGTTTCCTAAGAATCATCCTCTGCTGAACGACAACATTATCCACAACTACAGGATATTTAACAAGCTGTTTAAGTTCAGAATAAAGTAAAGATTTTGAATTAATATCTATTTTTTTTTTTATCAATTATGATTTGCTATTTCAGAATGAAGATCCAGATTTACCTGTATATTCTTGTGCATTATGTTGTACAACATTTTTAGAGAAATCACAGTGGGACTGTCATGTTTGTAAAGATAAGGAAGGCACTGTAAGTATGAAAATTGTTTTTAACTGTAGTTTCTTAATTAAAATTCTCTAGTATTATAAACCTAGTTTACACATTATAAAACTGATGAAAGTTAAATAATAGTCTTCTTTAAAGTAGTCCTGAATTTTTTTTTATGTTTATATTTCTTGTATGTTAATTTTTATGTTTGATGATAACTGCCTTGCCACCAAATAAAGAATTGAGAAAAATATTAAGAAATGTTTTGTATGGAGTGTAATAGTATTATGAAAAATGGTGACATGAACCATTCAGAAAAGAAGATAAGACTATGGAATGGAAGCATTTCTGGTCTAGATTAAATATTCATTAATTTTTATTATCATTATTTTATTACAGTTTTGTAGTGCATACTTAAATTTTTTCCTTGTTACGTTCACCATGAGATTACAGAACTACTGTGAATACAGATATATATTGTGAAACAAATTATGTAGGATGCTATCCCGTGGGATTTTGTTTTTGTGTGATGATGTGCAGTTATACACAGGAAAAGACAGTGAGGTGATTGGAAAAAGTTTGTTCAGAAATTTTTAGTCATTCACCCTATAGCCCAGACTTAGCTACTAGCGATTATTTTCTTTTTCTTCACCTTAAACAGTGCCTTTCATCACAAAGGTTTGATAATGATGACAGATTGGAAAATGGCATTACTGCATGGCTTAAATCAGTGGTGGCAGAATTTCTTAAAGAAGAAATACTTTTAATACACGCCTCATACTAACTTTTAAATAAAAAACTTTTGTCCAAGTGCATCGTAATTAAAACATAATGTGGATAATTGGGAGTTAGCTGTACATCATAACTTAGCACTTTAATTTTATATGCATACCTATTAATTTTCTAACTTACTCTTAAGTAATGTTAATATTTTGTTTAATTTTACAGGCAAATGGTAAACGTGTTTTAGTAGCAAATAGATCATCATTAGAAGAACGCCGCTGGTTTGTTTGTGGTTTTTGTTCTGAAACATATCGTAGTTTAGGACGTATAATGCATCATCTAGTTAGATGTTCTACTGGGCCTTATCCATGTGAAGTATGTTCAAATACATTTACAACACGTAGTGAACTCAATTACCATAAAAAGAAACAACATAAGTGAGTATTTTATATTAACAGTGAAATTGATTAAATCTGAAAATTTTTTCATATCTCTGAGACTTGGCTCCAAGATATTACTATTTATAGTTACTGTTAATAAAGAGTGAACCATATTGGTGGGACATATTTATATTTCAGATATTACAAGCAATAACAGTCATGCATGTTTTTCATACAGCTTAACAGGAAGTGTAAGGATGGGAGTTACTGATAGATATTTCTTTTATTGTGGCAGGGAATCGTTCATCGTGATGTGGACCGCCATTGAAATTTCATATGTCATGGAGGTTTTCTTCAGTAGTGGAAGCTTCATCATCACAGGGCAACAATATTTAAGAAATAGGTAGCTCCATCCTGAAAGGTCATACTGCATACTGCTCACAACAGTCCCTTGGGAGACCTTGATCGTGTAGTGCAATAAACATTGAATGTGTGTCCAATGCTATGAACCAAAATCCAAAGAAGTCAATTTGGCAATTGTGTCGTCAAGTGGATATTCCACATACCAGTGTGTAACAAATCCTTAAAATGGACTTGCAACTGTATCCATACAAGGTACAGGAGGTGCATGAATTGTTTAACCAAGATAAGGTTCAACGAACCACATTCTGTGATTAGCTAATCAACAAAGGTGATGACTCTGTGCCCAACACCTTATCATGTCTGACAAAGCTCATTTCCTTCTTAGTGGTTATGTCAATAAACAAAACTGTGGATTCTGGGCTAGACAAAATCCACAACTGCTGCATGAAATGCCACTGCACAGTGCCAAGGTTACTGTGTGGTGTACAGTGAGTCATGTCTGTGTGATAGGTCCCTATTCTTTTGAGAACGAACATAATGACAGTCACAGTCATCACTGAGCAGTACAACATAATGTTACAAACATTTTTTGTACACAAAATGAGACTGCTTGGTCTAAGGGACATGTGGATGCAGCAGGATGGTGCCACCAGTCATTCTGCAGTAGTGTCAATGACAATCCTTCGATGACACTTCCCTGGATCCCTCATCTCCAGATTTGGTGATATCCATTGGCCATCCAGATCCCTGATCTAACTGCACTGGACTATTTCCTGTGGTGTTATCTAAAAGGAGAAGCTTTACACCACAAAACCCAAGCACTGAACACAGTGCAAAAATGATTTCCTTTGGCAGTGTAATTAATGTTGTGTTCAACATGCTCCACAAATCAATTTTAAATGTGTCCCATCAATATGGCATACCCTGACAGATGGAACTGTTTTCACTTTCTTTGGCAACTTTCACCTGTTCTCACCCACTTATTGGACCCTGGTGTGTAATGGTGAATTTTAATTTCATCTACTGTTATAAAACATACAAACGGCAGAAGTGTTCAGTCAAATGCATTTAAACATAAATCAAGCAGAAAGCTTTTCATACCCAAAATGTAGTGAACAGTGTCTATGAGATTTTTGCACTGCAGCAAGCTCATTTATCTGTACTGGTGATTATTTAACACTATTTTGCAAGTTTTTGCGACAATAATTTGGTCTTAGTGGTTTTTTGGGCTTTCCAAGCTTGGAAAACCAGAAAGGATGTACGATCATGTTTAAATTCAGGAGCCCACTTTTCTGATGTTGAGAACAAAGAGGAAGAATTCTTGAAAGTAGAATCTAACTCTTTTTGTACATCAGTCAGGATAAACCTTTTAAAACAAAAGTACTTTATTACGACTCAAACTTCAATGTTATCAGTTTTTCAGTAAACAACTAAACTCATATATCTGAAACTTCACAACATGTCATTTAAGCAGTCATACATATCAGTCATTTGTTAATACTTATGCCATCTTTATGTTGGGTCAGGAACTTCCTGAACAACACGATAATTTTAACTCTATTTATATTTCACATAAAATTTAAATTGAATTATTTTGTTTTGACTTTTTTTGTTTTGTTTTTTTTTTTTTTAATAGAGGAGTTGAAAGTTTCTTCTGTAGCGATTGTGGTCTTGGTTTTAAGTTGAGGACATCATTACAGAAACATTTAATAAATAGACATGAAAATTTTCAAGGTGAATATCATTGTGATGTCAGTGGATGTCAGCTTGTATTTCCCAAAAAAATACTCCTTACTCATCATAAAATAAATGAACATCGAATGGAACGAAAATATTTATGTCAGGTAATGAAATTTTTATTTATTTATTTTTTTAAGATAGAAGAGGGGTATGGCATTGACTTTTATGATCATGTCTATGTCAATAGGCTTAATAACAAGTAGCTATTACTATGCTAAATAATTCCCAATGTTGTTTAATTTAAGCGATTTACAGGAGCTTTTGCCATTTTATCCTTATTTTCAGATCTTTTTCGAGTAAAGATGTTTACAAACCATTAAGCTAAAGTGGATTTTTAACTAAAACATGATTTAATTACTATAATTTTATACAAAAGTAAATGCAATTTAATTATAAAATGTTTGACAAGATTGTAATAAACTTTTTGATTGACTTCAAGAAAAGAGGTAGAAGATTTCCAGGTCGAATTAAATAACTATTTATATTCAAACCTTTAAGCTACATTTAATGGAAAATTATTTGATCATATCAGAAATGAGGTATCAGGATTTTTGCAAATATTTATGTTTTAAGGTGAATGTAATGTGATGTGCAACTAGTTCATCTAGACCAAAAACCCATATGTATGTAAATATATGTGTCATCTCTGCCTTTGGCCTTATATCTCAGGATTGACCGAACTGATTTTCTTCAAATTTGGCTTAAATATTTCTACATATGGGACGTAGATCATATTAATTTTTTTAAATTAACTAAGTGAGTGGAAATATGAAAAAATCAAGTTCAATTTTCTTCAGTGGCATTTTAGAGAAAGCTTTATTAAAGCAAATTTATTACCTACACTGCATACAAACATAATCCAAAAAAAATTTTCAAAAATCAACCTTCCCTCTTAAAATTGGATTATATTATTAGATTATTGTATATTATTGTATTGTATATTATATTATTAGATTATATTATTATATTTATTATATTATTAGATTGGATTATCTTATTAGATTTCATAAGAAAGCTATCAATTGTAATGGGTACCATGATTCGACTTCCAGAAAATTTTGACATATCTTCACGTTTCACATCTCCCAGACCCCAAAATCACCGTCAGTTCAAAAGTTTATATATATCTATATATATAAATTTCACTTTCTTGTGAACACAGGATTCAGTTTGCCACTTAAAAGATAATGTTATGAACAATTTCGCCTGAAGACCGTTAACACATTGTGGTAGATTTTAGTGCGAGGTTGGACTATATATTCATAAGTGATGAATTGAAACAATGCCTTGTTGCTTGTTGAATTGTTATTTAATTTGTAACAGTGTTAACATTTCAATAACATATAATTGAACTTAATAAAGCATATAAGACTGAATAACATATGACTTAATAACATATAAGTACAAAACTAATGTAAGCATTCATCCAAACATGTCTATCTGGACTGAATGTGCAACATGAGCGCTCTGGGTCAGATTCGAGCTCTGAATGAATAGAAGGTCACTACATCATAATGACCACTCCTTGTTGTATTGACGTAGGACATCAAAGCTTGTCGGAGAGCCCCTCGCTAGGTAGTAGCATCCGACGGCACAAGTGGAACAGAATTATAATTAACCAATTATAATTATCTTAATTATAATTTTATAAAATTATAAATTAACATACAAATAAAAAGCGTGATACATAAAATTAGTTACATATAAGTTTTAATTAAGTTAATTCAACAATGCAATGTTGATAAGAGCAAAAATTGAAAGCAAAATAAACTAACAATGAAGTTAAATAAGTATTATTGATCGCATTGAGAATGACTCATGTCATCACAATCATTTAAATTTGGAAGAACAATCAGTTTGTTAATGTTTCTTTTTATTATTGTATTATTGGTTTTTACATCTGCTAATCTAACGAGTCCAACCTTACCTGGATGTACTTGACCTATTACTAATAATTTCCACATCAGTGGAGAAGGGTTATTTTCCTTAATTATAACCACATTACCAACACAAATGTTAGCATTTAAAATTTTGGACTTTCTCTATTTCAGAGAATGTAAGTAATCATTAGACCATGTTTTCACTTTACTAATTTTTCTATAAGCTGCCACCTAGAGAGCTTATTTACAT
This sequence comes from Lycorma delicatula, assembly GCF_047948215.1. Taxonomy (NCBI): domain Eukaryota; kingdom Metazoa; phylum Arthropoda; class Insecta; order Hemiptera; family Fulgoridae; genus Lycorma; species Lycorma delicatula. Next base: position 173,421,246 of record NC_134457.1, read on the forward strand.
TAATGCCTGAGAAATCAGGATCAGGTAGGGAAGTTAAAAGAGCGAAAATTAAAAAATCTCCAGGAGTAAGTGGAGCTGAATCAGATGTATGCCGCCCACCATGACAGTTAAGTATTTCAAACGTGGAATTGATTTCTTCCGGTGAAAGATCTGACAATATACGATTATTTTTATTTCTTAAAGTGTAAATAAAGAGACGATAATATGAAAGTATGTCTTTCCTGTTCACTCCGTCTATTTTACCAATGTTAATTTCTCTTTCCACTTCTGAACACTTTTCTTTAATCCATTCTTCTTTCGCTAGTTTGCACTTCCTGTTTATAGCATTTCTTAATTGTCGATAGTTCCTTTTAGTTTCTTCATCACTAGCATTCTTATATTTTCTACGTTCATCCATCAGCTGCAATATATCGTCTGAAACCCAAGGTTTTCTACCACTTCCCTTTATTCCGCCTAAGTTCGCTTCTGCTGATTTAAGAATTTCCTTTTTAACATTCTCCCATTCTTCTTCTACATTTTCTACCTTATCTTTTTTACTCAGACCTCTTGTGATGTCCTCCACAAAAATCTTCTTTACCTCCTCTTCCTCAAGCTTCTCTAAATTCCACCGATTCATCTGACACCTTTTCTTCAGGTTTTTAAACCCCAATCTACATTTCATTATCACCAAATTATGGTCGCTATCAATGTCTGCTCCAGGGTAAGTTTTGCAGTCAATGAGTTGATTTCTAAATCTTTAGTTAACCATGATATAATCTATCTGATACCTTGCAGTATCGCCTGGCTTTTTCCAAGTGTATATTCCTCTATTATCATTTTTAAACTGGGCGTTGACAATTACTAAATTATACTTCGTGCAAAACTCTTAAGTCGGTCCCCTCTTTCATTCCTTTTGCCCAGCCCATATTCACCCACTATTATTCCTTCCTTGCCTTTTCCAATGCTTGCATTCTAATCTCCAACTATTATTAAATCTCCATCTCCTTTTATGTGTTTAATTGCTTCGTCAATTTCTTTATATACACACTACCTCATCATCAACATGGGTGCTTGTAGGCATGTAGACATTAACAATCATTGTCGGTTTAGGTTTTGATTTTATCCTTATTACAATAATTCTATTGCTATGCATTTTGAAATACTCTACTCTCTTCCCTATCTTCTTCTTCATTACGAAACCTACTCCTGCCTGCCCATTATTTGAAGCTGAGTTAATTATTCTAAAATCACCTGACCAAAAGTCGTTTTCCTCTTCCCACCGAACCTCACTAATTCCTACTACACCTACATTTATCCTATCCATTTCCCTCTTTAAATTTTCTAACCTACCAACCTATTTTAAACTTCTAACATTCCACGCTTTGACTCGTAGAATGTTATTTTTTAATTTTCTGGTGACCCCTTCCTTAGTAGTCCCCACCCGGAGATCCACCCGGAATTTTGGACTTTCTCTATTTCAGAGAATGTAAGTAATCATTAGACCATGTTTTCACTTTACTAATTTTTCTATAAGCTGCCACCTAGAGAGCTTATTTACATTAATGCCTGAGAAATCAGGATCAGGTAGGGAAGTTAAAAGAGCGAAAATTAAAAAATCTCCAGGAGTAAGTGGAGCTGAATCAGATGTATGCCGCCCACCATGACAGTTAAGTATTTCAAACGTGGAATTGATTTCTTCCGGTGAAAGATCTGACAATATACGATTATTTTTATTTCTTAAAGTGTAAATAAAGAGACGATAATATGAAAGTATGTCTTTCCTGTTCACTCCGTCTATTTTACCAATGTTAATTTCTCTTTCCACTTCTGAACACTTTTCTTTAATCCATTCTTCTTTCGCTAGTTTGCACTTCCTGTTTATAGCATTTCTTAATTGTCGATAGTTCCTTTTAGTTTCTTCATCACTAGCATTCTTATATTTTCTACGTTCATCCATCAGCTGCAATATATCGTCTGAAACCCAAGGTTTTCTACCACTTCCCTTTATTCCGCCTAAGTTCGCTTCTGCTGATTTAAGAATTTCCTTTTTAACATTCTCCCATTCTTCTTCTACATTTTCTACCTTATCTTTTTTACTCAGACCTCTTGTGATGTCCTCCACAAAAATCTTCTTTACCTCCTCTTCCTCAAGCTTCTCTAAATTCCACCGATTCATCTGACACCTTTTCTTCAGGTTTTTAAACCCCAATCTACATTTCATTATCACCAAATTATGGTCGCTATCAATGTCTGCTCCAGGGTAAGTTTTGCAGTCAATGAGTTGATTTCTAAATCTTTAGTTAACCATGATATAATCTATCTGATACCTTGCAGTATCGCCTGGCTTTTTCCAAGTGTATATTCCTCTATTATCATTTTTAAACTGGGCGTTGACAATTACTAAATTATACTTCGTGCAAAACTCTTAAGTCGGTCCCCTCTTTCATTCCTTTTGCCCAGCCCATATTCACCCACTATTATTCCTTCCTTGCCTTTTCCAATGCTTGCATTCTAATCTCCAACTATTATTAAATCTCCATCTCCTTTTATGTGTTTAATTGCTTCGTCAATTTCTTTATATACACACTACCTCATCATCAACATGGGTGCTTGTAGGCATGTAGACATTAACAATCATTGTCGGTTTAGGTTTTGATTTTATCCTTATTACAATAATTCTATTGCTATGCATTTTGAAATACTCTACTCTCTTCCCTATCTTCTTCTTCATTACGAAACCTACTCCTGCCTGCCCATTATTTGAAGCTGAGTTAATTATTCTAAAATCACCTGACCAAAAGTCGTTTTCCTCTTCCCACCGAACCTCACTAATTCCTACTACACCTACATTTATCCTATCCATTTCCCTCTTTAAATTTTCTAACCTACCAACCTATTTTAAACTTCTAACATTCCACGCTTTGACTCGTAGAATGTTATTTTTTAATTTTCTGGTGACCCCTTCCTTAGTAGTCCCCACCCGGAGATCCGAACAGGAAACTAGTTTACCTCCAGAATATTTTATCAAGGAAGGCGCCTCCATCATTGCTATATGAAAATGCAGAGAGCCTCATTTTCTTGGAAAAAAAAGCAGCTGTAGTTTTCCATTGCTTTCAGCTGCGCAATACGAAAGATATTTTCAACGAAATGTTTTTTGCAGAAAGATTCCTCCTTGGTTGGTAAACGATTTTCTATCTCTTCAGATCTCCAAAATGATCCTAATTGAGAGGAAAGCTGTTCGCTACTAACAAGAAATGATATTGAATTTATATTGGTTTTCTACTAGATTTAGTAGGGATTTGACCAGAGTATGAAACCAAGACAAGTTTCTTGAAGTATGGTATGATTGGAATTATGGATTAATTGAACAGGCTTAAGTAGAAAAAGATAATATTGAACTCTCAGGAGAATGTCAATTTGCTCCGGAATATTAAAATGAGGATCGGCTAGAAAAAGGTGAGAAGGAATTTTCCAGTCAGTTACGTTTACAAAATCATTAGGTAACAACAGACCTGTAATGGATGGTATTACATGACATTTCAAATTAAAATTAAAATTTTCATATCTAGAATTAATATTTAAATCAGAACTTAACTTAGATTTAGTAATGACATTGCTAATACCTGTGATTGGCATGAGAACAGGATGGGTTTGAAGCCTAAGTTTGGTGGCAAACCTTTCAGTACAAAATGAAATCATTGAAGTGGAATCAAGTAATACTCTAGTTTGGATGAAATTACCTTTTTCATTCTTAACGTTTACTATTGCTGTTGCAGGTAAAACAGACTTGTTAAATTTTGATTTTAAAGTACAATATGAACTATTAGCTGAAGGAGCTTGATTCTGCTTAGAAGATTTATTTGCTGCGTCTTGCAGCCTTTTATCTAAATGAATTAGCATATATTGCTTCAGTAAGCATTTTTTACATTTATGATTGCGTGGGCAATCTTTGATAACATGTTCTTTACTTGAAACAACAATTTTTCTTGAAACAAAGTTTTTTTTTTCATTAACATTATAACTTAAAAATTTATCTACAGTGGATGGTTGCTAGTTTTACATAATGTACACAGAATTATTTACATAAAATACATTTTTACTAGAAATATATTTTGAATAATATTTTTTGCCGCTAAATCCTACATTAGCCTTTTCATTACTTTGAATTATGTCTGTGGATTCAAGTAATTTACGTTTAGATTCTAAGAAAGACATAAGTTGTTCTAACTTAGGGAATCCATTACCTTCTAATGAATTTTCCAGTTTCTTAACATATTTAAATTTAGGTTTTGTGTAATTAACAGTATTACAATAAATTCTAAATAGTCAATATTTAGATTTTTCAATGCATTAATATTTGAATTATCATGGTTAATGAACTTAAATAAATTTTCAGAATTTTCATTTTTTAATGGTTTTAAATTAATAATTTCTAAAGCATGGTTAGCTGCAATCAGCCTTTTATTATCATAATGATCTGTAAGTAATTTTATAACAGTTTCATAATTTTCAGACGTTACTGATAAATTTTTTATTACATCAGTGCATTACCCTTTAAGAAATTTGTGAGAGTAACATTTTTCAACATTAGAAAAAACTTCTCAGTTGTGGACTAAACTATTAAAAAGATCAAAGGATTTATGCCAAGCCTTCACATCACCGTGAAAGGGCTCAATTTGTATAGGTTTTAACATAATTGGATTAGGTTTGTTAATCGCTTTAATTGCATCAGTTACTTCTGAAATGATTTTCTAATTTTTTTATGTTTTAATTTAAGTTTGTCAAAGAAATTGTCATATGTGTGTCGGTCTTGTAGTTCTTTATCTGTTACATCCTTATGTAACTCTATTTCAGATTGAACTTAAAAAAATGCCTTTTCATATTCTAATAGTTTGTTGAATTTAACAGTAAATAGGTCGTAATCATCTGATTTGGGGTTGAAGTTGTCAATAAATGTTTTCAATCTTGTTATGCTATTTTTTACAATGCCTCGTTTCATAATTAAATATTTAAATTCCATTTTTATAGAAATGATATAAACAGAGATAATATTGAATCTGAATTAAATGGAGTTATTATTTAATTGTATTAGAAAGATAAAAATTATATACAAAACAATGTTGTTAAAATATTGTCTATACATAATGTTGGATGAACTAGATGTCTTGTACGTATATAATATGATATGTCTGCCAACATCTGCCTGTGCAGGTCAATGAACAATATGAAATATGATCTGTGATCATGAGTGTGCATGCTTTGTACACTTTAACAAAGCGAATCTTACCCAAACCGGTAAGAAAGTTTACTTCTGGTACCTGCTATATCTTTATAGCCACAAACTTAACTGTATTGCAAACCATTGAAATAGTTAATCTGAATATTTCACCAATATTAATTTTGTTAATTGCACTTTTAATGTGTATACCTGTATGTTTTAAATACACTTTTTATAAATACTGCTTTGGTGACTTGATTTGACCTTATTGAAGACCCTGGATGAATGCTGTAGAGCAGCGAAGTCCATGTTGTTATTACAGCGACTTGAAGATGAAACGTTGGTTACTAGATGCAGTAGTTGATCTGGCGATGGTGTACCATGAAAGTGTGGAGTCGATCGTTGTTGAAACATGGTATCAGATGTAGCAGCAACCATGAGATGTGGTAGGTATGGCGACTTGACTATCTTCTTGATCTGGCGACATGACCATCCAGCCCAGAGGTCCATAAAACATATGTTATGAAAGATATCCCTGAAGACTATTAACACATTGTGGTAGATTTTAGAGCACTCTTGGACTGTATATTCATAGGTGATGAATTGAAACAATGCCTTGTTGCTTGTTGAATTGTTATTTAATTTGTAGTAGTCATCTTGGCATTTCAATAACATGTAATTGAACTTAATATAAAATTAATATAAGTGTTCATCCAAACACGTACATCCAGACTGAATGTGCAACACGACCGCTCTGGGTCAGATTCGAGCGCTGAATGAATAGAAGGTCGCTACATCATAATGAACACTTCTTGCAGTATTATGATATAGGACATCGCATGATCAGATTGCCTGACCAAGCTTGTTGGAGAGCCCTAGCCCTCACTAGGTAGCAGCATCTGACAGCACAAGTGGAACGGAACAGATAACATGCGATCGGAAGCATTGGAATGCCCCAGCACTAATTGCATGAACAAGAAAATACATAGTCAAAAATCAACCCAAAGCACATTTTTTGTGTAGTTTTTTGCACACATTATAAACTTGATCATGCAGACTGGTAAACTAAAATTGGCCAAATGGACCACACAAAATTCTCATCATGGGTCTGCAGGAAATAAGAAATGCTGACCAGGATGCCATGGAATCTCAAGGATATAGGCTCTACAAAGGTATAACTGGGAAGAGAGTGATGAAAAATGTTTCACAGTTTGGAACAGGCATTTCAGGTAGCCTTAAAATAATAAATTCCATATAAGAATTCAAGGCACAATCCCCAAGAATCTCATCACTCACCCTAAAAGCATTTAATAGAATGTAGTCTGTAATAAACGCCCATGCACCCACTATTAATAAAAATAACTCTCCAAAAGATCATAAACAAACAGAAAAGTTCTGGGATCTACTTGACCTGACTTGTTATTTATAGTCAATAAATAACATCCCCAAAAACCATTGTTAGACAATTAATCAAAGCGTTCAATGCTTAACCTGGCAGAGAAATACCATGACGTCATTGGAAAATGGCCTGCCCAAAAGAAACCAAACAAAAATGAACAGGGATTTGTCAATCTCTGCAGAAACCACAAACTAATCTCGAAATCGACATATTTCAAGAGAAAACCTCAAAAACTTAAAACCTGGAAACACTGGAACTAAAGGAGAATGGCAACTAGACCAAGTCTTCATGGACAAACACCACCACAAGGAGATCTACAATGTAAACATCCCCCAAGGAGTAGACGCAGGCTCAGACCAGTATGTAGTCAACATTAAAATTAAATGTACTCCCCAAAACCCTAAAACTAAAAGAAAGATGGACCCTACCCAACTAATCAAGAATGAAAATTACCAAAAAGCTACTGAAAAAATAACAATCACAGATAAACTCAAAGATCTAGTCAATAACCTTAAACAAGTTGCAGAAGAATTAATCCCAATAAAATCACATAAAAAACATCAGTGGTGGAACAGAAAATATAACAAAACCTTGGAGAAAAACTATTTCACTAATCCCAAAAATTAGATACTTTGTTTCAAAATTTAGTAAAACAAAAAAAGAAACCACCCAAACACTAAGGAGAATAAAATGACGACACCAAAAAACACACTGAAGCCAGTAGAAGAAGAATTCAATAAAACATAGTCAGAAAACTACTACAAAATCTTCAAAAATAGACTCCAAAAATGTGAACCTCCAACCCTCCTAATAAAGAATGAAACAATAAACTAGCCATGATAATAAAGGCAGTGTGGAAATGCTAGATAAATATTTCAACAAACTCCTAAATTGCGAAGAACTGACAGAACTCCTAAACTTCAACACCAACACACCCCAATAACAACCAGAAAACATCAAGTCTCCCACAATAAAAAAAGTCAACCAAGTACTGGGTGAGATGAAGGAAAAGTAAAAGACAAAGTAGCAGGAGAAGATCAGACTTTTTTAGATATCTGTTAACATGTAGGAAGATCAGCAAAATTTGCCCTTCATCAACAACTTGTTAACATCTGGGTCAAAGAACTACCAGAACACTGGATGACAGTCCTTATCTATTCGCTACACAAAAAAGGGGACAAAACAGATGTTAACAATTACAGGGGAATCTTACTGTTACTGTTACTGTTACCACATTCTGTGCTTACTATCGGTGAGCACAATGCTAGCCAGTAGATGTATGCGCTTATACATGTAATTCTAGCTGACCATGTAACACCTCCACCACATTCAGTCAGCTTTATAAGCAGGATCCCAATATTACGAGAGCATTCACTTTTGGTGGGCCACCACCAGGAGAATATCAAGAAAAAGGAAAAAAGTCCCCTGCCTGGTCCAGTCTGGGATCTTGTGGAGGATGCCAGCATCCCCACCCAAGCACCAAGACGACCAGCCTAGCATCAAGCACGCTAAGTGTGAGAAGGTGTAGCAATGAAGATGGAGCCTGACAAATGCCGTTAAAACTGCTTTGGCACTAGTGCTAGACAGCTGATGCCAACCCAACACTGTGAAGCTCTTGGAGCCACCACTACAGCAGATGCTCTAGTAAGGACCCAAATGTCACTGAGGAAGAGCTCGATCCAATTCCAATGGACAAACCGCAACTCCCATTTTACCACCTGCCTGGTCGAGCTGATTTTGCTGAATACTAGCAAGTGGACTCGACACCCTGAGGGCTGTTGAGTCCAGGCAATCTCATCAACACACTTATGGCTCTTCTCCAAAGCTACCACAAGGTGTTGCCAAATGCTATCAAAGCCATTTGGCAACAATACATAACATCTGAAAAAGGTACTGTGTACCAAAACTGTACTGTGATGGATTTTCAAAGGATTTTGATCAATTAAAGTTATTTCTTCCTCTGTTGTGGTTTATTAATTTTCACTTCATATATTTTCTGTTTCTTATTTTCCAGGTTTGTGGTAATAAATTTTATAACCGTTGTAGTTTATCATCTCATTTAGAAACTCATTCTAATAAGAAACAATTCTTTTGTCCAATTTGTTGTCGTGTTTTAAAAACTAAAGAAAAATTAACATTACATATTAGAACTCACACTGGTAAGTTATTCGTTTTTATTAAGGAAGTGGTAAGATTTTTGTGTTCCAATGTAATTTGTATTTATGGTTTTTCTTGTAACGTCTATTGTAAACTTTTTTTTTTATAAACTCTTTCTCATCTTCCAGTTTTTCTTTTTTCTGTTTGTTGTTGCTTTTTCCCAGAGCACATAGCCTAAACAAAGCAATAAATTTTGGTTTTGTAGTATGCAAATCCGAAATAACTTCCTCTCTTTCATCTAACACATTCACTGCTGGTTTTTCATGTCGTTATTAACCATGCTGATTTTTTTTTTTGTTTTTAACTCACTTAAGTATAGTAGTTATCAACAATGTCTTGGAATATAAAACGTTTGAAAAACCCAAAAAACATGGCCACATGGTGTGCATGGGAGATGAAAAAGCATTGGATTTATACCATCAGAACACTCATTTGTGTGTGGTTAAACATGTTCATACTGGCAGTTTTAGTTTTCTAATTTTTTAATTAGATATTCATAATTTATTTTAAGTTAGTGGATCTTTTTTGTCTTAAATTTATGTGTAGTAAATCCTCAATTTCTGTATATCAATAATTGATTTAAAATTTTTTACTTTACTTTTATATCAAACTAATGTATAGATTATTTTTATCTGATTTCATAAACCTGTTTACATAACTCCTCTGAATCTTTTAGAATAAATTGGACAAACAAGTAAATTAACTATACTATGTATGTTTTAAACACTTGAATGAAATAGTATGTTGTATATTTTAATGTTTAATTTTATTAACATTCTTTTGAATAAAAACATTTATATATAAAATGTTTATATATAAAAATATTAAGGTAAATTATTTATTATATAAATATAATGTAACATTTGTGATATACTACATACAATGTCAAATCAGCAGTAACCTGCTGACACCTAGAGATAGAAAAGCTGCTGTACTACCATCATACATATGTGCATGATCAGCAGGTTGCATTTATGCATAGAGCACATGCCTGCTAGTGCTCAGTACTGAATGTATATCTTCATTATTATTATTCTCCCATTTCATTAAAAATTTTCTTCTTACTAATACTGTATGAATTTTATTTTGAAACAATCTTTCTCTGATTTTCCATTTCTTTTTGACAGTCATTCTTGTTCTCTATATAGATGGATTTTTATTCACAAAAATAATGCTGTTATGACCTTGTGCGTGCACGCGTGTTTGTGTGTGTGTGTGTGTTTGTTTTGTTATAAATGTGGCACAGACAGATTTTCTTAATTTTTTATTCACTCCATCTAAATTTAAACAATTATTATCTTGTGCCACTAGTTTTGCTGTTATTAAGATCGGTATATTTATCAGCTACTCAGCAACCTCGTCGTATCTTGCACAAAATTACTGTCGCCTAAAAATTCTTTTTGGAAACAAGTGAGCATCATCAGAGGCTACATTGTACCTGTAATTTGGGTATTTGAATATTATTTTAGTTCTTGAGCTAAATGCAGGTGAGCTATTGTGAAGCAAAATAAATGATATCACATAAAAATAGATGCATCATTTTATTCAATGTTGTTTAATAGATATAGTAATAGTAATTTCTGCAGTAAGTTTATAAATTTTATTCACCCTTTTGACATGAAATCAACAAGTAATAGGGTTTTTTAGTTGCAGAAACTATTCACAATTATTTTCTGTAGATTAGAGTTAAATTAAATAAATAAGAAATTCTCTGCTCTCTGGCTTTATTTCAGAGAAGAAATGTTAGTGTCGCTTATTCTTCTCAGCTTCAGAAAATAGAAACTATTTGCCATAAATTATTTTTATAACCATGATGTTACAGTTTTATGTTATGGAGGTTATATATATGTGAAAGTGACCCTTATAATCCGTAACCCATTAACAATGAATTGTTATCCTTAACGTTTTCATTGTTATGTTTTACTTGAAATCTTCAATCACAAGAAAGAATTGACCAGAATAAGTTTTGGTATCAGCATTCAGCTTTCCTTCATTAGATATAATTGATCTTACTCATTGAATTCTTACATAACTTTATCAACATACACTTTTATATATTAAACAAAATGGTCTTCAGAATAATTAGTGTTCATGTTAGCAGAAGTCTTCATTGCCTTCTTCATTTACATTGAATGAAGAAGGCAATGTCTTCATTGTCTTCTTCATTTATCTTGATCTACAGATACACAAGGCAGTAATTAACATAGTGAACAATATATCACAGAAATCAGCACTTGAGTAATTTCATATTTGATCACAGCCATAAAAAGTGAAGAACAAAAGGTAGAACAAAAAAGTAAATGTGTTCACATTTTTGTGAAATATTTGTATCACATCAGTAGAGGAAATATTTGTTTATTAATTTCTACTAGCAAACTTTTCTACCATCTAAAAATTGGATCACACTTCAAATTTCACATTTTTCAGGAGTCTCTTTTTTCATATTTAAAATACTGAGGAAACCAGTAATATTATATTAACAGTCAAAAAACCTAGCTCAGACTGGACTAATAAATTTTAGTAGTTATTTATCAACAATGTTAATAAATTCAAAATTCCATATTCCAAATTCAAATAAAGATCCATTGTTATTTAATAGCAATGGATCAGTGAACCAGTTCAGTTTAGTGATCAGTGAACAGTTTGACTGCTGCTTGGAGGAAGTTTTAGAGTCACTATAATTTAGGATGTCATTATCATGTTCCATCTTCTCATGTTCAAATTCTCAACCCATTTTTGACCACATGTGTTGAGAATTTTGAGGAGATGGGTTCAGCTTTAAAGAAGAAACAGTTAGGAGCCCCTTGAACTAGGCAAACCCCAGAGAATATTGAAGCTGTTCAGGTTTTGTTCACAAGAAGCCTTCAATGTCCTGCTCTTAAACACCCATCAGTTTTGCACCTCAACTCAACAACTGTTCAACAAATACTCTACTCAGAGTTACAATCAACAATTCACTCAACCAACAGCAGTCGCGTAGTTGAAAACCAGAATTCAAGAACTTTGCAAGATGACATGTAGAGCAGTCAATTTTTTTAATATTGCATTAATATAATATTGATAATATATAAAATATACTTATTAATTTTTTTAGGTGAACGACCATTTTCATGCACAATTTGTGGAAAATCATTTATTGCTAAATCAAAATTAGAAGAACATTCTAGACGACATCGTGGTGAAAAGAGGCATAAATGTAGTAATTGTGGGAAATTATATGCCAATGGTTTTGATCTCAAACAACATATAAAGTAAGAAATTCCTTTAAATTATCTTCATTAAACGTTTTTTATTTAAAAGTAAAGTAATAATCTGATTTAGCTTATATCCAATGTTTTTGTAATCGCTCAATTTTTATCAGTTGATTAATTTTTGGTTATTTTTTGAAACATCTACTTATAAAAACTTTAGACCTACTAGAGTGGTGAGTTCTGAAATGTATTTCAGGCTAGAAACTTAAGAAGCTTTTTTAATCATCAAGTGGCATTAATACTTATTCAAAAATGTGAAGTGAGACCATAAAATATTTTGTGCTAACCAAATTTCATACTTAAGACAGGATAATACGTAAATAAAATTAAAAGCAAGGAAAAGTAAAAAGAACATATTATTTTAATATACGAGGGCTATTCAGAAAGTAAGGAACGTTTCCACCTGACGCCGCCAGGCGCATGCCAATCGTGTATATATATTAGTGTGTTCGTGCTCGGCAGCTCAGTCAGCGTCCAGCCGTGACAACGGAATCATCTCCGCACTGCCTGTTTTTTTATATACAAATTTGAAATGTGTGCTGCAATCGAAAATCCCGCCAGTTGTGAGGTGCGGTCTATGATTCATTTTTTGTTGGCAAAAAACTTAAAACCAATAGAAATTCATCAGGAACTGTGTGAAGTGTACAGGAACAATGTAATGAGTGAAACTTCTGTTAGTAAGTAGTGCATTCAGTTTAAAAATGGCCGAACAAACGTTCACGATAAAGAGAAGAGTGGACATCCGAGCATTGTGACTGACGATCTGGTCTCCAAAGTTGACGAAAAGATTCGTGAAAACCGCCGTTTCACAATAACTGAGCTTTCTCTATGTTTCCCCTAAGTTTCATGGATTTTATTGTTTGAAATTGTTTCACAGAAGCTAGGCTACCATAAATTTTGTGCAAGATGGGTGCCATAAACATATCACTGAGTGGTTGAGATCACAGGTGGCAGAATTCTAGGACACAGGAATTTCAAAGCTTGTCCACCGCTATGATAAGTGCCTAAATTTGTATGGTGATTATGTTGAAAAGTAGTATTTTAGTCCCTCTTTCACATGTATATAATAAAAAGTTTTTCTTGTACTTGGTTTTTTAAAATTGCAAAACGTTCCTTACTTTCTGAATAGCCCTTGTATAGTGTAATAAAATATATATTTAATATTTGTGTGTACTTATACTTGAAAATGCATATTTATTACTGCTAATATTATCAGCATAATTAGATTCTGAATGTTAAATTGTTGCACATTTTCGATTTGACAAAGGATATTGAGAGATAACGTATGTTAAAATTTTACTAATGCTATTTATTTACTCATTAGTATCTAAACGTCACAAACGATAATACTGATTCTACTTTGAAATTTACAATAAAAAGTAAAAATTTATACAAAGTTAAGAAATGAGTATTGCAATGAGATTGCAATTATAAAATCAATATTAAACTTTATACAAGCATTATTTACTTCTACTATTTATAAAGGTAACTAGTTTATACTTTTAACAATAGTAACACCTTGTCACAGTGAACTCATTGAACAGCTTCACATACTTGAACACAGACTAGACAACTGTCACAATCAGAATACAAAACAATACAATAAAGAAGTGTGTTACACCAAAGATTGTAACTGTTTTTTCATACTACCTTCTAAGGTTTCAAATCATGTTGTCTGAACCTTCGATACTATTCTAAAAATTCTTAAATGCTTATGAAAAAAACAATATTAGTAAGAAATAAGTTCACAATATTTATGAGTAAAAAAAAAAAAAAAAATATTATTAAGAAGTATGTGAATAAATTAATGTTTTTTTAAATAATTATATCCTGCTGCTAGGATGGAATTTGCTAGACTATTTAATAATATTGAAAAAAAAATTCATGTTAGGATCAAGAGTTATGACTAGGAAATACAAAAAAGTGAGATATATAATCTTATATCTTTCGTATTTGTAATTTACTTTTTACTTACATTCTATATAACATTATATGCAGTTTTGTTTATTATAAATTTAATTTGTATGTGTTGTATGTTATTTTACAACAATTTTTAATAGGTATATTTACTGTATTACCAAGGGTGGTTTGATTTTTTGTGACTAGTGGTATATAATAATAAATTAGTTTCTGTTTAGTGGATTTTATTAATTACTGCACATAAAAAATTTTTATCAATGTTGCTAATGACTTTCTCAAGCTAAATGTTCAAGATGCTTGGATCAATGGCCTGCCTGGGCCACTTGATTTTTTGTCTTGTTCAGTTTTATGCTAAAAAGACAAACTGGTGGAATTTTTCATCAATCTCATTTTATGTGAGAAAGACAATTTTGTGAAATTTATCAAATTTTTAGTTATCATGGCAAACATGGAGTCTTGCTTATGTAGAGGTTATGTTTGTTATTGTTTAAAGTTGCATGTAATATCGCAATTAATATTAAGATGGTAAACAAGAATAATTATTATTTTGAACTTAACGACTGTTTATTTTTTATTTTCAGATAACATTTAATCATGTTTGTGCAACATAAATACTATTCATTTGTTATTGTTTTGGGTTGGCTGTAAAAATCATAGTTTATTCGGAGTGAAAAATAATGATTTTATTTATATAGTTTTTTGCAATACTGTATTTATTGGTGTGTTCCATAGTTCATGGATGAGATGGGAACATTATGCACTTATTGTTTTTAATCGTTTGTGATGTTAATAAGTAACACTATACTTATTTCATCTTTGTGCTTTGTTTTCTTTTTTTTTCGTTTGCTTTGTTAATACTTATTAGCAAGTTGCTATAATACACCACTCATTTTATGTACTTCGAACACCAAGCAAATTTGATTGGAAAGTTAGGAATGTTCAGTGTGATAGTGGTTTGTGTACAGACAGTTCTGATCTAAATTTTGATGGTACTGATGGTCAAAGTTACCCCAGACATTGTCATTGCCATTTGGGGAAACGTCATGACCATTCTTAAACACAAGCAATACAAATAGTGAAGATGAAGTTACTGAATGTCCAACAAAATGCGACCAATGACTAGACCTAGAAAAGTTTTGAGTGATGATTCTGAACTGGATGATAGCATAAGTGATGATGACATTGATTTTGACATTTGACCATAATTTTAGTTTATTATGAAAGATCTGTCACTTTGCAAAAATTATTTAAAAAAGAAACTAACAGATATGCTAGTGATACCATAGCATCAGAAGGAGAGATTATCTCTCCTTCTAGTACATTCAGTTCTTGAAAACCAGTGACAGTTAATGATATTCTTACCTTTATTGTTGTTATTCTAAGCATGGGTCTCATAAAAAAAAACCAACATTAAAATCTTACTGGTCTACATTATCTTCTCAGAACGCTCCCTGATTCCGTAAGATGTTTGTTTGAACATGTTTTGAATAAATTCTAACTTTTTCCTAATGATAATAATAATTTTACCAAAACCCAATGAAGTATGATATGATTCTTGTCAAAAATTTCAATCTATAGACTAGAATCTAACTGGTACTAAGAATCACTCGCAGTTAATGCAGTAATATTTCCAAACAAACACCATCAAGCTTATGGTTGCATTGCAATTACATTTCTAAGTATTGCATGAACTTTTTTGTAACAAAGGATCTAGACTTGAAGACAGTAAAGGTGAGATTAAGAAAAATCAGAAAAAATCACCTTGCTTTTCATGTAATAAAAAACTTGATTTTTTTAATTAATTGAACAAAGGGTATAATTTGTTTTGTGATAACTTTTCCCTTCCCTTAGAGGAATTTTTATGTACAAGAAAAACTATTTTACTGGAACTGATAACTGTCCTGCTATTATCCATTAGTAACAAAACTTGAGGATGAAGTATCTAAAGGATATGGCAGAGAGACCATAAATGAAAAACCTTGAATTGTGTTAGAGTTCAACAATGTATGGGTGGAATAGATCAGTTCAATATGATGTTCTGCTACCTGGATGAGCGTAGGACTTGACTGCATTTGTTTTACACAAGGAAAATTGTGCCAAAAAAATTTAAAAGAGATGTCAAGATACCAGTTTATTGTATCCTTAGTTGAGGAAGTGGCAACATGTTGGTTTCAAGAACAGCAACGTGCAGAGTCTATTGTAACTTGTACTCAGCCTATTGGAGGTGATGGTGACAACTGTGAAGAGGCTAAAACAGTAAGATCATCAAGAAAATAAGAAAAACCTAATACTGTTAGTTCCTCTAAAGGTAAAAGAGAAATCAGGAGAGTTTGTGCGTGAAGGCTGCCATGGAATATCTGTGTACAAGTAGTTAATTAGAAAATGTGTAAAAAAGTTTACATAAGACGTTGACTTCTTTTTTTAATAATGTAAACATGAACTGTTCTTTTATTAACATTCTTGTTGCTTTTATGAAAGGTTCTGCTATATTGATGTTAATTAGTTAATTTTATTATTCATATTAATCTAAATTAGTATAAGCTTCTACTAAAGATTACAAAAAAAAAGTAATTTTACATTGACTAAAATTTATCAATTTCTTGTGCCAAAAAGAGTTGAGACTATTGTTTTATTTGTAGGCACAGCACTGCCATTATTCACATGGATAATTATGGTGAACTGTGATACAGATCATTTCAATAAACTAAATCTTGCACTGAACTTTCTACTGCATTGTCATGATAATTATATTTGCCAACCAGATATGCAATGAAGGTCACACAGTTGTGCCAACCGTGATGAATATTTGTGATGAAAACGAACATAAATATGAAAACCAGATGCTTTTAACCGATTCAATTATTTCATTACGATTTCTTCGGAACCAAAGTGTTCCAAACACCCTGTTCCAAATAAACACTGCGTATTTTTATTTATGGAGCATTGATTACTTTTTTCAAGAAAAAACCAACTTTTTGAAAAAACTTTATTAAAGCAAATTTGTTACCTACTCTGTATATATAAAAAAATCCACTACATACATAAATAATAAAAAAAAAAACTTTAAAAAAACCTCCACCTTAAAATGTACATCATAGGAATCACTATCAAAACATTTCTACATTCAAAAATTATAAACCCCATACCTTAAAACAGAAAATATTTTTGGAAAACTTTTACATTGTTTTATTAAAAAAGATTAATTAAGAGTTAACTTAAATTGTTTAAAGTTTAAGTATTTTGGTTCCTATAATATATATACCCTGGGCCCAAATTAAGAAGTGATTTTTCTTTTTGTTTTCATTACTATCAAAAAAGTTATACTTTGTTTTTAATATTTTTAGACAATTTTTTTTGTTGTTATGGATTACGTTTTTATATAAAAACATACAAACATTTAAAAAAATGTTTTTTAAATGTCCAAAAAACTTTTTAAAAAAATTTGGGTAAACTTTGATTATGTAAAATAGGTCTTTTAATGATTGAATTGCAGACTTCTTGTTTTTGCAATTATAAATTATTTTGGTTTTATAAAGAAAAAGCTGTACAAGGTATTATATAATTTAACTGGCACAGCCAGGAAAGTCATGCAATACTTTGTCAGCTTCTATGTATATTTAATTTAAGAATGTATATATGAGTATTTTTATAATTTTTTTTTGTTGTAGGAAATGTAATCCAAAACCAGGAGAAACAAAAGAACAAATTCAAAATGAAAATAGTATCATATTAGAGACTAATAAATTAACTACAACAAAAAAAGGAAACGATGATATAACTCTGCAACAAAATAACAAGACACATAAATCACATGTACAAATATTACCAAATAATCAACAATCAACAAATATAGTGCCAAAAACTATTAGTAGAAAAGAAAACAATAATAATACAGATAATATATCAAATTCAGTTCAAAATAACAGTAGTAATAATGGAAGCACAAGTAATTCTAATTCTTCTAGTGGTTCTGGTATGATAATACAAGTAGATAACAATGGTAGAGTTATCCCGCTGCAAGCAACTGCTGTTCATGTTGTTGATTATGTACCTTATTATCCATCGCCTGAGCCTTTACATATTGTAATGCCACCTCAAACATTAGTTCTTACTGGTTATGATAATGTCACATATTAACAGACTTATTTTTAATTTTTTATTCAAGGATGTTCACCAAATTAACTCTGAGAAGAATTATCTCAAGAGGTTTTCATAGTAATTGGTCCAATCTTGGGTTTTATATCGGTTGTAATATTTTTAAATGAAGAATATTGAAGAAAATAAAAGGTAATTTCAGTTTTATACTTGTTGAATGGCTCTGTTTAAAATAAAACCCAACTATCAATTAATAAAAGTAGCATCTTTTTACAGATGTAGATGGCTGGCTGGAATATAGATAACAGTTCTTGGTTTATTCGTTGAGTTAGCAAACCAAACCAAACACACAAGCACTGTTTTTCCAAGGACATTGACATTACTGAGTAATGACTATGCAGAGAAAGTATTTCCACTATTTGTTTTTGTAAATTAGTAGCTACTTAAATAGTAGGGTGCAGCATTTATCATTACAGATATTAAATTGGCAACATTACTTGTTAGATTATAGGTGGGATGAAAACTAATTGAAATCTGTTGGAGACATTAACTAAACTAATTTGTTATTTTATTCAATGTCTTGCCCCGGTTATGATTATATCAAATGTAAAGAAGTATAAATGCCATTAATTTTATTTACTTTCTATGATAGTAATAATAACTATGACATATGGTTTAATGCTGATATAGTTTTTGCAATGAAAAAACTGGTATGGTATTTTGTTACTCTCAGTAATTGTTAACAATGAATAGATCATGAATGAATTCTACAAACAATTTGTTTTGGAGACTAATATAAATAACAGGGTTGAATATTAAGTTATTAGCCTTTACTTTCATCTTAATTTAAGCATAAGATTCAAAACTACTGATATGGGACGCTTACAAATCAACACTGACTCCATCAGTGTTGATGGCCCTACTTTTTTAGAGTGATGGATAGTGCCTTCAGTTCCTGCCTACTCCAGAGTCAATCAGTTACGCATTCCTTACATTTCCACAGATTATCAGACTGATTCAGAAATTGAAAATATTTTGGCACATGTTTTATACTGGAAATGGGAACGAGATTTTAACTGAATTTAACTTTAGATACCATACTAGTTCTAAACAAATGAGACATTGAGTTTCAAAACTGCCTATATCCACCATAAATGATTTTTGGGTTGGGAAATTACAAAAAAACCTCCTCATAATGTTGCAAAAGTATTTTATTGTGTTTAGCTTTTTTATTACTTAAAAAATTGCCTAAGAATTCTCAAAACGTAAATAGAAAATGTTTTAGTATTCAATTGTGTGAGATATTTACAAAAGTATTTTGGATAAGGATAGTTCTACCACAAACTTATGGAAAAGGATAGTTCTGCAGCAACAACTACTGACTCCATTTTCATCTTTTTAAATTATTTTATTATCAAAATTATATAGTTACTAGTCAGTCAAAAAAAAAACTATGTATGAACATTTTTTTTTATTAACAAAATTTTTAAAAGAGTTCAAATTAAAGATAGACACATTACAAATAACTTTGAACAAAAATTAGCTATGGTACAAAGTAGAACAACTTAAAGACAACAGTACCTTAAGAAGGGGAAAATATGATATATTACACAACTAAATAATCCATGTCTTTAGGGCTATTATTTCTTCATTTTGCTGATAATCAATCACACTTTTGTAGTAGTAACTAAAGTCATCAATACTTCTCCAGTTGTGTCCAAAGTGTTTACTCAGAAGTTTGTGTACATTATTTAACTTGGTTTGTTTAACAGGAATTTTACTTTGTAATTGAAGTAATTTAAGACTACTTAGAGACTTTCCTCGCTTAAGCACAGATATAGCAACTTCAGTGTCAGCCTTTTAGATAGTTTCGCTTGCGACTAAAACATTGCTTTTTTTATTTTTTGATAAAATTATTTTCTTGCTTAAAGAAAATTTTAAATGGCATTTTAAAACCTGGCATTTTTCCAGTCCATTAAAGGAATATCTGAGCCTAGTCTCATTGCAGAACCAAATTTTATAAAAATATCATTATACTTTTCAGGACTGATAATATTTTCTGTAAGTTTTATGATCTTTTCGATCCTGCTAAACACCCTGTCTGGTGGCAGAAACGAATGTCTCGCTACTGGGAATATACTATACTTCTATTTGCTGTACATTGTTTAAAATACATCCAGCTAACTATTTCACTAATGTACCAATGAGAATTGAATTTTTGTTTTGACCTGGACAAAAGTTGCCCCTGCAAAAAGTTAAATATCTTTATGTCGTTCAGGCTGACGCTATTAAGTAAATCAAAAACAACAGACACAATCTCATTGGCCCCCTTTGTATCATTCACTTTCCAACCACAAGTAAATAGTAAACAGTAAATTGTACTGGTACAGTTGTCAGTAAATATGCCAACTGGTCTGGAACTTTCAGGAGTACTACATTTTTTTGACAGTCGAACATTAAAACACAAGACATACTCCATTATTTTCTTCCTTTAATGAGTTGTAAAAAGCTTCGGCTTTTAATTTATTGTACTCTAAATTTCAGAATTAATTCATTTTTATTACTGCTAAACATAGGTTTACTAATCTGAGAAGAAAATTGTATGCAAGTAGAACATTTGTCTGTTTGTGGCAACTTAAAAACTGATATTGAAATTGTAAACAAAAAGGTCACTGAATTACTTTTAAAACAGCATCATGACTGTGATTGTATGTAAGCCACAACTGCCTAATGCTTAAGAAAGAAGGGAGATATAGCTGTGTGGTTTTTTATTAATGAGATTCAACTGGCCTTAATGTTTTCATAAATTCAATTACAGATTCTAAACATTTTTTATATACTTTTGACCTTCTGTCTCCTCCTCTATTTTCTTGTGGTAAATGAACATGTTTTAAAAGTACTGACAAAAAACTGACATACCTGTACTGATCCCCTTTTGGTTGAATAAAATGCTTATTAGCATACATTTTTCTAAAACTGTTGGGTACTTTTGCTCAAGACTTCTGGTTCGGCATGCACTGAGAAGTAATCTTCAAAATAAAGGTATCTTGGGCTATTTTATCAGAACACTTATAAAAAGACTGATGGAACCACCTGATGTCTTGCATACGAATTGTCGTACGTTTAAAGGTTTTTTGTAAGATGGCCACATGCTGTTCTACTCGATAGTCTTAGATTTATACCTGAAAAAATCAATAATTAGTATCCAGGTATTAGGGGAAGTTCACTAGAATGTAATAAAAAATATAAAATGGTTATTTTTAAATGTAATATTGAAGTACTGAAATTTATTCTATGTAATTATGAAAAATAATTTACAATAGTTACCTATCAGGTTTGC
Organism: Lycorma delicatula; assembly: GCF_047948215.1. Lineage (NCBI taxonomy): Eukaryota > Metazoa > Arthropoda > Insecta > Hemiptera > Fulgoridae > Lycorma > Lycorma delicatula. The sequence continues at coordinate 173,442,605 of NC_134457.1, forward strand.
TTTTTCTATTTTCCATGTATGAACTTGTCTTTTTACTTTTCTACTTTTTCAATCTGTAACACATTCAATTATTATATATTTCTCCATCCTACAATCTTTTCTTAAAGTAATATATTATTTTTATCAAAATCTGAAACCAAAATTCTAAACTGAGTAATAAAACTGCCTATGTGAAAAAGAAGATTTGAAATAAAATATAAAAAATCCAGTATGGAGAACATGGTAAACTATACTTTTGCTACAAATTACGTGACATGGAAAAGAAGTTTGTTGCAACCATGTGGAAGAATAAGGAAAGTTTTGAAAACATAGTCAATTTTTACATATGTTATAAATTAGGAAAACTATAATTTTGGAACATAATTTCTGCTGTAACAGATTTAGAGAAGCATGCTGAATCATAACCCATGGTTGTCTATTTTTTCTAATTTTTGGATAAGTACAGTTTTGAAATTCAATACTTAAGATAGATTATGTTTAACAATCTTCCTAGAAATATTCTAGGATTGCAATTGTTATTTATGTTTGATTAAATAAGGAATTTGTTGATTTCTAAGTAAACTTTTATTGATTGAATTAAATACATAATACTGTATGATGATAAGAGTTATAATGCATTAAATTAATTATGCATTTACTTATGACAAGATTTGATTTTTTTGATAGTTGTAACATATCAAGATTGTATTAGCATTAATTAAAGATGTTCACCTTACGAATTACTAAGAATGAAAATTATTGCATGCTACAATAATGAGAAAAGAATAAGCAGCTGATAGCAAAAGCCAAATGATCATAGGGCATAATGCCCTATTGAATAATAAGAAAATTAATGCTACATCTTACAAAATTTTAAATTAATAGTTCTTAACAGTATCAGTACTTTCAAACATGTCTTACTCGATTGCTAAATTCCTAACGAATATTTAAATGTTATCTGTATTATTTATTTTTTAATTAATTCTAATACAAGAATTACATTTTTTATTATTAAAATATAAATTGATGTTTACCATTGTAGTTTGTGATACAATTTTTGTTAATAACTCTGTTAAGCATTTTATTTATTGTTTTATTTTATAATAATCAAGTAGATGATGTAATAAACTTTTTTGTTTTTATTTAATGTAATACTGTTAAATGAACTTTATTTAAACCTCTTAGTTAAAATAATTCAGTAAGTAAAACTACATAGTAGTAATTAAAGAAAAATTATTATTTACTTTTAGTTAAATCTCTTAGTTATAATTATTACATTTGTCTTTTCTACAGCACCTAATCACAGTTTGTACTGCCAATAATTTTTTTATTTTACTTTATCCTTAATTAGTTTTGTAATTGTTTTATGTTATCTATGAGGAGGGATAGATATTAACAGTTTCACAATCTAAGTAACAAACAAGTATATATTTTTAATAAATAAGTTAAGTTTATATTTCAATTAAAAGTAATCCAGTTGAAGTACATAGAGCTCTCACACAATCAGAAGGAAATGCAGCAGAATATTTTTATGTACTAATGTAAATCTGTACCTAAAAATTCTAGTCGATTAATCGTTACTCATCAAGATTAATGTCATTTCTGTATTATCGTTTGAGTTTTTATTCCACTGCTAAACACTTAACAGGTTGATGGATGTCACTAATATCAATGTTTAAAGAATCGTGCTGTAACAAGTTAAGGTTTTTTTTGTTGCATTTTATTATGCGAGACAATGTTCACTGTAAAACTTTTAAATATATAATTTCTGACAACTGAAATCAACTTTCTATTTTACTTATCAAAATTTATTATAATTGGTATGGGAGAAATAGTATACAGTACCCATAGACAACTGATTTATATGAGAGTAAATCAGTCTTAGATGTTTCTAAGAATATTATAAAAATGTAATGTGCCTTAATAAAAATTAATTCCATCTCAGAATTTTGAAAAGCAAAAGTTGACAAAAAAAAATGATCCCATCATCAAAAAGGGCCTTCAAAAGGGCCATCAAAAAGGGCTTCACAACTTTAAAACCATATAAAAAGTTATTTAGATAACTTAGTCCTCAACTGAATCTGTAAGTTTCATTTCATAGCAAAACACAAAGTGGCTCACAAAGTTTATTTGTACTGAATTTGGCCACCAGCATTCATCACTGTTGCTAAAAATGGATACGTTTACTGATGTGGAATGTGCTCGCTGTGTGTTTTGGTCTCACAATTTGCAGTTTGCAGTCAGCAACTACAGTTTAACATAATTTTCATAGTGAGTACAGTAGGAAGCCTCTTAGTAGGCATACAGTTTACTCTTTGTACCAAACCTTTGCTGAGACAGGTTGTTCTATAAAACATCAACTCAATGTGCATTTGAAGCCATTCAAACTAATCATGGTTCAACACATTACAGTTGGTGACAAGTTTTCTCAGCTGTGTGGAAATGATAGATAAAATTGCAGACAATGATACATTTTTAGTGATGAGTCAATGTTTCACATCAGTGGGGCAAGGTGAACACCCATAATTGCTGAATATGGGGTCATGAAAACCCTCTAGAAGCATTGCAGCGCATTGTAATAGCCCTAAGGTCAATGTTTTTTGTACCCTAAGCAAAGACTATATGGCCTGTTCTTACAGGAGGCAATCATAAACAGTGTCATTTTTCTGTACAAAATCTTCTAATTCCTCAGTTAGAAGATGATGCCCATAATGGATGCCATTACTATCAGCAAGACGAGGCACCAGCTCACTACTGCCCAGAAGTCCAAGATTTTCTTGATGCTCAATTCCCAAGTCAGTGGAATCCAATTGCATTGTCACTCACTCCTCAGATTTTGACCTTACTAAAGTTTTTCTTGTGTGTAGTTTCATTAAAGATCAGGTTTATGTACCACCTTTGCCTGCTGATCTTGTTGAGTTAAGACTTCTAATTAACGCCTCAGGTGCAGAGATAACGCCCAACTTGCTGGCTGCAGTCTGGAATGAAATCGACTTTAGGTGGGATGTATGTTGCATTGTAAATGGAAGCCATATTGAACAAAGTGAGTGTTGGGTGACAAAACTTCATCTATTTTTCTGTGAAATGAGACCTCAAAAATTTCAAGTACTTTTTGAATTGCCAATATATAAAAAAAAATTAGTTTTTCTGCAATTACTCAGTAACTAATTTAGTTACTATGTTGGGGGTCTTAAAACACTTATTATATAAGGCCAAAGAGAATTAGCGTGCACTGACTACACTCACTCAATTTTGAGAGGAGTTTTAAGGAAACATAAACTTCTCATAATTAAAGTTTTATCTCAGTGGCATTCAAATCAAGATATCTCAGCAACTAATTAAGATACAAAATTTGCATGGGTCTTAAAGTTCTGATATAGAATAGTATAATAGTGCAATCAGAGCACTATCTATTTATCAGAAGTGTTCAGTTAATATTTTTTTTGTTTTGTTATTAATTTGCGAGCTATTTTCTATCAGTATTTATGAGTTCTATTCAGAAAATAACCAAACATTTTCAATTACGCACCAATCCTAATTGAGATTCAGCCCAGAACCTTGGGCAGAGAAGAAGTCTCCTGCCATGGAGGCTTACATAATGATTATTAAAAAATTGTAGCTAAATATTATTTTTAAAAATACAGTATACTAGACAACCTGGCCTAGTTGCATGTGGGTGTAGAGACATGCAAAATGCAACTTCCTCTGTCCCTCTACTTGCTCTTCACTTTGTTGTGTATAGGATGTCAACAAGTGCAGAATATGTTTGCCACTGTTCCTGTTTACATTAGTAAATGGGTGATAAACGACCCACAAACCAGATGTGGCTATTAAATAACGAGACTAATGCTGTAAAATATTTTATTTTAAATTTATACATATTTAGTTATTATCCCTTCAATATACACCCCTCTTCTATCCCTACAATGCTCCATGTAAATTTTCCATAGTTTGAAAAAGTGCTGGAAGTCTTCAGATAAAGTCGCAGATAAGTCTACAGATAAAAGTCACTTGGTACCAGGTGAGGTGAATAAGGCGGATGGTATAACACTGGGATGTTATACTTGGCTAGAAATATCTTGACAGATAATGCAGTATGAGTTGGTGCGTTGTCCTGATGAAGAACCCATGACATGTTCTTCCACAATTCGAGTTGCTTTTTTCTTATTTTTTCACGGAGTTGAGCAAGGACCTCAAGGTTGTAATGTTGATTAATAATTTGACCTTCAGGAACCCAGTGAAGGAACACAATCCCATGAGTATCAAAAAAAAAATCATCATCACTTTGAATTTTTATCATCGTCTTCTCGGCCATCTTTTAAACACTTAAACCACTCAAAAACCTGCGCATGTGATAAAAATTCATTGCCATATACTTTTTTTAATAAAAGATAAGTTTCAGTAGCAGTTTTTTTAAGTTTCATATGAAATTTCACAACAATTCTTGACTGTAATAAAAATTTTTTCAGCAAAACAAAAGAAATTTTATCCAAACGAAGGCCACGGCCAGACTAATATGTCTACAGAAACTGGAGTGGTAACAATTGAAAGAGAAGGCTTCAAGCTACACAGCTGTTGGTCGTATGAATTTGGCGCATGCACAGTTCTGTAGCACCATTGGTCTTGTTATTTAACAGCCACAACTCATATAAAATATTAAATTTTGTGAAAAGAATAGATTGCAAAGATTTAATTTCATCTGCTTACATACTTTTGATTTTTTATTCATTTCTTAACTAAGATATTATACATTGAAGAAGTATACTAATCTACTCTCTTCAAATCCGTTGGTATATTCCTATAATTAATGTGTATGTTAATACACATTAATATTGTAATAATATTTCTAATTATAGAAAGTGAGAGAAAATGTCTTGCTTAATTTCAGACATTTATTAGCTTACTTTTACTTCTAGCATTACAAGAATGTGTAAATAGAACATCTCTTACAACTCCATTCAAAACTAGCTCATAAATATGAATTATATTTCAATATTTAACAAATTAAATACATAATCTTATCATTGTGTTTTATTTTTGAATGAACTATCTTTTCTAAAAAAAATAGTCATTTATTTAATCCACTTATAAGTAATATCTACTCTGGAATAGCAAGTCCTGGTGAAGTTATGCAATTCAATCATTTTATGTTCTATTTGTATCTTTATTATTTTTCAAGTAATTCCCTTTTATTGAAAAACAATAACAAAAATTGTGATTCTTTTTTTCACATTTGTAAAAATATTTATTTCCAACTTTATATAAAAAAAATTTGTTTAGAAATCCTTAAATTGTGACTACAAATTAGGATACAGCCTTATTTTTAAATAAACATTGTTATTTACTAGGAAGAGAGTGAAAAGTTTTGAGTAAACACTAATAAATTAAGATTTTTACATATTAAATGCAATGGGTAACTTTAGATGGATTTAAATTTAAAATAATTTTTTTTAAACTAAAAATAAATTTTTTGTTACTACAGGTCATTGGAGTGGGGTGGGCAAAACGTTTTTATAAATATTTGAAGGCGTATTAATGTAGAAAATACAGATGTAAAAAACTCCCATTAACTCCTTTTCTGAAGCAAGATATTGACAGAAAGAAAAATGTAAGTCATTTTTTAGTGAGGAATATGAATATTAAATAGAAATATTTATAATTTTTATAAAAAAAAACTTCAATTAATAACTAAATACAAACTACTATACGAACAGCAAAAGAAGAAAGAGTGAAACACTTAGATCTGCCTGAATTTTTCTATTCTGAAAAAAAGAAAGATAAATTACTTAGCAAATCAAATTCTAAAGTACAATTTCTCTGTTTCAATCATAAGAAATGTGTACACTCTGATACAGAATGGGATAGCTTTTTATTAGAGATGTACTGGACCTTAAACCTAACAATTTATAGTATTTGTAACACCTTTAATATCAGTTCATTACATTATGCTGGGATTGTTGCTGGGTGTGGAGGACAGGAAGTAGCTTCATGTGTGTGACACATCATGTTTTGCAGATCAACTGAGTGTACAGAAATCAATATGTTTACGGGTTCATGTACCGGTCAAAATACAAACATTTATTTTGCTGTAATGTGCATTGATCTGGAGCAGTTGAAGATTACAGTATCCATGGAGTAGGAGTAGGAGTAGGAGTAGGATTACCGTATTCATGCAGCAATATAGAAAATAAAAAATTACAACTAGGACTTCTGAGAGATGGTCACTTGAAACAAACTGCTCTGTATTACATATGTTCATAGAAAATGAAATAATGTTAATAATAATATAAATGGCCCAAATATCATGTGGTTTCTTCACAAAAACTTTTTTTATATTTTTTTAAGATAATGAGGAATTTATGGTAGTGAATATGAACCATAGGTCAAAAAACGTTAAGGATTTAAGATCTGTTCGTATGTTCCATACGAAGAAATTCCATATTGAAGAAATTAAAATAATTGTTTAAAAATTAACAGCTGAGTTATTGAACTGTTTTGTATAGCAAAATGACCTACTTTAAAATAGCTTAAAGAATACAACAACAAAACAACCAGCTGTTCCTAGAAAAATACCACATATAATAACAGGTGCTACAAAACTTCATGGTATCTTTTTTTATTTTAAGAATAAAACGTCATTAATATTTTTTTAAATAAAAATTCGGTGATAAGTAAATTTATTACATTACATAACAAAATATAAAGAAAAATTTAAATAGTTCAAATGTGAAACAGAATGAAAAAATCGAAGATAACTTTGAATGTCATTTCCCACAAACTAATAATGACACTGGTGGTAGTCTTTGCACCAAACCACAGGTCTAACAACATTTCTTATTATTCTTATCTAATTCAAGTCTTTTTAGACCTATTATCACTTATATTTAATTCAATTATCAAAATATAAAAGCTGCTGCAACAAATCTCATGTTTATATTTTAAACAATTTCTAAGATGTAAAGGCAAATGTAGACCTATATCACACATATTTGGAGAAAAATACACGTAGTATTGTGTAAATATAATCTTTTATTCTTTTTTGATGGATTGTCATCAAAATCTTGAGAAAAAAATATTTGAATGGGATAATGATAAACCTTTTTTTGGGGACATAATTGTTTTATGTGTCATTGTTATTGTTATTGTTTTATGTGTTATTAATATAAATAATTTAAAATAAATTCATTCAATCATATTACCAATGAGAATGACCACTGTAATTACACACGCAGTAAAAAATAATCATTGATCTTTATATTTTATCAATAACCTAATAAGTAGTAATATTCTAAATTTATGTATGTTTTTATTTTTTACACTACCAAGTTATTAAAATATTTTTAATGCTACTTAGCAAACAGATTTAAATTTCATAAATCTGAAGATTACTTAACATTGGATTTAGTGTAGGCAAATGGAGTGTTAATATGCTAGCTGATTAATGTTAGACTATAATTTAAGATGTACCTGAGGCTACCTTCAAAAGGAGATAATCTGTAAGTATATGACAACCCATAACATTAGTTATATTAACTTAGACCTTCAATGTGCCATTTGTATTAAACTGAGGGTAATAGAAAATCTTATATTTACAGAACTGTAATCTATGGAAAAAAACAATGCAGAGAAAAGTATCATTAAACAATTTTTATTTTATGTTTCATTGTTATATACCATCTAAAATCAAATGGAAGCTATTGGTATCTTAATAGTTACCTGGAAATGAGGAGAATGGAACTGGACTTGATGATAGGTACCTGCCTCAGGTCAAATAACTATACGATGATCACAAGATATATTATTTTTTAAGCCCTTATTGGTGAATTTTTGTCTTACTTTTTAATAGGTTCTAAGAGCTAGAATAATATTTTGGGAAACTGTCTTGTAACTTTAATCTTTGTTACAGTTTCCTCACTTGTATAACTTCAATTATTACTGTCTGGGAGAATTAATATTTTTTAACAAGTGGCTAATTTCCCTAACACCATACTGGATGCTCTTATCAGTGCAATTTATTTAATTTTAGTGTTTTACAAGGTGTTTACCATTTACCAAACAGATACAGAAATAAAAAAAAGTTAAAATCTCAAAGTATAATATACTGAATTAAAAAATTATATTTACTTGTTATTTATAAAAAAGAGGATGTACAATATGGAATGCATCTCAAAAAGCCTCTCCCACATAAATGTCAACCATACCTTCATGAAGTGTAGCTACATGGCTTGCTACATCCTATTCTCACAGACGTGGCCCTGGCGACCGAGAAGCCATCGGTATAAATGGTCCTGCTTTTGCCAAGTGCCAACAGCCTCTGATGAGAGTGGATGAGCGGTTAGAAGGAAGGGCACTCTATTGCACTGGGGGTGAGAAATTACCTCCGTAGGCAGATGAATCACCAGATCAGTGGCATTGGAATGCAGAAGGAAATGGAAAACCATTGCATTAAAGATCCTTAAGGATATCCTTAGTTGATTATGGCATGGGATGGACCTCTTTGTAAAAAAATCCGAAGGTAAATCTTCCCTCATTTGGATCTCCAGGAGGGGAATACAGCAGGGTTTTATGCTTATGAAGAGGAAAGAATGAAGTATGGACACGGTAAGGTCTATTATGCAGGAAGGGCTGGAAAAATGAAAAAGAAAACAGGAAATACAATAAGAATAGGAACATGGAATGTACTGACACTACTGCAAAAGGGTAAGCTTGGAAACGCAAAACAAGGATTAGAAATAAATAAGACATACTTGGAATGAGTGAAGTGAGATGGGAAGAAAATTGAGAAATGTTGAGTGGGAACTTCAACTTGTACTACTCAGATGTCAAAAAAAGTGGAAGGAATGGAATTGATGTATTAATAAAAAAGGAACTAGTAGGAAAAGTAATTAAGGTGGAATATGTTGATGATATGGATAGAAGGTAGAGATAAAGATCTTGTGATTATTCAAGTATATATAATATGTTGATGATATGGATAGAAGGTAGAGATAAAGATCTTGTGATTATTCAAGTATATATGCACATCACAATGTACTGAAGAAGAAGTTGAGGAATATTATGTAAAGCTGGAAATTATACTAGAGTAAGAAAGGAAAAAGGCATGTGTATTGAAGATGGGAGACTGGAATGCTGTAGTTGGTGAAGGACAAGAAGGCAAGATAATAGGAAAATATGGTTTAGGAAATAGAAACAAAAGAGGAGAGAAATTAGTTGAGTTTTGCATCGAAAATGATGTGGTAGTGGGAAACGTAATGTTTGTAAATCATAAAAGAAGGAGAAATACATACCTTGTCGAGGTTGGATGGAGAGAAGTATCAAATTGAATACATGCTCATACAACCAAGATATAAGAACTGTATGAAAAATGCAAAAGCTTACCCAGGTGCAGATATAAACTCTGATCACAACTTAGTAGCAGCAGAAATCAACTTGAAGCTCAAGAAAATAAAGGTTGGTCAGAAATAAAGTACCTATGATTTGGAAAAACTAAGAAACAAAGAGATAGAGAGTTGCAAAATAGCATACTGGAAAAAACAAGAACAGGAGGGGAGCCAAATATTGTGAATGATCATTGGTTAAATATTAAAAACAGTATAAAAGAAACAGTTTAGGAAACGATAGGAATTAAGAATAAAAAAAGAATACAGAAGGAGTGGGTCAATGAAGAAATGAATGAAAGGAGAAAATGGAAAAATGTTTGGACAGAGGAAGATAAAAGGAACTACAGAAAGCTTAATAATGAATTAAGAAGAAAAACTGAGATAGCAAGAGAAAAGTGGTTGCAGAAAAACTGTACTGCAGTATAAAAAGATGGGAGATATGATCTAATGTACAAAGAAGCTGCAGAAATGTAATTCAAGAAAAATGGCAAAAGTTGTGCAGTGTATCAGATCAAGTTGAAGAACAAGGATATAATAACTGAGAGGAATGAATTGAAAAAGATTGGGAGGAGTACATCATAGATTTATATGCACTGAATGATAGGCCAAGAGGAGTAGATTTAGGAATACAAGAAGAGAACAAAGTTCAAGAAGATCACAAAGGTTATAATTTATTAAAATGTGAAATAAGTATGGCCATGAAAGCGATGGCTAATGGAAAAGCTGAAGGATGTGAAGCTCTTGGTGAGGATGTTGAAATACTATTATTGGATCTGTGCAATAAAATATATGATGAGGGTAGATGGCCTGCAGACTTTCTGGATACAGTAATGGTGTCATTACCAAAGAAATTTAATGTTGCAAAGTGTGAAGAATACCGGACTATTAGTTTAATTTTGCATGCAGGAAAAGTCTTACTAAGAATTCTGATCAGGCGGTACAGTAAATTGGATGAAAATATTGCATAACATATGGCTTTAGAAGAGAAGTTGAAACTAGAGATGCCATAGGACTGCTTTGAATTATGGGTGAAAGATATATAGAAAAGAGAAGAAGGGGGTATATGTTGCGTCTGTAGACCTTGAGAAAGCTTTTGATAGAATAACATCAGATAAATTGATGATAATTTTGAAGAAGAAAGGATATGATAGGAAAGATAGGAGACTTATGAACTAAGACTTAGGAGTTGTTTATGAACCAAAAAATAAAAGTTTGAATAGGAAGCGAGACAACACAACATATGGAAATAGGAAGGGTGGTGAAATTTAGTACTTGGGTAACCCATTAAGTTTGTCTAGTGGTGAACACGTTTTCCCAAATCAGCTGATTTGTAAGTTAAAAATTCCAGCATTCAATAAAGACAGATTACTTTTTTATGGATCTGAATACTAGATTGTGGATACTGGTGTTCTTTGATGGTTGGGTTTCAATAACCACACATCTCAGGAGTTGTTGAACTGAGACTGTATAAGACTACACTTCATTTACACTCATACATATCATCCTCATTCATCCTCTGAAATAATACCTGAATGGTAATTCCCAGAGGCTAAACAAGAAAAAGAAAGAAATTACGGGGGTAGCCTCATAACAGATGATATTAGCAGTACCACAGAAATCAAAGGAGGATTTAATATGAAATAGAGTTTGCTATAGAAAATTGAATTAGATTTGAGGAAGAGATTGGTAAGATGTTTTATTTGGAGTGTTATGCTTAATGGTCCAGAAACTTGGACTTTAAGAAAGGAAGACAAACAACAAATTGAGGCATTTGAGATGTGGGTGTGGTGTAAAATGGTAAATATCTGTTGGCAAGATAGAGTAATAAATGAGGAGGTGTTGAGGAAAGGAGAGGAATATGTTAAATACTATTTTAGGCAGGAAATCTAACTGGCTAGGACACTGTGAGAAGAAAGTACTTACTAATACAGAGTGATTCAGGAGGATAGGGCAATACTTTGACAATTCATTCTAGAGGCTAAAAATAAGAAAAAAGTTCATATAAACATAGGTCTGAAAATGCTTCGTTAGCGAGTTATACAGAGTGAAAGATTTCACCCGAGTTTCAGTTCCTCCGGGTAAATTAAGTCTTTCTGAAATTCTGGGAAGGTCAATTAAGGGGCAAATTCAATTTTTTCTTATGGTTTTAGAGCTGGGAAACTGAAAAAAATAGGTCGCAGAACTGTATCTTTCTTAGTTTCCAAGATATCCCATGTAAAATGCCAAAAATAGGGTCAAAAAACACATTTTTTTATGTTTGACGTACAATAACGTTGTTAAATTGGCAATAAATCATATATTTTTTAAACATAAATTGTAGAGAATTTAATTAAAGAAGATTGATGTAAATAATATCAACAGAAAACAAAATTTTAAACATCTAGACTCTTATTAATAACAAAACCGACGAAAACGTAGAAGAAAATGTTACAAAAAAAGAAAACAGATGTGTCTAGTAGGTACAATAATTTTAGACCTATGGAAAACAAGTTGGCAACACTGATTTTTTTCATCACAATTTGTTTAAATACTATCATTGTTGTCAATTAATTCCGGTAATGTGTTAAATAACCTTTCGCTGATCAATCGTGTTTGCAGTATTACGTCGAATTCTTATCGTAAAAATGTCAGAAAACTGTTAAGAAGTGTAATTTTGTATTCATTTTACAGTGCATAAAAATTGTCTGTTAAAAAAAGTGAAATTCTGTTTAGTTTTGTTTTGAAGAATGCGCGTATCTTCACGAATGCCGAATATGCCGACATGATTTTCATCTATGGATTTTACAATGGAAGTGCTGTGGCAGCTGTTATGGAATATCGACATAGGTATCCTGGTCATGTTGTACCAAATCGTAAAGTATTTATTAAAATGTTTAATAATCTTCATGAGAATGGTACACTTCCCAGCGCTCATATTTCATCTGAACGACAAGTAAATCATGCTAATGAAGGTGAAAACATTCTGCAGATGGTTCAATGTAGTGTGGCAACGAGCACACGATTGCAACATGGCTCAATATTTCACAAAGTAGAGTATGGAGGACATTAAATAATAATGGATTGCATCCTTTTCATATTCAGGAAATGCAACATCTTCAGCCTGGTGGCTACGCCAGTCGGCTGCAGTTTTGTCAATGGGTTAATAGGAATCAACATTTAATTCCATTTATACTATTTTGGGATGAAGCTACTTTCACTCATAACGGAATAAACAACACACAGAATGCGCATCGGTGGTCTGAAGAAAACCCATATGTTACAGTGGAAAACAATTTCCAGCAACGATTTTCAGTGAATGTTTGGTGTGGTATCATAGATGACCAATTAATTGGTCCTTTCATACTACAACATCACGTCACAGGGAGAAATTATCTGCAATTTTTATGTAATGAATTTATTATATTGCAGGAAAATATCCCCTTAGCAAAACGAATTGAAATGTATTACCAACTTGATGGAGCTCCTACACATTTCACTATTTATTTTATCATTATCATAATAAAACAGTAAGTATTCTTTCTTCCTCCAATTATTTTCTACTGTACATAACGAAAAAGTTTTTTCAATTTGTTAAAAATTATCTGTTTTGTTGTTAATAAAAGTCGACATGTTTAAAATTTTATTTGTTTTCTGTTGACATTACTTACATCAATCTTCTTTAATTAAATTCTCTACAATTTATGTTTAAAAAATATATGATTTATTGCCAATTTAACAACGTTATTGTACGTCAAACGTAAAAAAATGTGTTTTTTGACCCTATTTTTGGCGTTTTACATGGGATATCTTTGAAACTAAGAGAGATACAGTTCTGGGACCTATTTTTTTTCAATTTCCCAGCTCAAAAACCATAAGAAAAAATTGAATTTGCCCCTTAATTGACCTTCCCAGAATTTCAGAAACCCTTAATTTAGGGCAATTTGAGTTGCCCTATCCTCCTGAATCACTCTGTAGATGAAGTTGAAGGATTGAAGAGAGGAAAGGGAAGAAGCAGATTTCAGTTGATTGATGGGATTGTAGAAAGAGGAAAATATTCGGAAACAAAAACACTTGCACTGGACAGGAACAAGTGGAAAGCAGTGAACAATGAATGAAATTATAAAAAAGCATTAATTTGCATTATATTTGTTCCATTTTATCTTTAAATTAAAAAAATATAATAAATTTTATCATTAATAAAGTATTTAAAATGTAGCTTCTCTGTTTAAGATAAAAAGAAGAAAACATCTATTATTATTCCCTTAACTATACCAAATTTTATTATTGTCATGTTAAAGAAAGAAAAGTATAGAATTTAAGTTACTGTACACGCTTTGTAACTTTCAAATTCTACTATTTAAGGATATACCAGAAATTTTAAGCACCTTAAAGATTATGATTAACTAACCAGAAAAAATATAATAAAAGTAAAAAATTAGTTATATTGTAATTAAAGGTTTCAAATTCACACCCAGCAAATTTATCAATAACATTAAATCTTTTCAGTATGTGATATTATTCATTTCATTATTCACCAAATATTTAATAAATAATGATGTAACATTTCAAATTTTAATATGACAGAATGAACAAGCATTCCTACATATTAGGCTAAGCATCGATTACACATTTATTATAACAATTTTAACTTGCTTATTAACAATTTAATTCCAATCAAAACTTAACCAACCATGGTTCACAAATTACAAAGTGTTTTAATTATATTAAATGGATTAAAACATTTAATATGTTTCAGCAGCTACCATTCTTCTGATCTCCATGACAGAGTGGTTGCATCTTAGCTTTTCATTCAGAGGTTCTAGGTTCGAATTTCAATCAGACATAGCATTTTTCATGCACTATGAAATTCCATATTCCACGTACAAGCTTCAGAGCTTTTGTGTAATTCATCAATCAACCAAAAAATATATATTGTAGTATTATTGCAAACTGTGATTTCACTCTTAAAAAAGACACGTGCTTTATACTTTAACTGATATCTCAGAAACTGTTTTACTCCTTTTGCAAACATAATCATAAGTTATTTTTTCTTTTTTTCAGTGTCATTATTTGCTAACACTACCAGCATATAGTGAAATTTTACCCAACTTTGTTCTGTTTTTTGAATGAAAACCAGCTTTTTAAGATCGTATTTATCAGACATTTTACATGAAACCCTTCAAGTGCTGCAGAACCATCAGTTGTTAGAGCTGTGGTACTGTCTTAACCATCAAATCAAGTTATATTAGAATTTGAATATTGTATTCCAATTTAACTGTTTTAAATAATGGGTTTTTTAAAACACTAAAACTATGTGAATTAAAAACTTGTAATTTTATTTTTAAGTGACGAGATTATTCCTTAGTCCAGTGGCTTTTAGTGTCATGTCACAAAAACATCTTTATCGTGTTATTGTTCACCTAATTTTAAAAAATGATGCATGATTTTGTTGAGGGTAATATAAATCAACATTGTGAATACTTTTTTCTTTGTATAGTCTTATATTTTCAAAATTCTATTTAAGTAAATCAAATTAACAAAATATCGGCTATTAAATACAGGTAGAAATAAATATGAAATAACAAGAAATATTTTAAAAACTTTAGACCTCACTTATTGAGTTCATAAATGTGAAAAACAGTATGAAATATAATTTATGATAATCATTTTTTTTTTGTAAAATAGCACGTCTTCGACAGTTATGCGTTATTATAAAATGTTACAAAAATTATCGCAGTGCTTATAAATTTAAGAATCAGCGCCTAAACATTTATTTCTTTCAAAATATTTGACAGTGGGACAATATTACCGCCGCTAGGAGGTGCTTACGAACATTAGCAATACTTTTTGTTTAGTTATGGCGTATAGTGCGTCGTACTGATTTTAATATTTTCCTTTGTAGCCGAGACAGTTGGTGATTTAATTTGTCGTAAGTTGGGAGTTGTAGTGAAATGTAACTATGGATTTAATACAGTACGTATATTTTACTTCAGTTATAAGATATCAGGTAGAATCTACTTAGTCTTAAGACTGCGGAGCTTACCCATTTAAACAGATTCTATAGTCTGAAACCGAAATTTGTTGTAGATAGTTATACGATGAATTGATTTCCGTTGTTGGATTATTGATTTTTTCGTAATTTTTTTTTTAGTAAACAAATTGCTCTTCGACTGAGTTAAAAGGATTGCCTTACTGTATTTTTTTAGGTTATGAGTCATAAAAAATACAGTATACATTCTACATTGACTATTATATAACTTATTTTTATAGGTTTTATATTTTGTTGCTAATCTCCCCTCTGCTTGTTACTTACTAATTTCACAATTATTTCAGCATGTCAGATTGTGTTGATTTTGAACTATTCCTAAAGAGCTGTGAAATGTTTTCAGTATTCAACACATTGTTAGCGTTCATATTACTTATAAAGTTTTTGACTTAATCAAACTGGTGATCTAGAATCAGCTGATAAAACAGTCTATTTGATAAATATCAGTTGAATTAGTATTAGGCAGATATCTTCAAAAAAAATTCATTTTTTATTAAAATAATATTTGGACACCATACTGGCTTTTAAAGATAATAGCATGTTTCCTGCCACATTTATATCATTAACTTAATAGCTTTAAAACATTCTTTCAAACTGCAGATGTATGTGTTTGGCATTGTTTAAATCAATTTAAAATGTGATTTTGTATTATATGAAAAAAGAACACCATTTTCATGATTTGGGTTTTATCCATATTTTGTGTGTGCTTTACATCTTGGCAACAAAAACCCTTTCTTTATAAAAGAATAAATATCAATTGTTTTATAATTAATTTAATTTTTTTATACATTAAACTTACTTTAACCCTCAATTGGTCATGACTACAAAGGTAATGATGTTGGTCATGTGTTGGATTTTTTCTATCATTACAGGAGTGATTTATTTCATTTTACAACATAATAAATAAACTTTATTGCAGATTACATTTATTAAACCTGATATAATTAAGTAATTATTCAAATAAACGTAAAAAAAGTATAGGTCACCAGAAGTTTTTAATGTTAAATTTTTTCTAACAAGGATGTTTATGGTCCAGTGTCACATTTCTTAATGGCAAATTGATAAATTCATTCAATGAGATTTCAGTATTTCAGGGTATGTTTTGATGCTGTTGAATGTGATACTGGTCTTTGAATCTTGTCTTGAAATCGCATTTTTCATCTTGATTTAAATTGTGTTGTTAATTTATAATTTTTTTACATGTTTGTATAGTTTGAGTTGTTCAGGTTTGCCTAATTTGCATTATTACTGTTTTTATATGATTTTCATTTCATCCACGCCTGCAAAAAAACATAAAATTCTTTCACATAACAAAAGATACATTTAATACAGTTGAGTAGTTTAAAATAGAAAATCACTATTTTAAATAAACAAATCAGTCTATTTGTTGACCTTTTGATGGAGTGATATGCCACTCAGACAGAAAAAATTAATATGTTACTCATGGATTAGTGATCTGCCTTTCCTGCAGAAGGTTCTGGATTTGAATATTAGTAAAGATTGACATATTTTTCATGCAGAAAAAATTCATCTCTTGCCAAAAGAATTACAGCAATGATAATTAGGTGTGAGCCTGGTAATTTTGAATTCAAATACCAAGCACCATACTATCCAATGGTTCCAGTTGTAGCCTCTGTAGAAACTTAACTTTCATCAAGAAATAACTATGTTACTGATAAAGTTTTTGCAATTTTCAACTTGAAATAAAGTATATTGTAGTAGAAAAAACACAAATAGTTCTTATATATAAAAATAATGAGTATTTGTTCATCTTCATTTTATAATTTAGCTGCTGAAAGTGTTCAGCTTTGTTGATAACTGTAACCTCATTTAAGGATACTCTTTTAGACGAGAGGTAGTAAAATTAAAATACACAGGAAACAAAATTAAAACATGGCTGTTCTGTTTGGTGTTAACTTGAATACTATTCAGTTAATACTAATAAAAACCAATTGACAGTAAAACCAGGATTATTTCAGTCTTGTTTTATGTGTATTTTAATTTTACTGTGTCCCTACCTTTGAAAACAAAATAAAAGATAAAAGGTAAGCAATAACAGCAGCAAAAAATAAAATAAATGTAGATATTCATTTTTTAATATTTATCAATTGAATTTCAATGTGGAGGATGTAATTCTATAAATCTTTTATTAAAAATATTTGTTTATAATATGCAGCATTTAATTTTGACATTTAATTGTTGATAAGAAATACCTATATATTGCCTGCCCAGAGGTGAAAATTTGAAGAAAAAAACATTTTTAGCATTAATAGCTTCTGTATTTACTACTTTTTGATAGCTACTAGTATTAAATGACCATCACTCAGATGAAGTTGGGTTCAGTAAGACTTAAGTTTTGAAAGTGTAGATTTCGTGCAGGTTGGAAGTGATAGTTTAGATATGGATAAAGGAACTACACTATTGCAGCACCGTAGTGGGGTGAAACATACAAATTGTTGATTGAAAACCTCATAATGGTTTATTTCCCCTCTTCATCCTGTATACCTCCATTACACCCACTCATCAACACATACCAGGAGGCAAACAAAATGAACTACCATACTATGATGTATATCAGTGCTTACAAAACTTACACACTTACTGTATTTTCCTCTGTGTAGCATATTTAAATGTCATTAATTATTGGATATGCAGGTCTTCAGTTTTATCTTTTGAATTATAAATTAATTTTATTTTTAAAAACTATCCCACACATTATTACTTTTGATAAGGCTACATCATGAATGTGTATTCATTATAATTATATGTATTAGGTTGGGTTGTGATATTGGATGCATGATGAAAGTAACAAGGTGTAGCATTGCGCACAGTATTCGGCGCGCATGCGTATACGCTCGTCCCAAAATCTCATTTTCTACCGGGTTATTTGAACATATAAGTAAGGGATATTGGGACAAAAGTTTTTAGTTGTACAAAAATTTTACAAAATTTTAAATACATGATAATGATTAAACGAGCTAACAATCGAATATTTATGAATGATTATTCATTTTCAATTTGAATTAGTATTATTTGGTACTGATAAAGTTGTAATATTTATTAAAAATAATAAAAAAATTTTTTTTAATAATCCTTAATAAAAATAAATATTTTATACAAGTCTATTGATTCTTAAGAGTATTGAAATTTATTGTTAATTATGATAAAATTCAAAATATGAATGAAAACCTAAACAAACAAACAGGGGACACATCTTATGAAGTGCAACTGACACAAAGTCTTCGTGTAGTGTTGGTAACGACTCCTTTTGCTATTCGTGGGATTTGGTATCGAATCACCGATAATTTTTTTTTTATGCTCATAAAATATTTTTTTTACTAATATTATTTTCCATTTATTATGTGAAACTATTTAATGCTGTTAAAATGGAAAATCAACTAAATGGAAGATAACTTATTTCAAAATTTTATAACTAAAGATCTGATATTATTTATTTTGGTCAATCTTCGGAATTGATGATTTTTTAGTTTAGTTAAAAATATTATCACAAAACAATTTTTGAAAGAAATTGCTATTAATAATCTAATTTACACAGGAAAATAAGATATTACTTATTTTTTTACGGATACCAAAATGAATATTACTTTACTGAAATAAAAATAAAATAAAAAGTTGTTGTTTAGTGAAAAATAATTTTATATTCAATAAAGATATTTTTCTAATGAGTCAAATGAAATGCAAGGGATTTTCTAGGTAAACCATTTAAACTGCGTGCAATAAAGAGAACGATTGTTCTGCATTCAGGTTTGATATCTTAATCCATTTTGGTTTACAACTCTGATTCATTTTTTTACCTGGACAAAGCAGAAAAGAATTTTCTCTCTGAAGACACAATTCTGTTTTAGCTTTTACGGTTTTGGTTTTTATGTTAATGAAAACTATTTTATTTTCTATTTCATATAAAATGTTTCCATTATATTTTCATTTTGAATTAAAATAATTAAAGTTAATTATTTTCTGAACCGCTTTGTATCTCTTGTAATACCGTCTTGTAATTAATTCAAGGTAAATTGTTTATTAAGAAAAATTATTTGAAATTATTATATTGTTAAGAAATAAACAAAATTAATCATTCAGATCATAATTCTCGACTCCACATACAGGGCAATTAAATTTTATATAAAATAAACAAAAAACCTACACTCCATATTTATTTGGAAGTGCGTGTACACACACACGTGAGTACGGCACTTCCTATTTATAAATATTAGAGTAAAAATCCACATTTCAACGCCAATTTTCATATATGTCAATAAATTTTATTCTTTTATGTTTCAAAAGTTTGTTTATTTTTTATAATTCTGCCTTTAATCACATTGATGTCTTGCTTCTGTTTGTGCGCCAACTGCATAAACGAATTTAAACATCACTGGCGGGAAAAGGATTTTGGGACGAGCCACTGCGCAATGCTGGGTGTGCGAGACCTTGTTACTTTCATCATGATTGGATGAGTCTGTGAACCTTCAGCTACATGTTCTATGATTTTATTGCATTTTAGGTTATGTAGTATTTTGACCATTCTAACTGGTTGTTTATACTTTACTGATAAATTATAACAGCTTCATGTAATAGTTCCCCTTAGAATTATCATAAAAATGGCATCATTTTTTTCTTCTTAAAATTCACGAGAGAAAAATATAACTTAGAAATAATATATGTTAGTCAGCTGTTTTTGTTTTAACTTAAAAGATCATTAAAAATTGGTTATGGTTTCTTTTTTATATTAAATATTTACCCCAAATTTCAAGCATTTTGTCTTTTAAACATTAAATTTAATTATGGTTCATTCATTATTTATTTATGAAGAAATAATCAATTAAATAGTGTGACTAGTATTTACGGAGAAATTACCATATGATATCAGTTAAAATATTTTTGGATATATATAAAAACTGTGTTGAGTTGAAAAATTGTTTTACAACAATGAAGAATTACCGTTTCTCCCCAACAATTACACTTAAATTATTTGTAAGTTTAGGGATAATTTACTAAGTTCATATTCTGATATGCTCTATTGTTACTTTTTATTCAGTTACCAGAGATTGGGATTAAGAACATAATAATATTAGTAATTCTGTATACAAATAAAATAAATTCTGTTGTTGTTGTGAAATAAAGATAATTATGAATTATTTAAGCAAATTATTTATTGTGATTATGAACTTTCAGCCATAACCATTTAAAAAAAGTGAAATGGAACAATTAATGTCAACATCATTGTCATTGGCTGACCAATTAGTGTGATGATTAAGGTTCTAGTTTGGCCTTTGGTTCAGTGCTAGATGGAGTCCGTCATTTTCCACCTAAAATCTCATTTGTTTTATTGATGTCATTAAAATACAACTAGAATATGTCTAAGGTTATAATAATACAAAAAGAATAAATTTGGGATACTTACCATTTTTCTTAATGAGCGAAAATTAATGAATGTTTCTTAATGAAGTAGAATTATTGTACAGTTAATGCATTATCAGTTTAGAAAAATAAAAATGTCTTTAGTTTTGTGAATGATGCTGTATTTAATCAATTTCCTTATATTTAATTAAAATGCAAAAATCGTAACAATAGATGATCATTCTATAAATGATTTGAAACTATCTCAGAGGATAGTAGAATAAAACAGCTGGTAGATGAAGATTCATGGCCTCATCTATTACTACAACCCCTCCAGATTATTTCTACTAACCTAATTAAATAACATTTAGTTAGTGAGCTGGTTTAGTGGTAGCATACTGATTTCTAGAACTACTTGCCTTTTGATAAATTCCTGACAAGAATCTGGTGGTTATTTTCCTGCGATTTCATTCATCTCATTTTCCTTCCTTGTTAAAATACATAAGAAGGCAAATCAAAGTTTTTGATTTGCCTTTTGATTGATTTTATTTAATTTTTCAGCTACAACATGAATACATAATACATACACAAAAAAATACAGAAGTGGTACTATGAATGCATTATATAAAATACAAAGCACTTAATTAATTTAGCATGCAATGATGTTAAACAATTTACTATGTCAATAAGTTTAGCACCCTGATATTGATGAATATAATACTGTAGTTGCATATTTGCATATGAAAATATACTACCTATACCTATAAAGTAAAAGTTTGACTATAGATAGTACCACCAGATCTAAAAAAAAGAAAAAAAATTATCACACTTATTTGTAAACTTATTCTGTATTTTGACATTTAAACATAACAGATTCTTTTTTTTCTGTAATAATTTTGATTTATATGTGTAGGTTGTGTTTTTTATATTAATGCATTGTCATGTAGATTATTATAAATTCTTCATTGTGATAAAAAATGTTACTTAAAAAAAAAATTGTGAAATATTCTTACTGTGTTTAACAGTTTTAAATTTATTCTGAATATTATATATTGGGCGATTCCATAAAATGTAAGCTAGAAACTAATCATCCCAGTTAGCACCACCACTTTTACCTTCCTGTAGTACAGATATAACCTTAAGTGGTGGCTGAACAATTCATGCAGTTTAGTTTAATCTCACTGAATGGAAATAAGATATAGATAATAAACCTATAGAGGTACTGGTAGAATGTAGGAAATTGGATTAATTTGCCATCTTGACTTGGCCATTATTTAACTTTGGTTCTTATATACTATTAACACTGTGCTAAATTATTAACTGGATTTGAACCAGGTTCGTACAGCATTTTAGGACTGCTCATTACTATAATGCTGATCCAATTATTCATTTATTTATTCCAACTACATTTATTTCTTTTTTATTATAAATTATTTGTAGGAAGTGAAAAATTATAAACCTGACTGGAATTTGAACTTATAACTTTCCAGACAATAGGCAGAGATGATACACATAACTTAAATTAGAGCTATGTTGATTACTACTACATGTGCAGTTGTTGAGTAAAGTTAAAGTTATGTTTTGTTGTTTAATGATTCATTATTGTGTATTACATGTGTGTGTTTATTGTGCAATCTAGATAATTGTATTTTTTTTTTTTTTTTTTTTTTTTAGCTTTTACAATATCATTTCCTTATTTGATTAATTGCTTTAACAGTATAATTGTTTGATGTAGCTTTAGGTTACACCATGTTTATTCATCAATTCTTGGAAAAAATCTCATGATTTGTGTGGTATTGTTTCCTCCATTCTTTCATACTTTATTATATTTTATGAAGTTTGCTTTATGACAGTTGCTCTGAGTATAGTATTCCTCATAAAATAATCATTTAAGGGATGTAGTTTTTATATTTACTTTGCCATCTAGCGCTATAACAGAGCTGTAGCTATAGAAGGGAAGTATGGTAATTGGTCCAATTTGGGCATTTTGGGGTTTCACCAGATCTTTACATTTTGACACCAAAATTTTACAAATTTTACATTTAAAAATTTTCCAGATGTTCATACATATGTGTGCGAGTTTGGTGTTGTTTTTTTGTCATACCCTAAATCACCTATTTCCAGAACTACTTGACTGATTTTGACCAAACGTGTTCAGATTATTTCTGTGTATGAGGGCATTGATGACATTTTAAGTTGTTTTCAACTTAAAAGGTCAAGGGGGTGAGGTTGTAGAGCAAGGTCACCCTTGGTATCTCAAGATTTTGCCTAATTAAAGTCTTATTTTTCTTAGGCATATTTTTTAACAACTAAAAAATGATGATATTTCCAGAAAACATTTTTGCAAAATCTCATTCCCATACCGAAAAATGCTCTAAATAAACTAGTGGCTAAGTAAGTACCCCCTCTCACCACAAGGAGTGCTAATGTAGCACTGACGTACAGCTGCTGTAGTCTGATAAGTTGTAACATCAGAGGTGTGGGTTAGAATTAAATAAATGAATATTATTTAAAGTGGCCGCTAGTACTGCCATACCCATGTGAATGAAATATGGTATGCGCGCGCACTTTAGTTAGAATCATTGAATTAAATAAACAAAAAATATTATGTATAAATAAAATGATAAATATTTTTAATTAAGTTGTGTGTGCATGCGTGCATATGTGTATAAGCTGTCATCAGAAAAAAGCTGTGTGGCAGGAAAGTCCTGCAACTGTGTTGTCAGTTTTTTTTTAAAGTTGAAATGCATCTTGTTAATTTTTTGTTATGAATGTCTCAGACGTAAAAGTAATTGAATTAAATAAAAAGCTTTGGTGGTCTCTGCTTTGTTGAATGGATTTGAGGCAGTTGCCTCTAAACCTACTGAAGCAAAGGAAGTTATAGTTAAAGAAGCGGTTTCCATCTCAGTACCAGTTCCTGTGCCTAATAGGGCAGAACAGAAATGTTAAAACACCATCAAGGTGCTTAAAGGCAACTGAAAGGTCAGCTTAGCCTGCAAGAAGTCATCTTCCTAAACAGGAAGGAGGGCTGCACAAAAACAATTAAAGTCAGAAAGCAGTGTCAGTTTCAGTAGTCGCTTTTAAATTAAAATTAATTGTATTTATCCAAAAGTAGTTTACTCTAAATTTTCTGTTTTACAATGTAATGTTATTACACAATACCAATATTGTTTCAAGTAGTAGCAATCTGGAAATTGAAAGGTGTACATTAAGGGAAAATTACTTGTATATTGTGTACTTGCATATTAACTCCACCGCAGCTACTGTTTTATTTAAAAACAAAGTAGTCAATCGGATTTCGGTGGAAAATGAACAGTCTATTTATTAATTTTAATAAATGGTTATTTATATTTATTCATTTTATAAATATAATTTAACCAAACTTAACCTACGCTTGCTTCGCTCGCTAACCTTGACTAATTAACACCGTAATTTTTTGAATATTTATTTAATAAATTCAGTAATTATTGCAATTATTTATTATTTATATAATCAAAACACCCCTGTTAATTAGTCAAGGTTAGCGAGCGTAGGTTAGTTTGGTTAAATTATATTTATAAAATAAATATTTATAAATAACCATTTATTAAAATTAATAAAGAGACTGTTTTGAATCTATGTTAAACTCTATATTGGCCCATTGTCTACCAAAATCCGATTGACTACTTTGTTTTTAAATAAAGCTGTAGCTGCGGTGGCGTTAATATGTAAGTACCGAAAATAACTAAGGAAAATAGGAATGGTTGAAGCCAAATTCAGTAAACTGGTTTCCATTGATAAAACCAGTGTTGAAGTAATTCGGTGTAGATTCTCTACGTGTTGTTGCATTTTCTAATGGCTAATGATCACAATAGTTGATTAAAAAAAAATAGTGAAATAATTAAATTTTCAAGAATTGAAGTAATTGAAAAATTCAAAATTACAATACTAAGTAAATTGAATAGTCAATTCAAAAGTAAAGTTACAAACTTGAATGTGAACATGAATTATGTGGGTTAATTTATTAAACAAGAATTTGGTTTACAGTATTACACTAATAACACTAACAATTTCTCAAAGTTTGGTTGGAGTCAGTGGCATTAGTGGTACGGTATAAATTAATAAATAAGCTGGTGTGTTTTTTTTTGTTAAAACACACTATTACTGTGTTTAATACACATTAATGCAACACTGTTTTAAAATTTTGTTGATATTATATAATATGTTACAGACTGAACTGATTTTTTCTAAAATCTTAAAAATCTGTAGAATGGTTACAAAATCTTTTTAATGATAAATAAGACCAAATATGTGATGCGCAAGATCAAATTGTAAGACTCTACCTTTCAAGCAGTAATCTTGTAAGATTGGCAATCAAGGATATCTTTGGTATAAGAAGAGAGGAAAGTTCTTAAACTTAATACTTTACTCAGTTCAAAAGTTTTGTTATTGTTGGCTTGATAAATATTAACAAAGGAATAAGTAGAGGTTAAACTAGAATGTATAAAGTTATACTCTTAAAACATTGTGAAAAATTTATTCAGTTTCTTTGTACTCATTTAGATCTAGTTTTTCATTTAGTTTCATTTTCTGCTTTGAATCTACTTTGTTAGCACTTTTATCTTCTTCCTATCTATTTTGAAGTACTTCGGTTATAGAAAAGAACAGTTACGGGTTTTTAAAATATTCTGCGAGTGCCTCCTCATATTTATCAAAATTCTTTAAAATATTTAATTTTGGTTAAAAGCTTATTTTTGATAACACCTTACTTTTGTTATCGTTTACGTAGCTTTATGTTTATAGCTTCATCGTTTATGATGAAGCTTAGAAATTAAAGAATTAAATTTCAGTTAATATATTGGAAGAGGTCAATTAAAATTTTTTGGTTGATATTTATTTCCTGTTGCATTTCACATTTATTAGTGTACAAGTTCTGAATATTTAAGAAAACACAAAATATTTTGGAATTTTTTTTGTTTTTCAATGTAGTTACCTTATTTGATACATTTAGACCAAATTCATTTTTATTTTATAGTACCCTCAGTATAGGGGACTTGTCCAGTTATGCAAAATAATTGGTTGTCTCAGTTTTGACCTCATCATTTGAAGTGAACTTTGTCCAGCGAGCCAAAGTTTTTGGCTTTTTTTTTAGGTTTGAAAAGAGGAAGTACTCGCTGCAAGCACTTTAAGCATAGGTCATGGAGTTTAGCAGCAACAATCCAAGATGTGTGTGCAGGCACATTGTTGTGGAGAAAGAGCACTTTCCTTTTGGCCAGATGTGGGTGTTTAGCCTGATTAGCAGCCTTCAGTTCATTCAATAGTGAAGTATAATACTTCCCAGTGATAGTTCTGCCAAGTAGTTTACGAGTGCCACACCACTAGAATCCCAAAAAAACTGTGGAGTGACTTTTCTGCAGATTGAACTGTTTTCTCTTTCCTTAGTGCTTTTTCACTTCCTCTCACCCACTCTTTGGACTGCTGTTGGCATGTAATAGTGAATTCATGTTCATCAGTTGTTATAAAATGTTGAAGAAACTCAGCGAAATCGCGTTTAAATAAGACTAAATACCTTGAAGAATTGTTCAGTCAAATGCGTTTTTGGTTTACTTTTAAATACGGTACCCATTAAGTGGCAAGCTCTTTCTAATCTAAAAGATAATGTAAAATGTAGTGCACACAATCTATCAAGGTGTTTTCTATGTCAGCAAGCATGTGAACCTTCAGTCGGCGATCATTTAATATGACGTGGATATTTTATTCAGCAGCCTACTTTTTAATATTAAAAAAAGGAACAGAAAAAATCATTTAAGGTAGGATCTTAAGTGTTTTTTATGTTGATCAAAGTTAAAACCTCTTAAAACAAATTATCTTTTAACAGTTTGACTTCCATTTTATCCATTTTGCTGAAAACGTCAAAACTTGTTTGCTTTACTCGATCTGCCATAAAAGCAACTAAAATCACATGCATCTGAAACTTTGAAGCATTCCATCTACAGGATCGAATTTGACAAACAAACATCAATTGTTTGGTCATATTTGCGCCAATTCTTTGTCAGGCTGAGAACTTTCAAATGACCTTGGTAATGTAATTTTGGAGTAATTGATCTGATAAAAACAAGTTCTAGTTACCTTATTGAAGATTTTTGTTTGGAGAAATATTAATTATATTCATTTTTAATATATTTAGTGTTTAATTACTGAAAATTTGAAATACCTTATCTTTGAAAATAACAAAAATTAATATTTAACGTTACCTTAAATATTTTAAAACGTAGTTGTTATAAAACTGTATATACTGCTCACAATATGCTCTCTCTCCAAATCTTACAAAATTGTATCATAAATGAGTTTTTTGGCTTATCATGAAACAACAGTGGAACTGATTTTAATTGAACTTGTAGGAAGGAACTATTTTATTATGATTTTAATACTATTTTTTTTTTTAACATATCCCAATTACAGGAACTGCTCTCCATTTTGATGTTTTATTTTTTTAATTCAACTGTTCAGGATGCTTTAAAAAACTATTAGTTTGGCAGAATCAGAGCTCTTAAAATGTTTATTTAATATGTATAAATAAATCTTGAAACATTTCATCATGCTGTTAATGAATAAATGGAAATTTCTATGTTTTGACAGATTCATTTTCAAAGCAGCATTACTTATTTGCTTAGAGAGTATTCATAGTGTTTAAAATAACTGAGAAACCAAACAAATGTAATCAATTGGTGTATTTTCAGACTACAGTTAAATTCTCTTTATTTTTTAATCAAAATATCGATACCTCATAATGTTGTAATATACACAACACTGTATCCCAAATAATGAGTCAGTTATGTTACCACTGTTAAAATGTACAATTTGCATGCATTATCAAATAACAGTTATAAAACTATATCTGCATTTTCCTCTGAAAGTTTAAATTAAAAAGATTCTGTTGATAAAAACAATTTGTTTCAAATTTGTTAAAGTTTTAAATGTACAGTTGGCTTCTGATAACTTGCAAGCAGTTCTATTTATAATAATAATAGTATGAGTATTTTGTGTAAAGAGTATCACATACATTTCAACATATTTACAATAATGTTATGGACATGATTGCCATTGTTTAAAGGGAATTTTTAGGCTTGGTAGGGTAATTTTTCAATCTGATATTCAGGAAGGTTAAATAGAATGTCTGTTCAAAGGTTATGGTCATTAATTTAAGGCCATAGAATGATTTCTGGTCATAAATGATGTGACAGTTGGTGGAATGACAACCCGATCGCATTAACTGCGAGGTCGACACAATCAAAGTTATAAAAACTCTTTTGTCATATGCTAAGTTGCATTGATTTTCATTTTTAATGTATTTATTACCCAAACATAGTAAGGAACAGAGTATTGAGTTTGGATGATACAACCATACACATCAATCGAGCTGTCAATTGTTGGTTTTAATTACCAATAATCATATTTGCATTTTTTCACTTGCTGCTTCTTTCACCTCATTTTTCTTCTTGATTAATATATATTTATATCACGTCAAGTTGTAATGAATGAAATGAGATAAAGAATTCAGTAATTTTTTTCTAATTTAGAAAAGATGAAGAAAACCATTTATTTCTTCTTTGATTATAAAAATACTGTTTTTATGGTTTCAATAGATGTGTAAAAATTTAATTAGGATCAGCTATTATGAGATTTTTTCCATGGTTAGATTTATTGATAATTTTAAATATCTTACTTGTTTACTTAATCTAGAATTAGCTGTAAGAAAAAATACTTCTTCTTTTTGTAAGAGTTGAAAATGATTTACTAATAGCTGAACTGATTAATTCATTTATGAAAAATACCTTGTTTTTAGAAAATGTACATGTATAAGTAAGTGGTCAGAATTCACAACAAATTATTTAGTTTTTAGAAATATATCAATTTCAGTAACATTTGGCTTTTGCAGGCTTTTTTCTGAGTAAGATGAATTCATGAAAAAGGCCAATACAATTGTTATTTAAAAAAATGTAAAAAACATATTTAAAAAAAAAGTAAAGCTTATTTACATAAATGTTTCTAGTGACAACTTCAGGCTTATGCCCAAAGTGTCCGGTGTGTACTCAATATTTTTTATCATGAAAAATAAGTTTATTAGCTTGTGAAATGTGTCTAGCCATATTGGGATTCTCCACTCCTTCTCTCTCATGCTCACCCATCTCCTGTCTCACACTCCCCCTCCCCCCTCATACTTTTTTCTTCCCCCTCGCTAATACTCACCCATTCACCCTCAACCCTTTCTCAAGCTCACCTTTCCCCTTCTCTCACAGACATCTCTCTCTCGCTCTCTCTCTTGTGTGTGTGTGTGTGTGTGTATGCGCGCACATGCATGCATGAATTGTGTAATACAAAGTAAATTTGTTCACTCTTTATTGTGTTTCATGTTATTCAAAAACTTGCCTACCTTACTTCTTCATACCATAATCTTTGCATCAATCTAAATAAATTAAATATGAATATTATAATAAATTTTGTAGATAAATGAAAAGAACAGATTATCATTTTTATTTGATAAAGTTGTCATTTTTAATTTACTTTGATAAAGAGTACATGATGAGTTTTAAAGGAAATTATGAAATGTCATTTTAGTGATTGCTATTGTTTCACTTTATTGTACACAGGAAATTAAAATAACAGTATGTTTATATTGTTATTTTAATTTTCATTTAGAAAAGAAATTTGATTATAATCTTCTAGGTTGAATTATAAATGGTTTAATCTTATATTGACAAGATTGTCCATTCTTAGGAATAAAATATTTTTGAATGGCCTTATCTGTAATTTAATATGACAACAGCATATCTCATAATATTATGAATCATTATTATTATTATTATTATTATTATTATTTCATAGTGTTTTTACTTGTAATATTCTTAATTTTACCATGTAATAATTATAGCTAATTGTAATCCTGTTCTCAAACAGGATTGGTTCTGTTTGTTAATTAAATTTCTAATGTGGCTAGCACATGACTATTACTAAAGTAAGAAATATTAAAATTGTAAAATCCCTCATGATTTCTTTTTCAGTTTTTCTCAATACAAATGTATTCTCTGTTTCTAAGCCTTTTCAGAAAATGTATAACATGTTCTAGATAAAAATTGTTATGTAGTATTTATAAAAAAATGTAATTTTCTGTTTTTTAATGAAAAGTATTAAAAAATTATACGGAATTGAAAGTGTAATTTTTTTATGTAATTAATTATGTTCAAAATCTGATTAGATCAGATTTCATTCTTTCATAGTGGCACATGCATACTCAATTGCACCATATTGGAACACATATACAGGATTGAAAAATTAGTTGAAATAAATAAGAAATGGTTAGAATTGCTAGAATCAAGTCTGAAAATATTTATAGGTTTATTAGTTTATCTTTTTTTTAAATAAAAAGTTGGAAATCTGACTTCTATGGATCCCTGAATATGATGGTAACTACTTAGACGACGTTACGACTATAAAATTTCAGAACTAAATTTCCCAAAAATAGTTAATGAGATTGATATTTTAAGTTAATTTGTTTGTAGATTTAAAATTTTTTATATATTTTCAACAGCTGCAAGCAATTTTCCCAAAATTATTGAAAAAAGTGCCCTTTTTAGTTATAAATGTTTTTGTAGAAGTATAGTATAGATGGATTTGGTGCAGTGGCAGTTTACTTTTTATTACTACAACCTATTCCTGAAAAAAAATCAAAACATGTAAAAAAAATGCCTTGTGAATGGGTATTATATATTGAATTACATACAAAGAAAGGCATGCATTCTACCCCTTTCTACGACACACAAGTGAGGTACAGATCATCCAGAAGTACTTTCATTTTAAATTAACCATTTTTAAGAAAGTTCATTTTTAGTCATTTCAAGATTGCTGCAAGTTCAGTTATCACTATAAAATTATATATTATTTTATATATATCTTGTGATACCTTCCAAGATAATACAATAAAAGTCTGAATAAAGCATGATACAATTAAA
Organism: Lycorma delicatula; assembly: GCF_047948215.1. Taxonomy (NCBI): domain Eukaryota; kingdom Metazoa; phylum Arthropoda; class Insecta; order Hemiptera; family Fulgoridae; genus Lycorma; species Lycorma delicatula. The sequence goes on from NC_134457.1 coordinate 173,473,333, forward strand.
AGTACAATAAAACGTACCAAAAAATGAACACAAATTGTCTAACAGAATACACAATCACCAGCTAATGAATACAGCAAATGAATAGATAGTAATGAATAGAATTGTCTTCTTCCTTGTTTTATTGACAATATAACTGTTGTTTTGATCATTTATTCTTCTTTGTTGTATTCATTACTTAATTTAGTGTATTCTGTTATGCACTTTGTATGTGTTATTAATTATGTTTTATTTGTTGTACTTTTAATTGTACTATGCTTTGTTCAGACTTTTATTCTATAATCCAGTGTTTGATGATAAAAGTAGAGTATTACCTCAGAATTATTTTAGACAACATTGATTTTCATGAAAATTTGTAATTAAGCACATCTAACCCTCTCCTTCAAAAGTTATATGTTCCTGATGTGTGCTTTTTTGTTTTTTGGGGGGTTAAAAAAAATTAAAAAACCATAGATTTAAATGTTTCATAGATTGAAATCATGTTTAAATATGTAGAATAGACATTGTTTTATGGAATATATTTTATGATGTTTTACTGCATTTCAGTCCTTAGAAACCATCCCTGATGATGAAATTAAAAAAAAATAATTTTTAATAGTGCATATATATAATGAATTAAAATTAAAATACCTTTACTGTTTATAATATAATTTATGCTTTATTGCAACGTTTCAACCCATAATAACCATCCCTTACGAAAAAAATGGTTAATATTATAGATGTAAAAATATAGCTCAAAAATAATTTAAATGTATAGAACAAACATTGTTCCATATTCTGAAACATAATTTATGATGTGTTACAACGTTGCAACCCTTAAAATCCACCCTAATGAGGAAAAAACTTTTCAACAGTTTTTTTTTCAACTTCTGGGTCGACCATTAGGTATTGCTTCAGAGGATGAGATGAATGATTTGTAGCATGTGTGAAAATGCCATGCCTGACCAGGATTTGAACATGGGACCTCCTAATGAAAGGCCGAGAGTGATAGCATCTTGGCCTTTCATCCGGATGTCCCGGATTCGAATCCTGGTCAGGCATGGCATTTTCACACACCCTACAAATCATTCATTTCATCCTCTGAAGCAATACCTGATGTCAATTCAGAGGTTAAAAAGAAAGAAAGTTTGCAACAGCTTAAAATGCTTTAATGGTGCATTTATAATGAATTATAAAATTTTACAGTGTTAATGTAATTTATAACTTATTGCAACGTCCCAAACCATGTATTCATAAATGCAACAAAACTGTTGAGAATATAAAAATTTACGTGCTTCGAAAATTTCATTAAAAAAATGCACTTGGTTTTTCAATGATAACATCCTTACTTTTTAAGCTGTCCAAGCACTGAAAACGCCATTTTGTAGAGAATTTCAAGGGCTACATGGCATGTAAAAATCTATTTTCTGAGCACTTCATTTTTGAAATTTTTGAGTTTAAAGGGCTGGGGAAGGTGTGCTCCTCACACTCAATTGCACACACTAAATTCTTGTACTCTAGCATTTTTTTACATATTTTCTTTAGTTTTTGAATTATTGTGAAGAAAAGAAAATTTTTTTCTGAAAGAAATTTCAAAAACTTTTCAAATTTTATTCAACCTTTTTTTCAAATTTAGGTATTCCAAACAGGTCAAACTTCTAGAACATATTGTTAGTGCTTAAATAAAGTAAATTGTAAAATGAATACGCTCAATTCCAATTCTTGCAGAAAAGTCATTTGTTTCATTGCTGATTTTTTTCTCCTTAAAAGTAAGACAACCCATTTTATTTTCATCCTAACTTCATTTGTTTTTGTGCTAATGACTTTCACCAAAGCTAATTTTAAAGGTCTTTTCAAGTACTTTGGAAAATATCCTATAAGTTTTCCTTGAAAAATTTTCCATTTTTTCGTTATTTAACATTGCAAGTTTGACTTCAGTTTTTGGTGAACAAAAAGTTATCTTCAATGAGGCATAACTCGGCTCATATTGCATCTACAGGAATAAAAAAAAAACAATTCCTTGTTGTTTTATAACCCTCATTTTTGCTAATATAATTTTTCAATAAAACATTAGGTTTTTGAAAAACCTTATGAAGTTTTTTCAAAACCTCGTGAAAAATCGTTGGATGAAAAATCAACAATCAAAAACAAAAATCAATGGTTGGATGAAAAATCAACAATCAAAAACAAAAATCAATGGTTGGATGAAAAATCAACATTTCCATTCATGAACAACTCAAAAAGTATTGACTCTACAAAAGATTTTTATAGTAAATTTTTGCCTAGAATTTATTCCTCTATTGATTTCTGTGGTTATTTTGAATGTAATAATTTCCACCCTCAAATAGGGGTAGCATCCACCCTCAGGGTAAAAGCACACATCAACACTATATAACTTTTGTTCCTTGAGCTATTCCCTAATTACTGTTCAAATATCATGTCAATTGGTTTTATCTGAAATAATTCTGAACGAAAACCCATCAAACACTGGACTAGTATTACCTTGGGAGGTATCGAAGTATATAATTTTATACTGGTAATGCCCATCATACAAAGTAGTTGCTTTCACATTCAGCTTGGGTTGTTTACAGTGCAATCTGTATAAGTCCGATTTCAAACTTTCTACAGATCAGTTAGGTACTACTATTACCTGTAAATAATAGTTGTGCTTAAAATGTTCAGTTTGATGGATATTATTTGTAAAAGGAAAAATTTTTAAGTTTTAAAGCAACATTTACTTTTATTTTTAAGTGATGGAATTCAGAAATGTTATTCATGTTTTCTTCATAAGTAGTTTTTAATCAAACAATATGAAAGGGTTTAATTATCCTTTATAAACTACTAGTTTAATCGTATAGAACAAAAAGATTTTATTACATGAATGTTTCTTTGATTCTTCATTGAAACTGGTCTTAAAAGTAAAGTTTTGTCTGATTCTTAAGTTGAAGTTCACTTTACTGGCTGTAAATATTTTTCGTAGTTTTAGCATGTTTTTTTTTTAATATTATGCTGCTATCTTTTTTTATTTTAATATGGTGTAAAATTAATAAATTTTGTTCTTGTCTGTAATAACGTGTTTATATTTAATAATATGATTTATCAGAATTTATTTTGGCAGTGAAAATTTGTATAAAGTTAATTTGAATCGATAATGCTATTCATATTCAGAATTTTAAAAGTAGGTTATCTGTTTATAATTTTTATTAAAAAAAGACTTGTTTATTTTTGGATAACAGTATTTCATAAATAGCAGTATTTATAACACTATTAACAGTAGTTTTATAACAGTATTTCATATCATTTGTTGGAAAAGTTGTTTTTAAATATAGTAATTACAAATTCTAATTTAATTATACACAGTTTCTCGTTTTACTTGTTTAATTTGTCCTTCAGATTTATATATATTTTCATTGAGCAGTTTACATATAAAAAACTCTATGAATAATACTTGTATAAAGAAATTCTTTTATATAAATTGTTATATAACATTTAGTTTTTATTGAAAACTTGTATTAGCTCCGATTAATATAAAGCGGAGGTTACTAATAGCTACAGATATATAATGACATAACTGAATTTATTATCAAGGTCATTGTTGATAATTGTTGAACATGAATTTGATACGCTCACATGCATACTTTTGAATCTATGAACAAATATAAAGAAACAGTGAAATATACTTAGATTATAATTATTTACATTATTAATTATGCATATAATATGATTATTTAGTAAAGTTATTTGTAGGTAGCTTAATCATTCAATTTTCATAAGTGTTGGATGAATAAAATTTATTTTCATGAATGTAGTTCACCGTAATTTAAATCAATGTAACTTTTTGAAAATGGATTCTATCTTCAAGGACATTTAAAAAAAGATGCCAAATAGATCTAGAATCCCCTTTGACCCCCAGACTCACAAGCTTTCTTATCATTCAATTAACATTAATTAAAATATTACAAATTCAAATTATTCTTACTGAAAACATCTTCTAATTTCTGAGGCTAGTTAAAAACAAGAATGGTTTGAAGTGGACTTGGGCCTCATCACCTTGCTAGTATCACTTAAATTAATAAAAAGAGTTTAACTTAACAATTATCACCAAGTTAATTATTACAAAAATTAATATTTTTTGAATTTTATTTATTTCAAATTGAGGTTTTGTGAACATATTTCTCAGAATTTGGTATTTTTATGTCTTGCAACTGAAAACTGGTGCAAGCAAAGAAGTTATGACAAATATTTGTTATCTTTGTAGCCTAAAATATTTACAGCAGGCCACTCTTCTTTTGATTTGTTTTAGAAAAATTTGACTTATATGTATGCATTTAAAAAGAAAAACTACATGCCATTAAAAACACATAAAATGTGTGGTAATGTTAGACAAACTTTTTTGAAATTTCAATTAGGGCTATATCTTGCTGTTTAATGGAAATTTTTTTTGCGATTTTCACTTACTGTTAAGTTTAGTTAAAAAAAAGGAACTAAAATTTGAAAAAAAATGGTGAAAGTGAAATGTTTTAACTGAGGAAACTGGAACCCCTATTGTGTACAGGGGAATTTATTCAAATTGTATTTTAAATAAATTCAGTACACAAAATTTATTGAGGGAATAATAATATTTCTACTTAAATGAATAAGTGTTGGTTGAACAGCAACCACGTTGACATATTCCTGTTATTTCAGTAGTATGAGTAAAAGAAGCTTATACTTCATTTATCAAATTAAATCAAACAAATTGAAATAAGGTTTAATTTTATAAAAAACTTAATGTGGCTGTCTTTTTTTTTCTAATTTATTTTATTGTTCTTTTTTTAGGATGTTTGGAAAAATCTGTTCAGGTATTAATTACTGTAAAGATTTATTGTTCGATGAAGCCTGCTTAAATGTTATTTCTCATCGAATTCCACACCCAATTAAATTATATTATCAGTATCAAGAATGTCACAATGTAAGTAATGTCTTTTTTATCTTTAAGGATAATTTTTTTAATAGTAGTCTTTAGTTAAATAAAAATTAAGTAAGTTTGTTTTACTCTGTTATTTATATTCTTAGTTGAATATAAATATTAAACTTCAAAATTCAAAATGATTCTTTTTTAAAAACTTATTTTTAGTATGTTAATTTTTTTTCAATTAAAATTAAATTTAGGATTCTATAATTATGTTAAGAATATGATTAGATCATTTAAAATTTATTATTTCAGTAATATGTTTTTAATTAAAGCAATGTGAAAACTGTATGGGGAACACTAGGATTATTTCTTAAATATATTATGGGACAATGAAATCAAAAAGAAAACATTATCATTTATAATATTTTATTTAATTTGTCATTTACTGAGATTGATAATTGAGTAGTGTGGCATCATAGTTTGTTGTAATAGTAGTTTTCTTTTCCACTTCCTCAGAGTCAAATCAAAATTTAACTTTTCTCTCTTTACCTTAAGATGTTATTAGTAAAAACATTTTAAAATATTTTCTGCAATAATATATATTTTTATTACCAGGCACAGATGGATTACTTTTATAATTTTTCATTTGATTTTAGTGACCAATTAAAAAAATACCATTTGAATATCTATATTTTCTATGTAATATACATAATTTTTGTTTTATGATTAAGCTGTAGTTTATTTAGAAATACTACAGATTTAAACTACAGCATTACTGAATTAAGAATTAAGCTTAAGGTATTATGCCTTTATCAATGACGAGCATAGATTATCAAAAATGTTAATGAAAGGCCATACTTAATTAAGAGATGATTAAAATTCTTTATGTTCTGATGAAGTAATTTTAGGTATTGTAGACTAAGATGGTTAAGAAATATAATTAATGTGTTATTAACTCAAACCTCTGAGTTCCAAATTCTTTCTGCATTATTTATTTCTTTGAAAAATGATCTTAATTGTCTTATTTTTTCACTTATTTTATTACTCTACGTTTTTTCTTCAGTCTTATATGATAATTATTAAAAACTATATTTGTTCAATTAATTGCTTTTTATTCATTTTTCTATTCTGGCTTTAAAGTTTGTTTATTTGTTTTTAAATTTCTACTTGTCTGTAGAATTCATAATTTGTTGTTTACTCTGAAAGAAAGTAATTTGAAGAAACTATTCTTTTATCACATTATATTGAAACACAAGTTAATTATAATTACTTAAAAGTATTAATGAAAGCATTGTGTTCTTATTTTTGAAAATCCTTTCACTTTAATTCCTTGATAATTTGAATAGTTTTCAAGAAATTGATAAAAATATTCTTTTTTTCTAATTGTTATTATTTTTTTACTATTTATAAATTTTTAGTATTGTTTTCTAAATCTATTTATTCTCTTACAATTTACAATTCTCTTATAATACTAAATATATTATTTATTTTGTTTCAGTGTGACTTCATAGAGTCAATTCGCATTCCCCGTGAAAGTAATACGTCGCATGTTTTTAAAACGACTGATCGTATTTTATTTAGTTTAAACAGGAATGAAACTAATTCATGCAGGTACTTAGAATTACTTAAAATACTTAGAATACTTTAATATACTTAGAAAATACTTTAATATTACTTAGAATACTTAAATTAAACTTAATTTCACTGCAATATTTTTCTAGTTCTTTTTTTTATGATTACAACATTGTGCAGCTAGTTTGTAAGGACCATTAATTCTTCTGATTTAAGTGAATTCTTCACTTAAACTATAAAATTAAAAAATTTTTGTCATTAAGATTGTAGTGTTTTTAATTTTAAGAACTTCAAAACAAAGAAATGTACTATAATTTGTTTGACCAGCAGCAATATTTTCTGTTTTATATATTACTTCAGCCAGAAAAGTAAAAAGAGCGTGCTAAGTCTAAAATTACAGATTCATTTAGTATAATTTTTAGACTATTTAACATAATATTTATGATTTATCATTCTATTACCAACATTTCATTTTTATTAAATTATCTTTAATTGAAAATTTTATCTTATGTTATATAATTATTTTAAATCATAAATTATTATATTTGATGTATATAATTTAATTTATAAAACTGCTATTAAAATGTAGTTTTAACTAACAATGGTTATTATAGTTTATTTAATATATATTATAGCTGGTCAGGGCTTGTTTTGCTTTCTTTTCCCATCTAGCCAGGGAGCTTTGTCTCCTGGACCCCAAGGAGGGTAGGGCCTCAACCTATGGCTTAAAACTTCCCTGGGTTTAACATTAATGTACCTTGAAAATTTGAAAGCAATTGTTTGGTTGGTTCTTGCATGATGCTGTTGCAAACAAACAGGACCACCTCAAACTTTTTCTATATATATATATTTTTTTTTTTTTTTTTTTTTTTGTTATTTTCAATAATTGTTTTGAAGATTTGAAATCATCAGTTTTGAGATATGAGTACTAATTTTTAATCAGAGCAGGAAAACTACAAACTTCAAAGCACTTGCAAAATGTCCCTGCAAAATAATTAAATAGATGATCGTTTTAATTTAGTAAACACTTTAAAATATCCGTATTAAATTATTAATTATGTAGTATATACTGAACTTTGGTGGTTTTTTTTTTATATCAGTGCTTATATTTAGTTTTACTGAAATGTTCTCTTATTTGTCTTTTACACTTTACATGCCTAATGATTTTGATTGACTTTGACCTATCTCATTAAAATTGTCCAGATTCCTTTTTAACAATATTTTTATTTCATTTACTGTTCTTAAATTATTAAGTGATATTAATTATTTAATGAATGAACTATAAAATTTTATTTTTTGACTATATTTTATCTTATTTTTGCAGTATTGTCTAACATGTAGATTTGTCTATTGTATTAACTATCCATTTTGTGCATTGCCGTTTTACATAATACACATAAGTAAGTTCTGATCATGTAGAATTTAATTTATTAATTATCATTAAAAATTTACAAAATTAAATCTAAATTTAATTTTAATAAATAATAGTTTCAAGGGCTGTATTAGGTAATCTACCAATTCAATTATAAAAAACAATGTTAGTGAATAAACTTTTAAAAATATTTAAATTCTCCACAGTAAACTTTATTTAATATAATATGTCTAATATTAGATTTTTGTGCATGATGAAAAATCATTTTATTTGTAAAATAGAGTTCTGCAGCGATTTAACAAATAAATAATCTTGTCTTTATGCATGTTTTATAATATATCTTGTAGTGACTTAATCACTTCTATTTTTTGGCTTCACTTATTTCATTCTGTAGTTAACATTTATTTGTGGTTAATCACAAATAAATGTTGGTTCACAATAAACCACATCAAGATTTTATTAATGACTAATTTTTTACTAGAATATATGAGTCAACTTATGTGACATCACATGACAGCATTAATACATACTGTTTGTAGATAAGTAAATTCAGTTTTCAATAAAACAAATATTTGCTTTATAATGCAATAGGTAGGGAATTTTCTGTTATTATTAATTATGATCTGGAAACGAATTTATATGGATTAAATTAAAGCAACCTGATGGTAATTGTGTGAAACTACATCAAAACAGCAGTACAAAACAAAAACAGTTAAAATATTATTTTAAATTCGTTTCAGTTAAATTACGTTGTGTTGACAATATAACATCATGAAATGTTTTAGTAATTAGTATTGATTGATGAATTGAATTCAGTTCTTTTGAATTCTTTAGGCTTTATAAAAAATAATGACTGATAATCAGTCTTGTACTTTTTTGAATTAATAGACTATTTTAAAATATATATAATTTTTTGTGTATTGAAATTTATTCTTAACTCTGTAGATGTTTAGATTATAGATAATACTGGTGTTATTTGTGTATTTGAACTAATAAATTTTACCAATAGTCTATTTTTGACTGTTAATTGTTTTGGCTTGTTAAGTTTGAGAGCTGATGGAGTGAGGATGTGAATGCTTATTCATGTGTAATTCTGCCTTTGTGTAATAAATTGCCTTAATTTCAAAAAATATAATCATCCAAATCACATAATTCATCTAATTATAATTTTTCTGATGATACCTGGATTTCACTGTAGCTTAACTCCATCCAAATTTCAGTCTAACAGTAATTGTATTAAAAATATTTAAATCCTACAATGTATTTATAATTGATAATATAATAATGTTTTATACAGTTATTTCTTATTTGCTTCACCCTTTCAAACTTTAATAGACATAATTAATATCTTCACAATTATAGTACTAATACTACACGATCTGTTGGTTTATATCTTATATAGAAATTAAGAAATACATGATCTGCTTATTACAGGTAACAATTAATTATTTTCTGTCAGCCTTTACAATTTTCAAAATCTGTATTTCTTAACAAAGATAATTACTAGTTTTAATACTTTATCTCCTTATCTTCTCTTTATCAAATGCAAGCTTTCATATTTTTATGTTTTATGATAGTTATAGAAAAGAAAATCATAAAATCTTTAGTCAGCTTCTTTAGAAATTTTTATTGACATTGTACTTAATCCCTTGGCTGTTGTAGTATATAACAGTCTACTACAAAATTATTTTTAGTGATTTTGGCTTTTAAATTAATGGAGCAGCATTTTCACTTAATTTGTTTTTTAAAGTTTTTTTTTATAAGTTATTTTTTTAATTCTTATTTATTTGTTTCAGTAAAAATTACAAGTTTGGTCAGCATGGAGTATATGGGTTAAATATTACAGATTTTGAGTGTTCTCCAATTTATGTAATAAAACCTCCTGACAATCCTTTTTATCGTAAGATATATTTTTTCACATTTTTCCATAGAATGTAATGATGATTTTTACAGTACCTTTTCAGCATTATTTTTGTTTTATAAGGAAATATTGAAAAGTTTCCAATTTCAGATTAAGAAAGGAATATAGACCTTCCCATTAAACATGATATTTCATCACATATCCAACTTTAATGTCAACATATAATGTGTATTGTGTCTCAGTTTTCAATTGTTAAAAAACAAAATTTCATATTCATCTCAATTAAATACTCAAATTAACTAAATAAAATTGACAGCAGATGTTGTATTTGTGTCTTAGGTTTCATTTGTTCACATAAAAAAGTTCCTATATTTTTTCTTATCTATGAAATATTTCAGATTGCAGATGCTGTTGCCTCAATCAGTAAGAATATTTCCACTCATTCAAACTTTTTGGTTAAGAAATTTATTTTGGCTTGAAAAGTTGAAATAATAATAACACTTGTGTAATGAAAAATATTAATAATTGATGTAATCTATTATTATCATTCCATATTTCTTGTAATATAACACTTTAAGTTACTTGACTGTCATGTATTATTATTTTAATTTACTGTAAAATAGTCTGATTCAAACCAGAAATTTATATTCTAAACTCATCAGTGTGTTTAGCTGATAGTAGACAAATTATGTTTTGACTTACAAACTAATTAATTAATAATTGTGATGTTTGGTAGGGAATAAGATGTCTGTATCTCCTTCAGAGCTATATATTTTTGTAAATTATAGGATTTTTTTTTTTAAGGATAATTTATAATTATTACATGATATGACTTCATTGTAAGGAAAATATAATGAAAATATCACAGCGTTTCTGTGATAAAAATGTTTTAATTTTTTTTAAACTGTGTTTAAAAGTATTTGTTGCTGTTTTTCAAACTGTTTTGTATTTAAATTAGTAAGTATATTCGTGATATAGATTTATTTTCTAAAAACTTCCCACCAGTAAAAAATGGCTAAATGTATCTTTAAAATTTATAGGTTATAGAGATTGTTTATTTGCGATATGTTTTTATGTGTAAATAATAGTATTTACTCTTATGGTAATGAGACATTCAAATAGTAATACTTCAAAAACATCAGGAAAAGCATAGTATTACAGTTAATTATATTTATACTTCATTTATACTGTCAAATCTGCTGGTATCAAACTTAGATATTGGATTTAGAAAGAATTTATAAAATTATGCAAAGCTTTCATTTAGGAAATCTGGAAAAAACATTAAATACTTTTTTTAATGTATTACGGAAGAATGTAAAAAATTAAGCATTTTATTAGCAAGAAATGAAAGTTGCAAGATCTTTTGAATAGAGGAGAAATTTATATATTTTGGCTGTAGAATGAAAATACCGAAAGTAAGTGAATTTGGTTGTAGAAGATATTAAATAGTGTAAAAAAAAGAAACATAAAGAATAGAGTATAAGAAATCTATAATTGAGGATATAGGAGATATATTGTAGTTGGGGAAGAGATAAATATAGAAAAGAAAGAAGTCATACGCCATATTAAGACAGTATCTGTTAAAATAAAGTAATGAAAAATGGTGTAAATACTGAAGATAAATCTTAGTGCTTTGAAACTTGCAAAGGAATTTAATGATAAAATAGTTTATTTTCTGTTAAATAGTTTATATATATATATATATATATATATATCTGTTATATAGTTTATATATAATAAATAGTTTATACATATAAAAGGATTATAAATAATCCTTTAAAAAGAGTATTGTTTTATTTAAGATTTACTGTTAAATAAATTAAGGATAATTGAGATAATAGATAACCAGTATTTCTTGTCATTTTGGCATGTTTTTGTGATTAATAGAAAATTATTGTTGTGAATTTATGCCATTGTGCTCATATAATGGATTTTTCTGTTTAGTATTTTGGTAGTGAATTTTTAAGATAATGAATAACAGAATAAAAAGAATGTGTGTATTTATATAAATGTTGGTTGTATAATTTTTGTTGACAGCTTTGTTTTATTTCTTGGGAGCTGTAACCTTAATTATATTATTATGTATTTTTCTACGAGTAATTAGTAATTACCATTTATGGACAAGAATTCAGATGAAATTACAACAATGTTTTGGAGTAAGAATAGGATCTTCAGTTGATGATGAAGTAAGTATTATTTTCTAAATTTCTTCTCATTATATTCATGAGTGAATGACTTTATAATGAAGTGTTTACTTTGAGCTAGACTAGTTTAAAAAGAAGTATAAGAAAATGGAGGCATAGCTTTTACTACAACTATTTAAAAAATGTTTGGTTTTATTTTAACAGTGATCATGTTCTGTAGAACATGACCACCTGCTGAATCTAACCGTCTTCCTTAAGTAATAACTTCTTTAGCCTCTCCAGAAAGATGTAATTTGATGTTTACTGTTACTAATAGAATTAATCTTTATTTAACACATTATATCTAGAATTTTCAGTATTAAAATTAGTATAAATTTTAAGGGTAAATTATTAATCGCTTACATTTTGTATTTTCTATAAAGTGATAGTGTTTTTGCAGGGTTAAAAGAGGCCCCAGCTCTTAGTTTAGTCTGTAAATAATAGTTTATTGACAAACACTTGCATAATAATTTACAGAAAGTGTTGAGAATGATGTCCATCCACTTTTATACACTTGTCAACATGTTTGAACATGTTATGGCTACTCTTGTTAGCTGTGCCCTATTTCTTGGATAGCATTGGTAATGTTTGTCTAGATTCCTGCAGGGTGTGTGGATTGCTCCTATACAATTTTTTTTAAGTGATCCCACAAAAAGATTTTTGGACTAGTCAAATCAGAAGATCTTGGTGAGCACAATCCTTTAGAAAAGATTCTTGCACCGAAAATATTGTATAGCATCTTCATAGCAGAGTGAGCTGTAAAGCAAGTGGCGTTTTTTGTTTGCAACTAGCAGTCGCACTCATCCTCTTGCAGTAAGACTATGAACTATTGGATAATTTTTTTGGTATTTGACAGCATATAGTTTTCTTAAAAAACATAGGTCTTTTATTCGTCACCTTGAAACCACAAACTGTACACCTATTCTTTTGGGGTGTAGGGGAGATTCAAAGAAAATGTGTGGGTTTTCAGTACCCCAGATCCGGTAGTTCTAATTAATAACATACCCGCCAAGGTGAAACCACACTTCATCTGTGAAAAACACTTGATGTAAATACCAATGTTGCCTCTGATGTAATTCTTGAACCATTGAAAGTAGTGAACATTTCTAACATAATCAGCATTAGTTAGCTCATAAAAAACTTGCATTGGATACAGATAACATTTCAGCATTATTCTCACTGCATTCTGGACTGAACCTAGAGAAATTTTCTTTTCCCGGCTCAGCCCTCAAAATTTTATGAGATCTTGTATAGATCTTTATTATATCTTGCTGCTTTAATTTCCTGTACGACCTGTGTCGTTAAAACTGACCCATGTCGGACATATTTCTGGTCTAACGCTGAACTATTTCACAAAATTTTTTAGCTAATTTTTGAGTAACATTTTTCACTGTTGCTTCACTTTCAAATTTCTCCCTGAATTTTAGCATACACAGAACATGAGTTCTCATCTCTTAAGTAAGTTTTCATCACGAATACACATTCTTCAACAATTAACCATATTTTAACAAATAACAACACATGATTACGCAACCTTGTTCAAAAGCCGGTTCTTGACATCGACTGGCAATACTCAAGTGTGCAGGCAGTCTTCCCACTCCAACTCCAGTCATACCAACAGCTTTTACATTATTTTACCCAGCTCATACTAATATATACATTTAGTATTAACTACTGATTGATGGGAGGGGGCCTCTTTTAAGTTGAACCCCTATGAAATGGTCTAAAGTGACCATTTTTCATTAGCATTAAAGGTCAATATAGACAAGTTCTTTTGCATTTACTTGCTTAGCATAATAGATTTTAAACATTTTTCTCCAGTATTTTCATATTTTCTTTTACTTGGATTAATGTATTTAGGTAATTATTATATTCATTTATATTTTTTTGGTTTATGTGAAAATAATTTTCTTTTCTTTAAGGATTCAGGCACTCCTAGTGGTGATTCAGCACCATTAGTACCATCTGAATTAATTCCTGCTATTCGAAGACTTCAACAAACACGTATAAATTCTCTAGATACTTTCAGAGGGTTTGTATTAATTAAATTTATTTATTTATATTTATCATTAAATACCATTATCAGTTATTGTTTACTTGTACCGAGTCATGCTCTCTTCTTATTTATGGTGTACAATTTCTGTAATGAAGTGTGGCAATCATCAAAGGGATTTCCAATTTTGACTTTCTAATTTGAACAGTTCACTCAAGATAAATTTGAACCATTCCCTCAAGTTCTGTCACCAAGACTTGCACCACTGCCTCATAGATCTCATTCCTTAGACCTTTTCTTGAATTATTAATTGTAACAACTGATACTTTTTTTACTTTTTACTCATTTAAAAGTTGAAAATCAGCTTCTTAATTATATTATGTTTTTTGGCACTTAATTTCTTTAAGATTTCTATCTCTCTTTAACAATAACATCCATGTAAAATATAGACTATTTTCTTCCATATTTTTATTATAGTTAAAAAAATTTGAAATGTTTAGGGTATAAAAATCTGAAATTAAAGTCTATTAAGATTTTTTTTCACCTAAGATACATAGAGGATCCTTTGTAATGATTGCCAATTAGTAGGTATATTTTATGATTTAGCTTGATTATAAATTTAAAAATAATGAAATTTTTTATTACAACGCTATTAATTTCTTACATTCCTAGCACTGGATTTTAAGCATTCATTTTACCTCTGATTGATAATTGTATAAAAAATGAGAATTGTTTGTTAAAAAAGAGGGATCGAAAATAACATAGCACAAAAGGCATAACCAGTTTATAACCAATCCCAGATTGGTAAAAAAAACTTCATATACATTAATATTTAGTTATTTTTAATGTCTATAAAAATCTCATTCAGTTCACTCACAAAAAATCAGTTTTACCAAATTTGGAAGCAGTTCTTTTGAGAACAAGGAATAGTTTTTTCCATTTCAACTACATTATTGCTGGGATTGATCTACATTGGAAACATAAATATCAGAAAGTTTTCTTATAATTCTGTGCTGGGAATTTGAATTTTTGCATATTTTAGTATAATATTTGGGTTCAGTTGGTAATCAGTATTATATTTTTACTTTATGTGAGTTTGTTTCTACAGTTTCTATCTTATTGATATTTTATGTTTTTGTTCCTATAAACATTATAATTAAAAATTATTCCCCAGTAAAAAGATGATTCAAAGTATGAAAAAAATCAAGAAGGATGCTGATTATATAATTAAAATTACATAAATGATTGGTCAAACTATAAACTGTGATGTGAAATTCTATATCATTTCTACTATTGCACTATAAATTAGAGACAGAACACACACACACACACACACACATCAGATTTGAGCCATTTTTCTTTCGGTCATAATATGTTTTTTCATAAATATAATATTATATTATTGAGTAACATAAACAAAGATTGCAAAAAATGTCAGTTTTGTATTTACATATCATTTAGACATTTTTGAATAGTGTGTTACATGCTCTAATAACTGTATAACAGTGAGTGTAAAAACAGAAAATAAATTTATAGTAATAATAATACTAAAATTAATTTGTAGCAAATTCAATTAAAACAGGTCAACATAGATAAGGCTAAGGAATATATGTATGAATATTCCTTCAGAAAGATGTACTTATGGTGTACATACGTCCTGGAATTTTTAAGTACTAAAACTGTTTTTAGTTAGAGTGATCATGAAATTTTAACGTTTGTAAAAATTTGCAACTGCAAAATTTGACCTGATTAGCATACTAATAAATACTTACAGATTCCTTATAAATACATATACTTGTTAGTTACAGAAATATAAATAGATGTAGGTGATTTGACCTGCTAAATTTTACTTAGTTTTTTGCTGTTTTTTTCTATCACTATTTATTTTTAGTGATTAATGTTACAATTTCATTTAAAATTGTTTTCACCATGAGAGTAAGTAACTTAATTCTGAAGTATTGAAGTTTAGTTACTGAATCTTTACTACAATAGTTTCTATATTATGCATTTCTTAAACTTCTTTAAATCTAAATTTGTTTTAAAAAAATTATTAAAACTATAAAATTTATTTGTTTTTTCCAGTAATAAGCTAACACCCAGCTTAATGTTTTGTAATGATGGATGAATTTTTGTAGCATAGGAGAATGCCATGCCGGATTGTGGGTTTGAACCCAAAATCTTCTAGATGAAGGGCAAATGTGCATCCCTCCATTATGGTGATAGTAATAGTCTTGTTGACATTCATTTTACACTTTCACACTTTGTTGTTTGAGTAGTGTAAATTTAATTTTTACAAATTGCAACATGTCTTAATGGAGATCACTGGCACAAAACAACCATCCACAAGACAGCTAAATGAGAGCTAAATTGTTAGGTCCTTTAGAATAGATTCATTTTTTAAAGAAATAACTATTTTTTTTTATGTCTCAACAATTTTATGTTTCAATATTTGAATATTAAGTAACACCTTGATTTCATTCCAGTATTAAAATTCACACTTTTTTATATTAATTTATGATATTGATTTGTTGTACACTTTACAAGTTATATTTTTAATGTTTTACTTTTTCAGGATTACTATTGCTTTAATGGTATTTGTAAATTATGGGGGAGGAAAATATTGGTTTTTCAAACATTCTACTTGGAACGGATTGACAGTTGCTGATGTTATATTTCCATGGTATGATTTAAGAGTAAAGTAACAGTTTTTAATTTAAAATTTATTTGTAATTTTAAAAATAAAATGTTATTGAATTTGGGTTTTATCACTGTAACTTATTCATTTTAAAACAAATTCTTTGAATTTTGTTATTGAATATACTTATCTACCTTTTACATTATAACTTTCAAATGAATAAAAAAGAAGGCACTGAAAACACAAAAAACAAAACTAAAGACAATCTGAAAGTATTTGACCACAATTTTTTTTAAGAACATTTACCTTTCAAGGGTTTACTATCTTTCAAGATTCAACAAACAGTCGATTGCAAATAAGTCAATTTAAAATAATTTATTTAGAATTAAATTCTGTGTTAAGTTATGATGTGTTAAATTCAGTTATCTATGTATGTCTGTAAACTGAATAATAATATTTTACGCCTTAAAATATGCTCTTTTTGACCTATCACTTAATGGATTAGTCAATATACTGTGTGCATCCTTGATAAATAAGAATATTTTTGTTGTGTATACATTTTGTGAAATTTTCCAGTTTGATTCCATTATAATTATTTGTTCTTCACTTTATTTTTAAGAATCCTTATTTTGATAATCATCTATTGGTGCAAAGATTTATGCATATGTTCCAGATTACTCATAGTTCATAAACTTATTTGGTAAATCCATCTCCACTTACATTGCAGACAATATGTCTATCTTTATTCTTAGTAACAGACTGTTGTAATTTTATGTTTTTAAATATATATATATAATCAGTAGTAATATATTTCATCTACATGCCTCTTTTAATATATTATAATAAGATAAAACAATAAAAAATCTATTTGATCATTAATTAAAAGTAATGCAATTTTGTTTTTATAAAATATTCCTATGAATATGTTACTGTTATTAATCATTATAATTCAATAATTAAAAAGAAAGTCTGATTAATTTTTTTTCGTAGTGAAATCATTGATTGAAAAGTTAATCGGTTAATAACATGCAATTGTTCTGAAAGAAAGGAGTATATTAATATGTTTCACCATCTTCCAATGTTTTTCTTGACTGTGATATATGTAAATTACCTGCAATACAAGTGAAACCAATGAAGGTTGTCTTTTTTTGGCAGTAATGACGTTCATTTTAATCCCGAGTGTTTTTTTCTTCTTTGGTTATGCTATTGGCAAATTTTTTTCTTAATTTTTGTGCATTTGTTTCAGGTTTGCTTGGATTATGGGAGTTGGAATAGCTCTATCTGTTAGGGCTAAATTACGCTCTGGCTGTAAAAGATATGTGATACTTGGTAATATATTTCAAAGAAGTATGTGTTTAGTTGCACTGGGGGTGTTGTTTAGTAATTTACATGATAATAATTTGACTGTGCTGAGGTTGCCTGGCGTGTTACAGCGATTAGGTCTTTCTTACCTTATTATTTCATCTTTAGAATCTGTTCTTATGAACAGGCAACCAAACTTCCAGGTATGTAGGTAATATACTGAGTAACATACAATAATGAAAATCCTTTATTTGAACCTCTTTCTATCTTGATATTGTTTTCTTCTATTTTAAAATTACATTTTTTGGATTGTGTAAACATATTGATTAATGCCATGACAACACGTACATGAATTTTCATACTATTCACTTTATTACTCTAATTTGTGTATATATATTATATATATAAAAAACAGAGAACAATGTATGTGTCATTGCTTGCTGTTGTCTTTGTTAGATACAAACTAATTAATATACTTTATTGTAAATCTATCTTTATTGAGGTTTATAAACATTCTTGGCTACAAAGTATCTTTTTCCATTTAAAGTAAATATTTATCTCTAATAATGTATATCTTTATAGGAAAATATAGAAAAAGTTTAATCACAAGCTAATGTTAGTAAATCTACAGTTAGCAGCCAGTTTATTAGTTAAATTTTTATATGATATTTATTATGTGATTAATTGCATCAAAAATTAAATTTTTGACTAAAAAAAAATTAAATTTTTGACACATTTTTTGGGTTTTGTTTTTAGTTGTAGTAAAAATATAAAATCATGCCCCAATTAGTTAAGCATGTGATTAAACTGAAAAAGGGTAAAAGGTTGTTATATTAACATTTGGTATCAGATTTTTGTTTAAAGGTTTTTTAAATTGTTTTTTGATTTTTCATGTTTTTGTTTCAGTATGGTCGTTGGGTTATACTGCAAGATATACTTGATTCTTGGATTCAGTGGATAACAGTTGCATTTATTGTCGGTTTACACACTTACATCTCATTCTATTTAAAAGTGCCTGGCTGTCCTGAGGGTAAGAGCATTTTTTTAAATATATGGATTAAAAAAATAAAATAGCAAACATTACTAATATTTTTTGTAGTATTATCTGTTTTATAGTTTAAGGTAGTTCAATGTTAGGTTTAATAATAATAATAATAATAATTGTTGTTGTGAAGGTTTTATCATTATTGGCTTATTCAAATTGTTTTTGTATTATAATTCTGTTGTAGATTTTTATGGAGTTATGTCAATATTTTTATTAGAATTGTTTTTAATGTTTTCTATACCTAATTCAGTTAGCGTATAAGTAAACAGACTGCGGGTTCAAATATTCATGTGGGCGATTCACAAGCATCTCCTGTAAATCCTGATGCATAAAAAAGAAACTGCACGACATTAATATTCAGTAACCATGCACTATTATATTTTACAAAAATTATACGTACATTTTAAATTTAAATAAATTAAGACTTTGTAAATAATCAATAAATATTTCTTATCTTGTTCGGCACATCTGATAACCCATGAGTATTTTGTTCATTAAAATTGTCTACTGTTATGTAGTTCCTTGAGATTTTTTAAGGTGTTCAACAGTATCTATTACATGTTTTATGCAGTTTTTACATTCCTGTTTGCCTATTTTATTATTCGCTTTTAAACATAAATTTTTAACATAAGATATTTTAAAAGTAGTATTTTCTGATGCTATATAACTTTTGATTTATTCCCAAATTAACTCAATAGGAATGAGTTGACAATGATAGGGAGGTAATCAAAGCATGGTTTTACCACTGGATCTTGCTAACTTATCAGTTTTATACACATTAAAATTATTTTTAATACCTTTTGCAATAATTGGACCTTCAGTTCATCCTCTTAAAATGATCACTCCTTTTGAATTGAAAGCCACATTTTGATATCATTATTTTTCCAAGACAAGGCTGGAGTTTTTTTCCTTTTTCCATGAATGATAAGGTTCACTGTCTAAGACAATACCAAATTACCTTTTAGAAGAGGTAACTAATTGCTAAACCATTTTTTTAAAAAAGTTCATCTCATTATGATAAATCTCCTGCAGATTTAGATAAAAAGATCCAGAGACTACCATTGATAAACCTAATATCACTGTTGATTTGCTTCATTATTAGATGCCTATCTTTAACCAATGGAGCCTTATTACTGGTTGATAAGCCACACAGAAAGGCTTCTTTTGACGAATTTATAGCTTTATCTTAACAAACGAAACTTTTCATGTGGCCTTTGTTGGCCCAAGTTTTGTCCATATAATATATTCTACAGCCTTCTAGCCTTATTTTCTTTATTTTAGTGAGGTAATGTCTTCATTTAATGATATCATCGTTGTCAATTAAAGCACTTTCCTGGTCCTGTTTTTTATATTTAAAATTCATACTTTTTAACAATTTATAAAACGTTGTTTATCGGAAATCTGATAGATTATTCGTCATTTATAACTTATAACACTTTTTCTAATATAGGCTGTTCATTTCAAAAATAAAATTTTTTGTACTTTTTTATGAATTGTATTTTTATCAAAATGTCAACTTTTTCTTCAATTGGCTTGCGGGGTTTTGTTTTCTTAGGAGACCGTAATTCATTAGTAGATTTATACTCGTGAATCACATTGTACACTGTCACAGTACTATGTGATAGAATCACATAGTAGCACAACTTCCACTTATGTTAGCAGTTTTATTAACAACATCCGAAATCAGCATCATTGGATTACTTTGTAATTTTATAACCACATCATTTTAAATGATGTGGTTAACCACACAACCTAGGACTTTTTTCACAGCCTTTTTACAGAGGGGATATCAATAATCATACACTATTATCAGCTGAATTGGTATCAGACATGGTGTCAGAATAATAGTATAACTTAAGTTGTAAGGTACAAATCTACGAATACACTACACCCATGTTACAGTATACTTAAAAAATTGCATTATATTAACTTTATGAGTAAATGAATAAATAATAGAAACACAAAAATTGAACATAAGAATAAAACATTGATTATATAAAAAGATAATGGTTTCAGTTTAACTGTGAAGACATAAAATTATATAAACATTTGATTACATGGCTACTATATGACTAATTATACAGTGACTAATATATGAGTAATGATTATAGTGTTGTGTGTATATATATATATATATGACCGCATTGTGATCAGAATTGATAAATGAGACGTGACTCAGCAGAATCATGATGAACTCACTCATACAATTGCAATATTTGTTTATTCTTCACTCTATAAGCTAACTGAATGCAGTTAAACAATAACATTAATGAGACATTTGAACTAAGTTTGATGGTAAAAATTAAATTCAAATTATTTTTGTTTGACCAATCATTTCACTGGTCTAATTCACTTTTACATATCTTTTTGTTTTCCAAAAAAATTTAATTAGAACATATTTGGTGTGTACATCTGGATAAAATATAACCATTTGCTTAGAGCAAAACAGAACATGCATGTTTGGCCTTTCCAACATCACCAGTATTTTCGTTCCAGAACTGTATTCCATTAATAAGGCCTTACGTATGGTTCAGTCCAAAATTTTGACATGTTCTTGTTTGTTCAGATTCCATGAGTGCCTTACATACATCTAGTGACATATTTACAGATATCCTGTTTGTGAGATTCAGAGTATTATTTAGCAAAGGACTGGATGTAATACAACAGTGAGCTTCTGCTGGATCCCCAGCCATATAGGAATTTTAGACAATGAGCGCAAAGACAGTGCGGCAAAAGAGGCTTGTTTTCACCTTCCATTTACCAGTAGTGTTGCTTCTAATGACTTCTCTGTTTCCTGAAGGGGGTAAGTTCATGATGAGTGGCAAAATTAATGGGATGCCACCATGAACAATAAACTTCAGCCATTTAAGAACATTGTCTCACCGTGGAGCTCCTCATGCATAAATAACTCGATGAGGTTATTATCTGCCATTTGCAAATAGGATGCACTAGGCTCACTCATGGATATCTGATGACTCAAATAGATGACAATTTGTGCTCATTGCAACTGCTGACTGACAGTGACAGTGCACCACATCCTTGTGAATTGTATCTGTTATATGGTATTGTGTCGCAGATTTAAACTGAGGGCTAACATACGAACTATTCTAGGCGATAATAAAATTATATGTGTCTTACAATTTCGTAGGGCCATCCATTTGTACTCATATATCTGAATTACTGTTGTGTTTTTCAGGTATTCATGCCAATTACTATATAGCAGCTGGAAATTTTATTATTTTAGTTGCGATATAAAATGTGTTATATGTTGGTTTACAAATTTATCATCTCTGAGCGATGATAACTCCAAAGTGTTTTTTGTCCAGGAAAAAACAAAAAAAAAAAAAAAAATGGAAATATAATTAGTAAAGTTTTTTAGCTTCTCGTATATGGGACATTCTTTTACAAACCGTACAGATTTGGTCGAAAATTGACCAACACATTTTTGATTTAGCTAAAACTTTTTTTACGTGTTCTACATGACAAAAAAAGATATACCTATTCGAGGATTTTTTTCTTTTCATTTTTTTTGAAAATTGAAAGGATTGAAAATTTAAGAATTTGGTGATTTTTGGCTTGTAGTATATTTTTAAAAAATTCATAACTCTGGTTCTATTTGAGCTACAGATTTCATTTTAAAGGTAAAAGAATGAGCTTTAATAAAAAAGTACTTGAAAAAAAAATTATTTACAAATTGAAATTGTTATAAACAATTAAAATGTTTAAATCTATTTTTAACAATTGCCCCCCCTCCCCCACGTATCAAGTTTTTAATATTTCTATCGTGTTCTCTGTCAAATTTCCTTTCGATAACGCTTTTTTTATCGATGGGGAAATAATTATTACTATATGAAAAAAATTAATTAATCTAGCGTGGTTCGTCACATCGGCGCGCTGGTCACAGCGCATGGCCCATTTTCTTGTCTCATTTGGTTTTTTCTTAAATATTAATAATTATTCAATTTTTCAAATAAATAATCTTATTTGTTAGCCAAGAAGAGTATAACAATTTGGGGAAATAAATAAAAAACATCATTATTAAAAAATGTTAATTACTTTATTAATATTTTGATACGTCATAATCAGTGAGAAAGCACCTCGTCCAGTATTATATTACATAATGGTTTTAAATATGTACATTTCTTACTTAAAAATTTTTACAATGTTACTTTTTTCATACAATGAAAATTGCTTCGCTTCCAATTC
Organism: Lycorma delicatula; assembly: GCF_047948215.1. Lineage (NCBI taxonomy): Eukaryota > Metazoa > Arthropoda > Insecta > Hemiptera > Fulgoridae > Lycorma > Lycorma delicatula. The sequence goes on from NC_134457.1 coordinate 173,496,372, forward strand.
TTGAAGGGATAGTGGAATCATACAGTGATATTTTAAAGTTCCCTTTATTGTTAAAGCTTTTTGAAAGCAAGCTGACAACTGTTTTTCTTCTTTTTTATAATCTTCATTTATCGAATAACGACATGTAATGTTTGGTAGAGCTTCTGTGTCCAGGTAAATAATTCTTCAGGTGTACGAATAGGATTATTTATTATTTGTAGGCTAGCTCTAGCAGCAAGTCTTTTCAAAGTGCCACCAATTCCATCACATGGACCTTTTCCATGTGAGGTTGGAAAAAAGTGCCACTCAGCTGCTAATTTAAAATCTTGCTCGTGATGAGCAAGATTTATAAAATTTTTTTAATTTTTGTATTGCCCACTGGCACCGTCCGAAAAATATATTATTTATTCAATCCCCTGTAACTCTGATTTTATAAACTCTATTAATTGTCTTTGGAAGAGATGAACTGCCACAGTATCGTGGCATAAACATTCAGACATGGATACAAAACTTTTGATTTTTAATTCATTTTTATCGTCTCTATAATATATTGAAAAAGGATGTATTGTCACTTGATCGTTATTCCAGTGAATACCTTGAACGGAATTTTGAATTGCAAAAGCATAATTCTCAGAGAAATCACAAATGACAATGCATTCATTTTTCATTAATTTAATTTTTTTTTCATTTAAAAATTCTCTTTATTTATTTACTAAAAATGAATGCAGTAATAATTTTATCAGATTGCTACCTAAGGATTGTAAAAATTCATCGACAGTAGATATTAAAGTTCGTAATAGTCCTTTTCTCATCAATTTTAATCCATTGTTTGTACTTAACGTTTTCAATTAATTTTTCTTTAAAATTTTGTTTTAATTGATCAATAATATTTGTTATACCAAATTAGTTGTGATTGATTTTAAATTAGCCCCATCAATTAATAATTTTACATTTTCATGTATAGGGCAGACACAAACTGAATGTGTACCAGCAGATCCTGCTAACACACAGTGTTTTGGTCGTAAGGTAGCGAATTTCGAAAAACAACATTTTGCTGTTGGATTATTCATTTTGAATATTTTATACAATTCTTTTAAATTATTTAAGAGTAGATGTTTTTGCATTTGAATTCTTTTGCCATTCACATTAATGAAGACGAAATCTTTCTTGCCTGGCATTAACTGAGTGTAATCATCAGACTGATAAAATGTAATTATTAAATTAACGACATCTGCTTGTAAAGATGGATGGCTCTTAGGAGTTGGATCACTTAATATCCCTTTTTCTTGAGCAATTCTTTTTGCAACAGTTATCATGTGTCGAGTAGCGGTAGGAAAATTAAGTGATATTTTTTTGTAAGACCAATTTCTAAAAATAGTCAAAATTTGAATTTTATGAGTTCGGTCTTCTGTAGTGTTAAAACTTTCTTGTAGTTCTCAAAATTGCAATATCATCATCATCGTCATCAAGATCGTCTGGACCATCGTCAGTTATATGAAAAACTTTTTTCTTGATTACTTCGGTAATTTTTTTTACTTTTTCTTCAGAATATCTTTTTTGAGTCAGTTTTCTTTTTTTGATCGGTGAAGATCCTAAAACACTTAATCCCTTATTTAAATATTCAATACGATCATTAATTAACGTTGCACTTTCACTCGACAGTCCAGAAGTTTCTCCACTACCAGTGTTATTGTCTGATTCTTCGTTACACGGCTCCTCTGTATTTTTCGGCTGAAAAAAATAAAATACTTTACGATTAATACTCATAAACACAATCGAAACACAAAATAATTGCAAAGTAAATAGATTTTTTTACGATTTTTTTTTTCAAAATTCACGCGCATAAAACGGTGCGCGTTTGGAAAGTCAATTAAAGAAAACTATGAAACATTATTTTCTCAGATGCTTTATATTCAATACCATATACACAATATTAACAAACAAGAAGATAGTTAATAACACTTACAACTCGGTTATTTAAAAATTGAGAAACCAATGTTTCATAATTTTAAGGTTATGTATACAATTATGCATGCGCAGGCTTTTGTTAACTTATTTGTAAATAAATTCATGCATACCATTTCAACTTCAGCATTTGTGATCTTGTCATTATTTTCTTCGTTGTTTTTTATACAACGGCGACAGGAATCGCAAATTCTCTGTTGTAATGACTCCGTTGTTATAGGTAAATTAAGTGCTCGTAACTGATGTTCATTCACTTTTCTTAAATTTGACAGTTGTTTCTTCGGATGACTAATTTTTTAAAAAGGATTAAAACATCTATCAGAACGAATGCCTGTTCCTTGTAATGTTTTTAACACTTTTTTTGGCATTGTTTTATTTACACACAAAAGGCCACAGTGACAGAGCGGAAACGGCACTGTGACCCGTGCGCCGATGTGACGAACCGCACTAGATTAATTAATTTTTTTCATATAGTAATAATTATTTCCCCATCGATAAAAAAAGCGTTTTCGAAAGGAAATTTGACAGAGAACTTGATAGAAATATTAAAAATTTGATACGGTGGGGGAGGGCAATTGTTAAAAATCGATTTAAACATTTTAATTGTTTATAACAATTTCAATTTGTAAATAATTTTTTTTCAAGTACTTTTTTATTAAAGCTTGTTCTTTTACCTTTAAAATGAAAAAAAAAAAAATGAAATCTGTAGCTCAAATAGAACCAGAGTTATGAATTTTTTAAAAATATACTACAAGCCAAAAATCACCAAATTCTTAAATTTTCAATCCTTTCAATTTTCCAAAAAAATGAAAAGAAAAAAAATCCTCGAATAGGTATATCTTTTTTTGTCGTTTAGAACACGTAAAAAAAGTTTTAGCTAAATCAAAAATGTGTCGGTCAGAAAGGTGTTCGGTTTGTAAAAGAATGTTCTATATTATGTTCATTGTGTTTAATATTAACCCACATTGTCTTCTTTTCTGGCACTTTTTTTGTTTTTTTGCTTTTACGACCTTATAGGATCATTTTAGTTCAATTTCTGGGCCATTCCATTTTGTAATTGGTTCTTCTTATTTCTGAATCATGTGAGTTACTTTATTCTTGCTTCTTTTCTTTTTGCCCACATCTCTTTGAGGCGTTCTGATCTTTGGCACCTTCTTTCTTTTTTCCTGTTTAGCCTCCAGTAACTACCATTTAGATAATTCTTCAGAGGATGAATGAGGATGATATGTGTGAGTGTAAATGAAGTGTAGTTTTGTACATTCTCAGTTCAACCATTCCTGAGACGTGTGGTTAATTGAAACCCAACCACCGAAGAACACCGGTATCCACAATCTAGTATTCAAATCCGTGTAAAAATAACTGGCTTTACTAGGACTTGAACGCTGTAACTCTCGACTTCCAAATCAGCTGATTTGGGAAGACGCGTTAACCACTAAACCAACCCGGTGGGTTTGATCTTTGGCACCTGTCCTCGTCTGAATGTACCCTGTTGGTTTTCTTTTTTATTTTAGGTTCAAATGTTATCATATTAGTTCTAATTAGTTTGTTGTATTTTCCAGATTTTGTGATTAGATCTTCTTTGGAGATTCTCAACTCTTCCATGTCTTTTTGGACTTCCTTTATCCATTTTGGTTTTGTTGTTCTTTCCTAGTATAAGTTAATTATTTGGTTTGCAAGTCATGTTTTCAGTTCTAAGTAGGTGCCCCAAGAATGAAATTCTTTTAGTTTTCTCATTTCTTTCTTGCCAGTTTATTTTCTCATTGATGTATGTGTTATGGTATCTCCTAGGTATTTAAATTTTCCCACTAGTTCCACTTTGTTTCTGTTTACGTTTACATGATTAATGCATAGTGGATCCCTGACCATAATTTTAGTTTTTTCGTATGATATTTTCAAACCTATTTTTTCAACAAGTTCTAGTGTTTCTATTTGGGTACTAGCTTATTTTATGTTGTTTGAAAGGAGGGCTAGATCATCTGCGAAACACAGGCAGTTTACTTTAATGTTTGTTCCAATTTTTATTCTTTGTGGATTTAATTTTCTCCATTCTCTAATTATGCATTCTAGTGCACAGTTAAATAATAATGGGGATAATCCATCTCCCTATCTCAATCCCATTTTTACTTCAAATGCATCTGATATATCTCCTCTGAATTTAACCTTTGACATTGTGTTTTTTAAAGTTAGGCTGATCATTTTGATTAGTTTTAGATGCAGACCAAAATTCCTTAGTATTTTTAATAGGGTTTCCCTACGTTTGCAGTCATATGCCTTTTTAAAGTCTATAAAGGATATTACCAGTTGTTTGTCTCTCGGTTTGTAATAATCAATTATGAGTTTTAGGTTTAGTATCTGCTGTGGGCAGCTTCTTCCGGGTCTAAACCCTCCTTGGTATTCCCCAAATTCATGTTGTAGTTGGTCTTCTATTCTGTTATAGATTATTCTAGATAATACTTTACACGTGCAATCTAATAAGGATATCCTTCTGTAATTATCTGGGTTTGTTTTTTCTCCTTTTATTAATATAAACTTAAACTTTGACATTTTATTTTTTTTCTAGCAGTGAGTTCTTTTGTCTTTGTATTTCAGGAAGGATGGGAAACACAAAAATATATGATAGATATTTCAATCAATAGGTTTATTACACAGCTATTGGACAAGAGTTCTTGGGAAGTTTATAGGCAGTTGCTCTCTACCTTGTAGCAGAATCTGCTGCCCCAATTATACTCAAATTGCGAAGAAGGTATCAAGGATAAGAAAACTGACTATATGATGGGAAAGCACCTCAATCCTCAGAAGAATTTCCAAATGAGATAAACAGTGCAATCTGGGTGTATGCTGAAGGTTCTGTGCACCCAATAGGCATCCATTCTATTCACAATCTCTGCATTACTGCTAGGGAATTACTGCTTAAAATATATGGTGATCTACTTAATGTTAGTATGTAAATTACTCCTTCTCCAAAAATTAAAGAGCAACTACAATTAGATTCAAGCTTTCTGATAGAATATCTTGATTGTGTGGTTAGAATTATCTAATTGAACTTTTTATGAATTAGATCAAATCTACACCATATTGGGGAAAGTTTATGAGTTCATATTATTGATTATTTTGTGTAACCATCTTTGGTTTTAGCAAAAATAAATACGATAATCAAAATTTAAACCTTGTGGGTACTTGTCAAGTGTTTCCTTGAGTTCCTACCATCCCTTCTACATAACGTATTCAGTAATGGTTATAATCCATCATTGTAATATAAAAGAATAAAAATATTTTACAGTTTACTGTCTGTACTGTTTATAGTATTATTAGCAAAAAAAATTATTCACTACTAATTTATTGAAATTTGTACAAAATAAAGTAGTAAAACAGAGAAGATATTTCTGTTTTTAGAAATGTAAGTATAAAGCTTTTATCATTTCATCTGATGGAAGGGTTTTTAAATTAAGTTTTTATTTTAGCAGATTATTATTTTTGTTTGTCTTAAAGGCTAATGTGAGATTTTTGTCCTTAACTTACTTGGCTTTTTTAAAATATTCTTTTGAGTTTGCAGGGTGTAATAATTCATGTTTTTATATTCTTAACAGGATATTTGGGTCCAGGTGGACTAGATGATCATGGTCAGTTTTTTAATTGCACTGGTGGTGCCGCTGGTTACATTGACAGGCAGATTTTTGGTGATAAACACTTATATCAACATCCAACATCTAAACATATCTATCATTCTCATACTCCATTTGATCCTGAAGGTATATGAAGTTCATGCTGGTATCAGAGTTTTAATAAAAATATTTTTTTAATAATTAACAAATAATACCTTAAACAGTGAATTGAAGCTGAAAGCTTTAATAGTAGTAGTGTTTTATGTAATTTTTAAGAGGCCAAATATGATAAAGTGTTACAAATTAACCTATTTACTTATTATAATGCCAGTTTAATATCCATAACTGCTTTATGAAGTCTTATTTAAGACTTCACATTGTTTATTGCATTGTATAAGAAATTTAATTTTACTTAACAGATAGCAGCCTTGTAAAACGTATAGTTTTAGGTTTACTTACATATCTGTTTCAATTAAATTAACAATTGGATTAGCTCTGCAATGGTGTAAATTCTGTTCACATGATTTTAAATAAAACTCATACATGCTTTTTCCTACTGCTATTTCTGTATGTCTTGCACATTTATTTTCATTTGCCAGTTATTACTTTATCCAGTTTTTAATTAACGAGAAGTTATCTCTAAATTAAAGACTGTTTCATTGTAAAAAAATTTATTCTGAAAACTTTATAAAAATTTTTTATTTTTCTTAAACTACATACCTTATACTAATTTTCTATATAATTGCCACATACAATTAATTATAATTGCGATATTATAATTAATTATATAATTGCGATACACCAGCTTCAATTTAGCCTCGTCGTATTCTGCTGCCAGTTCATTTAGCCACCGATTTTTAAGTTCATCATCACCCATAAATTGCTCACCACTCAAAAATTCTTTCTATTTTCAATTCAAATGTTAAGCAAAAGGAGGAAAGTCTGAACTATATGGTGGGTGATTGTAAATTTCCCATCCATGTGTTCTCAGTAAATCACATGTTGGACTCGCAGCATTTGGACGTGCATTATCGTGCAGCAGAACGATGCCATTGGTCAGCCGCCCACATCATCGATTTTGAATGGCGCATCGTAACTTATGTTAAGTTTCGCTGTAGAACACTGCTTTTATAGTCATTCCACATGGCCTGAAATCAATCAGCAGTATGCCAAACCAATTCCAAAAGACTGTGGCTATCAATTTGCATTGCCTAAATGATTATGGCTTGACCTTTGTTGGTCTGGTTCGTGATTGAGAATGATGCCATTCACTTGACTGCCGTTTTCTCTCTGGCGTGTAATCCGAAATCCATATTTCATTGCCGATAATAATTGAATTAAGAAACTCATCACCTTTTTCTTTGTAGTGGATCAAAAGTTCCAAAGCAGATCCCATTTGAATCTTTTTGTGTTCCATTAAGATATAGTAATTCTAGCCGAGAGTAAAAAGGATTTAGAAGAAACAATGAACGGCATAGATGAAGTCCTACGCAAGAACTATCGCATGAAAATAAACAAGAACAAAACAAAAGTAATGAAATGTAGTAGAAATAACAAAGATGGACCACTGAATGTGAAAATAGGAGGAGAAAAGATTATGGAGGTAGAAGAATTTTGTTATTTGGGAAGTAGAATTACTAAAGATGGACGAAGCAGGAGCGATATAAAATGCCGAATAGCACAAGCTAAACGGGCCTTCAGTAAGAAATATAATTTGTTTACATCAAAAATTAATTTAAATGTCAGGAAAAGATTTTTGAAAGTGTATGTTTGGAGTGTCGCTTTATATGGAAGTGAAACTTGGACAATCGGAGTATCTGAGAAGAAAAGATTAGAAGCTTTTGAAATGTGGTGCTATAGGAGAATGTTAAAAATCAGATGGGTGGATAAAGTGACAAATGAAGAGGTATTGCGGCAAATAGATGAAGAAAGAAGCATTTGGAAAAATACAGTTAAAAGAAGAGACAGACTTATAGGCCACATACTAAGGCATCCTGGAATAGTCACTTTAATATTGGAAGGACAGGTAGAAGGGAAAAATTGTGTAGGCAGGCCACGTTTGGAATATGTAAAACAAATTGTTAGGGATGTAGGATGTAGAGGGTATACTGAAATGAAACGACTAGCACTAGATAGGGAATCTTGGAGAGCTGCATCAAACCAGTTAAATGACTGAAGACAAAAAAAAAAAAAGATCTCATACACGTTTTTAAGTGTATCTTTTTAATAAGATAAACAGTGTGGAGGGAAGGAGATGATAAATGATTAAATGAAATTAGTGCTTCATCATACACATTAATTCTGTTATTTCTAAACCTTTCACACCATTTTCAGATCTTTCATTCATTACATTATCATTATACACAGCAACTAATTGCCTATGAATTTCAGCAGGCTTAACGTTTTGATGTTTTAAAAAACGTATGTCTCCATGTATTTCACAGTCGGCGGCAACATCGATTTTCCTATTCATTTTGTAACATAATAACTCAACGTAATCAAAGATATTACAACACAACAACTTACAGACAACAATGCAGTGTGTGCATTACTAGTGTGGCCATGAGTGACACAAGTTGGCCAACCTTAAGGAGAGAAATTTCCCAGCGGTCTTTATTTTAGAGATATCCCTCTTATGTAAAAGTAAATGAAAAAAGTAATGGTTTTTTTTTTAGATAATAGTAAATATTTGTTAATATATTATGAAAAAGTTAAACTGACAGAAGGTAAATGTAATAACATTAGAAAGAACATTTATCTCTCTTTAACAGAAATAAATTCTCTCTTATTTTAAATAAAAATTTAACTATTCTGATTATTTAATAATAAAATTGTAAACATTGTTAAGTTAGACTTACAAGACACCTACTGTTTGTAAAATTAAATTATATTTTATCTTTAGCTAGCAGTCAAAAAATTATTAAAATGGATTAAATTTAGCCCCCTGAAAAAATTTGAAATTATACTTGTCTCAGTTTCTTCAAAATTAAAAAAGTTAAGTTTTTAAAACTTCCATTGATCTGTAAAAAGACAGAACTTAAAAATGTTGTCAGAATTGGAGTATATGCCCAGAAATACGTAAATGATGGTTGGAATATCATCCTGACCTCCATAGGGGAAGACTTACTACAAATACAAATAAAAAATACTTCTTTTGGAACATTCTATTCTTGCATTTTAGCAAAGTTTTGGCTTGTGTATGGAGGTTTGGGAGTTTAAGTTTATAAAAAAGATTACTATTTCTGTTCTTGGTACACTTAACAAAATGGTTCAAAAGTGAATTTGGAGTATTAAGGAAATTAACATTGAGCCTTTTTCAGTGCTATTTTTGAGCTGGTGGTCAAGTGTGTACCTTCCTCAGTTTCACAATCTTGCTGTCTGAGAACTGTTACAATGGTTTTGCGCCCGTATTGTCTAGACGATTCATCTCCTTTTCATGGGGATTCAGATTGTTTTGGTGTACGATTTGTTTGAGCACCCGTTTAATAGCAGCAAAAAGAGTGACAATGACTCCTGGTCGCAAGTCACTGTTACAAGCAAAGGGGCCTTTACCCTTAGTCCTGCTCACGCTCTTTTAGAGCAGGACCCATAATCTGTAACTGTGTGTTGATCTTTGATTTCACACATTTGATCCAGTAGCGGCAAAGGGGTGCAAAGAGTAACAGGAGAATGCAGAAGGTCTCCAGCTGCCTGTGGCTCGCAGCGGGTAATCGTCACACTTGTGGGCTTATGCCCAATATCTCTGGATAGAAGGAATACAGTGAGCATTTTGTTCATATACTGTTAGGTCAGAGAGTGTCCAACCATGACCGATTTTAGGGAGGTAGGTAAGAAGCCTAGCTGGAGAAGGGGGCCGGAGCTTTTTCCTTCAACCTCCTCAAACACTGATTCTGACAAGATGCTTTGGAAGTGGATATAGGGGTAACCACCCAAGAGGGTATGAACCCACTCATTGAAGAGCTTTCACAAGCCAAGGGCAGGCCTGGCAGCTCTGCCCCATTGGCCCTTGATGTTTTGGTGGAACTAGATGGCTTATATTCCTATCTAGCAAATCCCAAGAGTACCAATACAGCTACCAAGCGGAGTTTATTGCCTCGTCTAGAATTCTTCCAAGCGCCTTTCACAGCTTTCGTGGAGGGTTTTAAAAACCTTGCCTCAAAGCCTAAGGAAGTAACTGCAGTTTGAAACCGGCCCCAGTCCCAGTGCAGTCATGTAGGTATGCTGAGATTGTTAGGGGCAGACATGAAAAAAGCTAGTCCAAGAAACCTTTGCATTTGTCAGCAGAGTAGAGGGTTCTACTGTGTCCAGCAGTCAGCTGAAGAAAGACCTCCAGGTCACCCTTTGGGACGACTGGAAGGGTCTTAAAATCAGACACATCAAACAGACCAGCAAGGGATTAGTTGTAGTAGCAGATAATACAGAGACCATTCAGGCAATTAGAGATTCCACTGCAGTTAAGTGATTGAATGTAAAAATAGACCCGAAGAGAACACGTAGACCCCGCATTATAGTCTACGATATTGGTCGTAGCCTTACTGATGAGGATATTTTGTCCCTCATTAGGGAGCAGAACACTTGATTTGGATGAAGCCACCATCCAGTAGGACTGCAGGCTGTTCTTTAAAACAGGTAGGTGTGATACCCAGAAATATCACAAAGTCTTTGAAGTGGGTTCTGGTCTCTTTCAAAAATTTACATCTGCAGGCAGACTGTTTATCGATTTAGGGTTCTGTCGGGTAAAAGAGTACGTGGATGTATAAAAATGTTTCAAGTGCTGCAGATATGGTCACAGGGCTAAATTTTGTAAGTTTGCCTTAATGTGTGCCCATTGAGGTGAGGAGGGCCACAAACGTAATGATTGTTCGCATAGGTCCAAGGCTCCAGCCTGTGCTAACTATAAGAGATTGCACAAGAAATATGAGCGCCAAGTTGTTAGTAAGGAGTGTGGCTGTTACATAAGAACTGTTGAGCTATACTTTAATTCCGTAGATAGTTAGGTTTGGTCAACTTAATGCCCAGGGTGCTTATGTAGTCCAGTTTGAGTTAGGTGAGGTTGTAGAGAGATGGAGCCTTGATGTTGCCCTTCTGCAGCACCCATATGGAATTAGGGGTAATCTGCTGGGCTCTCACAGCTGGAAAAAGTTTTGTGTAGGGCATACCTGTATGTTTGCTATTCTGTGCAGAAAGTTGCTTGATAGTGTCTTTATACGGCAGGTTTCTGACACGCATCATGTTGTGGTCAGACCTGCCATTCGCAGACAGAACCTACAGTTGTTAGTTGATATTTCCAATACAGGGATCCCACTGAGGAACGTCTAACAAGATCCTTCATATTGTGGGTAATGGTCCAATCCTTATTGGTGCCGATGTTAATGTGAAGTCACTTCTCTGGCACAGTGGGATCACTGATCATAGCGGTGACTTAATGGATAGTTTTATCGCGCAGCATAATTTTGAAGTCTTTAATTTTGCAGACCAGCTGGCCACTTACATTGGTTTGGTTGACAGACAAAGGGCCTTTTCAGGTACAAATATTGACATCACCATTGGTAGGGACATCCCTGGCAGGATCTTTGACTGGTCTGTGGTCGACGACTGTGCTAGCGATCATTGATTGATACTGTTTGAAATAGCGGATGAGCTGCACAACGGCCATGGGGGCACTTCCTGCATAGGTTGGCGGACTGGCCAAAATTCTTCTCTTTGTTGGAGTCCAGACTGGAGCTTTTTCTTGAGAACCTTGACGGCCTGCTATTAAATGTCCTGACAGAAAATTTCATTTCTGTGGTGGTGGCAGCAGCTGAAGCCGCCATTCCTAGAGGCACTGGCTGGGAATGTATATCTGGTTGGTGGTCTCGGAATCTGACAGTAATGAAGCGTAGTCTGTGAATCGACACAGAAGGGCTGTGCAATGAGATCCCAGTCGGCATGCGGCTGTAACTGCTGATTACCACAGAAGGTGGGCTAGGTACTTTCATAGCATTAGGTCCTCCAAGCGTAATTCCTGGCGCTCCATTGTTCAGGAGCAAGGAAATAGAGACCCTTGGGGCATTATGTATAGAGCCCTTGGACATAAGCGCAGGAAATTTCCTCTTGTCAGCTTTGTCGACCCGCAAGTGTGGTAATTGATAAGGACCGTGTCCTTAATATTTTGCTGAATGATTGCTCCTGGATGACACTATGGTGGGTGAGGTTTCATACCACTGGCGTGTCTGGTTGGAAGTCGCGATTTACGAGACTGACTTACAATCTTCCGAGATCACTGAGGCAGAGTTGCAACATGTGATCTGAAGTATGGCACGGCACAAGGCCCTCGGATATGATTGTATCACAGTGGAGCTCCTCGTCTGGGTGCTTCCAGTAGTTCTTGGTCCACTAACTAGAACATATAGTCGGTTGCTCTTCGCCAGCCACTTTCCGGCATGTTAGAAGTGTGGAGACTTGGTATTGTTGTTCAAAGGAGGCGACAAAGATCCTACTGTTAGTTCTTCTTACTGTCCACTAATGCTCTTGTTTATGATTTGCAAGGTTTTTGAGAAGGTCCTATATTTGCGCATTAATGCTAGATTGGTCACTGATTGTTTGCTGATGGACGACCAGTATGGTTTCCGACTGGGCAAGAGTACTGAGGTTGCCATACTAAAGGTGATGGGTATAGCTTCTTCTAGTTCATGCAAATATGTATTAGGGAATTTTTCTGGACATATCTAGGGTATTTAATAGCTTATGGTGGCCCTCTGCCCTGCTTCAGATGCAGAAGCGTAAGTGTACACGAAATGAATTAGAAGTGCTCTCAAGTTATTTCAGTCATCAAACCATTTCCCTGCGTGATGGCGGCTCGGGGGTTTGCAAAACCTTAACTAAAGGATGCCCTCAGGACAGTGTTCCGAGTCCCCTTCTTTAGATCATAGAGTTTGATTCCATGTTGCATTTGAGGTTGTCGTGTCGTCACTTATGCTGACTAATGCTGCTACTGATTGAAGGGGATTTGCGTAATGAGTTAGAGTTCCGAGCTGCTCGTGCTTATGAGAGAGACACTTCGGCTGTGGAGTCTCCAACATAAGATGATTTCAGCTCAGAGAAAACCACAGTGCTGTTGCTTAAGGGCTGATTGGCTGCTTTCCGATGAATCCGGGTTCGGATGGTAGGTCTCCCCATTTGATTATGGCTCAAAACTACCTGGGTGATTTCCTTGATGAGAATTTTCAGTTCAAGGAAGATCAACAGTATGTAGCAAAAAAGGCCGCTGATGGTTTTCATGGAATCCTTGGAGTGATTCATCCTGATTCAGGGTTGAATTACCATACCATGCGTATTCTTTAGAAAGGTGTTAGTGAGACTATTATGCTATATGCTGCACCTGTCGGGCTTACCGTTTGGCTTTTAGGTGTTATGCGGACAATTTGTTGCGGGCCCAGCGACTCCTCTTGCTGGCTGTTGTAGGAAGTTACGTAACAGTCTCGTGGGACGCATTCTTTGTTATAGCTCAGAGTCAAATCCAATAGATATTTTGGCTAATGAGTATATGGAACGCTACATTTCCAAAGTAAATAACCTATTGATGTCGGAACAAAAGCAGGAGATTGAAGACTGGGGCCTTGCGTCTTGGCAGGTTAGGTGGGATGAGTCCCCACTGGTTGCTACATGCATGGTATATTTCCTATAGTGTCTGATTTAGATGCGATTAGATGGGTTTCCCCCAATCTGTATATCACACAGTTTCTCTCCGGGCATGGTGCCTTTTGGACTCATTTGACTAGGTTTTGTTTGGTAGATTCGAGTCAATGCCCAGATTGTGGGACTGATGATACAGTGGACCAAGTCCTCTATGTCTGTCCCTGATATGTGATGAAACATTTATGAGCTGTTAGGGAACTTGATAGAATTAATTCCTTTCTGGATCTCTGTATTAACTGGATGATCCACAAGGAGTTTTCTTCGCACCCTTATGTAGGTCTGCAGAGGAAGTTTAGTTGAGCTATTTGATCATGGCTAGAGTTTCGGCCTAGCCATTGGTTTGGTTGGAGGTAGGCACATTGGCATCATGCCTCAGTTATGTTGTTATTGTTTATGATTCGATTTGGTACTCCTGCTGGCGGTGGTGGCCACACTGCCAGGGAATGGTAGCCTGTGAAAGTAATGGCCTAATCAGTTTTATTCTGGGTATTGTTAAGATAAATTTTTGTGACTTCTTATTGATGAGATACATGGATTCAAAGGCAGGCTTCATCATTCATTTTATGTGGTTTATTAATTACAAAGAACTTACTAAACAATAAATAAAATCTCAAAGATAAGTGTTGTTGAATACATAGAAAAATTAACAAATAAATTATGATACCTAGCTGAGTATTAATGTGATGTATATCCTATCTTTTTCATAATAAAATAATCAACTTGGTAACTATGTTCACTACTAAGAACATTGTTGGTGGATTTAAAGATTGCTGTTGATTATAAACAAGGAATGACAGTTACATGATTCCTCATTGCGTAATAATTGATCTATTGCTTCTATTCTAATTTTTATACTTTCAAGTAAATTCTACTTGCTTATAGTATATTCCTTCTCTAAACTTTATTCATTGGGAAGTAAAATAAAACATTTTATTAAATTCCACTGTTTTCTATTTAAACACCAGTCCAAATTATAAGTGGTTAAAATTTCTATTGTAAAATAGTGCATTAATGTAAAAAAATTGTTGAGATATGATATCTGGGTGCATAAACTTTATGAAACATATCGTAACTAAAATGGACAAAATAGTCCAAAATTTGATGATGACAAAATAAAATTCTACCTGTTGAACATGTTATTGATAAGTACACATTTTTAGAAATTGTTTTGTAAAGTTATGATGCTTGGAAATCTCATATATAAAAAAGAATGTGAAGTGTTCTGGTTTTGATTAAAAACAAGAAATTCACATCAGTAATGTAGAAAAGTTTGATTTAGTCTTTGATATTTTATGTTAATAGGAATTGATACAAAGTTAGTCAATATTGCATAGCATTGCATGCACTTTTATATTAACCAATATTTTATATTATATAACCAATAAGGGAATAAAAGGAGAAATTGCAATCTGTATTATAAAGACATGTTTAGAATATACCTTCTGGAATTGCCTTACATTTTGTAATTTATTTTTATTTTTTATTTTTATTTATTTACTCATTTAGTTCTGTATTTTTATTAGGTTTGTTTGGAGTTTTGACAACATCACTGACAGTATTTTTAGGAGTAGCAGCTGGTCGTATTATCCTTTGTTCTAATTCCACTGGAGGAAGAGTAAAACGTTGGATAATTTATGCAGTTAAAACGGTAAATATCTCTATTAATTTATTATGAAAGATAAGTATTTTTATTGTTTGATACTGTAATAAAACCATAAAATCTGACTACTAAGATCTAGTGTAAAATTATGAAAGATGTTTGAATTATGTGTTTTGAAAATTATTCATTAAAGCCTATTTAAGTGGCCACCCCACGACTAGAAAATCAATATTTTTACAGGGGGTAAAAGCCTATACTGCATGGTGACTGTTTAAATAAGGTGAGAGGATGGTAATGCTGCTTTTTTTATTTTATCTGAATTTTCTGTGAACATATCTCTCTGCTTTATTTCTATTCTTTAAAAATAATCAGAATTAAGGTTTTGAGAGTTGATAAATCAATCTCACTTTACTTCAACAGAACATACCCCAGAAAATGTAAGTAAATGTTTATCTGGCCAAGTGTGACCAAGAAATTGTAATAGCCAAACAATATACATTTTTATGGCAATAAACAATAATACAAGATGGTATAAAAAAGTTTTGAGACTACTTTTGTAATACATCATATGGCTGGCAAATTCGTCCCCAGGCTGCTGACCCAGGAGCAGAAGGAATATCGCATCAAGTTCTGTCAAGAACTACATCAGTGTGCCATGGATAACCCATCTTTCATGTTAAGAATCATTACTGGTGATGAAACTTAGGTGTAAAGGTATGACCAAAAAAGTCGAGACAGTTCTGCAGTTCAAACATGTGCGCTCATCATCTTTTTCAACATTTGTGACATTGTACACCAAGAATTGATCCCCAGTGGTTAGACCATCAATAGCAAGTTTTACCAGGCTAAGGGAGGACATTCGGTGAAAGCAACCAGAGCTATGGCATGCAAGAACTGGATGCTCCATGATAATGATGCACCCTGTCACCGCACACGAGTTTCTTGCAAGTCACAATATGATCTCAATTCTGCACGTGCTGTACTCTCCAGATTTGGCTCCTGCAGTTGAAAATCTAGCTTACAGGGCGCTGTTTTGATGCCATTGCAGAGATCTAGCCCAAATCATAGAAGCTACTTGCCATGCTTCGAGAAGTGGACTTCCAGGACACATTCCAAAAATGGCAAGAACACTGGGAATGCTGTATTGCTGTGCAAGGGTCACTTTAAAGGTAGTGTCACTTTGAAGGTAACAGTGTGTATACTTAGTAGTAGTTTCTTGTCAACAGAGCTGGTCATAAAACCTTTTGATAACCCCTCATATTTGACATGTTAATCATAAAGATTTCTTTTAAAAAACTAGGTAAATCTATTTTTAATAAAAAAACGGTCATATGAAAGAAAGAGCTACTCCCTGTTTATCAAAACAAGCAAACACAGCACAGGCTCAAACATTGTTATGAATATACACCTAAACACAAAATCTTAAATCTAAATTTAAATGTATTTTGAATTATATTTAATGAAAAATGTTTATTGTTATCCATAAATAAAAAACCTGTATATCATTGTTACTCATTTAGATAACAACTTTCTATTTACTAACTTATTTTGGCTATCAAGGATTCACTTAGCCTATAATAAGATCCAAAGTTATTATTAATGAAATCTAATTGGAAAAATAGTATAAAATTTATTTGTAAATAATCTATTTGACAGAAGTAAATCCATTATTAGTTCAGTTTGATGTTATACAGGTACACAAAAATGAATGTTGGGATTTTAAAGTTATTTAATATATTTTAAGAAAGATTAATTAATATAACTTAACTCTTATTATCAGTTTTAAGCTTTTAATCATCATTATATGTGGTTTTGATAATTTTTATTGTTTTAGGGTATATCAGCGGGATTTCTTTGCAATTGGTCAAAGAATGATGGTTTTATTCCTATAAATAAAAATTTGTGGTCTTTGTCATTTGTGTTTATTACTGCATGTACAGCTTTCATTATGTTTTTTGTACTTTATCTTATTGTTGATCATTGGAAGATATGGTCCGGAAAGCCATTTTCACAAGCAGGTGAGATATTATACTATGAATATATTTACATAAACATTAAAACAATTTTTTTTTTCAGATGTAAAAATTTTTGACTTTTGTGTGTTATTTTATTTTTCTATTTTCCTTTTTTTAATTGAAACATTGATTTATCAATTCAAAATATTAAAAAAAAGTGATAAATAAGAATTCATATTATAAACTATTATTTTAAAATTAGACTGCTAGTTTTTGTGATTTTACACACAGAATTTGTTGTAAAGGAGATCATGCATCCTGATTGGTTTTTAAAGGTTTTAATTTTTCTGTAGGCAGTTCTACGTGTCTTCTCTTTCCAGCACAGTCCCTCATTATTGTCAGATACTTCAACTTCACTTGAATCTTCTTCACCTAGCACTTTCCTTTATATTTAAGCACAAAAGAGGCAATTTATTTTTTCTATCTGTTTTCCTACGTAAACAGTTCTTTTTAGAAATATTTAATCCAATTTCATTTCCTTTTGCACAAGAAGAAATAGAAAAGGTTGAAAGAATAAAAACAAGAAGTGTTCCAAAAGAATAAATAAAGCCTTTTGCAGAAGTTAAAAACTATTGAAAACTAAACACTTACTAACCCGTTACTCGTTACCTGCAGTCACAAGAGTTAGGTGATGTACAGTTACTTTTAGTAAAAAGAGTATTATGACTTGTAAGAACTCATAAAATATGAGTTGTACATTAACTGTTATAATTTTAATAAGTCAAGACAAAATTGTCACAATAAAAATAAAAATAAAAATTAGCACAGCCCTCACCAGCCAGTAATGCTGGGTTAAATGAGATGTCTTTTCCTTAATAAGGTGTTGTCAGGCTTAGAATATTTTTACTTTCAACACCAACATAGGCAGTAATATTTTCTAAAAATAATTTTTGAACCTAAAATATTTTCTTTTGAAATTTTTTTAAACATTTTATTTACTTTAAAGTGCCATAATACAGAGTTGAATTATGTTTTTATTTGGATATACTGGTTTAATAAAGAGTATTTTATACATCTTTCTCTTGATAAGAAAATAAGTAAAAACAAAAAATAGTATGTTATGCAATGAGCCTATAATGATAGCCATTGATGCACAGGTATGAAATAAGTTATGATATGAGCCTTGGTAAGCATCGTAAACTGCGCAAAGTGCATTAATGGCCATTATAGAGAGTTGCATACCGTTTTTTTTTTCTATGGCTGAGAAAATATTGGAATAGTTGATTTAAATCATTGATAGAATACATTGTTTACCAAATATTTTTTTAATTTTTCAAAAATTATAAAATTAATATAATTTCTTCCCTTATTTATTCAATGGTTTTCTTATGTTCAAAATCCTATATAGGTCAAATTTAGTAATTGAAATTTGACACACTTCCCATTATCCAATTAGGCTGAAATTTTGCACATAGATTTGGTTCTGATGATAATATAATATTATAATATTTAATATCATTCCAAACCCAATATGGCGGTCACTGTGAAAATATATTTCTGTGTAATATATTTCGGATTACAAATTATATGTTTCGGTAACTAAGGGTTTAATATAAGCTCTATATACCATACTTAAATATATCAAGGGCAGCAAAACGATTTTGTTACATTAACAAAATGGATTTGTTACTATATCCTATTGTTATTGATTTGTTTCTGTAAGTTATCTGATTTTGTTACAATGACAAACCGATTTGTTATCATAAGCAAATGAATTTTGTTATAACTAAATCATTTTCATCCCATCTTTTGTTATTTTTAACAAAATCGTTTTTCTTCGTGTCAGAATAGTAAAGATTCTCATGGGAACAAAAAATGAAACCAAAGAATATAAAACAAAAAGAAGCTGCAACACAACATGAAAGATGGAGAAATCACATCAAAAATACCATGAAAAGCAAAAATGAAAGTGAAAAGGTGAAGCGAGCGAGAGTTAATTTTATACTTTATTTTTTATGCGGGGCTAGTAGAGTTAGGTAGAAGTAGATAAAATTATAAACCAGTGTGAATGAATTGAATAGCATTTGAATGAACAATTACAGGCAGGAGACTAAAAAGTAAAAAATTAAAAACATTGGTTTTTTTTTTTATAAACAAAATTGCTCTAAAAAGTAGAAAATAATTTTTCAGTGATAACAGGATAAAATAATTTTCAATATTTGTAAAAAGAAAACCATTTCGTGTTCATAAAATATTATTGAAGAATTCAAATAGGTGTTTGGTGAGAATTAATATAGGTAAAAATGTGAAGATAAATTAAAATGATTAGACAAAGTAATATTTTATGAGCACAGAATGGTTTTCTTTTTACAAATGTTGAAAATCATTTTGATAATCTTATGTTCACTAAAAATTATTTTCTACTTTCTAGAGCAATTTTATTTTAAAAGAAAACCATTGTTTTAAAATCTTTTTTTAAATTAATTTCTTTCTTTCTTATATAAATACTGTAACATACACAGCTATAGCTAGGCTTACCATATGTCCAGGATTAGCCCGGACAGTCCTGGTTTTTTAGTGGTGTTCGGGGTTTGAGAATTTTGTGACTGGTGAGGATTTTTTTAAATTTTTGACTATGTGTTTGACATCGTGTTTTTAAACATTCTCTTACAGCCGTGCATCTCTCAGCCAACCTTGTAGCAAGTGCTGACATCAATTTTGATGGAGGCATGGCTACCATTATAGACACAAATTTTTACTTAGTCATTGGCAACACAACAGGAGTAATGTGTTGCCAGAAGTAATGTGGAATAACAGGAGTAATGTGTTGTATGAAATAACTTGTCTGCATGTTTTTGATCATTTTATATCTATTCGTTTTTGTCTCGTCATTTAGCAATGGGAAAAAAAAATATGTGTTTAATGATAACCTGCAACAGAATACAAATTATTGAAATTGTGTAATGACAGTAACAATGAACGTGTTAATTGCACACTATGTACTGGAGAATTTTCTGTTGCACATAAAGGAAAGGGTGATATTGAAGACCACGTAAAAACAGCCAAACATAGGAGTGCATTATTTTGTCATTTATATTTGATAATGTGTTGCGTTCTTTGGAAAACATTAATTATGTAACAGTAACAATGGATAGCTCAAACAGAAGTGAAGTAAAATTTGTTCCAATTTTTGTAAGATATTTCAGTCTGGAGGTGGGAATTCAAGTTTAAATTTTAAATTTCGATGAAGTGTCAGGTGAAATTGCTTAAATTTTGACTCAATATCTTTTGCAGTGTGTGAAAAAATACAAACTTGAAGAAGTTGGTTTGTTATACTGCAGATAACACTAATAGTAATTTTGGTGGTGTGAAGAGAAAGGGGAATAAAAATGTGTTCAGAAAAGTTCAAAGTTATTTAGATAGACCTGTTTTAAGAATTAGTTGTTTATACTGAATTGTGTACAATGTGAGCCCACATTATTGTTATAAAAATTTCACATATATACAATAAGTGTAACGAAACTTAGAGTCTGTGAATTTGTGGAAATAGATTACAAAAAATATTATCTCATAGCAGCACAAGGTTCCTTAGGTTGTTATCTGCAATAGAAAGAATTCTTTCCATTTTTAATGGCCTGAAATCGTACTTCTTATTTTGTGACCAATGCCCAAAATTATTATTTGATTTTTTTTGAAAATCTAGAAAGTACATTGTTTTTGAAATTTTTATGTGGTTCTCTACAGTTATTTAATAATGTAATTCTGAAATTGGAAGCTAATTCCATCACAGCAACAGAAGCATTTCAAACATATTCTGAATAAATTTGTCAACTTCAGGAAAGAAAACCCACAAATTTATACCATCTTCTATCAAAGAATTGCTATGCATTCTAAAAGAAAATAATGATGTTCAGTAACAAAAATTCTTCTCAAATGTAGGCAATTTTTGTAATTCTAGTATCCAATACTTAGAGTACTGGAGAACCAGTTTTGATAAAGTTAGTAAATTTCAGTGGATAAATTTATGAACTGGAATTGCCTGGTCTGATTTAGAAGAGAGTGCACATGTTGTTAGTGAAATTATAAAATTCCATAAATGTTGATGACCTATTTGATGAATGTACATTGTTGAACCAGATAATTCAAAACCAAAGGGTAGGTTGTGGTTCAAGTTCAGAAAAAAGTACCAGTTACTGTTGAAGAGAAGTGGAAAACAATATTTAAGGGGTTTCAAAAGACTGATATTTCATGTTGCAATATTTCTAAAATGGTTGAGTTTGCGATTTCTTTGCCTGGGACATCTGTTCCAGTTGAGGGAGTTTTTTTCAATTACGGGGAACATTTGGTTTGCAGAAAAGGGTAGACTTTCAGTATCTACTGTTAAAACATCTACTAAATGTTAAAATTAATTTAGAACTTTCTTGTAGTGAGTTTTATGTAGTGAGTAATTAAAACAAACAAACGATTTCTGAAAAAAGTCATGTCTAGTGAAAAATACAACTTAATAAATAAAGTTTAATGTTTCAGTAAACTTAAGACCTTTAGGTAATTTCAAAAATATGTCCTGGGTTGGACTGAAAAATATATGGTAAGCCTAACTATAACATATCAATATGGTCTTTTGACCCATGTAAATATTCTATATTGTGCAACGGTTAAAATTTATTTGTAGAAATAATCATCCTCCTTGTACACTAGTTTATGTAGATTGTGCATTTGCATTCAAGTTTCTATTTGTTTTTTCGCCAGAATCCAATATTTTATTTGATAATTAAATATTATTATTTTTGGTTGACTCATCTACATACCAGCCATTGCTGTAGGTTTTCACCCCCTCTCATGTTGCTTAATCAAAGTATCACCACCAGCATCAACTAACAGAGTTGCAGAGCTTCAAAGACAATAACTTCTGTATGAGTTTATATCTGGAAGATTCAGATATGTAGCTATTAAGCAAATAGCTTCATATTTGAATCTTCTATTTTTTGTATTCAGTATACCGTATCTGGAAGTGCTGATCCAAGATCATTATATTTTATGTTTTGTAGTTCTCTTCAACAAGTTTCCACTATTTCAAAAAACAAATTATCTGGAAGAAAGTAAATTGTATTTAAATCTTTTTGAAATTCACAGATTAGAAAGAATATATGGAATAAATTTAATGTATATTTAGTAAGTTTCTATTAAATTAAAAAAAGGAAATATTACTTAAAAAAAAAGTTCATCAGCTGGATTTGTACCTCACCTTTGATCTGAGCTGATATCACTAGTGGGGTGGTAGTGGTCCAGTGTCTTAACCATTCGTACAACTCGACCACTGGCATCTACTCCGTATAACAAACTTTATATTATAAAACAATGGTAGTCTCCACTGTGATTCCACTAGAGAATTGCCTAGTTATAGAATTTTCAGATGAAGAAATTTAAAATGGATTATATGCGTGTTTAATTATAATTAAATTATTTCATTATGCGTGTGCATAAATTAAAATGATTAAATAAATAAGAAACCATGTATAAGCATGAAATTAAAAGATTTCTGTAAACAATGCAGTGTGTTCAAAAGAACAGAAGTATAAAATCTATTATAGGCTTTGTTTAAAATG
Organism: Lycorma delicatula; assembly: GCF_047948215.1. Lineage (NCBI taxonomy): Eukaryota > Metazoa > Arthropoda > Insecta > Hemiptera > Fulgoridae > Lycorma > Lycorma delicatula. The sequence goes on from NC_134457.1 coordinate 173,518,756, forward strand.
GTACTCTGAAATTTACTTACCATTTCCAAAAGAAACTGGTTGTCGGGTAATTCAATTAGAAAATTTTTTATTTCTTCAGATGAAAATATTTAAGATCTTTTCCTTAGCCTTCTGATTTTCTTTCTAAAAATCAATCAGCTTAGCATATTTTGTTATATCTGCTGCATGATTCAAATATAGAGTAGATTTTATTATTGAATAATGTGTTCAAAGAGATGTTGATTTCACTTTTTTAGACAGTTTTTTCAAAATAAACAAGCAGTACATTTTTCAAGAACTAGTTTGTTCACTAATTTCCAATCCATGAACTGACTGAATAATTTTCATAAAGTTTTTTTGATTTCTGTGGCAATAAGTTATTAGTCACAAGTTCTGCCTTTTCTTTACTATCAATCTGTGTTAATGACATATCTTCCTCAAAATTTGACTTAATTAATAAAATGATAAACAGTGTAATATAGAAACTTTTACCTATTGGTGTACTTTCAAATTAACCTTTGCTTGCTAACTACTAAAAAAGATTAAAATCAAAGTAAAAAAACTACTGATATATTAAACAACAATCACTTCTGATTGGCCATTGGTTGAAAAGAGTAAGCTTTTGATTGATTGAACACCTGTATCATAATGAAAGTCTGTTTCATAATGATCCTCATTATGATACAGGTTCAAGCAACATAATTCAAAGATTACAGTACAGCCATAGAAAAAAATAAATATATTTGTAATTAATTTTTTGAAGAATATGCAGTCTCAAAAAAAATCATGCATCATTATAATTCTAGGAAGTAAAATGAAAATTACTGTAAATTCAGCTAAGCCATACATCATTCTGATAGACGTTAAGGATTAGTAATGAGACCTCTGTTATATTAAGTTTAATTAGAATTGTTGACAAGTTGTATTGGTAAATATTTTATTGTTTACTTAAGGAATGTGGCAGCAACAACCACCAGCAGGAAGCAAACCAATAGATAAACATGTAGTAAACATTTCGGGCTATTGGTAGTATTAGAATGTGTTTCCCAAACCAACAATAGTGTTACTAAATTCTGTTTTATTAATTTATTGATTATCATATTTTGTTTCTTATTGTTTATTTATAATGTTTTGAATAGTAATTTAGCGTTGTTTATTGTTATTTAAGTTAAATTTGTAGATTTTACAAAAAATGTTATACTAGGGACCTATCAAAAAGTAAGTTACACCCCCTCTATGAAACAAACATATTTCCTAAACACTTTTCATACCTTGTGACAAGTTTTTCAATTCCACTCCCATAAAAATTTCATCCAATCCTTCTGCCATTTAGGGACTGCTTCCTTCAGTTTATCATCAGTAGTGAAATGCTCCCAGGTCTCGCTTGAGAGGACCAAACAGGTTGTAGTCGCAGGGTTCTAGGTCAGGGCTGTAAGTTGGATGAGACCACACTTCCCACTTAAATTTTTGCAGAAAAACTCCTTTGTCACATGAACTGAATTATGAGTAGTGTTGTCGTGAAGAAAAATGACCCCATCGCTCAGTTTTCCGGGCCTTCGATCTTTAATGGCGTTACGCAATTTTTATAAACTCTCACAGTAAGATTCAGCATTGATTGTTTTTCCTCGGGGCATAAATCCACAGTAAACAGCTCCCTCAGAATTGAAAAAGACTGTCAGCTTAACCTTTCGAACATGTGAGAATGTTTTCATTTTTTTTAGCTGAAGTAAATTTTTGTGTCTCCATTCATGTAATGCTCATTTAGATCTCAAGAGGAGGAGGAAACATTTGGCACCATTTTATGATCATGGGGCATGAAATTGCATTTGCACCATATAGCTCAACAATTTGGTGATGAATTTCACAACAATTGTAATTTTCTGCCCACAAAAATCAGACTACAGAATGCACTTCTATGCTGGACGAAACCTTTAGAGGACATGCCCTATTGACAATGACACTACACACTTACTGAATGTCATACAGAATTGCTGCTGAAGGAGCGTGAAGGCAACACAACCAGTGCTGCCACCACAAGATATTAATATATCCCTTTCAGTTCAAGAACATGGCAAGGGTGTAACTTATTTTTTTATCCACCTCTGATAGTACTGAAGTTTGAGATTAATATTTATATTTAAAATACTATTGCAGTAAATTGAAAATTTAAAAAAAAACAAGTGGAAATTTCACATAGAAATTAAAAATGAATGCTGTGCAATCAGGCAAATTATGTTGATTTGTGTTAAAGAACTGTATGGTTTAATTGGTTCTTAAAAACGGACTAAATGACAATTTAAGATTTCTTGTTCCTATGTTTTTGGTTGATGTGATGTTGAGGGAGGCTCAATCAGTTCATTTTTTATAAGAGTGTGCAGTTTAGTTACAGTAAATAGTGTAAAAAGTATGTTCTTTCTTAATTCAGCCGTCTGAAAAATGAATAATCTGCTCAAACCAGCGGTTTCTAACCTTTATACTGTTATGCCTCCTTAAAAAAAATTTTTTTTCTGCGTCTCTATCTTTTAATAGATATAATAATAATATAAACATATTTAAAATAATAATTTTATTACAAAAAAATACTGAATGCTTCAATTAACAGAATAAGATTTTGCTATAACAATACAAACACGCATATTTATTTTTATATTAAATTACTAATTAAGCTACATCTAACACATCAAAATTTAATGCGAGGGTAGTTGTTGTTTATTGACACAAAGTTTATCAAATCTTGGAGGAAATGTGGAGAGTGCCTGTCATAACTCTTTTTTGACTATTAACCTGGTTTGATATTTGGTTTTATTGCAGCCAGTGTTGAAAACCCGTTTCACATAAATAAGACATTACAAACAGTAGAAGCACTTGCATTGCTTTGCCGTACAAAGATTCATACTCTCCACTAAGATTCTTCCAAAATTGAATTATGGTTTCATTTTGAAACTTTTGTTTCAGTAAGCTATCGCATGATTATTCTATCAATTTTTCTTTTTTGATGGTTGTCAACTCAAATTTGTCTTCTTTGTTGTCGATAAATGAATTCTGTATCCACAAAAATTTGAGAAATCAAGGTCTTTGAAATACTTTGAAAAATGCAACACTAAACCATTCAAGTGTTCAATAAAAAGATTTTTGCTTGTTTCAGTATTGGCTGTTGGCCAGAAATCTTTTGAAAGTGAAAACATATCCAACTCATTCGTTTATAAATTTGATTTCCATAACTTCATCTTTTTAATGAAAGCTTTTACTGTGTCTTTTTGAACAAGGGGATGCAAGGTTGATTTATTTAAATCATTCAATTTTCCAAAAATGTCAACCAAATAGGCAAGTTTAACAATAACAATATCATTCATCCACAAGTGTGCCTCTTCTTGGTGGTTTTCTTTGAGAAAGGTTGTTAATTCTTTGAGCTCAAACACCCTCTGAATCACTTTTGCACGAGATAGCCAGCGAATTTCACAGTGACACAGAAGTGAGGTAGCTTCCATATCAACACACAGCTTTGCAAACAGCGTGGCTCGCAAAGGACTGTTCTTAATGTAGTTTATCATTTTTATAACTCGTAAAAATGTTGTTCAGTTCCTCGCTCATATTTTTTGGCACTAAAGCTGCTCTGTAAAGCATACAGTGCATCCAGATAGCATGTGGTACTTTCTTTTTGACTATTGCTTGAAGACCTGTTTTGTGTCCGGACATTGAGTAAGCTTTGTTGGTACTAAGTCCAATGCAATTATTCCACATGATGTCGTTTTCTTAAAAAAAGACTGTCTGTTGTATTAAACATCTTAATGGATGTGATTTTTCCAGGAATGGGTTTGCAAAATAATATATCTTCTAATATATTATTTTCTGCAACATATTGAAAGTATGCAATTAAAATGGCATTTTCAACTATATCGCTTGCCTCATCTACTTGAATGGAGAATTTTGAAGTATGCAGCTGAGAAACTAATTGATCACAAATATCTTCAGATATATCATTGATTCTCCTTCCGACTGTATTGTCAGCAAGCGTAATTTGTTGCAACTGTTTTGCATATGATTTGCTGAACATTTTTCAAACCATGTCAATAGCTGTTGGAAAAATTAGGATTTCTCCTATTGTATGTGGTTTCTTACATTTTGCAATTTGGTAAGAGAAATGATACGAAGCCAATAATGCTTTTGGTGTAACTGAAAGTATTTTTGTAAACATTTGCTTCTGAATATTTATCTCGTCCAATTTTCTTTGAAAACTTTCTATGGGCTTTCCAATGTACTCAGAATGTGCTGTCTTAATTTGACTGGTCTCATACTATCTGAAGCCAAATCTTTCAAACACAACAAATACATTGGTTTTTCCAAGCAATCTATAATAACACTTTTGAATCCTAAAAATGAATATGATAAACAGTATTGTCTTTTCTTGGGAGCTTTACCTCCTTTTTTACTTTTTTTCCCACTTGTATCAGCATCAGTATCTTCATTATTGTCGACTTTTCTCTTGTAACCACTCAAAAATTTATCCATTCGTCTAAAAAATATTTTATTAATATAATTTAAAATAAATAATAATTAAATATAATTATAAAAATATACTAACAATTATGTTTAGAAAGAAATTATGGTAAAACTACATCACACCTCGCCAATATGCTTTAGTTGACACTTTAGCTATGAGTGATGTTTAAATTTGAGGTTATTGTTTCATGCAACTAGTGGTCGTTTTTCGACCCTTTGCAAAGGTGCCATTTTTAAAATCTTTCACTCTGGATAATTTTTTAATAAGAATTAAAATATACGAATAAAAATGCAAGAAAAATAAAAATAAACATTACTTCACTGAATTAGTCCTTTTACGTTATGATGTGAAGTTTATTTTATTTTTGCTTCTCCTGGGAGTCAAAGGCTTAAACAGATTGTGTTTTAATTGTATTTACTGAAATGGATACAATGGATACTTTATCCTTAAAATTCATAAAAATCACAATAAAGATAATCAACATTTTATTGTTTAGTTTTAAATAAACCTTTTTATTTTAATGCAGTTACCTATAAAAATTGAATCATTTTAAGTCTAATATATCGGTCAACCTACAATTATTATAAATGTATTTTAGATTCAAAAATCTTGACTTTAACATTCGGATTTTTTTGCCAGTTGTTATATAATTATCAGAAAAGTACTAATAAAAATTATCTTTTTATTATGTCTTTAAATATAATTTTAGTGATCATTTGTTGGTCAGATTTGATGCCTTTCATTCTTTCTACTTAGTTCCAATCTCTTAGCTTCAACATTATTTCTGTTAAAAATTAACAGTTATTCATTCATTTTTATTTTATAGTATAAAAAGATTTTTTTAAATTTATAAGGGAAAACTTTTATTAAAATCCATAATGCGATTTGAAAAATTTCTTAGAAAACAATTACCATGCAATTTATCAGTGTATGGTGACAAGAGTGTTATAGGAAAACTTGCAAATTATGAAGGTATGTGAAAATATAGATCAGATATTTCAAAAATATCCTTTATTATTATTTTTTTTTTATTTGTATTAGTCTAATTTTACTTTTTCTTATGAAAGCTAGATTGGATATTGATGTTCGCACTTGATTTTATTTCTTTTTATACAGTTTCCATTTAGTTATTTTAACCATCTAAATAATTAATAAATAAAAAGTTATTATTTACTATATAACATTAAAATTAAGGATTTAAAAATTGTGAGAAATAGTTAGTGAAAAACAATAACTTCATTGTTTTTTTTTCTGAAGATTACCTGAAAAACATTGTCCTTAATTGCCTTAATAGAGCATTTTAAGTCAATTTATTTCTTTCCCTGATCACTTTACTATTGGAAAGATTTTTTTCATTTTCTAATAGGAAATTTTCAAACAAAATGCATTTTGATGGGTAAATTTAGTAAAACAAAAAATGAAAGATGTAAAATGTGCTGATTATCTCATATGTGTTTTCATGAAAAAGATTAGGGACATTATTTTATGACATGAATTTTTTATTTAAAGCTATTAAAAAATATTAATATAATATTTAAGGAGTGAAGGTAGGTGTTTATTAGATCAAAGTAGTTATTTAATATAAATTTCAATGGAAGCTGTGTAAATCCACACTTGTTAAACTAAGCAGGTAAATTAATTTATTGCTGTTATTTTATTATGCACAGTATTTTTTTTTTTTTTAGGTATGAATTCAATATTAATTTACATCGGACATGGTTTAACAAAAGACACTTTTCCATTTAGTTTTACACCAATTGACCTGACTACGCATACTGAATATTTTTTTCAGAATATGTTAGGAACAGGATTGTGGATATTAATAGCTTACAAGTTATATAAAAATGAAGTATTTTTTACCGTATGATTCTTATTTTGTTTTATTGTTTGTATTATATTTAATCACTAAAGACTGGTTTTTATTGCATTTAGAAATAATATAATTGAAAAATTATTATAATTACGTTTAAAATAATTGTATTATTTTAAATATAATAATAAATTTAATAATAATTATAATAGTAATTATAATAAATGTTTTAAAATGCTTTATTTTAACATATTTTTCATAAATATGTTAAGTATTAGTGATATTGTTTTATATGCTATATATTATGTTATGTTTACTATTATATTATTGATAAATATTTTTGTTTCTAATCCTATTTAACACATTCCATATTCCTGTTAATGTAATAATAATTAAAATTAATGTTATTCTGACTCATCTCTTTCAGAACATGAGTCGAGTCACAGGTCTTTTGTTCTCCTGTGATGTGTAAGAAATGTTTTGAGGAAGACATTTTACATAAGTCATTGTAATATGTTGTAGAGTGAAGTATTGCAATACTTATTAAAATAAATGAAAAGCTAATAATTTTAACAATTTGTATTGTGTAAGAGAAGTCAATACTTTTTCCCCAAAGTGTTTGTGCTGATAAATAAAAGAGGAAGCAATTAGCATGTTTTACTTTATAATTGATATAAGAATTGAAGGTAAACTGGTGTTAGTAACTGCACTGATAGAGAAGAGGATGAGCACTGTAAACTATTGCCATGATGTATTTAACCCTTTGAATCCCAATGTCCAGTTTTCCAGATGCTAGTAGGATGTGCATAAAAACCTGACATATGGTTTTCAGGATGTTTATAAAATTAGAATATAAATATATTCTAAATATAAATATAAGTAATGTTTGATTTTCCTGTTACATAATATTAAAAAATACTCAGAAAGGCATGTTCTTTCTAATAAATACATCATGTTGTACATTTCATTTATTTATATGTTTATATACTGATGATGATTTGGTGGGAAGTGAATTATATGTTTTCAAGTGTGTTTAACGTAATTGTCAGATTAAGACAAGTCATGTTTATGTTTAGTTTGTGCCTTTTGTTAATAAAAAAAAATTGTGTTATTTTAATAATTAGCTGCTTGTGTTGGTCTCTTAATGACAATGCTGTGAGACAATTTTTAAAAGATGATTTTGACAATATTTTATCTAATGACATCTATGATGTAAACATTAGCAATGTGGATGATACAGAATAGATATGACATATGATCCAGCAAATGATCTTCCTGGCCCTTCAGGTATTCAAAGAAATATATTACGATATGATGATGGTGATAGTTTTTCAAGTACTATGAGTAGCAGGCCTAGAATATAGGAGTTGACCTCTCAGTAAAGTAATGGGTCATATTCATGATATCAGTGACTCATAATCTGATGAAAGTGGATGGGAAGAAGTTGCTGAAGATAATGATGCAGATTCTCATCATAGATTTTCTTTTTTGAATTACCTGGAATTAAACATAGTTCTTTGCATAACTCACTTACACTTTGATCTTAGCCAAGAGGCCGAGAAGCAATATAACTCACCTGCGGTTGCATATATCAAACTTTTCTTCACTACTTCACTGTTAGAAATGATGGTAAGTTACTAATATGTACACTTTCAAAATTATATCAGCTGCTAATTTTGAAAGTTGGAAACAGGAAGAAATAAATAACTTCAGACGGTGGACGAATGTTACAGTTGCAGAAATGCAGGCGTTCATAACCATTTTTATAAATATGGGACTTAACAAGATCGGCAGTTATTGGTGGACCAATAAAACCATGGTTTGGCATAATGTTTAACAGAATGACTTTCAAAATTCTGAACTTTTTTTCAGAATTGATACCACAAACTTTCCAAAGTCTAACAAATCTAATTACAACCCATGTATATAAATTCAATCACTCGATCATGCAAATAGATTTTATAAACATTATTATATACCAGGAAAATACTTGTCAATAGATGAAAGTATGATTCCTGCTAAGTCACACAATTCATTAATACAGATACATGCCGTTAGGCATGTATCTGTGGTATCAAGTTTTGGGTGGTTATGATGCTCTTTGTCATTACTGTTTAAATTTTTTTATGTACCCTAGATGCAAAATTTCCTGAAGGAAAGAAGTTAAAGATAAAAGACTTGCTTATACTGTAGTTATGAAGATTATGGAAGTCAGAGGATACTTAAAGGTACCACTTGTTTCTAAACAACTTCTTTACTTCTATCAAACTTGCCAAAGTTCTGTATTTAAACATTTGTAACTGGACCTTACAGATGATCAGGAAAGGTACTGCTAATGAAGTGAAAAGACAGTACAAAGTTGGTGAGAAAAAATAACATGATACTACTAGGTCACAGGAAAAGAAAAAACAATAAGAAACCAGTGCTTTGTTATCAACTGATGCATTAATTTTCAGTGAAGAAAGGTCTAAAAGAACGGGTAGTAGCATGTTTGTAACCAGTAAGCCTATTATAATATACAACATTATAATGATAAGTGACCAAATTTTATAACAATATCCCAATGATTGTAAAACAATTAAATTTTGGGAAGAAATCACTTTTAATATTTTTGGACAATTTATTTTAAATGCCTATCAATTGTATAAAGCTAATACAGAAAACCCACTGTCTAGATTATATTCTGCACTTTCATTAATTGGTAATTTGATTCAAGAATGGTAGGATATAAAAGAAAGGAGAAACCCCAACATAGAACTTCCATGTGGTGAGGAGCTTGGTGACAGCGATGCCAGTACAAAGTACCTTTTGAAAAGATTCCTCATGGAAGGGAGAAGATTGTTGTTAGTGCAGTGCTCGTAGCACTAGATGTGGTGGTAAAAAAAAAAAAGATTACATTACATGTGTGTGCAAAATGTAAAAAAGGCTTGTACACAGTGTTTTCCCAACTACAAATGGTTTCTACTGTATATATTTTCTTAGTTTAGGACTTTGTATGGACTTAGTTTAGGACTTTTGTTACGCCTAGTGATTAACATAAACAATTTATTTTTTCCTTAAAATTTATTTTTGGAACACTAAGTTAAGAGTGAAAATTTTCAACAGGGCACACTAATCTTAAAGACTGGATGGAAACAGTATTGTATAAATACATTAAATCTTTTTCAAGTGTACATCTTTAATTATACAGTCTTAATTAAATTTGGCTAAGATTTTGTTTGTGTGTGACTATTGACCGCAAACTAGAAAAAAATAAATTTTTTTAAAATATATTTTTTCTGTCTGAATCATTACAAGTAATTTTAAAAATATCATTGTAATTGGTTCATAAATAACTGAAATATGACTTTTTGGAAGTCTGCGAATTGAACAGAAATGTATTGGGTTTTTTAGTCATATCTTAGGTGAAATACCCAGATACCCAGGCTGAGTAATTTCTAAAAAAAAAAAATAGTGAACTGAAAACCTGTTAATAAGCAGAAATCCAATGTAAATTCTAAGGTAATAAACCAGTTTAACCTGCACATTATTTATACACTGAAGCCTTTTCATCCTTAATTCATCAGAAGTAAAAGATTTATAAAATAAATAATAAAAATATTTAAAAACTACTTTAAAATTAACAGAAAGTTTACACATATATAAGTTTTATTTTATCAGTATTAAATTCATCATAATCTACTAATATTGTTGAATAAAACAAATTACATATTCTTTTAAAACTCTTAAACTATTAAATTATTTCTGATGATGGAATATGAGTGTTTTCCAATGATTGTAGTATTCTTTACATCTGTGGGGAAAGTATTTGTAGCCATTCTTGACTGCTTTTGATTTTTTGATGTATTTAAAGTTAATCTGCGTAATATGTAAGTAAAGTATAACCTTATTTGTTAAGTATTTAAGTAGGGTTGGATTGAATGAGTAATGTTATAAGGTCTATAGTAATAGATTATTTACTAATTTTGAGTATTTGTTGCTGTTGAGATCTAGAGAGCTAATTGAATTTTTGGTTTCCCTTTCTCTAGTGAAACCTTACATCAGGTTGTAATGAAAGTAGTATTAATTTCGTTTTTCTTATGTTTTTGACATAGCTAGCTAAAATTTTATCATTTTGCGTATGTAATGTTCTAAGTAATGTATTTTGAAAAGTTGATGTAAGAGTTAAATCAGAAAATTGTATACAAGCCTACCTTTAGATGGAAAGCTCTATTAAAAATAAAATCTATTTTATTTATTAAATTTATTTTTGCTGAGTAATATTGTCCCTGGATTATAACCAAGTGATTTTTCTTGTTTACATATTACTTGATTAAACATTGATAAGTGAACACATTGATGGAAGATGAAATGAACTTATCAGTGTTTTTCTGTCAGTTTATTAAACAAACTACTTATTTTGTAGCTGATAATTTCATGGCAAATATTGATTGGTTTATTTGTACATAAATTAATATACAAAACACAATCTGTAAATGGAATTTTTAAAATAATTTCATTTATGTTTTGTAATATATGGTTCAATATTAAGTAAAATATTTTAATATCAGACAAAATTAAATAATCAATTTATCTCAGGAAAGTATTCTTTTAAGGCTAATAACTTCTGAATCAAACAGTTGAAAGGTCAAAAACGACTCTCTTTTTCTTGAAAATGTTATTTTGGAATCAAGAAGATTAACTTCTTCTTGCAATTGAAGCAGTTTTTTTTAAATAAAAGAGCTTATAAATGTACAAATTTAGTTAGTAATTGAATTTATAAAATTTAATCTTTTCATAATTTGTTGACTAAATAGATATTATTTAATTGAAGTTTTTGTTTAATTCTATCTGAAACTGTATTTCTAATACATCTTTTACTTATTTGTATGAAATAAAGGAAGTATTGTGATTGCAAAAAAATTTGCTTTTCAGATTTCAATAGAAATATCCATTTTGACTTGTTTCGATGTGATGTCTGTACGTACGTATCTCGCATAACTTAAAAACGATTAGCCATAGTATGTTGAAATTTTGGATTTAGAACTGTTGTAACATCTAGTTGTTCACCTCCCCTTTTCATTTAAACTTATTTCACTTGAAAGTAAGATATAATACACCAATTCTTTAATAAAGTAATAAAGGGATTTTTACTCTATACTAATATTTCATGTAAGATTGTTGAATTAATAATTGTATAAATATTTGATGATAAAAATTAATATTTCAGCAATTGTGTAAATGTCTACTTTATTAAAGAATTGGTGGATTATATCTTACTTTCAAGTGAAATAAGTTTAAATGAAGTGCAGCAAAAAATGTGTTATTTTAATAGGTATACAAGGAAGTCATGTGGTGTCCACATCAGATTTTTATCATAATAGTTTTATAGATATATGATGTTAAATGCAACAATTTTGTAATCCACTAATACAAGATGTTTTCTCTTGTACATTGCAGGTATTTTATAGTCAAGCGGAACCATATTTAAAATTAATTGCTCAGATTGAAAATTAAGAAATTTTCACGTCAAAACTTAATAATACTTAGAAAATGGGGAGTTTATTTGCATGTTTTCTGCATTCAAATTTAGGGTGTATAATTCTGAAAACCAGTACTGGGACTGTTTATGTAAAGTTCATGGCATGGAACAATTCATTTAATATTCAATAAAAAATTGTTCTTTGCAATGAAATTGAGAATATATTTTCAATATCAAGATAAAAGGCACAGGTATTTTTTCAGGTCATTTATTTAATTCAGGACCATCTACTTCAAAGTACAGACTACATTTCTTACATGCACCCTTTTTGCATCAAAATTAGATTTTTACTTAACATTTTTTTCTCAGGGTTTGAAACCAAATATTGATTAACTTGCTAGATGTCACTGTGAAATTGATAACAATAAATACATATAAATTTCCAACCACCCCACATTAATACATTAATCATTCAACCACCCCACTCCATATATACATATTCTATATATATATATATATATATATATATATATATATATATATATGGAGTCAAGGATATATATATATATACAAAATCGCGTAGCTGTCTGTAGTGAATTGAAAAATTCAGCAAGAGATGACCCTAACTTCATCTGCAACATCATAACCGATGATGAGACATCGGTGTACGGGTATGACCCTGAAACTAAGCAGCAGTCATCGCACTGGAAGTTGTCAAGTTCGCAGCAACGTGAAGCCCCTGATGATTGTTTTTTTCGACATCAAAGGCATTATCTATAAGGAATATGTTCCTCTTGGTCAAACTGTCAATGGGATGTTATATTGTGAAGTATTGAAGTGGTTATGTGAAAGCATTAGACGCAAACATTCAGATCTGTGGGGCAACAGCTGGGTTCTGCACCATGACAACGCGCGCACACATCACTAGCTGTTTGGAATTTCTTGGCTTCCAAAAAAGACTGTAGTGATTATATTTGTTAGTCTCTCAATATCCTGGTCAAGCTGGAAACACATAACAGTATCTTCAGAATTAGACATTAAAAACACATATTCACACCGATGTATGTAGTCAAAGTGATAAAGAACTGCAGTGCTTAATTGTACATATTGAGACTATTTTTACATTGCTGGAGAGATGATGTATTTTTATCTATGATACAGAGAACTTATAGAATCTCTACAGTACAACAGAATCACCATCTACCAAAAACCTAATCAAGTCGCCACATTCAACACAGAAATGAAAAATAACATTGAGTTGTTGAACACATAGTTCAAAAATTTATAAACTTAAAATGTTTGAATAATAACAAATTTATAAATACATCTTAAAACAAAAAAATTGAAGTTAATGAACTCTATGAAAGAATAGTCTGGTCGAGCAAATACATTGTACAATTAATGAAAAATCTATATGACAGTGTTCTGCTTTTAAATTTTCTTTGTGGTAACAACAGTACTACCAGTGATGCTCTAAACTAATTGCTGGCCAACATTTCTGAAATTTTATCTTCTCACCAAGTGAGACGATAGATCCCAGAAATCATTTTGATAGATATTTCTCATCATATATGCAAGTGAGTTATGAATTTTATTTTAATTTTTGAAATAAAATTTAAAAAAATAATCATTAGTAAATAAAATTATATATTCTGTTAAAAAACTACAATTTGATTAATACGTACTGTAACTGTTACAAATTGAACTGTAATGAATTATACTGCTTTATGGAATAGAACTGCAGTGCCAGGTCAGTGTGAGCATATGTTGCAGCGTAACATCTGCTCAGTACATATCTTCAATAAAAAACATAATGAATCTTCAAAATAATACTTTCATAACATGCTTGCAGTTTCAATCCTTAACAATATAAAAGCCAATAATTACTTTATGCAGTTATAAAAATTTCTCTAAATTAATGGTTAATCATTATAAAAATGTATTTGTGATTCAAAATAATTTAGAAAGGAAATGACACATCAGTTTTTTTATTAATAGAAAGAATAATCTTCATAGCCAAGAAACAATATTCACATCAAAATATAGATAGTGGCCATATGTCACATCAGAATATAGGGCCACTCCCTATATTCTTATGTGAATATTGTTTTCTGTTTAAGAAGATTATTCTGACTGTTCGTCAGATAATATACCATAAGTGAGTAATTTTTAGTAGGCAAGATTTATCTAAAGGTAAACATTCTTTTTTGATACATTTTTAAATTTTAGGGTATTTGAATTTGTAAGTAAATATGTGAAAGTGTTGTAATTTGTTATGAAATATAGATAAATTTTATATACATTTAGACATTTTTTATTTTGTACCAAAAGTGTCAGATCTAAAATTTGATACTGTTAGTTATTTATTCTTACCAATAAGAATCCCATTAATCCAGACTTATGTCACTTGATGGGATATTTTTGATTTACTTGATTATTTGGCTTAGGTACAAGTTTCTAATTGTTTATCATTATTAGATATTGTAATCGAAAAGAAGAATTTACATAAATGATAATGATAGTATTTGTGCTGCCCACAGTTCAAAATTTCTGGACGTTTCATTTGATAATGAATGCTCTTGGGATGATCTAACTGATTTCATTTGGAACAAAATCAAAATGTATTATTTTCTATGAAGTAATTTAATAAAATATCATTATGATTACATTTCTATTGTAGTTACTAATTTATTTACAAATTAAATATATCTTTGAGCTCCTCAAAAAATGTGAAGGAATTTTCAAAATAAAAAAATTGGCTCTTAGATCATTATCTGAAATGAATTGTGTAGACCAATATTTAGAATATTAAAATTGATAACTTTTGCACATGTTTATATTTATGAATTTAGCAACGTTTCTTAAAAAGAAAAACTTAAAAATAATTAAAAGAAAAGAAAAATTATTAAAATAAATCAATATTTACCACTTTAAAATCAGAAAACCAAACTATTTTCATATAAATCAAAACAATACTTTGGCTTACAAGAAAAGCAAAGTTATAATGCTTTATCATTTCCAAAATTAACAACCATTTCAAAAGGCTTCTCACTCAGTTATTTAAAATGAGACACGACATTATGCTGATGAGTTTTTAAATAATATTCATTTAAGAAAAATCTTAAATTTTCTGGTTCTCCATTTAATATACACCACAAAAATATATCCTCAATTAGTTTACATTTACTCCTGAATTGTGATTTATTTGGTAATATTTTATGTATGTACCTTCACATGCTTATTTTAATATTTCTACATATTAAGGATAAATTGTTTTAAAATGTACAGCTAGTCTCCGGAATTGTAATATCTAACATTCAGAGATGTACCAGTCTCATGCAAACAATTATTAATGTTATAAAGATAAATATTGAGAAAGTGTAATTGCAGTAAAAAGTAATTTACTTAAGTATTTTAATTGCTAGCTGTAAAATGACATGCCTGATGATCGTTGCAAATATAGTTTACAAAATTATTCTTTGGATATTATATAGCCTTCTCTGGATGGTGTCATATCTCTTAAATGCATAAATATAGCGAAATGAGATATTTGACTTGATGTAATCTAATAAATATAGACACTACAGGGATCATTGTACTGGGCTTAGCACTAATTTGGTATTTGATTTACTAGCTGTAAAATCTGAATGTCATCTGTAAAATGTCAGTGATTGTCTACTGCAACCCATTAATTTTTATATGTTTTTATTATATGTGTACATTTGTTAGTCCCAACAGTAAGTATGGTACTTTATATTAAACTTGAGTACTATCGTTTTAATAAAATAATATTTTTAATGCAAAATGCTTATTTAACAGTACGTTTAAAATACTCTAATTTTAAAATTTTATATTCAAGTTCATTAATTATTTTGCCTACTGTGTTACTGCAAAATTAAGTGATGCTGTAATTTTAAAAAAAATAAATATATATTTGTGTATTTTAGATATCTCCATTCCATAGTATATTCTGTTATATGCTTGTCAGAATGGCCCAGACAGTTAATACTTGCCTTTTCACGTGGTAGGTACTTGGTTCAAGGACCAACAGGATTGGTTATAATCCAGTGATAAATCACTCATCGATACTGTTTTCTGTACATCATTCTCATTGGATTCTAATTAACAACACATCCTGATTTGGCAATATAGGATTTAACAAGCTATGTACACAAGAAAAGAGATGCACTGGTGGTGCTTCTAAATCAACAAAAGTGATATAGATATTTGGAGAATTCTGAATCATTCTTTTTATCTGTTATTCCAAGACAACAAAACAAAAAGATAGATTGATCTTTTCCTCCATGTACCAAGGGAAAAATGATAAATTTAGAAAATTAGTAGTCAAACTCATGATCTGCACTACGTAAACACAAAAAACTATTTTTGCATGCTTATTTGTTTTAAAATTTGTAGTTTTTAATTAGACAACGACAAAATATAAATTCAGGACAGAGGAATTATGTTTGTCTAGTGTTCGCATGATAAATATCCTAAATAGTCAACACCAGTTTTGTAAAATTTGTGGTATCTTCCTTCATTATACAGAATGTATCACGAAGTTCTCCCGACACATTCATAACCTACAAGGTGCAACAATAAAGTGATGAGACCGATTTTTTTTTAGCAAAATGTAACAACCCTGAAGCCTTCATAGACACTCCATGTTTGACCTTGATCTTTCCGCCACTAATAGCCCAAACGGCACATACGTACTACCTGTCAGTCTTAAGTAGTGGTGTAATAAGCGAACAGTGTTTTGGTCCTCGTCACTGTAATGGAATTACGAAATATTGCGCAACAGTATGCCATTTCTTTTTATGTTAAACTCTGTGGAAGGTGAAACCTACGATAAGCTTCAGAATGCTTTTGAAAATGAGGTTATGTAAAGAGCTCAAGTTTTTCGTTGGCATAAAATGTTTTGTGAAGGCAGAACGAATGTTGAAGACGAAGACTACAATGGACGACCTCACCGACAGATGTCAACACGATCAGGGTGCGTTAAATTGTACGATCCGATCGAAGATTATCTCTAAAAATGATTGCAGAAGAAGTGAACATCAATGGGGAAACTGTTTGCCAAATAATAACAGAAGATGTGGGCATGCGAAAAAGGGTCCCGAGAAATCTCACAGCGCAAAGCGAGATACACGGGAAAATGTTACAGTTGATCTGTTGGAACAAGTACAAATTAACCCAGAGTTATTGAACCGTGTTATCACTGGTGATGAGAGTTGGTTCTTTCAGTTCCAGAGATAAAACGTCAAAGTTCGCAATGGTGTTCAAAGAGATCACCCAGACCAAAAAGAGCTCGCATGTCGAAGTCAAAAGTGAAATGCATGCTTATGTGTTTTTTCGATTTCAAAGGCATTGTTCATAAAAAGTGGGTGTCTCATGGGCAAACGGTTAACTAATATTTCTACGAAGAAATTCTACAGACTTGAAAATGAGACCTCCGTGTCCGTTCAAACATTGGTACGAGTTGGATTCTTCATTACAATAATACGCCATCTCATGTTGTCTTTTCAGTTTTTAACCTCAAAACGGATTTCAGTACAACCACAGCAACCTTTATTCACCAGATCTCACCCCGAATGACTTTATTTATTCCCAAGAGTCAAACTGGTGGTCGGACACCATTTTCAAACAACACATGTCCAAAAAGCTGTAACAAAGGTTTTAGACGATATTCCAGAAGAAGACTTCCAGAAATGTTACCAGCAGGGGCAGAAGCGCTGGAGTAAGCGTGTGCATGTAGGAGAGAACTAGTTTGAAGGAGTTTACACTACAACCGATTAAAAACGTAAGTAAACATTTTTATCACATCAGCCTCATTACCTTATTGTTGCACTTCATATTCTATTCGTGAAAATATTATATATAAACATATGTCCTAAAAGGCTTCGTTTGCTAGTTACAGCCAGTCAAAAATTTCGCTCGGATTTTAGCTACCTCGGTGATTTGAGATCATACTGAAATTTGTAAGACGTTAATTAATGGTCAGAATTAGTGATTTCTTATGGGACCTGAAAATATTGAATAAAATAGGTCCCAGATCGGTATCTGCGGCAGTTTTTGAGAAATCTAGAGTGAAGACCAATAAATTGGGGTAAAAAACCCTGTTTTTTATTGTTTGGCGCACAGGAACTGTGTGAAACCGGTAATAAACACGTAAAACTTTTAAACAAAACTTGTAGAGAATTTAATTCTGAAATGGTGTAAGATAAGTTGTATAAAAGAAAGAAAAGTTAGAAAAATTCGAATTTTATTTAGAAACAGTACACTAGATTAATGTGCATTACACGTACTAGTATATAATAAATGTTCAACAATGGCTTCAACATATTTCTTAGCACGCTTCTATACTGCTTCTGTTGCTCTTTTTTGTTCTTCAGGGCTGTTTTTAAGTTTCTCAGCCGCAACCATAATGCGGATAATTAATTCCTCTCGGGAATATATTTTTGTTTTGTACACAGTATTTTTCATCCATTCCCAGACGCAAAATCTAAAGGTGTTACATCAGGCGATCTTGATAGCCAGGAATATGGACCTCCACGACCAATCCATTTCTTAGGGAAGTGATGATTGAAGTTAGTGGAAGCGGCAGAAGAGAAGAGGAGAGGCACGCCATCGTGCTGAAAGTACACTTTTGAGTCTCAGCACTAGAGGAACATCTTCAAGCAGCTGCGGCAATTCTTCTTGAAGAAAGTACTACAGTATAATATAAGTAAGTATACTTATATAAGAATTACATTTAAGTTTTATATAATTCAAGTGGACCTCAGCATTAAACCTCCAGGTAATAAGAACGGTTCAAACAGCTGATTGTGAAGAAGGCTGCACCATACATTGAAGCTAAATCGGTGTTGAAAATTTCCTTCCACCGTTTCATGAAGATTTAATTCTGCCCATGTATGCTCATTGCGTAAGTTGTTGACCCCATCTCGAGTGAAATTTGCCGTATCGGTAAACAAAACATACTTGTAGAGCTATCGATTTGTATTCCATCAGTTGCAGAACTCCAAGTGAAGCGGACCGTCTCCTGGATGTAAATGGTGAGCTGGCTGTTTATGATACGGATAAAACAAAACTTGTTTTGTTTAAGTGTCCTGTTAACAATCGAAACGAAACTTCGATCCCCTTAGAATGACGTCGTGTACCGGCAGCGTCGTGTTGGACAGATCTTTGGTAGCTGGTACGAAATACTATTTAGTAAACCCGTTTCCCGAAGATTACGAAAAGTCGCCTAATTGTTTTGGAATTTGGAATCCTACGATTCGGAAAACGTATTTCATATTCTATTACAGCAGTTGTAGCATTATCATCACACATATCCAAATTGAATACCATATCAGCGTATTGCTCTATTGTAATAAATACGGTATTAATTCAATGACAAACCGGTAACGTTCAAACTAAAATTCCCAGGAAACCTTCGCTAACGACAGCGCAGTTTACAGAACCCGATATTCTTCATGTACTTTACAGAATGATTTAAACACTAATGCAGTATTGCGCAATGTTGATCAACTGTTTTTATTTTATTACCAACTTTGTATTAATAATTTATTGTATTTGTGTCATTAAAAAAATTATTATCTAAATAATTTTTATTTATTTTTATTTTACAGTTTTTGTGTAACTTCCAGTTTTTTAAATTTTTTAATAGTAAATTTTGTTTTTACAAATTTTTTACGTCTCCAAAAATGAATTTCCTTTTTCTTTACATTAAATAAGTACTTTTCTAATAAATGCAGTAATGTACTGTTACTAAATAAAATTCGAATTATTCTAACTTTTCTTTGTTTTATTCAACTTATCTTACACCATTTTGTTCAGAATTAAATTCTCTTAAGTTTTGTTTAAAGGTTTTATGTGTTTATTACCCATTTAACAAAGTTATTTTACGTCAAATATAAAAAACAGGTGTTTTTTACCTCAATTCATTGGTTTTTACCCCAGATTTTTTAAAAACTATTACAGATACGGTTCTGGAACTTATTTTATTCGATTTTTTCATGACAAAAATCAAACGCAATCACTAATTATGTCCCTTAACGTGCTAAAAATTTCAGTACTACCTCATTTCACTGGGGTGGCTGAGATCCGAGCGAAATTTTTCATTAGCCGTAACTCGCAAACAAAACATTTTAGAACATATGTTTTTATAAACCTTTTCCGTTATTTTCACAAATAGAGTACGTTATGGAAATCCCGGGAGAACTTCATGACACACGTTATATAAATATATTGTTTCTCAATTACAAGGACAAATTACTAGGAGTAAAGAAATTAGTGTTTCATTTTTTAATGTTGATAATTTTGATGCTTACAGAGTGTTTGGTATTTAAAAGTTGGGAGAAATTTAAAAAGTTTTTAGCCACACAGTCTATATTGTTATAAATTTTGACTAAAATATTATCGTAAAAAAAATTGTTAGGAAGAGGTATTTTCTAATACCTATAATCAAGAACCACGTGGAAAAAAATAGTTGTAACAAAATTTTTTGTTTGTTTATGAAGGTATAATTTAAAGAAAACCTCTAAGAATTATGGCAAATTACATACAGAAATTCCGTGTTTTCCGCCTATTTTCGGGATAAGGCAATTTCATGAAGTTTCAATGTGAAAACTATTAAAAAGAAAGACCTATTTTGACACCCTATTTTGAGACGGGCCTTTGTTATACTGACATGTGTTTTTAACTACGCTGATTAGGCACATATATGCAGCAGTTTCATAATTTCAGTTAAAAATGTTAACTGAAGGATTGTGAAGGGAAGAACATTTCACGCAAAATTGTTAGGAATTTCGGCCGTCTGTTAAGAAAGAATACCTTGCTTTAAATAATCCTACTATACATTATAGGCAATGTACTTGTAGAGATATTTTGTACTGAAAAAAAAAACCCTTTCTTAACCGAGAATCGAAATTAGGATGTTTTTGTAAACGTTTAGGATATGAAACTGAAGACGAAAAATATCATTTAAACGAAATACGAGTTAAAAGTTAGTTCTTAAGTATACTTAAAAAAAATTTCTTATTCAATCAAACAATTAATTTATGGATCGTTAAAATTGTACTGTCGCAAAAATATATATCTTTATAACTAATTCAATTTCTTAAAGATTAACTTCAAATGATGGCAAACCTTTACATCCATTAATATGGTTGATGTACAAATTGACATTGAATTTTATCATAACTGAATTCATTGTAAATCAATACACGTAGCGCAGCTATATATCATCTCCGATTAAAACTTCTCGATACTATTTTGGATTAAAATAACTACATGAAAACGCATTTTTGAAAGTATAATTTTATATACATCATAAAATTAAATTAGTTAGCCTAAATTATGGAACATATGACTGGGTACAGATCAGGTCGGTGGACCCTGGTCCGGGCTCCTTATGAATAAATACCCTTCATTCCCTGAAAGTAATCAAAATGATTAATATGTAAATATATTAATTACACTGATAAACATAATTTTTGTTTCCTAACATGCGATACATGATTTTAATTTGTTTTTTGATGCTGAAAACTAATATAAACTCAAAATCTTTCTCACACACCATTTTTGAA
Organism: Lycorma delicatula; assembly: GCF_047948215.1. Lineage (NCBI taxonomy): Eukaryota > Metazoa > Arthropoda > Insecta > Hemiptera > Fulgoridae > Lycorma > Lycorma delicatula. The sequence goes on from NC_134457.1 coordinate 173,540,097, forward strand.
AAATGTTTAAATTTTAATTAAAGGATTTTTTCATTTTTCAACGGATAGTTAGCATTTTAAGCTTCTATAATTTATTCTGTTAGCTCATTTTTTATTATTTAACTTTGTTAACATACTTTGTATAAACAAACTAGACTATAAATAAACAATACTAGACAAATAATTAAATCATATCAGTCACATATTATGACATCATATCTAATACTGAAAAGTGAGCCTTCATGGACAAGACTAATCATGTCTGTACAGGTCAAAACATGTAGCTGAAAACACAGCGGTGTTATTTGTATTGAGCACTGGATTTAGGAATGAATTAATTTTGTTCAGTCTTATTGCTGCCTTAAGTTTGTTAACAGTGCAGTGTCATTATACCGCGAAATTGTGTAAACGATGTGGATGCCTTTTGTTATGTATGTGGTGAGTTTACTGTAAAATCAAACAGAAAAAAACATTACACCTTTAATTAAAAAATCATATCATTTGTACTTTCAGTGTAAAACTGGTAATCAGAATAAGACGAGGGCTCCTCGTATAATATGCACGAATTGTTCTGTATATTTAAGAGGATGGCTGAAAGGTACACAGAAGGCTTTGCCATTTGGTGTACCTATGGTTTAGCGTGAACCAAAGGATCATGTAACCGATTGTTACTTTTGTTTAACGAGTGTGTCTGGAATTTCTAAAAAATCTAAACAAACTGTAAAATATCCTTCATTGCAATCTGCAATCGGTCCGTACTTCAAAGTAAAATTATTCCAGTTCTTGAGCCACCTGTGAATGTATGTTTCGAAAGCAGCGACGAAGAATCAGGCAGTACTGAAGAAGACAACAATGATTTTGATTTTGATTTTGAATTATCTTCCGATAAGCCACATCTTATATCACAAGGTGAATTAAATGACTTGGTTAGGGATTTAAATTCATCAAAAAATTAAGCTGGACTGTTAGTATCAAGACTGCAAGGTTGGAATTTACTTCAAAAAAATACAAAACTTTCGGGCTTTCGAAGCCAACAAAAAGAAGTTTCTCAGTACTGTATTGATGAAAATAATTTTGTTTACTGCACAAATATGATGAGCTTATGTTGTACTTAGGACAAGTTAATAAACCTGAGGACTGGAACCTTTTCATATATTTGTCCAAATATAGTTTAAAAGTGGTTCTACAACACAACGGTAGCAAGTTTCCTTCGATATCAATCGCTTATGGTATTAATTTAAAAGAGACATACGATGTGATGAAAGACGTTCTGGAAAAAATAAATTATAAAAAACATAGCTGGAACATATATGGTGATTTGAAAGTTATAGCTATTTTGTTAGGCATGCAGTTAGGCTATACTAAGTACATGTGTTTTCTTTGCGAATGGGACAGCCGAGCTAGGGATAAACATTATGTTACTAAAGAGAAGAAGAAACGAGACAATTTAACTCCAAATGAGAAAAATATTATTCATGAGCCCTTAGTTGAACCCAAAAAAAATATTTTTACCCCCTCTCCGTATCAAGCTAGGACTAATGAAACATTTTGTAAAAGCAATGACGAAGGATAGTCCCGGATTTTTGTACATCAGGCAGAAATTTCCGAATGTAAGTGAAGGAAAAATTAAAGAAGAAATGTTTGTTGGTCCTCAAATAAGAGAGTTGGTCAAAGATAATGCATTTAACTCAATGTTAAATAATGTAGAAAGTGCAGCTTGGGCTTCATTTAAAGACGTTTGTAAATGTTTTCTCGGCAAACAAAAATCCGAAAATTACCACGATATTGTCCATCAACGTTTTTCTTCATACAGAGGTATGGGATGTAGTATGTCTTTGAAAATACATTTCCTCCACTCACATGTGGATTTTTTCCTGGACAACCTCGGAGATGTAAGTGACGAGCACGGTAACGTTTCCTCAAAGACATTTCGGTGATAGAAACCCGCTACAAAGTGAAGTGGAATACTAACATGTTAGCCGATTACTGTTGGACATTAATTCGGAATGTACCTGAGGGTATTTATAAAAGAAAAGATCAGCGAAAGCATTCTAACACAGGTATGGCCAAGAAAAATTATAAATTTTACAGGTTTTAACTATATTTTTCCTTTATTTTTTTTGAAGCGTAATTTATTTAAAACTAATGGTGATAGAAAAATTTGTATTTAAAGATCTGTAATGTACGCAAAAAAACAATTCAAGAAATGTTATCACTCTTAGAGAAACATTAACTTTTTTTTGTCTATCGGGGTTTTGGTAATAATAAAATAAAATGTTGCAAATCTCAAACAACTAATGTTAAAATATTTCTAATTTTTAGCAAGATTATCTGATAATAGACAGCAGCGCTCATCTTAGACTTCCGTTTCTGGGTAGTATTCCAGCAGTTTTCAGAATGTCACAATCGTCTCGCGAGTTCATTCACTAAAGGATATAGGAATATTTTTGTGCATTTAAAGGTTATGAAGATAATTATTTAACTTCTACGTTGAACAAAACCATGAGCCAAGCATGAATATTTAGTGTTAAATATTTATCAGAGTTATTTAGAATAATCAGTTTTTTTTTATTGTAGACGTTAAAAATAAAACTCTTAAGTTTACATAATGTAAATATTTTGAATATTCATTTTAAATAAAATAGATTTAAATACGTAACTTGTGAATCATGTTCTATACTCAGATTTTTTATTTATTTTATTTAAAGGAGAAAGAATCCGTAATTTATAAATATATAAAGAAAAGTGAAATGTTTGTTTGATTTACAGTAAACGCATTATTAAGAAACGGTAGTAGTAATAGTAGTAGCAGCGAGGGTAAACAAAATTAGCTCTCCTCATTTGTTTCCATGTTGCCAAAACAACAAAGAGGGAGAGAGAAATATAGCTTCGAATAGCGGGAACCCGGGCCAACTAGATTACTCTATTCTATTGTGTTATATTATCAGTTGCATCAGTCAAGATAACACAGAAAGGGAAAAATTTAACCGGTTAGTGTAGAAGACAGACTGCTTGATGATGCGTGCGTCCGCATTAATGCGCGTATGACAAGCGACTCGTTATCGTTGGCAGTCTGTCAACGATGTCTAAGATCCTGAACATCTTGCTCCAGAGAAATGATTCCCAGTATCCATGGGGATTTAATATCGCCGGTACACCGGGGGCACTTTATATAGATAAGGTCAGACAATATTTTGATTCGCTTAGTTTTGTTTACATTATTGAATTTTATGATAGCACAAACAAAATTTTAAACTTAAATTACTTGTCTTATTGAAAAAGGTAGAAAAGTTTTTTTATCCTATATCTAATCGTTTATTACATAAATACTTAAATTTATTTTATATTAAGGATATATTCACATACTTAATCGATTATAAAATGTTATATTGTATCGTAGAAAGGTATAATTTAGATATTAACAACACACTGAGCGACGTGTACAAACACGTCGATTTGTTTATAAGCTTTCGTAATTTTAACAACTTAGTTTTTGTGTTTTTTTTTTAATTTTCATGACATATTTATATCATGCCGTTTAAATTTACCTTTATAATTCTTTTATTAAGTGAATTGTTTATTTAAAATGCGATAACCTTTTATATTAAAAAAAAAAAGTATTTTTATCACAAATAATTGTAATTTGTGGGTTATTCTAAAAGAGATCTATTACAACATTACCAATTTTGTATGTCTCATCGACAGCTGCTCTGTAACAAAAAAAACAAAAAAAAAAATTTATTTTATCCTTTCAAGATTGATGTAATAAGCAGTATAGGTTTTAATTTTAATCTGTTTTAAAATGTAATGTTAATTTAATATAAGTTTATTTCGCTCATCTCATAAGATAACCAGTTTATTTTATAGAATTTAAATACAATTATTCAAACGCTATTTTTAAACAGTTAATGTTTACCGTAACATTCAACTAAACTGTTCAAATTTCGAATTTAGACATTAGCTTTTTTTTCTTTTAATTTGTTAGTTTTTATAAAAAAAAATCATATTTTTTATGCCCTAATGTCAATATAAAATACATTAGCAATTAAAAAGGGCTGGGAATTTGTTTAAAAAATATATTAAATATTAGTGTAAAATATTATTTTTTTTAAATTAAAATTTATATATTTTGTTGTAGAAGAGAGATAAGTTATTTATAAATTGTTAAAAACGGGAAAAACAAGTTAATTTTATATACCACTCTTTATAATTTCATATTTAAAAAAGATATCTCTTCAAAATATTATTTGTTCATTCATCTATAATCTTTAGTTTGCTATTTAACCTGTAGATAAATTATGAATTAAGAAAAAATTGGTTAGTTTAAAAATAAAATATAATATCAATGATTGCTTTTCAAAACTATATTTTTGGCCAATAACCTGTTAGGTGATTAACTGTAATTAAAAAAATTACAGTTAAACAAACTCTTTTTAAAAGATTTTTCTTATTTTGAAATTTTTAACAGCCTAAATCAATTTGAACGATTTAAAAAAAACGAATTTATTTACGTTGTGATTAATCCATTTGAGCAGATTATGTTAAAATTCACGAAATTTATCTTTATTGTAGTTCGTATAGTATAAACTGATTTTGAAGAAAAATTAACAAAAATAACGTTTGGTTTGTTTAATATTTTAGTATAAATTGATCGTAAAAGTGTTACAACGACGGAAAATTAAGATTTCGATATTTTTATAATTAGGAGAATTTAGCACCCATTAGACGTTTTTTTTTCAGAAGTGAAACCTATGTTTTTTTTACTGGTAATCAGTATTTTACAAATCTCCTGGTAAACTAAATTATTTTCACTAATTAAAATCTCAGTCAAAATCCGCAAAAATCAGTAGGATTTAAGCATCATAAACGACAAGATGTTCTTGCTATAATGCTGCAGAATTAAATTCCAAGCACAAGTAAAGGTATAATTCCTATTATTTGAAAGCCGTTATTACCGATTTAGTTCGATCTTTAGGGTTTAATAATAGTAATTGATTGTATTGCTTTTTACAGTGCCAACTACTTAGATAAAAATTGTAAACATGATAAACTTTAATAATAACAAAATAACTGGAAGTTTTAAAAATTCTTTGATATATTGAAGATATATATTTGATATGTGGAAGATAATTTATCAAATAATATTAATCAACTTTAATAGAATAAAAAAAAATTTAATTTTGGGCTAGTGTATTTCATTTATACATAAATTTAATACAATATATATTGTGCTATATGCCCGTCACGGCTTCGCCCGCGCTATATGGTTACATATGATTAATTGTGTCGACCAGTATTTTGGACAAATTTGAGCCAAATCGGGCAATAAATACAATTTTTCGAAATATCTCGACCTTAGCGCCACCTAGCGGGTCCAAACTAATTCAGAAACCTTTGCGGACGTGTGCAAAACAAGTCACAAACTTTTAATAAATCTTATTATCTTAATTATACAATCTATTCAAGTTTGTTAAATACTTTTTTTTTTATTTTTATTTTTTACTCCTTATTCACTAATGTGCTTTTTCACAGTCCTTTTTCTGAACACTTAAGAAAAAGTGTCAGAGCTTAGATACTTTTGCTTGCGAGATCTTCAGGTTTTTTCTTTTCGCTTAGGTAGTTTTTTGCTTGCTTGATCTCCCGGACGAATTAAAAAAATGTAACATTTTGTAATACGTATCTTGTCCGCACGGGTAATCTTCTATATTCTTCATATATAATGAAAAAAGTCTCTATGTTTGTTTTTTCGTAAATATCTCGACACCGGCGCCACCTAATGGGTCCATATTTTTGCAAAAATATTTATTTTCACGTAAGTAATCCAAACTAATTCTGCAACCTTCGCAGATGTGCGCACAGCTCACCAAAGTCGAATGAATGAAATAGGAACGCGTACGGGACAAACAAACATTAATTTATATATATATATAGATTAATTTATTATCAACGTATCGGTTTCTACGAAAGTTTTTTTTAATTTGCTGAGCAAGTTCCTTTCATGTAACTTAAGGGAAAGATTTTTTTTAATGAAAATAAAATAAAAAACACATATGATTATTTTGTGTCGGATAACTTTTTTAAATAGATAATTTGAAAACTTTTTCAATATTTGACGCTATCATTGCAGCATGATGTCAATTTTGTGTTCAGGTATCTTTACGTAAAAATTTAAGAATATTATTTGTATGCTAGACCTTATGCGGCCTCTTTATAATGTTTTTCTGCATTGTTTTATTTTAACAAGGTACTTGTATCTCGCGTTTGTGTTTCCAGCGAAAAGTTTTTCTTCGTTCGCGTTTTTTGTTTTATCTAAAAGTTATATAAAAACAAACATAAAAAAAATTATAAAATACATAAATAAAAACAGACCTTCTTGGCTGATGAGGTAGCGTCTCGGAATTTCGTGCGGACCTCCGGGGTTCAAATCGCGGTCTGAAATGGCATCTTTTCATACGCTACCAATTTCCACCGGGCTAATGACCAAAGCTGTTCATGTACACTCTTTCATAACAAGAGTAAAAAAAAAAATTAAATAAGGAATAAAAGTAAAAAAAAAGTTTCAATTCTTTAAATTCTGGCTTTTTTAAGTCAGCATTAAATTAAGGGTTGGTAAATTATCAATACCTGTTTATTTATAATTTGGTACTAACTTCTAAAAGTCGAAATTTAAAGAAGAATTGGAAAATTATTTAATTTTTTTTTTTAAATTTCAATTTCTGCAATGTTTGCATATGTATGCAATTTCTTGGTTTTATTTCTTTTCGTATGAAACGAATTACTTATGTATGATTTATTAAACATAATAAAGTAATAATTAATTACTTCACAGCAAAATATCTGTTAAGAATATAATATCTAACTATATTATTTATTTTAGCGTAAGCATAATATGAACAAAAAATAAATCATTTTAATAAATTTTTAAATAAATAATTATATTCATATCATCCATTATTTTATCGTTTACTTGTAAGAAATGAATCTTAATTTTTTTTCAAAGAAGGAAAGTCTTCTTTCAAGATAAGTCTTAATATCTTAATCAAATTAATATTATGAAATGAATGAAAGGTAATTATTTTACAAATCGAATTACTTGACTAATTCAGTTTTTTTTTTCTGTAATTTTTTTAGGTATATTTCATATGAAAGCTACTTATTGTAATGGGTACCATGACAATGACCATGACATAATCGACTTCCGGAAAATTTCGACATATCTTGGCATTTCACATCCCCTAGACTCCAAAACCACCGGCAGCTCAAAAGTTTATATAAACATTTATATATATATATATATATATATGTACATTGTTGTGGACACGATAACGGACGTAATTTTGCGCCAATCACTTTCAAATTGTTCCTTAAAAATAATTCGTCCTAAAATCTCGGTCGAGTTCGTTAACGGCCGTACTCGAACCGTGGGGTGAAATGGTGGGGGGGCTTTTTCGAAAAAAATATCGCTATTACTTTCGTATTAAGTAAAATATCGAATTCGTTTAAAGTTCCTACTATTCTTTGGATAACGGCCTAAAACTTGTGTAAGTAAAGTTTTTTGATATCACCAACCACTGGGGCACAGTGGGTGGAAAAAATCGGGTTTTGAAGACAAAAAATTATCATTCCTCCCTTAATACGCATAGTATCGAATCGGCTTAAAGTGGTCATTAGTCCTCTGAACATTACTAAAAGGTTTGTCTGAAACAACTTTTGATATGACCAACCCTTATGGTAAGGTATGACAAAAAATATACAAAATATCGCTATAAGTTTCTTATTAAGTAAAATATCGAATTCGTTTAAAGTTCCTACTATTCTTTGGATAAGGGCCTAAAACATATGTAACTAAATTTTTTTTATATCACCAACTAAGGCAAGGGTGACCAAAATGTTGCTGGAATTGGTGGATGATGGGGGGGGGGGGACTGTCGTATGCTAAACATGTAAAACTTTTTTTCACATGCAACCATTGTATTGAGTATGAAGTTTTTCTTAACTAAAGTTAACAAAAACTTCATACTAAAAAACTAAAAGATTTCCACTTTAATCTTTTTTATCTCCTAGTTAGTACCGTTGAAATCTACCTCCGCCTTCCCAGCGTGCCGAAAGGGATTTTTTTTTTGTTTATGAAATCCTTTCTACAACCCGATTAAAAAATTATCGCACTCAAGTTTGATGACAAATATCTTAAAAATTGATTCTTAGATTTTCAGAAATTATATTTAAAAATTTGACAAATTCAATTTTGCGTTTTGTTGATTCAGTTTAAAAATAATTTAAACACTTAATTTCAGAGGTTTTTTGATGAATGCGAAAAAGGCCCAATTTTCAAAATCTTTACTTTGGCTGATTATGACTCCCGAAATCTATAACTAGATTGTTTCAAATTTTGAAAAGTTTTTTGATCATGTTATTTTAAATGGTTCTACCAAGTTTTAAATCAGGAAATTTTATATTTTTCAATTTTTAGACTTCGTTATGGATTCAGTACAATAAATTGAAGTTATTTTGATTAGATTTTAAATAAAAATTGTTATATTTATTATCATATGTTAGATCTTGGAAAGGGTTCTAAATTATCAAATTCTTTTCGTTTAGACAACTATTATACTTGCTATGTTATTTACTTTTTATGTCTCTGCCTATATAATTATAAAAGTCGCTTAGTGATAAATTTATTTTATTACATTTTGACGAATAATGCTTCAAAATTTGAAATAATCGTGTTATGAATTTCATGAAATTTAGCAAAAGGCCTTTGGAATTGAAGTTATTAAACAGGCTGTTTTTTTCGGATTCATCTAAAAAGCCTCTGACATTTTTTTAATATCAACAAATGCCAAACTTAGCTAATTTTTTTATAAATTCTTTATGAAAATCTAAGAGTCTACTTACGAAAAATATTTATTTTCAAATTCGATTGCAAATAATATTTAATCGAATCGAAATTTACAATTATTTAAACTAAGTTTTTAATTAGTATTTAATTTAAATTATTTATAATTTTAAATTTGATAGGGCGTTTCAAGTTAAGCCGTAGCAGCCTACCTGGGTAGAAAGTCGTCCTCTCGTCCCGCCACATAAACTTATTTCTTTAAAATTCATCCCTTCTTCCATTTAAAAATATATGTAAGCTTTATAATAGTATTTATTATATAAAAATAGTGTTATACAATTAATTAGACTTTGCCCTTATTGCTAAATCCTCTTTATTGTTTACTTTAATTATTTTAGTTTTCCCATATTTATTTTCCTTTATCTCTTTCATTCCTTCCTCCAGGTCTGTTAACAATCTTTAAAGTATGTATGTGTGCCATTAGCTAGAATTACCATATCATCAACAAAACCTTATGCATCTTATTTTTTGTCCTGCTATACTTATTCCTTATTGTCTTTCAATATATTCCTTATCATATCTTCAGTGTAAATGTTGAATAGTTTCAGTGAAAGACAGCATTCTTGCCTAACACCTTGACCTAGACCCAGCCAGTCAGTAATATTTTTATTTACTTTCAATGCTGCTGATTGTCACATGCATAATTCTATAATTAATCTTCTGTCTTCCCATCCTATTTTTTCTCTTTAAGAATCTGTATTGTTTTCTCCCATTTGACTCTATCAAATGTCTTCTCTGAATCTATGAAATAAATCATTCCTCTTCTTCTACCTACAAAGATATGGCCTATATGATGCTTTATTTCCAGAGGATACTCACATATATTTCCTTCTTTTAAGGTTTTTGAACCAGTTGTTGGTTATAAATAATTTTTTTCTCTTGTCAAAATTCTACTTACCCTTCCTGTTACCCCTTCCATTCCGTACTCCAAAATCCAAAAATCCATAATCCAAAATTTCCTATCACTTCCTTTTTCACCTTCTCTGACCACAGCATTCCAGTCTTCCATCAACAATTTACAACAGTGCTTTTCTGATTTTATTACACTTTCAATATTCTCATGTATCTCTTTAATATCTTCTTTTTCATAATTCGATGTTGGCATATATACTTGTACGATAACTAAATCTTTTGATAACATTCCAATCCTTAATGATATTAATCTATAACTTACATAACATACATTTTGCATCTGATTTGCTTTATTCCTCATAATTATTGCCACACTGTTTTTTCCTTTCTTCCAGAATAGAATTTTATAACGTCTCCACTCTTCATTTCACCCTGTCTATCCCACCTTACTTCAATAAGTCCTAATGTATCCATTTTATTTATCTTCATCAACTCCTTGAGATTGTCTAACTTTGCATTCTGTAACAAAATTTTGACATTCCAAATTTGTATATGCAATAGGTCCTTTAACTTCTTTGTTGCTTCTCCCAGAGATCCAAATAAGAAGATATTTTAACTCTGGATCATTTAACAGAAGCCAGTATCATAGTGCAATGCAAGGAATTGTCACTAGGAACTTTAATACAGTGTCTTTCTATTACCTTCTGTATTCTAATGCTGTTGAAGAATGCCATTCTTCTTGAAGAAGTTCCTCTGGTTTTGGAGGTAGTGTCCCTCCTGCTGAGCAATAGGGCACTCTGTAATTACTCCTGCTCATCCACCCTCTTAGGAGGCTCTTGGGACTTATAGCAGGAAATTTCTTATACCAGGAGTAACTTGGTCCTTTCATTCATTAGCTGCTTGTATATACTAACAACTAACTTGATTTTTGTATAGTTGTTGCACCTTCTCTACTACAGGGTGGTGAATAACTGAATTTTCCCCTTCACTGAATCTCTAATCTTAAGAGCATTTCCAAGATTTTCTAGTATTTTTAGAGAATGTAAACATATTTTTAATTAATTTTATTATACAAAATTTTATTATACTGTCATGGGCTTGTAACTAGTTTATGCACTTGTAATGTTTGAACATTACACATGGTAGGAATTTGATCCCTTTTACTAATAATCTTATATTTTAAAGCTCTAAAACCTACAAGTTTATTTTAATTTAACATTTGACATTTTAAAGTACTAGCAACCTAAATATAAAAATGTACACTTTGCATTTACTACCAAGATTAGTTATGTATGAGAATGGTTCCACTTATTCACTGAACAAGCCTCAGTTTATTTATTTAAATTAAATCACTTCATTTGTAGATTTTTAAACCATTCAATTAAAAATTATTTAATGAACCCATACATTTTGGTATGATACATAAAATTTGGCTCATGTATGATAAAACTGCTGAGAAAGAAGAGAAGAAAATAGTTTTCTATATCATTTTTTCACAATATTTTATATTTCCACTAGGATTATCATAATTGATTTGAAAGTTATTTTCTGCCCTTCCTAGCAGATACATTCTTTGTTTGCTACATTTTTAGGGAACTACAAATGTTAAAGTGACAGGGCAAGGAACGTCAGAAAATAACACTCACATCAAGTTTTATACATATATATATATATATATATATATATGTAAGGACATCTATAACTTCTTTTTTTTGTAAGATTCTGGCTTTATAAATTTCTGTTAAAAAAATAAATTTTGTTATGCATCACTTGGAAACATAACGAAGTGAATTAGAAAAAAATAATATTTTGAAGAAAAATGAATTTGATGGTTGACACAGTTTCATAATGGTAAAAGTGAGACTCGAATGGAATTAAGTGATGATTAATAAATCTACATCCAATTTTTTTTAGCTTCAAACTAGTAAATGTTACTGATAAAGTTACTAAAAATACTACAAAAAACCTAATATTTTTCTGAGATTCCATGACTTACATTTAGAATCTATTATTTTTACGTGCGTAGTTAATTTTAATTTTATTGTAAGTGTCCTCAACCCTCATTTCAATTTGTTGAAGATCTCTTTGGATTTCTCCAACATATTTTCTACAGGTTTTTTGTAAATATTCCTTGTGACCAGTTGTTTTAGAATTCGGTTCTCAGGTATTCTTAATACATGGAAAAAATGGGAAATCTTTAATTTTTTTATTGTACTGAGAATTGGGTCAACTTGTTTGTAGACTGTTTCATTTGTAGCAATTCCCTGACTCAATCCTTTTGATAACTTTTATTTAAACAAGTTCTGATAATTCACCTTTCTCTTTTAAGTAACTGGTCCATTTTACTTTCATTCTTAATCTGAAAGATAGTCTCACAAGCATAAATCGCCACCAGAAGAACTAATCCATTATAGTGGTGAATTTTGGATTTTATTGAGAGATATTTTTTATTGAATTTTTGCCAAGTTAGAGTTTGTGCTCTTTTAATTTTAGTTATTCTGTTTTGACATGTTTGTTTTTCCTTCAATCTGCAGTGAATGATTTCACCTGAGTATTTAAATTGTTCAACTATTTTTATTTCTTTATCGTTAACTTTGATTTTGCTTATACAGAAGGATGGTGAGTGGATTATACCAGTCGTCCAGTGTTCTGGAAGTGTTTCTTCTTTCCACATTCCTATCAAATGTCTGTGCAATTCTACCACTGTGTTTTGACTGGCATTTTTCCAAACTTCCACAAACACTTGATCTTCACCACAAGCTTTGCAGTTTTTCAATTCTTTTATTGCTTGTGTTAATTTGATGTAGGATGGGGATCAGCTTCTTCCCATTTAGAGAGGACTTCTGGATTGGTTTCTACTTGGAGCAATTCTGCCAATTCTTCACAATTATAAAGTTTTTTGAACACTTCAGCCAGGAATTTAGCATTTTCTGAACTACTGTGGGCTATATTTTACCTTCTTCATCTTTTAGCATTAGTGTAGGGGGGTCGAATTTTTGCAGATATTTACAAATGTTCTGAAATAATCTCTTGATTTATTTTTGTTAAAATTTTCTTCTATTTGATAAAACATGTACTTGTGGAAATTTTGTTTAGTATTTCTAATTATTTTGTCGGTCAGTTTTCTTTGGAGGATGAAGTTTTCATAAGAGTCTTCTGTTTTCTGTATCTGAAGACTTATCCAGGCTTGGTGTCTTTTCTCTATTGCGAGAACACATTCCCCATTCAACCATTGGTGCTTTTTCCTGGGTTTTAATGAGACTAGTTCTTCTGCTATTGATTTTAATTTTGAAACAAGGTCATTTAAATTTTGAGTAATTTTTAATTCTTTTTCAGTTTTATTTAGATATGTTTCATTGTTAATTAGAGTTGCCAGGTCGAATTTCTTTTTAGTTTTGTTAATTGATTTCTTCTTTTTTTTATATTTATTTTCACGATGTAGTGGATGGAGCCTGAGTCAGTTCCTCTCAGGACTTTTACATCGTGAATTTCTCTATGGAAATCTTTATCCATGAAGACATGGTCTATTTACCATTCTTCTTTTTTATAATCGGGGTGTTTCCATGCTTTGAATTTATAGGATAACCTTTTAAAACAGGCGGATTTAGAGATAAGGCTATTATTTCTACAAATATCGATTGTCTGGAGGCCATTTTTGTTAGTTTTTTGCTCAACTGGCCATTTACCTATTATGTCTCTATCTCTTTTCCTTTCCAAGTTGGGTGTTGAAATCTCCAACTAAAATATATACTTGGGTACTTTTATTACTGTTTGATCCAAAAGATCCCAACATTTTGTACCTTTTCTCATTTCCCTTTAATGCTGTTTTTGCTGTTAGTTGGAGTATGCATGTTAATGATTGTGTAAATTTGGTTCATGACTTAAAGGTCAAAGTGGTCGAACTGGGGAACTGTGATTTAAATTCTATTATGGAGTCTATAATTTTTAAATTTACAAGAAATCCACATCCAAATTGAGAAACGCAATTCCTCATAATTCTTTTTCCTGGCATTCCTTTGTATAGTATATATTCCTTTGTATAGTATATGATTGTTGCCCCACCGGATCCGAGTGGCAACTTTTCAGTGACATCATTGCGACTGCTGATGGTGGATTTTTTCCCAGAACACCTTCCACATTAGACTGTCTAAGGTGCAACCTTGGTTGTGGAAATGGATTCCTGAGTTACAATCCCAGGTGTTAGCTGGAAAGCAATTCCAATTTAGTTCACTCAAGAGATTCTCCATTATCTCTTAAGCTATTGAGCCGAACCACGTGGAAGCTCGAATCCAAAACTAAGCAGAGATTGTTAAGTGTGGAGGAAAGCTATTTCTCCAAAACTTGTCTTAAAAAAAATTGTTCAGCCCTCATTTCCCTGAAGGAGAATAATGGGATTAACTTACCATAACTTAACACAATATAGCGTGATGCTTTGATTTGTCCCATTTAAAAACAGGAGAGTGGTTTTAAATCAAAGTAAAATCTTAAAACAGAAGAATAAGTGTAATATAATTGTATTCTTTTGTACTAAAGTTAGTTATGAAAAAATAATACTCCATGTGATAAATCACCATAAGGATTTTATAAGTTCCATTTACATTTTGCATTGATGAAGAAAATGTTTTCAGCTGAGTACAACAGCACAAGTAGAGAGAATACTGAAAAATTGCAGTTCAGTATTATTTTTCTTGTTTATTTAATTTTCTTCAGTTATTGCAGCTATACCTGTAAAAAAAATTTCAGCAGAAAATTTATTTTCTTTAAAAAAAAATTTATTTTTTTTGTTTTTAAAGAAATACACATTCTTAAAACTAATAAAAAAATAAAGAAAAGGTTTTGGGCTTTTCTTAATAATGAAAAAGTTCTGGTGAAGGAATTTATATATCTACCAAATATTAACACCTCTAATGAACCATAAAATTGTCCTTCTAGTGCAGACAGAGATCAGATGTCGAGGAACTGAATTTATTTTTTATTGTTAATAAGAATTAATTATTGTTTTACAGAAATTCCAATTAAGAAAATAATAATAAATAATCTTCATTTTAGTACTGTACATTCAATTACATGAAATGATGTTACTCTAAAGATAGCGCTCTCACTATGACACAATGTAAATATATGTGATTAAATTTTTTCCCCATTAAACTTTAATCAATTGTGTTGAAAACAGATTATAATTTAATTATGGCAGTAATCCGTAAGTGTATAATACTAGTAAAAAAATGTTAAACAATAAGGTCAGTGAGAGTGGATTAAATGTGTTTAAACATATAAATTAGTATTATTTTTTTAGATTAGTGTTATTTTTATTCTATTTCTGATTATAGTAATTCAGTAGATGAATAAACAGAACGAGAATTTACTGTCTTCTTTACAATGGAACATTATTGTTATTTCGACTTGTTTATTAAAATAAATATATTTAGTACTTACGATCTCACATTATTTAATGTCTTGGTTTATAGTTCTCCACGTGGACAGTAAACTGTCCGGGCAAAGTATTGAGTAACATACGAGCACGATGTTTATTTTCGGTATCAACGGTACGACTCTGATGATGATCATCCTCGTAAATTTCTCGCGTAGCTTAAAAATCGTTTCTTAAATAAATATTATGTATTTTGTTTATAACATTACTCTGGCAACGGATACAGTTCTCTCAGATTATTTACTCTTACTTTTAATTTATTTTGATCAAATAACTACGTTGCCTTGAATTTAGTAAAATTTTTACTTTGCTGGAATTATTTTCCCAAAATTTATTCTATGCTCACATTTTTTTCGATAAAACCGAATGTGCGATTGCTGTTTTATACATAAGTTAGTATTTTCTTACTTTTAAAAAGCAGTTTCTAACGATTTCTGCTCTCTTCCGTCCAACGCATCAGAAAGGTCTGTTCGGATTTAATGAAAATAGAAATTTCATAAACCTAAACGAGTTGAGTTTGACCTTTGGTTCATTTAAAAGCAATAAAATGATCAACAACTAAATATCGCTACTAAATTCTCCACATACATTCTTTCTGACGGATATCCACTTGATAACCGAGGTGGATAATGCCAGAAAATTATTCTATGGTGAGTAAAAATTAAAGTTTAAGGCCAATGTTATTTGCTTATATTAAATTTTTTTTAATGACCTCAATCATTGAATCGAGAAGAGCCTTTGTTTCAAATGCGTTCGCCCATTAGAGGGAGAAAAATAATGAGTAGCTACAAGGAATACATGAAAACCCCGACCTAACAGCAGTGTAGTTAAGTTTCACTTGAATATCAAATATTTTGAAATTTGGCCTCCTGTCAATCGCTAATTTTGGCAGAGAAGAGAAGAGAGATAATTAAGAACAGAAGTTCTTAATTATTCTCCAGATTCTCTTGGTATTATTATTATTTTATTCACAGATGATATAATTAAAAATAAAAAATGCCAGTAGTTAAAATTTTACGTATCGTATAGATTATGAATGATTTGCCGTTTTTGCTGATAACAAAATTGTTTTACCTGCAAAATACATTAGAGTTAACAAAATTCTTCACCAGTTCTGCGCAAGAAAACCGACTTTTCGTTGTTTTATTTTGTTTCCTTTTGAAAAAGCATCAACTCATTCAAATGTAAAATTTTACAAAAAAAAAAAAAAATAAATAAATAAAAATCTTTGATCCCTATAAAATAGTTACGTCGAAAAGAAGTAAAATTAAAAAAACTAAAAAAAAAAAAAAAAAAAAACAAGTTTGAACTCACTCACTACTGTGACTCAATGCATAAGAGCGTATGAAAAAAATACCACTTCCAGTCAACATAACCTCAAAATCTTTTTCGACCTTAATTGAATGTAAATTAAAAACGACTTAACCAATTTCATCAAATTTTCTCATGCATAACTTCAGATACATACTACAGCTTATATAAATTTCATTTAAATTAATCTAGTAGTTTTAGAGATTTTCGAGCCACAAAATTTTACACAAAGGCATATGAATATAGGCATATATAAGGAAACACGATTATTTTAAAGAAAATTGTATTTTCGTACTTCTCATACCTCAACACGTAAAAACATTCATTTTTACCCCTCTCCCAACACCTCCGTGTGGCGGAAAATAATATCGTACTTTTCTTCAAAAAGTTGGTACATTTTCTTCTAAATGCATGAGTGTAAATGAAGTGTAGTCTTGTACAGTCTCAGTTCGACCATTCCTGAGATGTGTGGTTAATTGAAACCCTACCACCAAAGAACACCGGTATCCACGATCTAGTATTCAAATCCATGTAAAAATAACTGACTTTTGCTAGGACTTGAACGCTGGAAATCTCGACTTCCAAATCAGCTGATTTGGAAAGACGCGTTCACCACTAGACCAACCCGGTGGGTTGTACGACGCCTATCTAACCAGTCTAGTCTCTCCGTTGGTAGTGCCCACACGGAATTGCGAAAGTGTTTAAATATCATCTGTACAGAATTCATTTTTGTTGTTCACAAGTTGTTATCTACATACACTGGAGAACGTGTACCTTTCTGTCAGTGGTTCATGTCATCTGTAACGCCAGACGGGGAAAAACTCGATGACTGGTTTTGGTCTGATGAGGCATGGTTCCACCTTAATGACTATGTGAATGCACAGAATTCGCGCATTTGGTGTACGGAATATCCACATCAGGGACAAAAGTGGGTGTTTGGTGTGCAATGTCACGTAGGCGAATCTTCATGGCACAGTGAACAATGAGCGCAACATTCAGATGGTGTAACAATTTGTAAGCACTATATCTGCAGACGGCTAGAGTACACGCGATTTCAGCAGGACAACGCTGCGGCTCACAGTCAATAACACTATGACTTTCTTGGATCAGTATTTTCATGGACAAGAGATTTCAAAGGGGTTGTGTTTCAAAGCGGTCTCCCGACTTATCCCCTCCTAACTTTTTCTTGTGGGGATGCCTTAAGGATGCTGCTTGCAAAACTCATCAATGCTCTCACACCATTCCCGAATTGCAGAGCGAAATTGAATGATGGGTCCTTGAAATTCCTCAACAATCGTTACAACATGTGTTCTTATGTGAACCGTTCTTATCCGCTCTCTCTGTGAACCGTTATGTGTACCGTTCTTATGTGAACAAGAACATGCGACGTCGTATTCAATTATGTGATTGGCATAATGAAAACCACTTTCAACTACTATTTTAACTTAATTTCTCATAAGGTTGCGTCACTTTTTGAACACTATATTAAACATCTATTTGCCAACATTCAGAACAATAGTGTTTTGAATTCAAAATCAGAATAAATAAAATTAAAATACAGTACTCAAAATTTACAGTATGATCAAAGGTTAAGTAATACCGAATCGAACCCTAAATGTGCCGCACACCGCAACTTATCGTATATAATTATTAGTAATATGAACAAGACTCCATGAGACTTTTAAATTATTATTTAGATTAGACTTTATTTTAACACTCATGTATTAATATCTTTGGCATTATTAGCTTTTATGTTTGCTCTAGGTATTCCATAGAATGGAACGTTTTATAATTATTTGTGAAATTATGATTGGAATAAATTTGAATTTTAATACTTTAGAAAAATTACGTTTTTTGGAATACTTAGGCGAGTTTAATTTAGGCAAGTTTAATTTCAATTTAGTAAAATTTAACCAAAACCACTCTAGAGTATGCTTAACAATAAAATGTTTCTCCATTTTATTTAAATGAAAAAAATTGTTGTTATTCGTAAGTTATGTATCCTAAAAAATACTTTCTTATTTTTGTTTATTTTTACTTGTACAAAGTAAAGGAAGTATTGTGATCGCGAAAAGTTTCGGTTTTCAAATTTCAACGGGAATATCCATTTTGACCATCCCTGAATAAATTTTGACTAGTTTCAACGTGACGTCTGTACGTACCTCGCATAACTCAAAAACGATTAGCTTAGGATGTTGAAATTTTGGATTTAGGACTGTTGTAACATCTAGTTGTGCGCCTCCCCTTTTGATTGCAATCGGTTGACTCAAAAGTATCCAAGAAAGCACAAAATACAATATTTTTTATGGATTTTGAACTTTTTCTTAACTGTAGTAATAAGCCTTCATTGAGAGCTTTTCAACGATATATCATAAGTGGTACTTATTTTCATTTGTTCCAGAGTTATAGCCCAATAAAATTTTAATTAATGAAATATTTGGATCTTACAAGGAAAACCCACATCGGTTCGAATCCCACTTTGTTTCCTTTTTTTTAATATATTTAAAAAAAATTTAAATACATTGATTTATTCATAAGTAATCTCTGATTGTAAAAATGTTTTGCGATAAATAAATTCAATAATAACAACAAAAAAAGTATGAAAAAATATCAAAAGTTTTTAATGAAATAAAATTTTATGTTCTTTTAATTTAAAAAAAATGTGTATGTGTAATTTTATAGGCGTACAAGGAAGTCATGTGGTGTCCACATCAGAATTTTTTAAATAGATTTTTAAAATATTGTACCAGAATCATTTTTTTAACAAGAAATTTATTTAAACAGATAATCATATTTAGTTTTATTTTTTGTTTTCCAATGTCTGTAGTGTAAATATTCATCCTTAATAGATAATAACCTCTGGATAAATCATTATTTATATTAAATGTATGTGTGCGTTTAATTATAAGTAATATTTCATTGTGTTAAATAAAAAAATGTAAGTCCGTGTATGTTCATTACTTTGTACTTTTAACAATTGTATAACATTTTTATTTTATTTATTTTAAATAAATACAAGTACAAAAAAAATCTGTGGTTTTGTCATAAACAAAATTTTTGTTTAAGACGAACTATTGTTATTTTATTGTGATCATCAATATACAACGAATATTCCATTTTAGAGAAACATAACACACACATGATTTGTTACTTCCCCTCGTATGGGCTCAATAATTAGGAGGTTTGATTTCATTTGAAAATGGAAAAAATTCTCCTAGTGGAGAAAATTCTTTTACTTACATTTGCATCTTTTTTAAATTAGTGAAAATCCACTTTAATTTGTGACAGTACCTGAACTTTTATCAGTGGAAATGGTAAAGGAGCGTATAATAAACGTAAAAAAAATAAATGCGTGAGTGGGGGTGGTGGAGGGTTGATTTGGGGGGTTGAAAAGAGGTGAAAAATGTTATTATTGCGATTTCCGGCGAAAGTTGACGTCAAGAAATTTGTGTTTAAGACATAGAAAGGTATACTCTCATCAAGTTTAGTCAAAATTAAATTATTTCTACGGAAATTAAAAATAAAAAACGAAAAAAGGGAAAATTTTTCGCATTTTTCTAGGAAATTTTAAGGTCATGTTAAAAAGCGACCGCTACAAAAGTTGTAGATTTTTGCATGATCTACAACTTTTGTATTGTATTGAAAAAAAATTTTTTTCAATCACTCAAATCACCCCTCCACCACCTTTACTCACGCATTTATTATTTTTTTTACGTTTATTATAAGCCCCTTTACCATTTTCACTTATAAAAGTCCAGGTAATACATTTTTTTTTCTCTAAGTGTAATTTGGTTGGACTCATTAGTCGCTCCTACATATATTATTTGTGTATTGCTTTATTTACAATCGGTTTACTGAACAATGAAACTATAAATAAGTAAATTGTACAATTAGTAATGACGTAAAAACCCCTCTTTCACGTAATTTTTTTATTTTTATCTGAATATTAATATAATGTTTACTAGATTTTCGACTTGTCTTTTATTTTTTGTTATTTATCCAGTGATATCTCCCAAGACAATACAATAAAATTTTTAACAACGTACAATTCAATAAAAAGTATAACGAATAAAAATATAACTAAGCGTAACTAAGTACAAACAATTAGAAAATTAAAGAACAAAAAAGTTTAAATGGTAAGGTAACATATAGGTATTGAGAACAATAAAATTAAATGGTTTACAAAACAGAACAAGCAATTGAGTATAAAATAATTGTCACAAGTCAAACATGTGTAAAACACAAAACGTAACAAAT
Organism: Lycorma delicatula; assembly: GCF_047948215.1. Lineage (NCBI taxonomy): Eukaryota > Metazoa > Arthropoda > Insecta > Hemiptera > Fulgoridae > Lycorma > Lycorma delicatula. The sequence goes on from NC_134457.1 coordinate 173,560,823, forward strand.
TAACACTGGTCACATATAAGAAACAAAATAAAAAACACGAAACTTAAACAGTTCGTAAACAACAAAACGAAGAATTCATATTACTAAATTAAAATAATTTCTAAATAATATCGGCAAAAAATTTCAGTAGTAAAAGGATGATAACAACACACAACAGTCTCTAGATTCAGTACATGCAGCCTCTTTAGTCGTCTCACATCTTCACTATTATCCAAAAGTTAACAGCTAGATGGTGGATTAGTCGGTAGATTTCTTCATGAATAGATGGCATCCCCTAGGTAAACGTAGATCTCCTAGTTCTTCGCAAATCATGGCTCGTCCGAAATTTTTCTCAGCACATTTTTTTGGAACCTTTGGATGTTGATATTGCTGTTACTCGCCGCACCCCAAAATTATATCCCGTAAGCCCATATTGGCTTTAAAAACGCCTTCTAAAACAACAGTTTGTTATTTAACGATAAGACGGACCTTCTTCCTACCAGTTCAACCGCCTAAGTTTGATATTCAATTGTTTCCTCTTTTCTCACACATGATTTTCCATGTTAGGCGGCGGTGTAAATGAAGTTCTAGGTGTCGCACGTTATCCGTATGGACATCTAGGCAGACTCGTGAGCAAACTCTCTCCTCATCGCAAACGTCACATGACTCGACTTTTCAATATTAATATTTACCTTCCGTTTAACTAGCCATTCACTGAGAAGGTCTAACTCCAATTTCAGTTTCTCCAACGCTACTGTTAGGTTAATATCAACCGCCTCAATCGCCGTGTCATCAGCAAAAGATGCAAGAGTGATATTTTCTGTACTAGGAAGATCAGTAGAGTAGAATGAATACAAAACCGGGCCCAAGATTGAACCCTGCAGAATCCTCGATTTAGTATCAAAAAAGCCTTGATAACTGGCTTGACCATATTTAATCTGTGAGAACTTCTATCAAGTTAGTTACGTAACACCAAATAATATGGTTGTGGTAGGCTCATTTTAAGCTTATAAAGCAGACCTGGCAACCATACTTTACCGAAAGCCTGTAGGATATCCAAAAATACCGCCGAACAGTATTCCTTCTTTCCTAACAACTGGTGATGACATCTGCAAATCTATGAATTTGTTCAACGCTGGAGTGCTCACTCCGGAAACAAAATTGGTGGTGAGGAATATCAACCTCCGCTACTAAAATAGGTCTAATTCGTCTGAGGAACATCCTCTCAAAGATCTTAGGGAGATTAGGTAAAAGACTAATCGGTTAATTCGAAGATACATCTTCTACAGGTTTGTCCGGTTTTGGGACCATCGTTATGACAAAATATTTTTATTACTAGTGATTAATAAGTAAATTTTAATGATTTAGGGTAGTTTTCTAATTCCTTTTACTAGTAAGGAATCTTAAAAATGTTTGGCGCGTTATCGATCCCCTTCACAGTAGTCTGATCAAGGTGATTTGCATATATGCAGATGAATCTCTTCATTAGTTTTGAATTTTTGTTTTTGATTAGTGTAACAAAATTGTTACTGTTTTTTATTTTACTATTTTAATTAAAATAGATTTTCATTAATTGACAACTTTTCTATAATTAAGAACATGTTTAAGGGAAATTATGGATACAGTACGTGGAAAGACGATTTACTTTTTAGCCTCCCACCGTTATGTATTGATTCAGAGGATGAGATGAAATAGCAATTTTTTAGCGTGTGAAAATGTCTTGCCTGACCGGAATTCAAACCCGGAACCTCCGAATGAAAGGCCGAGACGCTACCACTCGCGCCATGGAGGCCGGCAACATGATTTACACTTAACAATAAGATAAGGATTTGATAAGAATAAGAAGTAATGATATATTTGTGTTTACAAAAGATAATTGAAACATTTTTAACTAAAAAATTAATAAAAAATGAGGTGTTATAAATTATAAAGATGTGGTCTTTTTTTACAGGTGTCCCCGGGAGCGTTGTCATCGCAGCATTTATCTGTGGGAGATAGGGTAGTTCAAGTAGCCGGTATAGATAGTGAGCGGTTAAACGCGTGGCAAGCACAGGAAATAGTTCAACGACCTGACAAATGCCTAGAATTAGTAGTAGTAAAGGGAGGTCAGTCATCGCGTAAGTTCAGTGATTGTAGCGAATCGATCGCTTCATCGTCCGAGTCAGTACCATGGCAATGGAGGTGCCGTCCCGGATCATCCTCTTCAGTTGATGCTAGGAAAGCTAAACGACAATTCTGGGAACGCTGTAGTAGTGGTCTTCGATCTCGCGATTTTTATAACAGTGTAGATAGTGAGTTATTTCGTTCTAGAGGGAGACATTCCAGAAGTCATTCGCTGGAGAGAGGTAGTTCTTTTACTCCTGTCAGTTTCTCTTCTAATACCGATTTATTTCATTCTTCAGTACTTTCCGAACCGATTTGGACTCATAAAACAGGACGAAGAAACTTTTTATTTGATTGGGATCGTACGCAATCATTTACGGATGATACAGATAAATTATTTCCAGATAAAAAGGCAGATGTGAAACAAAATAGAGAAAATTCTGGTAATAGATTTTATGGTAGAGAAAGTAGCTGCCCTGGTGGTTTATCGACTGAAAATTTTAAAGAGTCGGCGACAAACAAACCTGGAAAATTTCCATGGCATGAAAATCCAGATGATTATAATCCTAATTACGGTTGCCCTTCGAAAAAATTAGATAAAGAGCAGAAAGAATTCGCGGAATCAAATCACTCTGAAGTTACTTCTTCTTTTAGTGAACGAACTTGTAAAAGAACTCATAATAAAAAGGAAATGAAGACGTACGAAATGGAAGAGACATCATCTAAGATTTCTGATACGGATAGAAATTATGTTAAAGAAGAAGAAAAATCGTATGTTTATCGTAAGAGTGGATCAGTAATTGAAGAAACCAGTCCTTTTGGTGAGGAAATGAATCGTTGTCACACTCCAGCAGGATTTTACGAAAATCATCGAGAAGAGTTTGTGAAGGAAGAACGCTCATTTATTGATAAAAGAGGAAAAAGTGTGGAAAGAGAAGTATCCAGACGTAGTTATTCGCATGAATCAACCGTGGAGAGAAACGCTGAAAATACACAGTCTGAAGCAAAAGATGATTTTCACAGCAGTAAGTCGTCCAAACTGAGTAATACATATTCTGATGTGCATAACTCAAACGATACTTATCTTAACGAAACTAATTTTAGCCAAGATGATTCAAAGACACCGACAAATGTGTCAGTTGAAGACCATACACTTTCAGATTACAGTACGGCAACATCCAAATCGGAATTTTCTAACAATAGCTATCAGTACAGAACAAAGCAGAACAAATCATTTGAATCTCATCTGCAAAATCCAAAAGAAAAAAATCAATCGGCTGAGGAATATGACAACAAATATCTGCAATCAGAGTGTTTTTCAAAATATACCTCTAATAAAGATAAACGCAATATCTTTGATGCTCGTAAGTACTGGTCTTGTTCTTCTCCCATTTCTGACAGTAAATTTGTATTCGTTCCTGCAAATAAACCCTTGGATACATCGATAATTCACAATACTAGACTGCAACAGATAAACGAAAATCAACCTTTATCCCACGAAATTACTGAAGAACCAAGGAGTGACGTGCAAGAGATTCGAGAACATCGCAGTACATCCGTAGGGTGAGTAAAAATCCAATTCAACTTTATAAATTTATCAGTTTACTTAAAACGTTAGGGAATTTATTAAATTGAATCAAAATTTTCGCCGAGTTGTGTAATGAAGAATATTTATTATACAGAATCTACAAAAAAGAATATGGTAATTTAAAGTTATTTATTATTACTTTATCTTTGATTTACAGTAATAAATAACAAACAGTAGAGTAACTATTATAGTTTTTCCTACAAGTGTTCAATGGGTCTGTGCCGCGAGACCTTCGTCACGCGGCACACATCCACTCGGTAGGAGCGTTCGACCCATATTTAATCAGCACATGTGGAATAATGGAAGCAACACCTGCTTCAATCCTGTGCAACAAATCGGGTAGATCAGAAGGTAACAAACGCACAATATAAGATCCTTTATAAAATCCCAAATGAAAAAGTCACATGGGGTTAGATGTGGTGATTTTGGAGGCCATTGCAAACAAGCTCTGTCACTGGGTCTATGCCGACCAATCCATGGTCAAGAAAAATGTCATTCAAGTGAGCCAACAGAGTTAAGCAACTGAGGAGGTGCGCCATCTTGTTTCCAAATACAATTCTTTGGTCCATCTTGCAGTTGAGGAAAGAGCCATGGTACACAGCATATAAAAATAAACAATTCCTGTTACGCTAGCTTTGGCAAAAAGAACGCCCCTAAACTTGCCGTTGGGATATTGCACAAAAATCATTTAATTTTGGGGAGTCCCTTTTACATTGTAAATAGTCATAGGGATTTTCTGACGCCAAGATATAGTCATTATGTGCGTTAACTTTTCAATTAAGATGAAACATTGACTCATTACTAAATACAATACTATTAAGAATGTCGTCTTCATCTTCATGCTGCATTTTTTCAAATTGTGAAGTCGGCACCCACAGCGTGCCAATAGGCTTCAAAGCTTGTAAAAGGTATGAACACATGTGAAAGCATTTCCTTAAACATTCCATTCTGCCATCACTGACATCACTAGTTCATGGCTGGCCATTTTAACAGATTTTTTAGGCTATGCAGAAATGACTCCCTGTAATGTTCAATATTTTCTTCAAACACCTTCGGATGCCCCTTATCTTTCCTTTTTTACAAACATCCGGTCATTTAAAACATATTAAGCCATCGACAAATGTAATTATCACTTAGATTATCACAATTAATCTGTATAAATACACCTTAAACAGTAACTATAGATTCACATTTAGCAAACTTTAAAACACAGAAGGCTTCCTGATAAAAAGTCTTTACTAGAATCTTTACTAATGTCGTTGTCAAACAGAAAAATAGGGAATCAATATTCGGTTATACGTGCCATTGAACTGATCTTTTTGCATTGCACTTTGCTTCCAGCATTAAATCATCATGATACCCCCTATCCAGGAGATATTATAACAAATGGTAACACTGATATCCTTTTTTGTACACCTAGTATTAAGTAGTTTTCCATCCCAGTCTTGTGTGTATTTTGTTACGACCACAGTTAGAATTTTAATAGTTTTTATTTTGGCAAAGTTAAGTTGACATTTAAATTTATGTTGGATCCAAAAAAGAATGGATCTTGTATTAAATTGTATACACATATGAGCAGCTACTTCTAAATTTTATCCCTCATAATTTGACTGGGCAAGAGAATTAGTGTTAGTGTGTTTGTGTCCAACGTATTAGTGAATTAGTTATTTGTAAGAAATTGCTGGCCTATTTCATTGTCACCTTGAAGGATTTGTTATACTTTGATTATTAGTTTCACATTGTGCATCAAATATTGTTAATATTAGTTACTTACAGACCTAAGTTAGTTTTATTTATATTTATGTATAGACAAACACAATTCGATGCTTCTTTGGCCTCATAGTACCCTCCAACGAGTCATGTTTTTTAAATACCTTTTAAGTTATTTTCAAATTCTCTATTAGCTATTGTATGATACCAGACAGTGTTTTAAATCATGCCAAATAAATAATGCCTAGTAACTACGATTATTAAGTTTAACCTGTTAAAGTAGTGTTAACTAGGAATAATCTAGTCAGAGAGTTAAAAATTCAGATGCTTTTAAAGTTATGTTAAGGGCATTGTTTATAACCAATCAATAATTATTTTATGTCTCCTCAGTTTTTCAAACAGTCAACTTGTATTAAGTACTTCAGCATAATTTATCATTAAATTTTAAAAGTATTTTTTTGTTAACAGAAGCATTGTATTGCATAATAAATATTGAAAATAGTCTACATTGTGAATTTTATTAAAAAAGAACAACATTGAATGTTAAATGAATTTCACTATTTTCAAATTAATATTATTTGGACTTAGTTTAATTTCTCACCTTCTCCTGTGTTGTGTAATGTTTTATTTTATCTTACTGAACTATTTTGGATTATTATTTTGACTTAAATTAAGTGGTTTAGAGTACTGTGACATTTTTATATAATAATAAGAGAAAAGAATGAAAAACATAAAATGTACTATTAAGTGATAAAAACTGGATATCTCAGGTGTCAGCATACTTTCAAAAAATCTAATATTTTATTCCAAAAGATACCATATATTTTGAGCATTTTTTTTTGTTGAAAGGACATGGATTCAATTAAATAACTGACTGTAAAATATCTCAAAGGTAATTTTTTTCAGTCGTTAATTTCAATTTTAATTCTATTTTAATTTCCTTTTTAGATTCAAGTTCTCATGCACATTCTTACAAGAAGATGCACTATACTACCTATTTTGTTTATCTGTCATTAATATTGTTATTTACTTGTGTGACTATTTCACTAATATAGTCTTTTTTAGCTATTCATCATTTTCATTTAGTGGTAATAAAATTTAGTGCAATATTTTCTCTTAATTATAAATCAAATTTTTTTTTATAAGTTTTAGTTGAATGTATTACAAATCCATTATTTATTTATTGTTGCACACATTACTGCAGTGTATTGTATTTCAAAGAAAACTTGTTAGTTTCTATGCTTATTTATTCTTTAATGTCTGAGTAGCTATCACCTCCACATATCTAAGTGAACTTATATGTTTTATTAATGTGGATTACTTTCATGGTAATTTGAAATTTTCATACCATGTAAAACTGAAATTTTAGCATAAAATGTTGGGAGTGTTCTATAGAGAGTACATACATGATGGTATGTTTATCATTTTGATTATGTTTTTTATTTTATACTTATTAAATGACATTCCGTAACTGATTATATATATATATATATATATATATTTTTTTTTTTTTAAATGTTATTATTATGATTTAGGATATGCTAATAAATTTATTTTAATGAAAATTTGCAAGTATAAACAAAGTATGTTTATAATTTCAGAGTATTTATATAAGAACAGTTAGTATTTGGGAATTGAAATTTTAGCTGTGTGTTGTACATTAATGGCTTTAATGGACTAACTGCCATTAACTGTTGTTATTAGTAAAGGTACAATTCACATTCTGAAGATGTGTAGGTTTAACAGATAGACAGGTGTTTACTATTAAGTTCTATTTTTGACATGCCTATTTAAAAAAAAATATTTATATAGAACATGTTATTTAGTAAACTGAAAACTCACATCGAAATTACAAACCTTTTTTCAAATTAGTTGCAAATTTGTGTAAATACAAATTTGTGTAATTTTATTTTTTTTTTATATATTTTTTTTTTTTGCTTGATATCGCCGCATAAGCTTGAAGCTTGTGCATGGGATATGGAAATGGAATTTTGTAGTGTATGAAAAATGCCATGCCTGATGAGGATTTGAACTTGACTTCCGGATGAAAGACCATGACGCTACCACTCGTGCCATGGAGGCTGGCAAATTTCATTAATTACTTTTAAGAAAGAGTAGAAAAAAGGACTTGAGGTTGTTTATTTGTTTATTTATTAAATAAAATTTATCATCCTTTATCAAAAATGCTTTAATGTATTTTTCAGAAATTAAATCTACTCCATCCATTGAAAATTAATTTTTGTTTTAATGCATATATTTCTATGCCCATTGTATCTGCTTTTGATGAGCATTGTTATCATCTAGTTCAAATTGGTAACACATAAAAATAAGTTACTAAAATAAAGGGACATTTTTACACTTAATTAATTTTTTATGAATCTGATTTCAAATTGAAGTGAGATTTTAATTTTTTTCCAGAATAATTAAATATTTATTTTTTTACTGGACGTATGAAAGAAAAGAATTAGAATGTCAAGCAGGTATTTATAGTAGCAGACAATGTTTACTGATGCAGTGCTGCTATACTTAATTATTTATTTTTAAATAGTAAAAAAATTCTCAGGAATTATTTACAAAAAATAAACATTTAAAATATTAAAACATTTAAAACTATCCATTACCATTTTTAAACAAACATCATCAGAAATTACAGATTAACTATAAAAGCAAATATATATATATATATATATATATATATATATATATATATATATATACAATTGTAAAAAATAACCACAAAATGTTAAACAAAAAATCTTTACTTAACAAACCCTTCAAAAAATTATTTCTAATTGAATTTAAATAAAAATGATTGCTGAACTAAAGCTAATGTGATGTTGGTTTTTGGCAGTCCTAAATAAAAAGCAAAAGGTTCCCTTTGGACCAACCCAGAACTAACCAGAGCAGGTCAGCTTTAGTGGGAGTTCAATTGTTAAAACTATGCCTAACTTTTTATTTTTGTTTTGGACTGTTCAAAGCTAATCTCTATTACTTTTTGCTGATAGTTGCTGTTCTATCTTTTCGTAACTACTAATAGAAGTATAATTTTATACCGTTTAGTGAATACTTGTTTTTGTTTTATAATTTTGTATTATTCTTGTTTTTGTATTTTTATTAACTTAATCAGTTTGACTATATCTACTGATAGCAAATTGTTTATCAATTGAAATATACATTTAGGTGTAGATTTTTATATTTTATTGTTTCTTGAATGTTTCTCCTTGATAGTTTATTTAAAAAACCAGCAAAAAGCTAATTTTTTGTCTTTTTTCAATTTATTTTATGTTTTTTTTTCATTTTACAAGTTATATATTTAACACAGAATACATGTTTTATAGTTTATTCATAATATTTCAATCTTTGCTTTCTTGATCAGTATTTTCAAACTGAAGTTTTGATAGTATTTGAGAATGTTTATGATGCTTAATTTTTTGAACTGTAAAATATTATTAACTGTAAAATGTAAGTTTTTGATACACTGTTCAAAGTGTTCATATTTCACAAAAAAAAGTGAAGAAGATTAGGTAGTTATGTATAGTATCTGTTAACACATCATGCAGAAACTGTGGAATCATTTTAATCACACTTACCATACAAGTTTATGTAAATCCTCTGATTAAAATCTGGGTTGTATGCCAATATTTGTTAGCGTTGTACAATCATTTGTCAGTATTTTTGGGAAGAATCTAATCTTGAACTCATGTTTAGAAAAAAATGAAAACAATACATAAATTAAAGGATTTAGTAAGAAGTCTAAAAAATTAAAAAAATAACTTTTGAAATTTCAGACTAACTAAAACATGTATCTTCTTTATGCTTCATGCAGAGTGAAAAATTTCAAGGATAAAACTTAGCTACACTTTTGTATTGAATATCTTTTAAAAAATTTTCCTGGGGGGTTCCCTGTCTTGCAATAAAGGTTATTGAAGATTGTATTTTGGATTCTTCAGTACTGGATAATTTTTTTTTTGAGAATAAAATTTTATTGAACTAGATGAATAAAAAGTAACACTTGGTTCAGAAGAAACTTATACTGTTAAAAACAAACAAGTTTATTGTAACTAATAATCTACATAGAATCAATGCTATTAATAATTTATGAGTATGAAATGAAAAATAAAATGACTCATTTTACCATTTGTAAACATACTTTTAAATTGATCGTTTTTTTTAAGTAAAATATATAGAAAACAATTTTTTTTATGATAGTAATGTGTATAGCTTGAGAAAATTAGATTTTGAGAATTTATTTTGGATGTATAAATTTATAAGAATGAAATATATTAGAATAAAGAAAGAATATAAAAATAAATGATAGGATTAAATTCATAAATCTTTGTTAAGGTAATTTAGGTTACTGAAAATATTATTCAAATATTATTAATGATATTACAATTTGGGAAAGATGAATTGCTTTATCCTATAAAAAATAAATTAGCTTATTTTCTGATTTGATAATTTAAGATTGTGGTATTTAATTTTTATTTTAGGCACTTGAAAACTTTCAAGTAATAAACATTATTAATATTTTGAGAAATGTATTTATCAAAGTCTCTTTCAATTGTAAGACAGGCAAGTTCTGCGATTGTTATTGTGGCTTGTAAACTGTAAATTGGTGATTTTTTAAAAATTAATTCATTAAGTAAAAACATCTGGCTCATTTTTGAGAAAAAAATGGCCCAATGATGCCAATAATCCATAATCCACACCAAAAACTGACTTTTTTTTTGAAATAATGGTTGCTATTGAATCATTTGTAGATTGGAATCATCCCAAATATGGCAATTTTGCTTGTTTACAAAGCTGTTAAGCCAAAAAATGAGCCTCATCTGAAAAGATGATTTTTTTTTAATGAAAATTTGAATCCACTTTGAGCTGTCCTAGAATCCAGTCAGCAAACCTTCATTGCAAAGAATGGTCCATTCACTTTAATTCTTGAATTAGTTGAATCTTATATGGGCAAACTTTGATTTTTCAGTAACATTTGCACTTACAACATCAACATTTTCTTGATTCCTAGCATCTCTTTTGTGAATTTTTGTTTCAATATAATGTAGAGAAAATTTCTTTTCAAATTTCTTAATCAAGTGATGAATTGTGCTTTTGTTTGATTGATTATGCACACCACAAATATTGCAAATCACATGATATGTAATCAAATCCATATTTTGATAATAAATTTTTCTGATTTGTAAATTTTGTTGAAGCAGGATGATTTATTGTAAACTATTCAAAACAAATGACGCTTAAAAAAAGTTTTTTAAAAATCTATGTCACCATCGCACTTGGTCAATTTTTGTGCTCAATTTGAAAGACCCCTTACATATCTTAGAGTATTTTCAACTACTCAGAAGTAACACATAAAGTGATCAGAAATGCTGTCATTACTCTATTGATTTGTCATTCTAGCTGAAGTTAACAATTATAGCTTCTTCTTTTTTTTAATTTAAGAACTCATGCATTCAGGTTATGGTCAAAGTGCATTATATTTATACATTGTCTGTCAATTTAGTACAAGGAATTGTGTTTTTGTATATTTTGTACTTACTAATTGAACTGAAATATCAATTTTTATACATAAATAGAATAACCAGTGTTTATTTCTGTAATGAAAGTCTGTCTCTCATCTGGAAGATTCTTAGTTCAAATTTGGTCAAGAATAGTATTTTTTCACAAGCTACTAATTTCTATATTTCATTTCCTTCCTTTAGTTGGATGGATACAGGAAAAATACAGCTAAACAAATTTTTTTTTACATGTTATGACAAATAATAACATCCATTTGGTATTGGGGGGGGGGGGGGGATTCACTGGTTCACTAGTTGAACAGATTGCAATATATAGAGTAAGTCAGGATACAGAAGACCCTCTAATCTATTTTCGCATGTATCTTGTTTTAAAAAAATTGCAAAAAAATAGTGTTTTATTACTTGTATTTTGTATTATTATACTAATTGATTGGAAAGCTATAATCAATAACATTTTCTGGAAAAATACAATGAAAATCTACGTAATACAACAGGTCCTCTCTGCCCCATGCTTTGGGGTAATAGGACCGCCTGGTCCTATGTGCCCCAAACTGTAAAGTAAGAAAACACACATCATTTTTTTATTGTTAAATGTTTTCATTTAATTACATAGCTCACTTTATTATATCATTTATTTTTATTATTACATTTATTACTAAATTTATATTGTTCCATCTATTAATTATTTTTCTTCTTATAAATGTCATATATGATACTGTCATCTTCTTCTGCCTCTGCACATGCATCATGTGCCCAATTTTTGCAAGTTTTGTTCATTATCCATTCTTCTGGTTTTGAACATATATAGCTTTCCTGACATCAAATGCACAGATAATTATCCTGATTGTCATCACTTGAATCTTCAACCGGATATATTTTTTTCTTGCAACTCGTCTTAGAATTACGCTTTCCTGCAAGTGCTGTATTAGGCCTACCTTCTTTCCCTTCTTTTTGTTCTGCTTTATTTTTGTTAATTTCTTGGCCTCTATTAAAAGTTTATTAGTCCCTTCTTTCAATTTTTTAGCCTCTTCAGATGACTTTTTTTAGCAGGTTCAGTTTCATTTTCTGCCGCAGGCCTACCTGTAGTCTTTAATTTCTTAGTTTCTTCTATCAGCTTCTTAGCTTCTTCCCAGAATTTCTTAGCTTTTTCTCTTAATGTTTGAGCTTGTTCATCAGCATCTTTTTTAGCAGCTATTTCAAAATGGTGTGTAGTATTTCCAGTTGTTGGGGTTTTCCTCTCTTCCTTTTTAAATTTTTGTTACAGTTATCATTTAGAGGAATTGGCGATATGTCGGTTTTGGAAAATGAGTTAGGCAATCTACTTTCAGTTAAGCATTCACTTTGCTTGTTACGGCTGATTTACAACTGTCTGGATTGATGTTAATCTATTTTCTGTGTTTTGAATTGATTTAGGTTTTGATGATTGATTTTCTACTGATTGGACTGATAATGGATTAAAATTGTTCTGAATTGATGTACTTGTAGATGGTTGATTAGCAGTGTAGGTTACTTCAGGTTCAGTTACTGTTAATGGATTAAAATCTTCTTCGTTAAAAACATCTCTGTCAGAAGGCATTATTCCGGTTCTTTTGAATCCTTTAACTGCTTTCTCCATGGTTGTAATATTGAGGTAGGCTTTACAAAATATCTCTGATACTTCATTAATTGTTATTTGATGGCCTGGGTTATTTGTCATTCAGTTAACACAGTGGCTTGCAAATTGTGCTTTTAGTGGACTAAAACACACCACATCAATGGTTGTAGTTTGTGACTACTGTGCGGTGGAAATGACAGTAAAATAACATTATTTTTTTTTGCTAATTCTATTGCTTCCAAAGTTTAATGAGTAGCATGGTTATAGAGTATTAGCAGAACTCTTTCTTCAGATTTTGGTTTGGGTGATTCGATAAAATGTTCAAGATATTTTATGAAATAGTCACTCTCCATTCAACCTGAGCCATTCGTGTAGTGACTGTTCCAAGCGACGACGCCATTATGAAATTGGGAGACATTCTTTGTCATGGAAATAATAAAAATGGTGGAATATAGTTCCTTGAAGCTGAAAAATGTAACATTGCAGTAACTGTAATTCCTCTTTCATCACTTACAACATGGCCAACCTGTTTTCAACCCTTTAGTACAATAATCTTCGTAGAAGTTGGCACAGTGGAAAGGCCGATTTTATCTGCATTGTAAACTTGCACAGGTTCTAAAGAATACTTATCAATTGCAATTTTCAGAATGTCATAAAGTCTGTTCATTTGTTGTTTATTAAAACTACTAGCTCTGGTAATACTCGTAGGTTCGGGGATTCTAAATACTAAAGAAGGGTTTCGTTTTTTTAATAATGCAAGCCAGTCACAACCAGCTATTTATTAAAATGACTGAAATTATTTTTTAAACCCAATTTTTCAGCAAGTTCATATGCAATTTGTTTAATATACATAGCTGTAAGTCCATAAAATCGAATTTCCATATCAAGAATATATTTAACCAGTAGCTGTTCTTGAACGGCAGAAAACTTCAGCTTAACGTTATCATTTCTAGGGCCTGAGACAATGTTGCATTTTACCCTTCTTAGAAGACATGTTTTTGGTATAGTAAATTAAAGAGAAGCTATTCATATACTCATACCTTTCTTTACAGTATCAAGAGCAAAGGATACTTGCTCCTCCGTCCAGGTTGGCCCTGAAGTTTTCTTTTTATAAGTTTGTACCATCTGCAAGGACAAACAAAAAAATCTTTACTGTCCTTGTTTCTCATAATTATTTATATTGAGGCTAATTTTATTAATTTGTAATCTATTACTTTTAAATATAATAATAAGTAAGATTAAATATAATAAATATAATATAAGTAAGATTATAACAAAAATTTTATTGAATATTTTATAAAACTAGTTCATTATTACATCAGTGAATAAAATAATTTTATATTAATTTTATTAGTAAAAGAAATTGGTATAATTAATTTTCTAATATATTTAAATATTCTCATTGTTAAAAATTGATTAGTAATGTTGAATCAGTTAATAATATGAAATCGCATGGTTGGGGACACCATGTAGACCATGTAGAATAGGGGCACATAGACCAGTGGACCTACGTGCCCCTAGCACGGCTGGACCTGATTGCCCCAAGCCGCCATGTTTTAAACAAATGTACTAAAACACAAAAGAAACAAATCCGCAATTCTTGTGTTCAATATGTTCTACAAACTGTGGAGTTTTTGCAGAATATTTAAAATGTAAATACATTACTTTTAGAAAATATAAGTAAATGAATTTATCAAGGTAAATTTTATAATACTTACCTTTAAATCATGAATTTTCTAAAAATAAGTGGAATAAAGCAGCAAATGACATCCACACTCACTACTCACGTACAACTGGCCTTTCTTTGTGCAGTGACACTATATCCTGGCAGATAGCACCCATACAAGTAAAAATCTCAGTTGGGCCTTTCTGCCCTGACTTCCCCTACATTAGAAGTAAAATAATTAAATTATGTTATTAGATAGAATAAAATAAACCAACTGAATGAAGAAATAAATGTACAAGAGAACAATGTTATAAATCAATACATTTAATTTAAGAATAAATATAACTGTATAATATATATATATATTTTTTTTCCTATAAAATAAGTATTACAGATGAGATTTCTGAGATATGTCTATCTCAAGAGTACAGCATTTCCTGATCAGTTGGCTTAGTATAAGAGACAAAATCTTAACATAAGGTCATGAAAGCAAGGTGTGATTTGGAGTTACTCATATTCAAATATGACATATTTAATGTAATTATTGACTAGAATTAAGTATTAATTTTATTTGTATAATTCATATGTACACAAATAAAAATAATATTCAATTCCAGTGGAGACCTATTCAGAAAGACCAGTACAGATCATTTTTGAACTTTTTTTGTTACTACTTTCTTTACATTTGGATTGGACCAGTAAATGGCAAGCAATAATGATTTTGTATGACCTTGGAATAATAATGACTTTGGTACAAAAATACTAGAAGTGAAATTACAAAAACACATAACATCTGAAATAAAGTTTTAAAAGCAACAATGAGAAATCAATAAATCTATTAAAAATGCCATGTATGAATATGAGTAACTTGCTTTCATGCTCTATATTAAGATTTTGCCTCGTATATTAAACCAACTGATCAAGCAGTGTTACATCTCTTGAGATATATTTATCCCAGAAATCCTTTCTGTAATGCTTCATTTTAGATACCTGTACAACATCAACTTAATTGGGATACCAAACTTTTTAACTCCATTATACTGTGGAAAAATGCAGCTTAATAAAAATACAATAATTTCAATACTTATATATAAATTGAACATACTTATATATTTTTAAATATATGAAATGTATCTTGTTCTTGTAAATTCAAAATACATATTATTCTGAGACATAAAATTACAATCATATATGACTTAAAAAAAAGCATAAATAATATATACATATAAAAAATAGAATTAATTATAAAAAAATAGAATTTTAAGTATATATATTTCAAATTCTAATATTTTTTATCACCTGCTAAAGATGTGTTCTTATTTATTATTTTCCAATTACTATAACTGAAAAAGAATTTATTTTACTACTTTCTGTTTCTAATTTTTTTGTTGAAATCTCTAACTTATGAGATACAACTGTTTCAGTTATTTTCTTAACTTAGTTATGATGCCAGTTTTGCGTATCATAAATTTGTTGTTGAAATGAAGGTCACCAGGATTTTATATTTAGATCTTAAGCCAATGGTAAATCTTTCTTATACTAATTACATTCTTTATTTCTTCCAGTAGTAATATTTTTCTTTTGTATTATTACTTTCAGAAGAAATTATTATAAATTTACAAATTAAATAGATAAATAGATGCCATAACTAAAATATTAATTGTAAAGAACCATAATTTCAGTTTTTTCTGATCAGGGTGCGTCTTAAATAAATTTATTTATATAGATTTAAATTTCTATTGCTTCTATTCTTGGAAAAACAACTTTAATAACATTGATGACCAATGATTTTGCTCTTTCCTTATTTATTTATTATTCTTCATGAAAATTTAAATGATTTATAAATGGTTATTAAGGCGGTGAAATCTTAAGAATGGAAAACAGTGTTAATGAATAAAAAATTAAACCCTGTTTTGAAACATAGATGAACTTTATATTTTACACCAGCCTTTGTTATGGCTGTTACATATGCAAATTGTGTGAGATAAAAGAGGCAGAAGTCAGAATTGACTTCTCCTAGAGCATTAATTTCATAATACAGTAAATCCTTGTGATAAACAGAGTAAAGATGTTACTTATAGGATTGAATATCTTCTTTGTTTTTTATTGTTTGACATCCTGATATGCAACAGTGTGTTTGACTCAATGAAGAAGGCAGAGGGAAAATACTTCATATTTCCCTTTCCTGAATAACCTTGGCATCCCATCACATTTAAGGTTATCTACAACATTTTTGATTCTTAACATCCATATGACATGGGGTGACTATGCAATTAGTCTTTATAGTATTTTACTATACTACAGTACTGGGCTTGTAGTTTTTTAACTTATTAGTTCAAGGTACTACTATAATTTTTTTTTTATTATTTTTTGTATACTGGACAACATTATGTTTCACGTGAATTACACTTATATAAAGTGTTAATAAATTCATAAAATTTTTATAAAAGGATCTGTAGGTTTTAATATGTAAATATACAATAATACAAATACATATCTTGAAAATGAAACAAATTTACTTTTGTTCTTGAAACAATCTTCAGTATTTTCTTTATGGTTAAATATTTCAGTCTTTTATTCAAGAAATCAGTTTCAAATTGCATTCAAAGTGGTTTTCAAACCAAAATGTGAAAGTCTCTTGGTATGGAATGCTTCAGTAGGTACTGTCTAGTGCCAAGTTCACAGTATTAACTGTGCTCATCATTATATCATGTCTTCAGGAGCATCAGTATTTCTAGTAACTTAAATACCGCATTTAATTTTAATTCTTTAATTCTCATTCCTCTTTTAGAATCTTTTTATTTTGTTACTTTCTTTTTTTCATTTCTTCACAAAGTTTATCATATATTATTTATTATATGTACATTCAAACTTTCATTATTATTTAGTTTTTTTAATATCTTTTATAAAAGACAAATAAGCCACTCAATCAATTTGATAATTGCCATTGGAAATTATTTCAACTTATTAACATTTTAATGATAAACCTAAACATATTTATAAATATAATGTTTTAAAAATTCATGTCATAACAACTGAAAACTTATCATATGAGTCTTAAGATTAATATTATATTTATTCAATTTGGTTCAGTTGTTAAAAATTAACAGATAAAAATTATATTTTAAAGTACTTAGAAAAACAGTGGTTTGACAAACAAACAACTGTTGACAAACAAAACATAATCATTTGTTTAACGAAATGGTTAAACAATTATGTTTTATTTAACAGTATTTTAATAGCAAAAATGGTTATTATAAAACACTGAAGAAAAACACAATTTGCTGAAACAAACCAAGTTTTCACAAGAATTTTCTCCAATTATTTTCAAGTTTTTTTTTTTATGAGTGTCACAAATCATTTGGCATATAGTTTCTGTCTCAAACTGATTTTCAAGAGAAAGATGAAATGTATTCTTTTTTATTGGCTAGAAAAAGGCATGGTTACAGTTTTCTCTTCTCTGAGACTTCTTGGTGTGTGAGTCACAAGGATGCTGCTCATATGACACTATAATAAATATTCTAGGAATGATTGCATTTATGTCCTCAGTGTTGGCTTAAAATCATCACTAAATCACATTTTTGTCTAATCATTTCTGGACTTTTTAGCTTAAGAAATTATTATAACAAAGCTAAAATTAGTAAATAATTTTTTTTTTTACCTAATTGTATGAATTGATAGTCCATTAAATTTTTAATGTAAATTATTGGCTGTATTAATAAGAAAGAAATTCAATATGATTATACAAATAATGAGTGAATAATATTATTTCTGAATTTTTATTTTACTCTGCAAATCTAAATACTTAAACGTTATATATTTAATCTTACAATGTTGTGCAATAATATAGTTACAATTAATTATTACTGAACACATTTTTGAATAAATAATAGTGATGAGTTTATTATAATATTTTATTAAAATATTTCCAGTTTATATAATTATTAATTTACATTACTTAGAAATTGTAGTGAATTTTTAAAATTATAATAATAGTTTATTTCTGAAATCTTGCCAAGTTTCTTTTATTTTAAGAAAGATATTAACTGTAAATTTTGGTAACATGTGATAAAATAACACTTTTACTTATATTATTAGTTTTGCGACAAAATCAAAGGTCTGTGATCTCAGAAAAATCTTTTTCTTTGCTTTTAAATTACAAAAAATTGCATAAATTATTTTTATTTATTTGTTAATATTTAGTATGTTTTTCAGCATTAAATCAATTAAGCATTGAATATTCAGTTTTAATAGCAGTTTGTTTAAACTGACCTTGTAATTAACTTACTTGCCAGTTTTTTTCTTTTTGAATTGGTACTTAAAATACATTAGTTTCATAACTGTAATATAAAATTACTGGAACTCAGAGCTTTTGCCAAAGGCTAGTTTGCTAAAACTACTGGATTACTCGGTCATAGAAATTCTTTCTAATCCAAAGGTTACAATCAAATCCAGCTTGGTCTAGTTCATATTAGAACTTAAAGATGACTGTGGCTCTTCTAGTTATAATAGGTACCTATCTGCGTTGATGGTTAACCCAAATGTAGGTGTACACATTCTAGCAAACACAAGGAATTATCATCCTTCAATCTCAATGACAAACTCCAAAAAGTTTTTGAAAACTTTTTTCTCCCTGAATCTTTGAAATGCCAATAACTTATCACTAATAACTAATTTTTTAATGATATTGTTTTTTTCTGTTTTATTTTTGAATATCATGTAGAAATATTACTATATGAACAAATTATTTGACTTATCATTTCAAAATTTGGAAGTGTAAACTGAATTCACTTCATTTTTTTTTCTTTAGTTATTCTAAAACATGTCCTGTATGCTACCTACATGCATACACTAATCACATTAATGAAGTGAAAAATTACATTACAAAAAATTTAGAATACCAACAGAAAATATTCATCACATATTGTTGAAATTCCAAAATTGACTCCATAAGTGTACCTGGTATAATTGGACCATTTTTGTATAACTTAAATGTTTTAAATTATAATGACTCACTTTCAGAGTACTGGAACTTTTTCTTTAATAAAAATATCCTTTGGAAATAATTAGCACCATCATTACAATTAGTTATTATTATTACTTCAGATATTTGTGTCACAGTTACAATTGCACTTTTTAACTAAAAACTTACAGATAAAACTTTTTATTAAACATAAGTTCCTATTTGTTTGTAGATCAATGCAACAGCATTAAAGTTTATTAGTAAAAAGTGATGTTTCCATATTTGACATGTAAAACCATCAGATATCTACTACTAACCGTAACATGACTAGTCAAAGAGCCCTTACCAATTATTTGATCAGGTTATTTTTCACCATTAATTCTACTGTTGGCCAAATTCTATGTTCCCACCTTAATATATCTTTTATATCACAAAATGATGTAAGAAATATCCCTCTGAAACATATATATTTTTTTCCTGGATGTTTAATCTAGTTACTCTGTTGAACACAAATATGTAACACATATTCTTTCATAATTACCCAATCACTTTAAAATAAGCTAATTTTTTATTATCACTTTTAATCCTGCTCAGAGGAGAGAGAATTCCTATTTTCAGGCAATATCTTTTCTTGCAGCATTCTTTCTTTTGTTTACTAATTTTTAACAAAGTTATACCATACAAAAGGATTTCAGTTTTTACTGCAACTTAATTTTCTGTAAAATGCTGATTTTATCATGAACTATCTTTATGATGAAATAATAAAATTATCCAAATTTTTCTCTAAGTAACTACTTGACTTGGCAGCGAACACAATTACTCATTAAATGTATTTATAAAAGATTCTTTAAATTTATTTGTTAATGAGAATGAACAAATTGGTATTGTTCATTCAACAAGATAATTTTTAAATTATCTTGTTTTTTCATCCTTTTCCTTTTTCCTCTACTTTTAAGGATTTAAAGAAAGCATATTTCATAAAAATGTTTCTCGTCTATCTCTTTTGTCATGGACTGAAACTCTGATGTATATTTGTGTAAAATATTATACAAAGTATGACTTTTTGTAATTAAAACAATACTCATTTCATGAAACCTCAAACATTCATTACTTTTCCAGTCTTATAGATATCAAAGAGTGTTTAAAAAGAATCACAAGCCTGTGGGGTTTCCTTCTTTTCATAATTTTGACTCAAAAAATATTAAATTGAGTACAAAGAATGGTGCATAGTTTTGTCTTTTAACTTGGGAAGATTTACCTATGAATATGAAATTTGATATTTGGTGTAGTAACTTGTCCAATATGCAGGACGATTAATAATGTTCAGTTTTAGAATAAAATAAATGACAGTGTAAAACTATTTCAAAGAGAATTCCAAGAAATTAGTTTTATAGATTTTTCTACTTTTTCCATTGTTGCACAAGCTTCCTGATGCCCTCATAAAAGAAGGTTTTCAGTTGAGCTGCGAGCCAGGAATGTACTGCTTGTTTCACTGTTTCATCTGAGGTAAATCGACGGCCCCTTAATGCCTCTTTGAGTGGACCAAACAAGTGGTAGTCAGAAGGGACAAGATCAGGACTATACGGAGGATGAGCCAGCACTTCAAAGTTGAGTTTCTGGAGCGTTTCAGCAAAGTGAGCAGCAGTATGTGGACAGGCACTGTCGTGCAACAACACAACACCTTTCGTCAGCAGTCCTTGGCGTTTGCTTCAAATTGCAGGCTTCAGCTTGGCAGTAAGCATCTCACTGAAATGCGCACTGTTTATTGTCATGCCTCATAATGTTCCAGTACAGGGACTTGTTAGTCCCAAAAAACCGTAAGCATCAGTTTTCCTGCAGATGGATGGGTCTTGAACTTTTTTCAGGGTGAATTGGATGTTTCCATTCCATACTCTGCGGTTTACTCTCCGACTCGTAATGATGGATCCATGTTTCGTCACCAGTGATGATTCTGTCTAAGCTGTCCCGTTCGTTACCGTAGCGATCCAAATGTTTTTGGCAGATGTCCAAGCGCATTTGTTTATGCAACTGTGTGAGTTTTTTGGGTCCCATCTTGCACAGACTTTATGAAACCCAAGTCTATTGTGGATGATTTCGTCAGCAGAACCATGACTAATTTTCAGACAATGTGCCACTTCATCAGTAGTTACTCGTCTGTCCAAGAAAACCAAGTCAAGTGCACGCTCAATGTTTTCCTCATTTGTGACGGTAAACGATCATCTGGCTCCTTTGTCGTGTGCAACACTTGTGTGACCATTTTGAATTTTTCAATTCATTCATAGACACTCCATCGCGGCAACACACTGTTCCCGTACTGTACCGAAAGTCTTCAATGAATTTCGGCCCCTGATACACCTTCCGACCACAAAAAATGGATCACTGAATGTTGCTCTTTGGTGCAAACCGAAAGCGGAGCAGCCACGGTTAACGGCAGGGCAGCGATAATGGAACTAACCTAGCAGCATCAAACCTGCCCAGACATAACAACAACTAAACCACGCATGCGTCACCTACAATACGACAGTGCTACCAACATAAACAAAAATACAACTAAATTGCAGATAATAATTGACTTACACTCCTATAATGTGTTGAACTGCTATTTGCAAATGGTTATTATCAATCTGACATGAGAAACCAGTTCTTCCTGAAAGTGGTATAACCACTTCCCGTGGATAAAAATATCCCATGTAAGACTTAATAGTAAATAGAGGATTGAAGTTGTTTCTTGTAGTTTTCTTTATCAAAATCAATTTACTGTTCCACATCAGCATGCCAAGCTTACTGAAATACAGATGAAATTTATACCTTCAACTAACACTTTCAATCTGTTTACCCTATGGATTAGTTGTTTTATTAAAATAATTTTCTTTCAAAGAAAGCAACTCTGAGCATATTGTAATTCAGATGCTTTGAATTTATTTTGTAGGGCATTTAATGAAAAGTTGGAACAGGTAAAGCAACAAATTAATATACACTTTCTGTCAAGAAGTAATGCATTATGCAAGTATGTACTGCCTCATTTCAGTAGAGGAAAATATAATAATGAAAGTATACAAAAGTACTGGCAGAAGATTACTGATTTCACTATGGTGATGGTCATGTGTTACTATCATCTACTCATAAAAGATTAAATATTACCCCAACAGAGAATTTAATAATATGAACTTTTTATTGACCTTTATTTTGCACTGACGGGATAATTTTAAAACTGGTTGATAAGGAATGGTCTAATGAAATTATTTCGTGTTAAAATATTTTCCAATCATACTTTACAATTGAATTGAAATGGAAGTTTTATTAAAACTAAAATCACTGTTGTATTATGATAACAAAAATTACCTGATAAAAACAGTATAAAGCGGAATATAGATTAACTTTCTTACATAAGTTTTTTTTTGTAAATGCTGTGACTGGAAAAAATGTATTGAAAGGATATGTCCACAAATTTGATTTATTCAAATTTTGCATATATCTATTGAAATACAGATTTCAATAATATTTTTTTCAAACATTATCTTATGCTAATTGCAAGGATTATCATATTTTTTATAAAGACAACAGCTAAGACAACAGCTAAGAAAAGCCCAGCCTTATCATCATCATTGGCTTTTCCAAAAGTTTTGAAAAAGAATGTTTAGAAAAACAAAATATTTTCATTTTCATTAAATAAAGTCGTAAAATAATCAATTAAAATGTTAATTAATTGAAGGTTTTAGATGGGAAGAGCTAAAACTCTTGTAAAACAAACTTGGTTTTTAATTATTTCTGAAGATCTTTTGTAAAAGAGTGTTTATAATATCACAATATTTTATTTCTATTTTTTTCTTTTCCTTCATAGATAAGGAATACTGAATTTATTAGATATCATTATATTTATATGATACATTTTACAAAAGAACAGTTTGAATACTGCAGTATTTCAGTTTCTGTTACTTGTAATTAACAAGAATAGAGAGCTAAGAGTCCTTGGAAGTTCAAGGGATGCTGAACCTTGCAGAAAAACATTCTTTCTGACGGCAGAAAATATTTTGAAAAGAATAGTTAAAATATAGCAATATTTCAATTTTTGCTAAGTTAGAGGGCTATGGTGGAAAAGTCCAGAAAGGCAAGGACTTGAAACCGTTAGACACTATTAAGTTTCTTAATTTTTTTCCTAAGGTAGTTTTTTCAGTATATATATATATATATATATATATATTTTTTTTTTTTTTTTTCAGTATATAAGAGATGGTTGAAGGTATTATGAGTTACAATTTTTTTTTAATCTGATGATACAATTCTGTACTATAAGAATATGTTACATTGTTTGTTGAATATATGATAAGCAATTTTGTTACAGTACTTTTTGTTTATATATTAACAAATATATACCACGTATATACTGGTGTTAATTATACCACTATTAAGGGAGAGAGCAAAGAATCAAAATAGTGATGTACAGAGGAGGGATATAGTTACTATAAAGACTATGACATTTTGGGAGGAGAAAGCTTTAAAACAGTGTAGATTTTTCATATTAGTTTAGAATTTCTTGAGAATACCTCAGACAAACAAAATCTGTGTTTATAAAATAGTGTAAATAATAATGCATTATTAATAATAGTTATTAATTGTATTCTTGATTTATATTTTTATTTAATGCTTACTTTTATTGTATATAATAAAATTTTCTTGAAGCAAATTAAAAAATGTGTATTGACATATTGGTCATGTTGAAAATGTTTTGAGATTTTAATGATTTAATGGTCTTACATGAAAACAAATCTCAATTTTTAATTTATCATATATTACTACTTATTGTTTTATAATCTGTCAGTAAGCTAAAATGATTATTTTTTTTTTATTTCCACGAACGGTCTGGTAATCACTAATTCCATTTCATTCTTATTTCTATCAATCTTTCTTATGTAATGGATTCTTCAAGTGAATCTGTATAATACATTCAATGTAAGAGCTATCCCATAATAAATAAACTGCTGTGATGGATAACTGCTGTGAGCATTCTATGTTGTTATTTCATATTAATGAGTTATAAATAAAAGACACAATGTATTTTTTATTCTAAAAATATGCTTATGCTTTTTATTCTAAATTTGCTGTTATAGATGTATATCAAAACTTAAAGCTTGTTAAGAATTCAACACTTTTATACACTATCACAGACACATTTTGAAGTATTTGTCAATGGTAAAAAAGCTCATTGGATATCTCTTATTGTAGTGTTGTTTTTCAGTGACTGAATCAATTTTTTCAGAAAAAAAATTTTCCTGAATTTGCTATAGTAAGATAAAATTCATTTGTAAATTTGCTGACTAATCATTTTTTTATAATATTACTAATGAAGAATCATAATTTATACACTAATAAAATAATTTAATTCTTATAGAATTCAGATTTCCTCTTTGTATTCCTTTTTTATTTGAGAATATACTGCTTATCAACAGGTTGTTAGCCATTTATATTGCAGGAGTTGGTTATATATTCAGATATCAGGCTTCCCAGTCTTCAATCAGGCCTAGTGATTGAAACCCATAGATCAAAGTAAGCTGGTTATTTACCACCAGTCAAGTTTATCTAAAGTTGGTATACTGTAAAATAGGTTCTGATCTTGAATCTTGTAGAAATATATAGCAGTGTTAATAATTCTTGATCAATAATGATACTAACCATAAATGCTGCTTTTTGTTAGTTTAAATAATTTTGGTTTACATCATTTTTATGTATGAATAATAGAAATTAAATAGATAATCTTTTTTTAAGTAAAATCTCTTGTGACCCAAATTCATAAATGTAATCTGAATTAAAAAGGAAAATTTTTATCATTACTCTTATCTGACTGAGTATCATCATCAGAATCCTTTGTTTTCATCCTAGGAAAACTTACCTTTAAAGTTTTCTATAAAACTCTTTCTTTATAAAGTGCCTTTAAACATATCTTTGTTACTAATTTGAAAAATGTTTCTTCAGTTGATCGTTATGTGTAATGATGTGTGAACAGTATAAATGAATAAATTACTCTTCAGAGTGGAATATGAAAACAAGTTTGGAACTTGTTTTCATCTTCAATGAAAATTTATAAAACTTTAATTTACAGCATCTTTTAAAACTTCTTCATTTTGGAACTTATTTATGTGTAATAATGTTTATATAATATTTATTAAAAAAAATTACAACATCTAAAAAGGAACAAATGTATTTTGTTGTCCATTTATCAAACATGCTGCATTTATAACTATGGAACAAATGTAATTTTCAAAAAAATCACTATCTATAATTATGAATTTGTCTATATTCCCCCTTCCCCCAGTTTTTACTAGATATATTTTGACACTGACTGATTATAAAAAGAAATATATTTTTGCTGCTCAAATTCTATTGGAAGTAAACTGGCTTTTCAGTTAATAATTAATTGATTAGTTTCAATTTAATCCATCAGTTTAATAAAGTTTATTCAAGATAACTAGTAAGTTCAAAGTAATTGTTTACTTGTTAAAATAAAATTTGGCTCAGTGCTTATAAAATACCATGGCAGTTAGCCTGTTGAGTTGTTACTAAATTGAAACGGTTGCAAAAAACAAAAAGAATGGAGACCTCATTGCTACTTCTGGCTTTACAGTACAGTATTAATATAAATTTAAAACCCTTCCACTGCATTTTTGTGATATATGAAACACAACTATTTTTTTTTTTT
The DNA here is from genome assembly GCF_047948215.1 of Lycorma delicatula. Lineage (NCBI taxonomy): Eukaryota > Metazoa > Arthropoda > Insecta > Hemiptera > Fulgoridae > Lycorma > Lycorma delicatula. The sequence continues at coordinate 173,586,648 of NC_134457.1, forward strand.
TTTTAGTAGTTATTCATTACAAAAAGTTACTGTGATTAATTGACTGAAACTTAAAGTAAACATGTGACATAAGTTTTGTTATTGTTACAATTATTACTGAAGCTTATAAAGGATCAGATTTGTAAATAAACAGAGTGAATTATGAGTCCAACAGAGATCGATGGCACCCAGCCTGTGCAATAATACTATCCAAATATCACCTACCATTTTACAAATTTCATGACCTTGTATTATGTCCTACACTATTCGTTTAAAATAGTTGTTTGAGCATGCCATACATAATTTTTTACCCTCTATTTTATCCTTGTATTTAGGTATTTGTCCATTACGTACGTGCTACGCCACGGTCAAAATTTATTATTTAACTTATATTTGTCATTACTAAATCTGTTGAGAACTACCAACTCCCTACTTAAAAAAAAAAAAAAAAAAAAAAAATTAAGATTTTTTTTTGGATAATCTAACCATTACCTGTAATGGGTAGATTTCCCCCCAGTAATTCATTCATGACTTATAGAAAATTACTTGACTCCTTTTGTAAAGTTTAGGATTGTTATTTTATACTTCACTAAACCAAAATCAAGAAGGAAAGAATTTTAATGGTAATTTAGGATATGTAATATTTTTTTACATGCTAAAGTCTTAAAATATTGATAAGATGCTTATAATTAAGTATAAAAATCTGTGTACTGTTTCTCTGAACAAAATGCAATTTTTTACTGCATGAAAATTTAAAAATATAAGTATAAATGAAAAATTGTAACATGTTATTAGTAAAGGAGTGATTACATGTTAGTACAAAGGATGGACTAAATTCATTAGAATTTCTTTCAAATAATAAGCATATTATAAAAAAAATTACTAAGAGAATAATATAAAAATTAAACACAAATAATCTATGTTGAAAGTTGTTTATTTTCTGCATTTATATAATTGAATGAGTTTTTAGGCCACAAAGTAAAAAGGAAACAAACAAAATTTTTTCTTTTGAGTGAATTATTTAGTGTAATGTTACTGTTTGATTCCAAATGCTTCAAGTGATTTTCTTTTTACTTGTCAGTAAAGTCCAAATTTATACACACACACACACATGCGCACACACACACGTGCATACACACACACACACCCATGTGTGCACACACAGTTAGGCAACGTGCATATTTATGAGAGTTCCTTAAGAGATGACTGTAACCTTTGTCCAGAAGTCTGTCAATATTACAAAAGAAACTACACAAATAGACTTGTATTAAATTTCAATAATCTTTATCAAATATTTACATTAATATGAGATGATTGTATTAGCTACTGAACAGCATGCAATATTTTAGGTTAAGAACACAGTAAATGCTCAGTTTATCAGTCTCCCATATTGAAGAACAGTTGTGAGGAAGAGCTTTGATAAAGATCCCAAAATGGTCAATTAGATTTAGATTTGAAGATCTACCTGACATCTCAAAATCTCTAAAGATGTTAGCATAACTTCTAACAGCAAGGTTAACACGGTTTGTGCTAATTTTATGTATTGAAATATTTAATACCGACCTTTGAATCTTAAAAATCTCTTGGAAGTGTTCATTGTCTGCAACCTCTTTCAAACAGAACGCCTAACCTTATTCGTTTTACATATGTTTCATTTTACTAGTTTAGTATTAAAAATGTCAACACAAAAATTGTCAAAGCAAAGGAAAATGAATGAAATCTTCTTACTTCCAGATTCAGAAAATACCTAATGCTCATTATTCAATGCTTTCATGGATTAGAGGATAAATTGATCTTGGATAACCATGAATGTTTTCATAAAGGATTTGAGCTTGTTCAATCGTTGTTTTTGCCAGTACTTTGATTACCAATGTGCTTTACCCGCTTCTGTGAAATGAGAATTTTACACATTTCTAATCATTATTGTTTAAGTGAATAAGAAAATAGAACAAGAAAAGTATTACACTACTCCTTTTTCTGTTTAGCCTCTGGAACCACAGTAAGGTATTACTTCAGAGGATGAATGAGGATTATATGTATGAATGTAAATGAAGTGTAGTCTTGTACAATCTCTGGTTGACCATTCCTGAGATGTGTGGTTAATTGAAACCCAACCACCAAAGAACACTGATATCCACAATCTAGTACTCAAATCCATATAAAAGTAACTGCCTTTACTAGGATTTCAACCTTAGAACTCTCGACTTTGAAATCAGCTGATTTGCGATGATGAGTTCACCACTAGACCAACCCAGAGAGTAGTATTTCACTACTCCAGAGTAATTTTAATTAACTTATAGTTATGTAATACTCAATCTTCTTCTCTTCAGAATTCTGGATAATGGTGATGAATATCTAAACACATTTACCCACTTGAGTACATAACACATATATTTCTCAACAAATAATCCAAAAAGTAATTCATTCCTTTTTGTGTCATCTGAGACGGAGTTTTTCACTGTTTTGATTTGTCATAGTTTTAAGAAATATATGATTTGTAGAGAATGTTGCAGCCCCAGAAACAGAAAATTATAGTTATTATAAATAGGGAAATTTGTTTATTAACTTGATGAAATGTGATTTAACTTAAGTAAAAAACGAAAACAAAGTGATACACATTTCTTTTGCAATATGAATGGAAATAGGCTAGCAGAAAATCTTTTTTGGAGGTTTTTTTCAGCAGCTTCATCCTCAGTTTGCAAAACTAACCAATGAGTATCAGAGAAATAATTCACTATCATGAACTAATAATTTCTAGTTGTTGATAACCTAGGTCACTTTTTCACCTAGTCCTAACTTTTTTTTTTAGAAATATATATCGTCATCAGTGTTCTGCTACTTAGCTGGTCCTTACACAGCATTGGCTCTCCATTTTTTTCTATTTTCAGCTAACCTTTTTGTATGATCATAACTTCTTTGTGCCGTAATATCATTAAGTAGTTTTTGTCTTCCTCTTCCCCCCTCTCGTAGCACCTCTGTACCCTCTAAGACAAACTTTAACAAACAGTTCTTTTGGTAACACATGTCCATTCCAGTTTCTTTTTCTATCACTCAAAGTATGCAGTAGTGATCTACCCTCTCCCACTCTTTACAACACTTATTACTAATTCTGTCTGTTCATTTTATCTTTTCCACCCTTTTCCAGATCCACATTTCAAAATAAATACATATAAATATCTACTTTGTTTTACATATTAATATTAAATTAATGTCTAGATCACATTAATTTGCATTTGATATTTTCTTTATATTTCACAGATTGTTTTAGTTTAATAATATTGTAAGTTTGATAAGTAAAAGAACAGAAAATGGCATTTTAGATAAAAAAAAAAATTCTTATATTACTTTATATATCAAAACAAATATAAAAGATAACAAAAACAGAAGACAATTTAAATGAGCTCTACTATACCACAGGATCTTACCTCAGTATCCTAGTTTTTCATTTCAACAGAAATTTCCAACTTGATTATTCTAATTTTTGTTTTATGTAAATACGAGTAATATTTATTATTTAATCTAAATTTTGATTAGGGTTTTATTGAAATGAAATATTTTTGTGTTGTTAAACAAAGGTTTACAAAAAAATATTTTTTTCTTTTGTTTCAAGTTTTTGCTGCATACCACTTCGACTATTTTTCAGAAATAATCATCAATTATTAAGCCTCTTATCATTTTTCTTAAGTAGAATATTAAAATTAACAACACTTTCTGTCTGGGAACTGCAAATACAACCCATAATGAAGTCAGTTTTCTTTTTAATTATGTCAGCTTGCTTATATAAAAGAAAATTAAATTTTCAATTTTATTTACACTTTATGTAGGTATCTATAAAAAAATCCTTATTTTTAAGCTTTATTTAAATCGGTGTGCACCCTGTAGCATTCACAAGGTATGATACATTAAAATCATTTTCGCCATTTTTAAGAATGGTTCCAATCATAAGAACAGTAGTACACGCAACCCCCCGTCACTCATACTAAAAGATTAAACCGAGCTATAAAATATTAATATTTATTAAATTTTGGTATTTAAATATATTTAACGGTTTATTAAGTTTAAGCCAATATAAATATTTATTACAATTAGCTTTGTTAAAGACAATTTGTTAATAACACAACATTGAAAATTATAATAAAACTATTTAATTAAAGACAATAACAATTATCAATTGTGCTATTTCTGTTTTAAGATTATTTACATTTCTCCAAAGGTTATTAACCGATTTGTTTATCTTTCTTATCTATTTTTGTAAATTCAGATTTGTACTCGAACACATGTTCATGTTGTTAGTACAGAACATATAATTATATTGTATTTTCTTTAAAAGCATTATTCCAAAACTAAATAATCTCTATTTTATCATAAAATTTATCTTACAGTTTAATTATTTATGTCAGTATAATAAATAAACAGAACTTAATTTTACATTAGCAAATATTCCTTTCTTTGTGTTTATAAAAGGAGCAAATTTGAACATTTACCCCATGATAGGCCCACATATCTCAACGTCTGATTGTCAATATTGAGACAAAATTTACTAGTTTTGGTATAGTTTTTTTTTAACACTTACAGGTGATTTATTACTATGTATCATTACAGTAGAATTTTAAAACACTGATATTTAATTTATTAATTCAGTTTTAATTGTAGAGAATTTTGATAAAAGCAAAATATCTATTTTTAATTAACATAAATTCTTTGACTTGTATTACAATCAATAAATAAAATTAAGGGAATAAATAAAAATATTTAAAATTCATTGTCATGTAATTAATCAGTCTCCGCTGTTAGATGACATGGTAGTGAATCATATGAGTGATAACAGTAGGTTTGTTTTAAGAGGTAAAGTTAAGTTGATATATGTACTGTACTTACATAGGAATATGATTAAATGTTTTCTTGTCTATGGCTTCATAACTTGAGAGTACATTGGTCAGTTTCAATCTGGTTTGTTTTTACAAATTAATAAGTCATAGGAAAGGTTGCTAGGAGTAAAATAATCTGTATCGCTGTTTCGTATCTACTGCATTGAAATTATTAAAAAGAAATGTTTTATGTGTATAAAAGAGATTTAGAGAAGTGGCTTTAAATGATAGGTACTTCAGCGATCAGTGTTATTGTATAGTTACTGGACAGGAGACAGTTTCTTCAATATCTGGCAAATTGCATACAGTGACAATTACATTATTGCAATTTCTAGATAATTACTTCTACATGCTAGACAATTACATAGTATTACTGTCTATCAGGCAACGTTCATGAGCAAGCTTACCTATTATTTACAAGGTTCAGTTTTTAGTTTCTATTTACAGTGTTTTTTTATTTATATTTATTATAGTTACCTATTATTATTATTGTATTTTTAAGATAAGATTTTATTCTTTATATCTGAATAATAGAGCGATGTCTAAAATTCTCCATATTTGGATGTGATCTGACTTAGTATTTGTAGAATTGTTACTGTGTACAGTTGTCATCAACTTCCTCCCTGGTTGGATTCACATACAGCTGCCATCCACTAGATCAACTGAGGATGTGATCTATCAGTTCTCCTCTTTTAGCTCCTCAGGTGATTTTGTAGATCAATTCAAATCGTTTCAGTTTGTCAGGTCCTTCCCAGCTCAGCATGGACCTAGAGACTTCTGATATTCCACAAAACTCAAAATGGGGAAGAAGGAAAATAGGTGTTTTAATAATAATCTGTTAAAAAATTATTGAAGAAATTGCAGAATAAAACAAACAGCTATAGTCACAGAAAAGCTACTTAAGGGAGAAACCATCCTTCAGATAACAACTACTTCTCAATCTGTTGAGAGGTAAGGGTATTTTTATCCAGTATTTACCAGCACATTATTGATCAATAATCTCGTATGAAAAGAATGCTGATTAGAGAAAAATCTTAAGAGATCTGAATAAGTGCTGAAAAAATAAGTTTATTTTATTTTTATCTGCTTTTTGTTACATATATCAATGAATTTACAGTTACTTAAGCATGAACAAAAAATGCTGACTTATTCTACCTTAACATTTACATTTTGTGAACATATATAATTTTTTTCTTTTTTTTTAACCTTCGGGACCACTGTTAAGTATTGCTTCAGAGGATGAGATGAATCACAACTAGCATGTGAAAATGCCATGCCTGACCGGAATTCGAACTCGGGACCTCTGGATATAAAACATTAAATTATAATACTTTTCAGTAGGGATTTTAAAATTTAAAAATCTGTTTGGTTTATACTTTTACACCTTAAATTACTCTAGAAAGTAAAAACAATGACTGAACTAACTGTTAAGCTCATAATTTCTACTGGAAAAAATTCTCATTGGGACAACTGTAGGTAGTGGATAACTTTCAATTTTTTACTATTTTTCTCTACTCTAACATCCATCATTTTTAAGGTATTTAAAAAAAGTTAAAATTTAGCATGAACTATAGCAATTTTCAAAAATAGATGATTGAAAAGTGTTACTCAGCGACAAATGTAACAATAAAATCCTTTCAAGATTGTTTACGTTATATAGTATAACTTTAGATTTCATAATATAATTATTTTTAAATGTTTAAAAAATATACATCTTTTTACAATTAAAATTAATATTTTTTTCTCATAAACTTCACCTCTGTTAAATTTACACTTTCAAATGATAAAATAGTAATAAAATAACAGGTCAGGAATCAAACCCTAAACGTTTACAGCACAAGGCCATTTACCACGACCCCTAAAAACCAACTGCCTCTCTCATAGAGAGCATCATCCACTAGATGTTTCCTATCCATGGCCTCCACAATTTCATTCTTTAATTCTTGCCTGGACACCCCCTTTTCCTTCGTCTAGCTGGAATCCATCGCCAGACTTTCCAAGGCATTCTACTTTCCTCCATTTGTCCACATGACTGTACCAGGAGAGTTGTTATTCTTTGCTTTTGTTAGCAAACAAAATTATCCTGTCCATCTTCCTTAAGATATCATTGCTTCAAACTTGATCCTGAGTGGTCAATCAACAGCTTCTCCTCCAAAAACTTATCTCCATTGTTATCAGTCTACTTTTCAGTCTGGACTAAAGAGTTCACCATTCTGCTGCATAAGTGGATGCACTATCAACAAAGGTACTGAATAACCTTTTCTAGGTGTTTTTTTGATATTCGATCATGCCAAAATAATCAATCTACCTTTACTAGCTTTTTCCAAGATATTATTTGGTCTCCAATCAGATGTCAAAATCGTATCAAGATATCTAGTTCACTGAACCATTTTTATCACTCCTTTCTCTGTATTAATCTTCTTCCCACTCCTCCAATGACCATGTATTTTTTTTCCCTCAATATGTATATCAAGTCCCCAGTTGTCATACTTCTCGATCAACTTCTCACTCATGTTACATGGGTCTTCGGCTAACATGATCTAGTCATCAAAAAACATGAGAGTATATAAATTACTACCCCCATCTTGTAACATTTTTTTATCCAGTTCTTAAGAACATAATTTATAAAAGCCTTAAAAAGAACAGGGAACAAAGAGCCCCCTTACTTAAATTGAAATAATCACTTAAATTGTTAAACACTTATTTCCAATCTGCTGCAATACAAGCAGTATATTTATGAATATTAGCTACATTTTCAATCAAAAATAGTGTGCTAATCTGCAGATAATGCTGTTGTTTTGTGAAACTTTGTGAATATAAAATTTTATAAAATTATTTTTCTTCTTATATTATAAACATATAAGAAACTTTTCATCAGTGGCTGAGATAATTTATATAACTATTAGAATTGAATTTGTGCTATTTAAATTTTTTTGTGTTGTTTAAATTATTTAACGAAAATATGTGTTAAAATTTTATTGTTTAAATTTTTTTGATCTGCTTGATGCCACAGTTCAGATTAATCATCTTTGGAATCGGAAAGTAGAGCGGAAATTGGTGTTCTTTTGTTAATCAGTGTGTTTTTTTAATTGGTTTTCTATTTTTGCAGTTTATTGTGTATATTTGATTTGAAGCTGTTGTTTTAACTCGCTTGTTTACATATCTGCAACAGTCATATACATAGAGTTAAATGAATGATCACATGATGATACAGTTTTAAAGATCCTAACTGATTGCCACAGGATAATTTTGTTTGGTATAGTCATTTTTTCAACCGTTGCTTACTTCATCCTTCTATTTGTATAAAATTACACAGATTTTAATATGCTAATATAAATAAATTAGTAGTTGCAGTATTAAGCCAGATTTTAATGAATGAAAATTGATTGTATTGTGTGCACAATATAATATGTAAGATTAAGTCTGGTTTTAAAACCATGTTAATTCATCATTATAAACTAATGAAATTAATAATAAAATTTAACGTATGATTTATTTTAAACCTTGTTCTTCTCTGACATAATTCATTAATAGCAATTTTTTTAAATTTATTTACAAACTTTACCATTGTAAATTTTGTTTGTAAATGATGCAATTTGATACCAAATTTAGTGATAACTTGGCTAATCACATATTTCATGTCTGCGTATTTCCAAAAAGAAATTTCGTAGTTTGTATAAACAAACTACGAAGTTCAACAAAGTATAAACTTTGTTGAACTTCTAGGCTTGTTTGAGATGAATTAATTTCTTTCAAAAGAAAACTGCTTGTTAGGTTTAGATGTAAAATGCTTCTTTATTACTTATATTTTGTACAACTTTAACAAAAATGTTAATTTGTTTTTTAAAACTGAAATAAGACTAGTAAAAAAATAAACGCGTCTTACATTCTTTACAAATTGTTTTGTTAAAAGTTGTAGTATTGCAGGAGTAACAAATGGTTTATAAATACAATGAAGAAACCTCCATTTTTTTCAATTCAACTTTTTAAATTATAAATCGTTTTGAATCTACTACAGCCTATTGAATCACTTATGTTTGGTTTGCTATAAAATATATAAATTTTAGGTCGTAAGAATAAGTCTGAACATGTTATAAAAATGAGGAAGATTATTTAATTGAAAAAATAATTTTATATACTGAGTGTTCCACAAAGTAACGGAAAAATTTTCAGAACATGAAAAATGAAATTTTCAGAACATGAACTGATGAAAATAATGAAAAAAGTTCATATAAACATATTTCTGGAAACGCTTTGTTTTCGAGTTACGACTAGCGAAAGATTTCGCTCGCATTTCAGCTCTTCTAATAAAAATAACGCTAATGTAATTTTTGGGACCCAAATTAAGGAGTAGAGTTGATGAATTTTATGTAATTTGAGCTAGGAAATAGGATAAAACAAATCCCAGAACTGTAACCAGTAGTTTTTAAGATAACCGACGTAAAACAATTTCGAAAAATAATTTTTTTTAGATTTGTCGTACAATAGCTTTGTATTACTAATAAATGCGGAATATTTTGAAATAAAAACCTGTAGAAAATTTAATTATGAGAAAATTAATGTAAATACAGCCAGTAAAAAGTAAGGAAAAATTGTTAAAATCCAAAAGCCATTGGATATATTTTACGTCGAGCTGTGTCATCGTGAAGAAGAGAATTTCGAACAATTACGGTAACTGAGGTTTGTTATTCTGTTACCATTTATCATTTAATGTATTTTTATTTATTTAATTTTTTTATATATTAAGAGTAATGCTTATTATGTACAGAATAAATACGATTTTCTGTTTATTTTGCTTCAATAATTAACCGATTTTCAAAAGTTTTTATTTACTTTTTATTTGCTGTATTTATATTAATTTTCTCAGAAGTAAACTCTCTACAAGTATTTCAAAATATTCTACATTTATTTGTAATTTAACAAAGCTATTGTATTATAAACCTAAAAAAAAAACTTGTTTTTCTACAACGAATTTTGTATTTTATGTCGGATATTTTAAAGACTACTGGAATTAAAGCTCTGGGATTTGTTTTATTCTCTTTCCCAGTTCAAATTACTAAGTAATCCCCAAATTTTCTCCTTAATTTCGGTCCTAAAAATTACAGTAGGTCTTCTTTTTATTAGAAGAGCTGAAATCCGGGCGAAATCTTTCGCTAGCCGTAACTCGAAAATAAAGCGTTTCCAGACCTTCATTTCTATGAACTTTTTTCACCAGTAGAACATGTCCTGAAAGTTAATCCGTCTCTTCGAGGGATACTGTATAAAATAGTTTATTGTATTTACATGCTTTGGTTTTTGAAAAATAGCTGTCAGGGCCATTTTTTGTATAATATAAAATAAAATCCTGAACATAAAAATATACACTGGTTAGTTAATAAAAGAAGAAAAATGTTTTAAAATTTATTTGGATTTTGACGTTACGTCCTTATTATAAGGTAATTAGTAATTATAAGATAATTTTAGCTTGATTCTCTCTATCTACATTCTGGTGGTATATTCAGCGTCGTGAAGGACCTGTCTAGCGAATAATATTCAGCGTTTCTTATTCTGGTAGCAGCAAGTAATGTCGAATTAACAGTTCATTCGCCTTATGAAATTTTCCAAAGTTTATGGTTATTTTAATTGTTTTATGTTTGCAATTTTGTTTCTTCCTGTTCAGTGAAGGGGTGATTTGAAAGACTGGCGTATGGAAAAGATTTATAATTTTTGAAGTTTGAAGTTTCCTGTAAAAGCTTAGTTATCAATGCAACAATTGCATATAACCGTGTTATTTGAAATTTCAGGTTCCAGTTTAGTTGGAATTTCCTGTAAAAGCTTAGTTAACAATGCAACAACTGCATATAACCGTGTTATTTGAAATTTCAGGTTCTAGTTTAGGTTATTGTTTGATTACTTAATGGAATAAAAATTATTTTAGTAAATTATTTGATTTATTTTAATTACTTTGATACTAAATAATTATTGTTTAATTGTACCGAGAGCTAAAATTTGAAAATTATTTCTAGTGGTATTTATTTTGATATATATAAAAACAAAAAAAGTAATGATATTTAAAAAAATGTAAAAATACGGGAATCGTTGGAAATATGAGTTTTGTTCGAAAAAACGGTAACTCATTCTTATTTAGATTGATAAATTATTATTTAAATAGATAAGGCACGGCTGACCAGAAGGAAGACGATGTCTGGGAAAAACCAAGTCTTAGGAGGTTGGAACAGTTCCATAAAAAAAAGTAGGCAAACTGAGACGTACTCAAGAATTTCACGAACAGCCGAAATGAATGGAGGTGGGTTATTGGCAACATCAAAAAAACATGCTATAATTTTAGTAACAACAGCGTCGAATAATAAATTGAATTCTCTGGTTCAAAGTCTGCAAAATCAGACACCATTTTTCTTCCTTTTTTTTTTTAGTTGAGGTATATGATTTTAAGTTGTTATTTTTGTTTTAAAAATTCGGTCATCGTAAATAAAATCAACAGGTAAGCTGTGGTGCTAGTAGTTATCTTTTATTCAACTGCATATTATAATTCCAGAAAAACGAAAACGTATAAGAAAATAGTAAAATAATTGTTATAATTTTCTGGGTTGTCGAACTTAATCTTTAAGTTAGTTAAAGTACCAAAGTGTAATATAGTTTGTGTGCTGAGGCTAATTTTAACACGAGGCTACTGCCCACTACAGTTTTAAGACTCTCAGTCAGTGTTAATATATTAATAGCAATTAAACACTGGCCCTGTAAGATCTTTACAACCCATTTTAACTTATCTATTTGTTTCAATATTTAAGTTCTGACATTTCATTTTAAATGCGGAAAAATATTGTAATTTCATTTTATGATTTATTTTTTAAAACAGATCATTACTCTTAAGTTATATCTTAAACAAAATTAATGAATTACATTAGTAAAAAATGCTTCTCAAGGAAATTTGTATATATTTAACTCGGATAGGTTCATTTCTACTTACGTAATAAATGTTTTGCTGCGGTTTTTTTACCCGTTTGTGATAGGATATTATTTATTTAATAATCTTGATTGTAAGCATGCTAATAGGACTGTAACTCCATAACGGTGAAATAGATTTACAAATATGTAAGCAATTTTAATTGTTTATCTAACATTTTTGTATAAGGGGACCAAAAAGAAAAACCTAAAACGGTAAAAAGTAGAATTTATTTTTTTCAAACCGAAGAAACTAAAATTGATTCATCAACAGAATAACAAACAAAAACAATTATTTAATTTTATAAGAATTTAATACAATTTTGGGGGAATTATTTTGTCGAAGTTTTTATTCATTTTTTTCCTTTTACGAAGTAAAGGAAGTATTTTGATTGCGAAAAATTTCGGTTTTCAGATTTCAACGAAAATATCCATTTTGACCATCCCTGAATCCATTTTGACTAATTTCGGAATGATGGCTGTACGTACGTATGTATCTCGCATAACTAAAAAATGAATAGCCATAGGATGTTAAAATTTTGGATTTAGGAGTGTTGTAACATCTAGTTGTGCATCTTCCCTTTTGATTGCAATCGACTTGACCAAAAATGTCCAAGAAAAGCTCAAAATCCAAAAAAAAAATTGGATTTGAACTTTTTCTTAACTGTAGTTATAAGCCCTCATTAAGAGATTTTCAACGATTATCATAAGTGGTACTTATTTTCATTGGTTCCAGAGTTGTAACAAAATAAAATTTTAATTACTGAAATATTTGGATCTTACAAGGGAAGGCACGTCGGTTCAAATCCGACTTCATCTCCTTTTGTTAATTTAACTATATTGATTATAAATCATTTTTAACCTGTGATCGTAAAAATGTTTTCGATAAACAGTAATTAAATAATAACAATAAAAAAAAATGAAAAAATGAGAATTTATTAGTGAAATAAAATTTTATGTACTTTTAAAAATCGGTATATGTAATTTAATACGCGTACAAAGAAATCATATGGTGTCCACATAAGATTTTTTAACATTGTATAAGTGAATTGTATAAGTGTTTTCATCTGTATTTCTTTTAAAAACACCGTTAAATTTAACAATCGTCCAACAGAGGGTTTTTTTTTAAAGAGGTGGAGGAACCCCATTTATGGGCGCCTAAGCAGTGTCGGGCTCGCTAAAAGGTTCCGCAAGTTATAACCAAGAGCGTATGTATACCTGCGCCCTACCGATTAAATTTCCACCCCTGGCTTCCCCCTACCTGGAACTGCTTATAAAAACATTTCATCAGAAGAAGGGGGAACCGCCCACACACACAGTCATAACAATCCAACAATGTTACACACACACAAACAACACTACTGGAGACATACAGCACGTCAAATACATACACCGACAACAACAACACTCAAGACCTGCAGAAAACAGGACACGCTACTACACCCATGCGTTATAAACCCACACAACCGTCAAGACAGAAATCTTAAATAGTCACACCACTTACCAGTAGCCACCATCAGACGCACGAGCAGAATGTCTCCGGCCTCATCGCACCCAGGCAACCCCCACACATATGGATGGCCCCCTAGGCACTCAGCCGAGAACCGAGAACCTATCCGCCCCCGCGACCTCCGGCGCCATTCTCTCACTTCTCATATAACTGGAGCTTCCTCCCACCTCGCACTCCGGACAATTTTCAGATTGATCGAGCCCGATTCTACAATCTACAGACGGGAATCCAGCAATCACCTCAACCGCCTCCCTGGACGTCGTCCTATAGGTCGCCGCTACTCTGATGCAACGTATCCTATAGATGGATTCCAATTTACCCCTGTACTAGGCAAATCTAACAACGCCCGCCCACAACTTGGCGCCATATAGCAGGGCTGAATAAACCACACCAGTAAGCAATTGCCTCCTATGTTGGGAGGCCCCTCTTATATTCGGGAGTAGGCTAGCAATAAGCTTCCTCGTTTTCTCTGCCTTCTCACAAGCCCGGAGTACGTAAGTACTAAATCTTAGTCTGGAGCAACCCAGATTCCGAACTATTTTATGGCCATCTTAAACAGAATATCTCTTCTATCAAGGATCAGACAAAAGGATCTCTGCCGGCGGAGATCACCATCATCTCCGTCTTTTCAGGAACCAACTCCAGTTCTACCCCAGCCATCCACTCACTAATCCTTGTATACGACTCAGTTATTTTGCCTAAAACCTCATACTTTGTTTCCGCCTCCACTACCAACGCTATATCATCTGCGTAGCCAAATAATGTAATCGTTTGTGGGAGAACAATCCGAAACACTCCATTATAAGCCATGTTCCAAGGACCGACCCTCTATCGAGATTCTTCTCAACATACCATCATACAGCCTAAAGGTCATTTGACGCCCAATGAGGTAATTTCGCACCATCCATCGCAGGTAAGAAGGGACACAAAGGTCCTCCATTGCTTCCATTATTGCTGAGTGGCGAATGCAATTAAACGCGTTTCGTACGTTCAATGCAACTAGGACGCAGATCCTACCATCATCTCTCCTCAAGGCTCTTCCCACCAAGTCGCAGACAGCAGCCACATCATCGAGGGCGGACTTACCCCGGCGAAATCCATATTGATTCGCAGAGGCCGCCCTGCTCTTCCAATACACCAACTATCCTTTGCTGAAGCATACGTTCCAGTACCTTCGCTAGCGCATCAATCATCGCCAGCGGCCGGTACGAGGAGGGAAGTGCCAAATCCCTCCCCGGTTTAGGAACCAGCATCAGCCGCTGACGCTTCCATCTGCCAGGAAAAACTGTCTCGTTAAGACAGACGTTGTATGTCTCTAAAAACGCCTCTGGCTCAGCCCAAGCCGCCAGCTTCATAACCATATTAGGCAGGAGATCCAGGCCAGGCGTCCTGGCCGACGATATTCGTGTGATCGCGGCCTCCAGTTCTGCATCGGTAAACAGCGGTGCAGTCCCAGCCACGCCTCTTACCTGTGGGATTAATTCGTCCCCCGAGGGTAAGAGCCCATCAACTATGTTCAGCACTTCTTGTGGACACCTCATAACTGTAGCTCTAGGTCTTACTACTTTCTTCACTAGAACCGCATAGGGCCTCCCCCACTGGTCCATCTCCACCTCCTCGATTAATTGAGCCCAACATTTTCTCTTTAACTGTACGATGAGCTTAGCAAGCTCTCTCCTCTTTTTCTTATACAGTTCAGCGTACACGTCTTTAACCAAATGCAAGTATGCCCTTGTCATACACCTTCTAGCCTGGTGGTATTCTTCTCCCTTCCTTGCTATATCGGTATTCCACCAATATGCAGGCGGACAACCCCTGCAGACGTACTTACGTAGGAGAACTTCGCAGGCTTCTTCAAAACAATGGGCAAGACATGTGGCCTTCCCCTCCGCCGTGAAGACTTGATGTACTGCACGTAGATCAAGCCGTTCGGTAAAAACACCAAGGTCGAATAAAACACCTGGTGCTCCAGCCCGTGAATATAGGTGGTCCATCACTACCATCTCCGGTGCCAGCGATCGTCATCAAGATCGCTTGATTATCGCTGGCCGTGTAGCCTTCCCACACTCTCCAGTCTGCAATACGGGCAGCAAGCTCAGGGGAGACGCAAGCACCGAGCCTCTTGCGTTTGTCAGATCGCGTTTTAAATATATTAACTACCCTTGAAGAGGAAGAAAGAATATGGAATGAAAATAAATATAGGAAAAACTAAAGTAATGGAAGTAAACAACAAAGGGAGTTTAGTGGTAAAGACAAATGAAGGAAGAATAATAAAAGTAAAGAATTACAGATATTTGGGAACTATGGTGACAGAAAACCGGAAAAGCGTAATGGAAACAAAAGCAAGGATAGCAATGGCAAAGGAAATCTTCAGTAAGAAGAGGAAATTACATTGTAGTAAAAGTCTGTACTTAGAATTAAGGAAGAGGTTAGCCATATGTTATGTATTGAAGTGAAGCACGGTCGATGAGGAAAAGGCAGAGAAACTAGATAGACCTTTTTGAGTTGTAGATATGGAGAAGGGTGGAGAAAGTAAGATGGGTGGATAAAGTGAAGAATGAGGAAGTAATGAATACGATTAAAAAATAAAAAACATTTATGCGGGTAGTACACAAAAGAAAAGGAAATTGATTAAGACAAGTGGTTAAGGAAATGGATCTTGAAAAGTAAATTGGAAGAATCAGTGAAGGAGAAAGAAAGCGACGAAGAAGAAGGATGAAGTTAATAGATGAGGTGAAAATTGGAAACTACAAAGGGACGAAAGAGAAGGCTTCAGATGGAAATGGATGAAGAGAGAGGTGGTGTAATAGACCTGACGCCAGACCGAACACCAGATGATGATGAATAAGCCTAGTGTAAAAAGGAGTAGCTTTTTTAAGAATAACCACTGTAATTAATAATCACAATTTACTGCAGTGAGAAAGGATTGATCTTTTCTTTTTTTACAGCTCTTTTTAAGAAAATTATTTTCACCGCAACTGGTTCCATTATAATTTTTAAGAAAATTATTACGGAACCAGTTTCCGGTGAAAAGCACAGGAACGATCATACATAAATAGATAATTCGTAAATAAATAGTAATTCGTAATTCATAAATAATAATTCGTAAATGATCGAATTTCTATGTTTAATAGTGTAGCGTTACGCTACAAAATAAATAGCTTACGTTAATATAAAACATTTTCAGCTAAATTAAAAATTTGTTTAGGTTTTTTATACTTAAGATTCTAATAAATAAATTATTATTAAGTTAAAAATGTTTGATGAATTGTACGTTTCAATAAGGCAAACATGATCGTTAAGTTTTCCTTTACTACAGTGTATTAATATCGGTGGACCAAAATCACTTATGAAAGAAAAAAAATTAATTTTTTATTATTAGAAGTTTCATTTTGTAAAAATTTACCCTCCAAGAAATAATGAAAATAGTCTAATTTTACTTGGGAATTCAGAGAAATGTTTCTGAAACATAATTAAAATTTTGAAAGTTTTACAATACTAGAAAATCACCTTCTGACACAGCCATCCGCGCAACGGTTTTGAAATTTGAACAGAGTGGATCAGTAGAAGATGCCAGATGATCAGGAAGACCAAGATATTCCAGAAATAATGAAAATATTGAGTCTATAAGGAACAGTGTATCAGAGGATGCCACAACGTCAACACGAAAACGTTTCACTCATTTGGGCATTAATCGAACATCATTGCGCAGAATATTGCACGAGGATTAAAAATGTTTCCTTACAAAACCCAGTTAGACCAAAAATAGACTCGAACGATTATGCATAATAATGAATAATTTCAAGAAATTTAGATTTTCTTTGGCCTCCAAGGTCACCGAATTTTATAGCTCCCGATTTTTTCTTTGAGCCTATTTGAAAAAGGTTTATGTAAATAAGCCACAAAATTTAGAAGAGCTACAAAACAACATTCGAGTGACATAGCGGCAATACCGGAAGAAACGTTGGTTTTAACTATGCAAAATGTGTTAAAAAGAACCTAAATTTATGAACGTATCAGAGGTAAGCATTTAAAAGATATTACTTTCAAAACCTAATTCAGTAAATCATGTTTTGAGTGACTTCTAATTTAAAGATAAAGAGATTAGTTTTGTGTTAATTTGTAATGTTTTATTAAAAAAAAAAAAAGTTGAGAAGTTATTTTTGGCTCAACTGTATATCCATATTATAAAATCAGTTATACAAAAGGAAAACGTTTTACAAAGCTAAATGTTGATCTGTTATATGTTGATAAAAATTATAAATTTTAAAGTTACGGCATATTTAATATTAGTTTAAACCAGGATGTTAAACGAATAATTATATTTTGCGTGTGTCACCGATAGTATTACTATCATGTGTGGTTTAATATTAACCACAAAATGAATTGAAGATGCCATGATCTATAAGCAGCATGATGTAGTCTACATTAGGCCTATCTGCGTACTTAATCGTGTTACGTAAAGCAGTGGCTTCTCGATTCTTTGACAACCGCTTTTTTAACATCTATATATAACAATTTCTTTGTATGAAAACAAATTATATTTCTTGAATTTAACTATATTTCGATCAACTCACAATATTACATTAGGAATCAGTAGTTAAGGTATTGATCTGAGAATTATAATTAGGTATTGCGTCAAAATGAAATAATTACGTCGCGTAAAATTTTGTTAGCTTATAAATATTTATTATGCAAATTACAGATTAGTAACCCTGACAAAGACATTACTATTTCTACTGACTTTTTGAAGAAACGCATGATGTTACTTTCGGTTGCATAGTTTGAATGGGGGGGTTGAAAATAACCATTTTGTACATACTCTTGTGTGTGTGTGTGTGTGTGTGTGCGCGCGTGTATATATATATATATATATATATGTGTGTGTGTGTGTGTGTGTGTGTGTATGTGTTATGTATAAAATTTTGTGGTTCGAAAAATCCCCAAAACTATTTGATCAATTTCATTGAAATTGAGATATGCTGTAGTAATATATTTGAAGTTATGCATATGAAAATTTTATGAAGATTGGAGGAGTCGTTCTTTAGTTACGCTCAATTTAAAGTCGAAAAATTTGAACGGGGCAAGTTGAAAGCGTAGTTCGTTATGATGCTGCAAGTTGGAACGTTGACGTTTCTTTATATGTGGTATCTATTGTTAGCAGTATAAAACCAAATTAAAATACTGAAACCAAATTAAATCAAAGAAAAGTCGGTCTTCTTGCGTAGGACTGCGCAATAGTTTTTCTTTATAATCTCACCGTTTTAATTGACGGATACATGTAATTTTGGTTTTATTCAGCAACATTATAATTGTTATTGTTAATAACATAATATTATTTTTAACTGATCTCCGAGATGGAATATAGAGATAGATATATCTCTGCAATTCAGTTTTCATTTCATTCGTAAGGTTCTGGGTTCGATTCAGGTCAGTTTAAAATTTTTTACACGCTATGAAAACTCATTTACAATTTTTAACGATAAATGTAATTCGGGTACACGTGTAGTTATTTGGACGAATTAATTATTGTTATTATTATTGATGTCTATTTCGCTTTAAAATATTAATTTATTTTCTTTCTAGATAAAACAAAGAGCGAGAGAAAAGTATTAAAGTGACAATATATTTTTTCCACATATTTCTCAAAGTTAAACCTAATTTCTTAAATTCCAAAACTTTTGAAGGGCTAAAATTAAATATTTTAATGTTAAAAAAAACTCATCAAAGACATATTTAAATTAGATAATATAATTCAAATTTTTCATTTATGTAATCAAATAACACTTGGAACTAAACATTCTTTAATACTTATTTATCCGACTTGTGACTTTGAAACCCATACTTTTAATGTAAACCCTAATATATTTGACTGATAAAGAACAACGTAAAACGTTTTTTTACATAAATAACAAGCTAAGTTACTGCTGTTCCAAAATAAAAAATCTGATGTGGACACGACGTGACTTCTTTTACGCCTATTAAATTACATATACACATTTTTAGAATGAAAAATACATAAAATTTTATTTCATTAATAAATTGTGGTATTCTTTCATATATTTCGTTCTTATTGTTATTATTGAATTATTATTTATGGGAATTTTTTTTTACAATCAGAGGTTAATAATTATTAATAAATCAATAAATTTAAATTTAAAAAAAAGGAAATGAAGTCTGATTCGAACCGATTTGCCTTCTCTTTGTAAAATCCAAATATTTCATTAATTAAAATTTTATTTGGCTATAACTCTGGAACCAATGAAGATAATTACCACTTATGACATATCTTTGAATAGCTTTCAATCAGGGCTTATTACTGCAGTAAGAAAAAGTCCAAAATCCATATTTTTTTCGGATTTTGGGTTTTTTGGACACTTTTGATCCGGTCGATTGCAATCAAAAGGGGAGGTGCACAACTAGATGTTACAACAGTCCTAAATCCAAAATTTCAACATCCTATGGCTAATCATTTTTTAGTTACGCGAGATACCTACGTACAGACGTCACACCGAAACTAGTCAAAATGGATTCAGGGATGATCAAAATGGATATTTCCGTTGAAATCTGAAAACCATAATTTTTCGCGGTCACAATACTTCCTTTACTTCGTATAAGAAAGTAAAAATTTGCCAACAATATTCAAAAACTGTTGTGATGTGTTCCCCACTATTTGCATACAACTTACGTAATATATCCTTCAGTGATAAAATTGGAAATAAATAAATTATCATTGTTTCCATGATCTTACGTTTTTTCTTACTCATGTTTATAATTGATCTTCTCATCAAAATGTTATTGTTTTTAAAAAAAAATGTTCTTGACTGGTTTGTTAATTGAATAAAAACTTACGAAGTGTTACTTAAATACCATCTTAACTATGGTAATCTGTACTTCGATAGACTACATTTAATACAATTTAAATTACAGTATTTTGGAATATTTGAAGGAGAAAATACTTTTAAAAAAAGATCTTTTACCCCTATTACTACCTGCAAAACAAATCATTTATAACAGAATAATAAGAAAAGTTTAACTTAATAGATTAAAAATGACAAAGGGTAGAAAAATGAATAGATTAGAATTTTTCTTATTATCAGTTTACAGATACATTGTATAATACTTCTTGTGATTAAGATTAAAAATTGTCCCGATCAGGTAATGCCGCATTTAGAGAAAAAAATTAAAAACCGATGATAATTTTCTTACCGACGTTTTCTTGCTAAAATTTATTGCAGTAAAAATTATGCAGTTTAATTTTTTTTAAGGATATTGAAAATATTTTCAGACTTTTTTCAAACATTAGTTACGATAACATTCATTTTTTTATCATAAGAAGAAATATATTTATCGTACAAGTATAATTTTTATGTAAAATATCCAAAATATAGCTGCCCCAATGAATCCGCTCTGTATTCAAATTTTAAAGGGATAAATTCTCCTTATTAGGCAAAAAGAATTTTCTTTATTAAATTTCACGGCTTTTCGTTAACTATTCGTAAGATATAAAGCAAATGTTATAAAGATATAAAGCTTATTTAGAGAATATTTTGTGATTAAGGTTTTGTATTTTGTGAGTTACGGATCTCAAATCGTGTAAAAACACAAAAATAAGGAGTATTTTTAACGATAGAAATACTGATAACAAGACAAGCTCTTTGATGTTAGAGAGTGTATTATACCATACTCAGGGTTAACTGTCTGACCTAATATTATTATTGTTTTTTTTCTAAATCGGTTCATGTTTTATTACTTTCCAGTTTAGATAGCGCTATAGTAGAGCTATATTTCTAGAAGGAAAAGTATTGTATTCGGTCCAATTTAAGCATATGCGGTTTTCACTGGATCGGATGGAAATTTTCCGAATGTTAATGTTCGTATGTACGTGTGTTCATTGTTGGCCTCTAAATCACCTTATATCTCCAGAACTATTGGACCGATTTTGACCAAACTTGGTCAGATTACCTCTATACATTCTATACATTGGGTAATGATGGCATTAAATTTTAAACTTAAAACGTCAAGGGAGTGAGGCTATAGAGCAAGTTCACCCTCAGTATCCCGAAATTTCGCGTAACTACGTTCATATTTTTCTTAGGCGCATTGTTAACAATTAAGAAAAAACAATACTTTCAAAAAAGATTTTGCAAATTCGCACTCCTATCACAAAAAATCCTGTTCAAGTCATCTGCTATGTTGTGACGTCACGGGTGAGCAGTAGAATTAAATAAATTAATAATATTTAAAATGTAAAAAAGTAACTCGGACTGGCTGGGTCTCGAAATCGATCGCAAAAAAAACATTTGTTCTATATAAGTTGTGAAATTACGTTAGTTTAGTTAGTGCCGACTGTCGCCGTTAGTACCGCCACACCCGCGTGAATTAAATAAGGTATGCGCGCGCGCTTTAATTAGAATCATTGAATTAAATAAACGACAAAATATTAAATTTAATAAAATGATAAATATTTTTAATTAAGTTGCGTGATTGTGTGTGTAAGCCGTGCATCAGAAACAATTGTGTTGTCAGTCAGCTTTTTTTGTGATTATGATTATTACTTGCACTAAGTTTTATGGGGATTCTATTTTATAAGCAGAATTTGGTAACTTTTTTCTTGTTGTTTAACCTGCGGGACCACCGTTAGGTATTGCTTCAGAGGATGAGATGAATGATTTGTAGCCTGCGGAAAGATTTCATCAATTATCTATGAAAAATAACTCAGTCATTTCTGGATTATGGAGATAGAATTACTATTACCTTATACTATGTTAATAATTGCTGAAAAGAAAAACAATTTACTGGATATGTATGAATTAATTATCAATACAAAACTAGTGTGGACCTTACAAATATTACCTACATTAGCTGTTACATACAGCCTATGTCGCATTGGTGAGATATACTATGAGATAAACATGAAAGTGTAAAAACTAAAAATATTTCAATGAAATGGTTTTCGTGTATTTTGAAAAGTAGTGTTACAGTATACCGTTGGCAGATTTTTTAGTTTTTAGTTATATAAGTTTTAAAAGGTCCCCTCCATACCTTTTTTTACAAACAATTTTCTGAGGAGTGATAATATTTCTTTTCTGTATTGAGTGCTATTTAGGATACAATAAATTTAAGAAGACAATACTTTGATAAGATAATAATCTTGTCAGAATTCTGCGTTTTCCGTATGCATTTTCTATATTTTTATACTACTGCCGAAAAAGGAGTGTAATGGTATTTAGTGTGTATGTATATATGTATGTTTGCTTCACCGTAGCAGCTCAACGGCTGAACCGATTAAGGTGTGTGACCCCGCGTTGGAATCCTTACGTTACCGGGAGTGTCATAGGCTATATATATATAAATATATATATATATATATATACATAATTACAATTTATTAGTTTAAGAACATAAATAAATAAAAAAAGACAAACCAATAATAACAGCGACAATAAGAATAAAAAACGACAGTAAAAAAACAACTCATAAGTCATTATTATTCTGATTATTATTGTTAATTATTAGTATTAATCAGAATAATAGTAATGACAACAGAAAACAATAACAATAATAAATGTCACTAATAAAAAAATAATAATCATAGTAATAAATGGCAATTGAATTCACCCAGTTCCTGTCTGGACATGGATATTTCCGGGAGTATCTGTACAGGATGGGCAGAAACAATACAAGTCGCTGTCATGATTCCGGCTGGCTGGATACAGCAGAGCATGTGGTTCTTTTGATCTAGATGGCACAACTTAAGAGTAATGCTCGAAGAACAGGGTGTGAAGTGAGCCAACAATATAATCGACGTGATGCTCAGCAATAGCAACAAATGGGAATGTGTTTCGACTGCAATCGCAATTATGATAGGAGAGAATGCCGATGAGGAGAGGCGACGACAGTCTGAGGAGATGCTGATCGATAGGGACACGGCGTTCGATGACTGATGATCAGGGGGGCCAGTTTCTGGGGAGCGGGAGGTGAGGGCTTCTCGGAGTCGTCGCTCGTCGATCACCCCCTGGGGACGCCTTCCGGTCATCTAGTTTCGGGTAGTAGAATGCCCGGGTGATCATGCAGGGGCTATGCACAAACCATATGGTTTAGATCCGGCCCCTGCATGATAAGAGGGGAAGGTTTTTTAGCGGGTGAGAGCCCCGCATTGCCATCAGTGCGGGCCTGACGGCGACTGGCTGAGTCGCTGTCCCCCTACAGAATACGGAAAAAATGTCAATAATAATAAACAGTGATTACATACAAAACAGAATTAGCATGATCGCTAATCTTAACACTTTTAATCACTAGTCTTGTATTAACAACAATAGTGCAATAGGTAAGACAAGTATAAAGTTCTTTCGTTCAAATACCTTTGCTGTTCACAAATAAAACTCCCTAATAATTTATGAATGAAATTTAGTACATTATCTCTTTCACTTATAGTCTTAACAGTAACTCATCGAACCACTTCTTGTTATCATGTACAGGAATAACTTGTGACGTCACCTTAATCGCGTCGAACCTGCACTAGAAATTTGCTCCTCACTGACCTCCTTGTAGAAAACTCTCGCTTCAAACTTGCATAGTAACTCCTCGCTTAGAACTCTCTCGCAGACTCTCCTCGCAGACTGACTGTCAACTGATTTTCCCCAGAGTATTTATACTTCCTAACCTTTTTATCGTCCGGGCCAGACCCAACTCGAAGCGTGAGAATGATCGTCCGTCCTCACATTTTCCCTTGAAATTCCTACCCTGGTCCGGTAACTCATCTCAAGGAACAACATCTGTTTAGATGTGTCAACGGGAAGTAATTCAAAGCACGATTTTTAAACGTACCTGTTAGCATTACTAAAAGGGGTTCTTTTAGTCCCTTTCTGTATTCCTCCCATTATTATATTTTCTACTACTTTCTTTTTAATTGGCAGGAATCCGTTACTCAGGTCCATTATACCGGTCTTCTTACAGTACGATTAAATAAATTTTAAAAAATTGAAAAAAGATTATACTACGTACAAATACTGTATACAAGATTGTCACCCACAAGCCCTTTTATTATTCTATATTATAGAACAATGTTTGTCAGCAATTTTTGGTTTTTTGCAGTCCAGTTTTTTAATATTTACTTCTTGTTTAGCTATTTTCTCATATATTGATGACTACAATTCAGAATATTTTTAAAATTATGCATTGATTAATGTTTTAAAACGTAAATTTTATGTTATTACTAGTATTTAACAACATTTAATTACACTTTGAGAACTGTCGATGGGTAACTATGTAATAAATATATGAGAAACAAATATATATAAAGTTAGAATTACGTGTATCATTACTAAACAGTTTTAATTAATAGCTAACTCCTCTTTCAACTTAACGATTAATAGTTGATTAACGGTTAACATATTAATCAGATAAATGAATGTGCAGAGAATTAACTTACGTCCACTGCATTCCGGCTAACTAAATATATATTTCATCAGCCAACCAGTGGCATAGCACATGGTCATCAATCTATTAAAAATTCAATAAATATATAAAATCAAGTGAATAATTCCATAGCAATTAACAGAAATTAAGATCGGTTAAGTAAAAGATTAAACGTTACTTCTTGAAAAATATTTTTCCGTTCAGCATTCATAGAAATTCCGATACACACACCTAGAAATATGGAGACATTTTTGTAAAATTTTAAAGGAAACAAATTTGTTTGTGTAGATGCTATGTGATAATTACGACATAAACAATCTACAGTTGAACGTTTGACCCTTTCTTATTGACACTGTTGCTTAGTTGTTCGAAAAACATTTCGTGAGATTTTTCAAGATTTTAATTTAAGTTTTACTCTTAATTTTAGTTATGCCGAGAGTGTAGCAAAAATTTAAAAAAAATCGACTACATTTGCTCCTATCATTGGAATTTTATTTTGTCATTATATTTGGGTTCTATTATTTAAATTTATGATAATCATTTCTAGAAATCTAATGAAAAATTCTTAAAATGATCGTCATTAAAAAAAAAATGAACATGTATGACCGAAAACGTTCTAAATTCTCTAATTAAATGCTTCTTCCCAACAAAATGCAGTAGAGGCTTTTATACAAATATTTTTGTTGTACCTGCGTTGCCAACTTTTAAATTCTTTCTTACATTTATTTATAAGTTAGTGACACTTCTTTCGCTGCAGAATTATATATAGAAACTTTCTTATTGGTTAGTTTTGCATTCTAATCGAGTACAGTGCAAGAGAAATACTAAATGAACATCGATTATGCGCTTCCCCATTCTCACTAATAAATACCAATATTTAAATTGAAAGTGAAATAACTTAAAGAGAGAGTAAATTAAGTGGCTTTTGTATTTTGGCAACAGACTGCTTAAAATTGTATGGAGTTCAAGCAATAGCGTAATATAAAATTATTACATTTTGAAGAATATAAAACTGTTGTAAAATGTACTTTGAAAGTTAAAATAATTTTCTCAGATTATATTAAACAAGTTAAGATATTAAAATATTATTTTGAATTCAAAATATCAGTTTACATAAATCTACGGTATAATAATTCTATATAATTTAATGTTTGATATCTAATTTCAAAATAAATGTTTATTTAACACTTTGATATGTTTCTATTACTAAAAAATTATAATTTAATATAAGTTTAAAAAAATCTATAAAAATGACCAGTTAGAAACTTTCTAATCAAAAAACGTCATTAGTAACTACTCCATGACGGATGAAGAAACTTCGCAATAGTTGAAAAAAGATTTTCTAGAAGTTAAATTCATATGCTTAAATTTTTATTATTTTTTTTACATTTTAATCAAATTTTCTGGTAAAATTATTTAACATTACTATTATATCTGTAAAGGATAGTCTTTGAGACCTTAAATAATCAAACAAAAAATACTTAAAATTATCATAGTTATAAAAAAAATTACACCGTTTTTGGTCATAATATTTCAAATTAAATTTTTCCCTTTCTAAGAAAATAAAAATTCATCTCGTATAAAATGATTTCACTGGCAAATAAAAATTTTCTTTAATAATTTTTTATTATTATTATTACTGAAGGATTGTTTAAATGATGATCCTTAAATTAAATGATCCTTTAATATTAAATTTTGTGTAAAAATATTTGTAAAAGGTTCTTGAAAGGCTTTCTTGTTAATATTACGAGTACATGCTTTTCTTAACTTACAATAGTTCCAACCTTGTTCTCAAATCTTGCAAACTTACTTAAACTCCTTTTCTGACGTCATAAAATGGTGAAATTTTACACAGAGACGTATGACGGGTGTCAATACAATATTCCATTGTTAATTTCGTACATTTCTACAATGAAATTGTAAACTGTACGGTAAGAATCTCCCAGATACCATTTCTTCCGCTCAAAAAACAAAAATTTCTGCAGTATAAATAAAACTATTTTTAACAAAACGATACTGATATGAAAAAAGGTAAGACACTAAATTTCTATTATCAAAATCTGTTATTAATTTAGAATTTTGTTAAAAAAAAAATATATGTAACAGACAACAGATATACAATAATAGATAATAAACAATGTTTAAGCATTCCATATAATAAGCAAACCAAAGAAAAATTTGTTACAAAATTCTTACCGGCCCGATTTTATTTATTAAACAACGAATAATCAGTCATAAGAATTGTATTATTTCTGTAAATGTGATACGTATTATATTATATATAAATGAAATCGGGCCGGTAAGAGTTTTGCAACAAATTTTTCTTTTTTTTTGTTTATTACATGGAACGCTTAAACATTGTTTATTATCTGTTATTGCATATCTATTGTCTATTACATATATTTAACATGTATTTTTTTAAACAAAATTCTAAATTAATAACAGATTTTGATAATAGAAATGTAGTAGTGTCTTACCTTTTTTCATATCAGTATCGTTTTGTTAAAAATAGTTTTCTTTATAGTACAGAAATTTTTGTTTTTTTTGAGCGGAAGAAATAATATCTGCGAGATTCTTACCGTACGGTTTATAATTTCTTCTTTTTTTTGATATCACTTTGTTTTGTTAGATAATTCTTTTATTTATTTATTTATTTTTTTATGAATTAATGATTGTTATCTTATGGATTTATTATTAAAATTGATTGCCTTAGAACAACAAATTGAATTTCATGACCAATTTTTTTTTTGATGATAGTCGCATCATTCACTTCATACCAAATTTTTCCTTTTTAATAAAACTAGTATAATTATTTTTACGAATCGAAAATCCGTAATGTAATATTTCACTTATTACTTTGTAAGTGTAACCCTCGATTTTTATCGTTAAATTCGATTTTACCAATCGAATTTATTTCTGTTTTATTTATTCCTTTTTTAATAAACCTAGTATAATCTCTTGTAAACTAATACTTGTACTTTCTTTTTAAAGAAGTGATGGGAAATTAAAAAAATTGTGTAATCTTCAGTGCTTTCATTTAAGTACTTAAAGTATTTAAGCATTTACTATATAAACAAGCTATAGTATATTTGCTTTTAAATCTTATTATTTCAAGTCCATTATCAAGTTTTGTACGCTACCTAGTACTATCAAGTACTGCTATCTAGCGGCGCGATTCGTAAAGGTACATTAAAAAAAGGAATAAAATGACGTATTCGAGTCTCGCTGTTCATCAAATGGAAAAAAAACGTTGTCTAACAAAATTTGAGGTATTTTTTGAAAGTATTCTTTATTACTAATCTAATTGAACTGAAATATAATGTTTTCACGCTTATTCCCCCCCCCCCCAATTTCATTTCACCGTTAGGTTAGGTCATGTTCAGAACTGTAAAGGTAGTTTGTTGATTTCGTCGCCTCTTACCGACGAAGTTTTAACTTCGTTATACGTAGAACATTTATATGTAAGTTGTAGGATGAACAAGGGGAACATCTTGAAGAAGGGCGCTGAATCGGCTGGCTTGAATACTAGATCGTGGATACCGATGTTCTTTTGTAGCTGGATTTCAATTTACCATACATCTCAGGAACGGTCGACCTGAGATTGTATATTCATGAATATCGTTCTCATTCATCCTCTGAAGTAATACCTTACGGTGGTTCTGGAGCCAACAGAAAAACAAAGATCAGGTGGCTCTGGAAGCGGATTTTAATATAACTAGTTAAATTTACCTTCAAAAATTTATGTACGCTAATCATCTGATTTAGTTATAAAAAATCTGATGTGGACACCACATGACTTCCTTGCACTCCTATTAAATTACGCATACAGATTTTTTTAAAATGAAAAGTACATAAAATTTTATTTCATTAATAACTTCTGGTATTTTTTCATATATATATTTTTTTATTGTTATTATTGAATTATTATTTATTGTAAACATTATTTTTACAATGAGAGGTTAATAATTATTAATAAATCAATATATTTAAATTAAAAAAAAAGATAAAAAAGGAGATGATATCGATTCGAACCGATGTGCCTTCCCCTTGTAAGATCCAAATATTTTTAAAATTAAAAATCTTACTTATAATATTTCATAAACATAATTTAATCAAACTTAACGTACGCTCGCTAATCTTGACTAATTAACACAGTAATGTTTTGAGTATTTAAATAATAAATTTAGTAATTATTGTAATTATTTATTTTAAATAATCAAAACATTACTGTTAATTATTCGAGGTAGAGATCGAAGCAAGCGTAGGTTAAGTTTGATATCTATAATATAAGCATATTATATATTATTATATATTATATATAATATATAGATAATATATTAGATATATATATATATTAGATAGATAATATATAGATATATATTATATATCTATAATTATAAGCAATAATTCTTTTATTTTTAATATGTAAAATACGTTACTGATCCCGTAACTTTGAAAATACTTCAAAGTTACGAGATCATTATGGTTATGGTCGACGGGCTAATACTTTAGTACCCTATTTTTCTTGCCTTAAAGAAACTTTTAAAATGATCTACCACGTATTACCATTTAAAATATATGTTATCGTTTGTTATTAAATTGATGTTACCATTTAAAATATTTGAGTTACAATCCCAGGGCCACTTTCCAAGAAGATGTTGAAATTTTATTTCTCGTCAAAAGATAAAGTAGTCCTTATCTTGAAAGTTACAGTATTTTATCCGGAACAGTTTTAAAGTTGTTGAGGGTTTCCATTCTTTTGACTCGCTCTACAGCTCTTTACAAATACGAACAAGAAATTAATTTAAATTGTATACTACCCTATCTTATCCTTATTTTTACTTTATTTCAGACACTTTGTAAATTAAATATGAAGAGGTTCTAGAAAAAAAGACCATCTTGTACGTAACGTTTGCATCATTATCTGTGAACTAAAAACCTCAAATTATATTTTATTTACATCATTTCTCCCCACCCCTACATAATTCACGCAATTTGACGCGCAAAACCGTGCCATCTTAACGCTATAAGTGAACGTTTGTCTGATTTTCAACTTGCACCACTTCTAGTTCTTCATAATTCCTCTTGTTTACTAAATATTTGATTAAATTTTTTTCATTTATTGTTTATTATTCTCTTTTACGGATAAACAATTTTTTTTAACATATATAAATAATAGTTTTATATTTTCAATCACCTACATAAAAAAATTCGTTTGGTAATAAGTAGATTTTTTTTTAAATTTTAGTATAATTAAACGAGAATTTTTTGTTAACAATTATTAATTACTATTAGGTTTAATTGTTTTAGACCGATAGTAAGAAAGGACAAATGTGGAAATACGATTTTTAAAAGAGAGTTTCATAAACAGTCGACGCGTTATTTATAAAAAGATTCTCGCTCAGTGGTGGAAAAGGCCGTGGGTGCTGCTCCTGGGAAGAGTTAGCCCAAACGGTCTTAGTCCGTGTAGTATTAGCATCGAGATGCTTTTATCATCTATCGCTTCCTAAACTAACATCAGTTTTTCACTAATTTAATTAATTATATCTTTGTTTAACAATTTTTTTATCGACTCGATTTTATTCCTTTCCCGAAAGAATTTACCGAATATTATTAATTTTTTTATTTTATTTTATTTGATGGAGTCCGTTGTATTGTGATAAGTGCGAATTGTTAGTTTTTCTTTCCCTTATCGTGTTGTTTTATCACCGATTATCTTCTACGACGTTATCAACAATATGAGTTCTGAACCGGTTCCTTGGCGGTAAGTTTCAATTTTTTTTTTTGTTAAATTATTTTGTCTTATTTTTTATCAACACGTATAAATTAAGATTCTGTTTCAGAATCTTTGATTTATACAATCTGTTATTGAATTAAAGATTAAAATTTTAAGAAAAGGAACAATAAATAAATAAAAACCCTCGATCTAAGAAACTTTGTTTTATAATAAAATATTTTAATGTTTAACAATATATACGTCAATAATAATAATACTGTATTATCTGTTTTATGAAATGAGAATTGGAATAAAAATTACCACAAAAATGTTGGTTATTCAGGGCATTTGACCACGTGATTTTTATATTTATTGTAGTATACTCTTTTGTGCTAAATAAATATGTATATATATACATACATATATATATTATTAGGAAAAGCATATGATAGCTTTTAAATGCAATTGATCATTTGTTTATACATTTAACTCATGAAGGTCAATTAGTTTGGCATCGATAGGCAAATTCTAATTAGGCCTACTAAATAATGATGAAGTGATGGTATCTTTAAAATTTAAAGATTGTGGTTTTAACTTATTTTATTTTTATCTCTTCTTCTTTCACGGTAGTTATAGTAGTGTTAAAATATAAACTCTTCTTTCAGGATTAGTAATTTAATTTTTTTTTAAATTTATTTATTGAAGAAGTAGTTTTTAATAAAATAATAATTAGGGATTTAAAATAAAAAAATTATATTCTTTAAAATAATGATCAGCGGCAATTATTTAAAAACATTTTTTAAACTTTTAATAATTATTTTGATCATGTTAAAGCAATATTATATTAATTTAATGCATTTATTCGTTGTAAAAAATTATGGATTTATATATAATTATATATTATATAATTCTTTTGGATAAATTCTTCGTTTAAGCGTTAGATTTTTTGCGGTAAGCTTTACGTTTGTAATTAAATTAATAAATGGAGTTTAATTTTGAAAATTTAAAGAGATAGAGAGAGGTACTGTGTGTGTGTGTGTGTGTATGGTATATATATATATTGTGTAATTTTTTTTTATTTACCTGGTTGAAACCCAACCATGATCGTTGATCGTATTTCAGAATCTAGGTTCAAATGCCATTAAACTTTAATTACTTATTTTTGAATTTGATAATTCATGTTGCCGGATTTATTTATTTGTACGGGTTCAATTTACAGTATTACCTCAGAAATATTAGTCTGAACTGGATAAAATCAGTTTCCAAACTTATAATTCTTTTTAAAGCTTTAAAGGCAAAATTGAAAAACAAATATTGGTTTACGAGTTTACTAAGTAAATTACTATACAATTAAATTACCTGAATTTCTTGAATTTACTTTTTACACTAATTGAATTACGCAAAATTTGATAATAACCTAAATGATGGTCTAAGATAATTAAAATTTGTAAGTTTTTAAAATACTTTCAAAAACAGTACGGTTAATAAGAGTTTAAATTTGTACAGTTCTTTGCGTCAATTTGCTCTTTTGATTAACTCAAAGTAAGCTTTTAAAATTTTACGTACAGAAAAAATTGCTCTGTATCACAAAGTGGTTTAGTATTGGCGATGAGATATTTCATAAGTCTTAGCATCATAGCGTATACTTCAACTGTTATATAATTTTTGCTACCTCTAAAGAATCTATTCTTTTTAAATTATTATTTGTTTCCGTAAATTTTAATAAAATTTACGGAAACAAATAATAATTTTTCTTATTCCGTAATATTTATTTTTTAATCAAATTATTTTATTTAAATAAATAGTTTGAACTCCAAGAAGAGAAGAATTAGCCACACAGTTTTTGATTTATTAGAATGAAGCGCCTTGATTTTTTTTTTATAACGAAAAATTAGCCAATTAATTACATTATACGCTATCCCCAAACTGTCATCCTAAAGGAAGGCGAATCAATGTAAATTTTTTATTAAACATGCTCATACCTCTACTACCATTCTTATAAACGATTACAGAATAAAACCATCAGATTATATTAAACTTGTCAGTTAGGGAATTTATTGATCGTTAGCGAAGCATTGTGATGTGCTTTGCGAAAATAGTTTTGTAATCTGATCTGAAAGAAGTGGAACTTCGATTTTTTAGGAATAATCACTTTTTTAAGAAAACGTTACATATTCGTAAATATAATTGCGTAAAGACAGACAATTTTTAATTTAATAAATATCGGTTCGTATATTCATATACGGGCGCCAAACTGTAATGTAACAGCTTATCTTTGTCAAGTTTATACAAGTAGATTAGTATGATAAAAATATTTACATTTTTATTTATAATTTTTTTATCATGAAAATTCGTTCAACTTTTTGAAGAAGCTCGAAAGATTTAATACTGCATGTCAAATAGTAATATTATACGTAAATAGTACCAAAATTAAAAATGAAAATCATTTATCGTTTTATTAAGCTACTTCAAAGCGCAATATTGATGTTTGTTTTTTCAGATAAAATCAACTTAAATTGTGACAAAACTTTATAGAAATATTTTTGTTATCACTAATGGAAATATTAACTGAACGGTTAAAACGCTACCTGAAAAACGTATTAGAAAATTAGAATGGATGAGCATTTTATTTTCTATATTCAAAGTTAGATGATTATAAAACAAGATATGAATAAATTTTTAAGTTAAGAACGAAAAGTTTGTAATCCTCTAGTTATTTTCAATACAATATCATCAATAAAGAGGGTAACAAAAACATTCTGAAATTCTGAAAAAAGATAATTAGTATTAAAAAAAAAAGCTAGGAACCAAAAACACTCTGGCACCTCTTGTTTCACGTCTTTTTAGTGTGGAGCTATGTATTATACCGCTGATTTTTTCGAAAAATTAAATTTCAACCATCAATTAGTAGCTGGTTATATATATAATTTAAACAACTGTAAAGTACTAATGAAATGGGCCTCATTGTTTGAAGCTGTATAGTGGAAGTGCGGAAGTAAACAGTGTTAAAATTACTTATGAATGATAGTTTAAAATATTCATAGAATTAAGTGAATATCATGATTGCGGGGTTAATGTGTTCTTTTATTAATTTTTTTTCGGTTAAATGTGTACAGACGCAATTTTTATATTTTTACTTGATAGTTCAGACATCTTTTTTAATTATTGCTTGGTGATTTTGCTCGTTAGGATAACCACATTATCGGTTGTTATATTCAATTATTTTAAGAAATGAACAATAATTTTCTCGTTTGAATATAACGATTTAGTACAACGTTTACCAGATAATAAATCTCATATCTATTTAGTGTAATCAATTTAAAAGAGAAATGTTTGTATTTGCATAAGTCTTTATTTTTAGTCTGCATAGAAACAATACTGCATTTATTTATGGAATTTATATTTTTTTTACCTCACGTTCCTCTTTTTATGAAACCTTCATATTTTGGTTTACATAAATAAATTTCAGTAAGTGTTCTATATTCATTTTTACATACAAGGAAGCAGTAGTAGCTTATTTGTTAAAGTGAAGAGTAGTAACGTGTGCTATTTGTGGAATTGCGTCAATTCTTATTTTTGGGCCAGAATATTGCAGTACGTCAAGTGTTTTTAGTATATTTATACACATATACATGATTTTTCTCGCAGTTTCAATAAACTAATGATTAAAGAAAAAATGAATTAAATAATAATAATAATAATAATAATAATAATAATAATAATAAATTAAGCTATTAAATGTAGTCTAATGAGTGCAATTAAATTACGCAGACATGATTATTTTAGTGATGGTCAATTTTACATTTTTTGAAACAAAACATTTCACAACAGATGTAATATGGTGTTAAAATTTACATTTTTCAGTACACAGATTCTAATAGATGCAAAAAACAATAAAATAGGCTAACATGGCATTTAAAAATACTCCGTAAGACCTTTTTACTTCTTTGTACGAAGTAAAGGAAGTATTATGATCACGAAAAATTTCGGTTTTCAGATTTCAACGGAAATATCCATTTTGACCATCCCTGAACCCATTTTGTCTAGTTTCGGAATGACGTCTGTATGTACGTATGTATCTCGCATAACTAAAAAAAATTAGCCGCAGGATGTTGAAATTATGGATTTAAGACTGTTGTAACATCTAGTTGCGCACTTCCACTTTTGATTGCAATCGACCGAACCAAAAGTGTCCAAAAAGCCCAAAATCCAAAAAAATTTGGATTTTGGACTTTTTCTTAACTGCAGTAATAAACCCTCATTGAGATCTTTTCAACGCTATTTCATAAGTGGTACTTATTTTCATTGGTTCCAGAGTTATAGCCAAATAAAATTTTAATAAATTAAATATTTGAATCGTACAAGGGGAAGGTACATCAGTTTGAATCAGACTTCATCTCCTTCTTTTAACTTTTTTTTAAATTCAATAATAACAATAAAAAAGAAATATCAGAAGTTATTGATGAAATAAAATTAGATGTACTTTTCATTTTAAAAGCATGCGTGTATGTAATTTAACAGGCGTACAAGGAAGTCATGTGATGTCCACATCAGATTTTTTTATCCCTCCTTCCAAAAAAACACAACAAAAGGTTTTGGGTTTTTAAAAATAATTCACTAGTTTTTTTTTTTTAAATCAATATATTTTTCTCACTCTATTTTTTAATAACTTTCATTTAACCAATCTACAGTTCATAATCTAATTACAAAATTACGAATTTTTATTGATAAATTGAGTTAAATTTAAAACCTTTTTACTTATGTCAAAACGTTTTCAGCTGCATTTGTAATCACTGCCAGTTACATTTATGAAATTATCAGTGAAAGATACGAGAAACGTAGTTGAAAACATTCTTACGTAAGTGCAAAATTCTTTTATGTTTATATTTGTCAGTTGTCATAAAAAATGTGTTCAGGTTTAGTCATTCTGTATAATTTTCATTGTCGACCGTCATGGATAATAAATACTGTTGTAGTACTTATGTTTGAATGTATATCGCTACGTTAGTAGCTATGCATATGCCTGTTTAATAAAATAGGAACTTGCCTATGCTGACGCCTGTTTTGAAGTTTTATCGAAGAGATTTTATTTTTAAAACCACAAGCACCATCAGAGAAAAAAAAAATTACATCGGATTGAACACTCGTATATTGTTTATGCAAGACTCTTATTTTCACTTTGTGAGTAATATCTTGTAAATATAATTTTTATTCAAAGATATTTTTTTAGCTAATTACTAACCGTAAATGAAAAACGAACTGTTTGTTACGTTTTATCTAAACGATTTCTAGCGGTAGAAAAAAAATAGCAACTTGTTTAAAAGAATGGCAAAACAAAAGAGATTACGCTGTAAATAGTATACAGAATTGACCATAATATCAGTTTATTGTGTTTTTTCTAATAACACACGTTTTTATGGAACAGAAGACTGAATCTTATTAATGCTAGCATTAGGTATTATAGAAGCATAGTACTCACTAGAAAGGTATACTAATGCCTCATATAGTCACATCATACCCTTCTAAAAGGCATTATAAACATGAACAGAGAGTTTGTTTTGTACACTATTTGCTATTCTATAACACAATTTTTGGAATTTTTATTCTTTACTAATATAAAATAGCCTAAATCACCATTATTTTAAAACTTTAAACAGAACCTGTTTTTACTTCCTTGTACAAAGTAAGAGACGTATTGTAATCGCGAAAAATTTCGGTTTTCATATTTCAACCGAAATATCAATTTTGACCATCGCTGAATTCATTTTGACTAGTTTCGGCGTGATGTTTGTACATACGTATGTATTTCGCATAATTCAAAAACGATTAGCAGTAGTGTTGTAACTTCTACTTGTGCACCTCCCCTTTTGATTACAATCGACTTCACCAAAAATGTTCAAAAAAGCCGTAAATCAAAAGAAATTTGGATTTTAGACTTTTTGTTAACTGCAATAATAAGCCCTCATTGAGAGGGCTCCTCTAAAAAAAAAATAAGTACCATAAATGGTACTTAATTTTATTAGTTCCAGAGTTATAGCCAAATAAATTTTTAATTAATGAAATATTTTGATCTTACAAGGGAAGAAGGCACGTCGGTTCAAATTCGACTTCACTTCCTTTTTTTTAACTTTTTTTTAATTTAAATATATTTATTTATTAATACTTATTAATCTGTGATTGTAAAAAAAGTTTTACAATAAATAATAATTCAATAAATAAAATATGAAAAAAATAAAAAGTTATTAGTGAAATAAAATTTTATGTACTTTTAAAAATGTGTATATTTAATTTAATAGGTGTACAAGGAAGTCATGTGATGTCCATGTCCACATCAGAGTTTTTTATCCCGGTAAAAATGTAAAAATCTTAGAAAAACTTTTAAAATACTTCTTATCAATCAGTCGTCTGTCATAATCTTCTTCCTCAGTTCTATTTTATTTATTAATTTATTTTATACTTTTATTGGAAAAATAGATTTCAGATTGTTGGCTGTTTTCCAAATAATTCTTGTTTTAGTTAGAAATGATTATTTTTGAAAAAAGTTAACTTTATTATCTGATTCAGTAAATGATTCATTAAAAATAAACATTGTAAAAGCGGAAATGATTAATATTTTTTTATTTTTTAAATTTAAAATAATAACTGAGTTACTAATTTTAATAGGCAAAAACTACGTAATGTAGTTTGCTGCTAACCAGAATTTGTTACTGGATAGTTAATCATCGCATAATTACTCAATGTTGTAAAACGGTTTTTTTTCATTTACTTTGTGTTATGTTAGCATTACCTGTCACTGCATCTATTGCCACTAATATCCTTTTTTTTCAAGTTAAAAAGTGGTTCTAATTTTTTGAAGGATCACAAGAGATAACATTACATTTCACACGAGAATGTACACACACACACACACACACACACACGCACACACACACACACACACACACACATATATATATAAATATTAAATATATAAAATATTAAATATTTTAAATTATATATGATAAGCGTAGCAGTTCAATAACCTTTCAAAGGGAAAGAATATGCTTTGATTTCCAACAACAATTCGATCGTCCCACAAGAATATACTCGTTTCTTATAACAAGACAATTCTATGGGCAATAGAAATAATATTGTTCTCATTAACGAAAATATTATTCATACATAAACAATGCTACATCTGCCTGAATAACACAAATTAGTTGCTAACCCTAGTTACAAATTCATCTTATAATTAACATTAATGACATCAATATTTATGTTTATTATTACAGAATTGTTATAATTTTTTAAATTATTTTTTGACTTTAATTTTAGTTTTAGGTTTAAATTAAGTAATTTTTATATCTTGAAAATTGGTGAATTAAACTGATTTAATATTATTTTGTAAAAAATTTACAATCGGAAATAGGCACAATTTGCGATCTTTCCAAAGATCGCAAATATTCCATATTCGTTTATAGTAATAAAATATTTGCCATTTGCATAATTTCAAGCTGCATAAATAATTTGTTGATAGTCATTGTTGAGTATGAGTAATTATTAATTTTTTACTATTCAATAACAATAACCTTTGGAATTTATTAAGTACAAATTTATTTTATTCTATTTTTTAAAATAATTAATCATTTTTACGTTTTAAAATAAACATATTATTGTTAATGTAGGCTAGTAATAATTTTCTGTGGATAGCTGTTAACTGATACTGTACGCCTTAGAACGTGACTTCTAGATCTTCCTGGTACTTCTAAAATTTATTTTAGTAAAAAAAAATTTTATATTTTTTTATTAAATCTTTTAGCATACATAGGCCAGGCTGTAATTTTAACAGTTACATTTTACCAATCAGCCTTTTTATTCCAGACTATAACAAAAAATTGTCATTCGATTAATGCAGATAAGTAATGTATATATTAAAAAAATAGAACTTTAATTATATTTGAATCTGGATCTTTCAGTATCATACAATATCTTTAGGAAACAGCTAATTAAAAAAAATAATGATTAAATGGGTGTTTTGATTTTATTTTAAACCGTTTTAATTTTTAATTAACTTCAATGATAGGTTTTCAATTCAACATGTATACTTACAGTGGATGGCTGTAAAGTAACTTACACCCCCTCTAAATCTTTTTGTAATTGAAATAACTGGATGCGGTTTGCGGCATTCATCCTTGTACCAAGGGGCTACTTCAATGAACGTATATTTCATTCTTACTGATTTTTGGGTGGCAGAGGGTGGGGGGTAACTCAGAAATTTTAAATGGGACCGATGATCATTTGGTATCCTAAAGAGCTCGATGAGACCAGAAATATTATACAATTAAAACTAAACTCTGATCTCCCTATGGGGAGATCAGAGTGACATAGAATGGTGACAAAAAATTTATTTGTTTCAGATAGCTATAACTACGGTTATATGCTCCCTTTAATTATTATTTTTTTTATTTGAGGTATCCCGATTCTCTCTTTGGAAATCTTCACCGATAACACTGGCTAACTTAGTAAGCCCAAATTTAGATTATTCGGCCTTCATGTCGAGCGGGAAGCAGGGACGGCTCAAAACTTTTAAACGGGACATTTGGTCATGTGATGATCATTGATTAAAATGATATATCAAATGACCACTGCTTCCGTTAAATGTTTGAGTTGTACCCCACCCACCACTGCATTAAAATCAAAAAAAGTGAAATATACGTTCATTGAAGTAGCCCTTAGTTCAAGGAAAAATGTCGCAAACCCCATCCATTTACCTCAATTATAAAACACTTTAGAGACAGTTGTAAGTTACTTTTAAGCCACCCGGTATATCTTTTATACTGTAAGTTCAGTAACATTACTCTCACCTAATGGATAAAATATCGGTTTCGATATTTCTAAAAGTAAGAATTTTAAGAATTAAAAAAGGTTTTTTTTTATTAATAATTATTAAATGTATTGACGTAATGGATTAAATTAGTATTTTTTTCTCATTAAAACCTTAGATTTTATTGATAGCTATTTTTGATTAGATGTATGAAAAAGTACAAAATTCCAGATCCTTGTACAAGTTAATTTGTGACCATTTTATCAAGAAACTACATGGTGTACAAAACACAAGATTCTTTATAAAATCTAAAAGGAAAAAATCACATAGTCAGATCGCATGACTTTGGAGGCCACTCCATGCAAGCTCAGTCATTGGGTCGATGCCCCGACCGATCCAGCGGTTGGAGAAAACGTTATTCAACCAATCCCGTACAGAATTATGCAAGTGAGGAGGCGCACCGTCTTGTTGCCAAATAAAATTTTCTGATCCAGCTTACAATTGGGAAAAAATCCATATATCCTACTTATCCAAAAACGCAACTCCTCGTACACTTGCTTCAGCGAAAAAGAACGGCCCGCCCAGATAAACTTGCCCCCAGGATATTGCATAAAATTGCATTAATTTATCGCGCTCATATCAGTTCATGGAGATTTTCTGATCCTAGATACGGATCGATTAATGTTATTGCAATTAGAGAATCGCAATTAAACTTTCTACGTGACGCACAGTACTGTATCTGTAGATTCACATTAAACAAACTGCAAAACACAGAAAGCTTTCTATTCAGGAGTCACCATTTTTGTAGAGCTGTCAACCAAAAAGCTAGGAACCAATCTTTTGGCCGTGCGCCCAATTAAAACTATCGTATTTTGTTGCTCTTTGATTATTTTTAGCCTCCGTGACCACCGGTAGCTATTACTTCAGAAGATGAGATAAAATGGCAATTTTGTTGCGTGAAAATGCCATGACTGGCCGGGGTTCGAACCCGATCTTTGATTCCAGCCTTTAATCAACACTCTACTCTTCATCCAAGAGATATAATAAATTAAAACTCAGATATTAATTTTTGTCCATCCGTTATTGTCCACTTACTGGCTACTTGGATTTCTGGGCTTTTTAAATGAAAGATTGTATAATATAGTTATCTGTTTAATTTAAATTTATTCTTTTTCTTAAATTAAGTAAAAAGAATAAATTTTATTAAACTTCGTTTTTAAATCATCGCTTATTGCTTGTAAGTTTATATTCTAACTCTTTTGTGTTTTCAAGTTTGGGAATTTGGTTTTATCGTTTATATTTCTATCACTACTTTTTCAGAATTTGAAGCAAACATTTTAAGTTTTTTTTTTTTTTTAAATACAGTGTTATATAAAATATTTCATAAAACTAAGTTTGAAATTGTATGGTAATGTTATCTTGTGTATGCATGTAGTATTAATACCGTGCCTGATGCGCAAACACATTCACTACTTCCTTGACGTACGTCAGTCATCCTTCTTTGTGTTACATTTGTTAATACGATTTTACGGACAGGTTTATTTTGCTGTAATGTAAAGATTAGAAGTTATTATTTCAGCTAACAGAATAGATAAAAATAAATTCGTGTACTTACTTGTCTACGCTTGATTACTGGAAGTAATAGGTAGTTGGGTCATTTTTAAGGGCGACTAGCGCTCTAGCAAAGTCAGCACAAAAACTGTTAATTTGTATTTTAATGTACACATAAACAAAATACAGTATATTAGATGTCCAGTGAACCGAACCTATTCATGAGGTCCAGTTCAATAAATTAACTATCAGGTAATTGGACCTCATGAGTAGGTCCGGTACATTGGATAGTTAATGAAATACATATTATCTTTTTGTGTGCCCTTGGAAAGCTTTGAATTACAAGCAAAACTTTACACAAGTTGTTTATGTTAAGTTTAACTGTTTAATAAAAGGATGTTAACCTTACCAAATAATGAAGGTATTAAAA
This sequence comes from Lycorma delicatula, assembly GCF_047948215.1. Taxonomy (NCBI): domain Eukaryota; kingdom Metazoa; phylum Arthropoda; class Insecta; order Hemiptera; family Fulgoridae; genus Lycorma; species Lycorma delicatula. The sequence goes on from NC_134457.1 coordinate 173,627,868, forward strand.
TATAAATGGTTTGTGAAATTCATTATGAATATCCAACCGGTGAAATAATATAAAGTTTATTTATGCATTTAGAAAATTCTTAAAAGTTGTTAAAATTTCATTTAAATAATCATCCTTTTTTGCCTGTTTTCCCGATAACGAACATTTCATAACAGTATTAAGTTATTGCATAACTTGTTTTAAAAATAATATTTAAGTGTATTTAACGAGACGTTTTAAATTCCGAAGTATTTCTTTTTTTTAATTTCTTGGTGGTCAGGCCAACAGTTGTTGCCATTTCAAAAGATTTGTTTTTTTTTTGTTTTCAGTAAAGGGGGGTTTTTTAAACGTATTTTTAACAGCGCTTTTATAACACATACATACTTTCATAAATTTAATTGAAACCGGAATGAAAAACGAGTTGTGAAGGAAAGAAGAACGATTATTAAAACTGCTGGAAATCTTGACCTTCTGTGTAAGTGAAACAGCTGTGAAAACATTTCAAGATCTGTTCGTATTTTACGTTTACTTGAACAGTATACTCTTTTCTAAAAAGCTGTGAAGATTCCCAGCAATTATAATAGAAGTTTTTCTTACATTCACGATCCTGTTTCACCCTGTGATAACTGAAAATATAAATATGCATTGTGAAAGTTGTGAAATATTTTCTGTGAGCAGGTATATAATATAAATAGATTTAAATAGTTAATATTAGAAAGATTTTCGAAGAAAAAGTTAAATGAGAAGCAGAACTATTTATTAATGTTCATAAACACTTTATCTATACCTATAAAGCTACTTGTCCTGACTGACTGGTTAAATGATTCAACAACGTCCAACAAGAACTACTGAAGATAAATTGAAGAAAATTTATATACACGTTATTCTTACATTGTAAGTGCACATTAAGAAAGGATTTTTTAAATTCCGAGTTTAATGGTTTAAGGAAGGTCTAACCCACCGGGTTGGTCTAGTGGTGAACGCGTCTTCGTAAATCGGCTGATTTCGAAGTCGAGAGTTCCAACGTTCAAATCCTAGTAAAGGCAGTTACTTTTATATGGATTTGAATACTAGATCGTGGATACCGGTGTTCTTTGGTGATTGGGTTTCAATTAACCACACGTCTCAGGAGTGGTCGACCTGAGATTGTACAAGACTACACTTCATGTATGTATTTAGATGAAGTAATACCTTACGGTAGTTCCGGAGGCTAAACAGAAAAAGAAAAAGGCCTACGTTTTGAAACCCACATTCTTAGATTGTTCAAAGTTTCGGATCCTCTCTCTCTTTCTCTTTTTCCTGTTTAGCCTCCGGGTATTACCGTTCAGGTATTACTTCAGAGGATGAATGAGGATGTTATATATTAATGTAAATGAAGCGTAGTCTTGTACAGTCTCAGTTCGACCGTTCCTGAGATGTGTGGTTAAAAGTTTCGGATGTTGTACTCACCAAATTATTGATCTGAAGAAAGTGCAATTCACTGATACTTTTTATAAATTGAACGGGATTTAATTTTTATTTAACATAATTATTCTCACAAGCGCGAGTTTAATGAACTCAGCGGGGTCCAAGGGACAAAGCCCTCTGGCTAATGGGAAAGAGCGAGCGAAGCAAACCGTGACCGGCTAAATATCCTCTGACCGCGACGGAAAACGCAAGTAACCATATAGCGCGGGCGAAGCCGCGAAGGGTATTCTACTTTTTTTTTATATATATAATCTCTCTTAAACGATTTATGGAATGAAATTTCAGTTTATCTAGAAGATAAGAAAAAAATGGAGTACGTTTTACAAGTAATTTACCGTTATTCGTAAATTCTTTCTTTTTTTTGGATAAATTGATGCCCTCAGTAATAATGTAGAAAAGAACAATTTGTTTCTATTTCTCCGCGTATAGTCCAAGGACTACGCAAATATTTCATGTAGTTTCTTTGTTTTTCTTCCAGAAGTTCTCCATTTTTCCGACTGTTTAGCTCTTCTTTCTTCAGTCCATTCTCCTCTGTTGAGTTTTTCTTTTCACCTACAAGAACCTTTAATTCAAAAATTTTCTTTCTGTATTACTTTCGAAAAACAATTTGTTTTTATAATGAAAAACTCAATTTATTCCTCCGAATGATTTCAAAAATATAACGCTCTACAGGTAAATCCTTTTTCCTTGAAGAATATTATATTGGTTTTTAGTTCAAAAGCAGTGAGAAAGGAATTTGTAATTTGAAGAAAGGGACTTTGTATAAATAAATATCTTGCCAGTGAAGGATTATAAATTCTGAAATAGTAATAAACGTATGATCGAATAATTATATGTAAACGTTACCGGATGGACGTTAATGTAGAAACAAAATCCACTCCATTTTGTTCGTAAGTAACCGATTCCAAGTAACTGACAAAATAAATTTAAATTAGGAGGTTTATATTCAATTCCATGCATAAGAAGTTCCACGCATGATGTAAGTACGTCACGGGAAATAACTTTTTCCTCTGAGATTATTTACTTTTATTGGCCTTCATCCAACTGAATAATTTTTTTTAAAAAATAAAATAGAAAAGTTTGACAACTATTTTAATTCTTGACACTTTATTTTTCTTTTTTTTTTTTTGCTTCTAAAGTGTTAAGATAAAATTTTACCTAACCCTCCGGGTTAACTGTAAACTCGTCGTCATAAATCAGCAGATGTCGAAGTCGAGAGTTCTCAGGTTCAGTTTCTTATAAAGCTAGTTGTTTTTATGAGGATTTGAATATTAGATCATGGATACCGGTGTTCTTTGGTTGGATTTCAATTAACCACACCTCTCAGAAATGGTCGTCAGCCTGAATTTGTTCAAGAGTACACATTTACCGATACAGTTACATTACACTGATAAGTTGCTAACGACTTTTATTGTTCATGCGACTATAAATTTAAAAAAATTATGAAATAAAAAATCGGACATTTTTCTATAACGCACTGTTTTATAGAAAAAATATTTAAAGTAAAAAAAAAATTGTTGTTAATAGTTTACAAGAAATGTTAACAGTTTGACAATTTTTATAACGCAATCCCTACATTCTTCTGACACATTATTATATAAATATTGATAAGTTTATCGAAAGTATTAATTGATTGAACGTAATCATTCTCTACGATTTTTATCGAGTTTTCAGTACAAGTTTGTGTTTAATTTACATTAAAATAGTCGTATATTTTGACGGTTAATGAAATCATATTTTTAGATTTCCTACAACAAAAAAAAATCGTTATTTCAAATAAGTGAAGAAAAAATGAAATTTGGTTACATTTGTTGTTAAATTTAATTTTAAAATTGAAAAAATGGATAAAAAAATAATCAGTGAATAATGTGAAAATTCACTTTGATTATTATATCATTGAGCCAGCCATAACAGTGACTGTTGGTTTTTGATTTAGTAATTTTTTTAATTTTTATTAAAATTAAGATTTTCTTTATTTTGTTTTGCATAAAAAAAGCAGAAAAAAGTTTTTTAATTTTTTTAAACAGTGTTAACTATTTATGAACAGAAATAAAATTTAACCTTTCTCAAAATATCATTTGAAGACAACATGAAGCTTTTTGTTATAATATTCGAATTTGGTAAATTTTAACTTAAAAATTAAATTTTGAATAAAATGTTTAAATACTTGATTAATTTTCAAAGTAATATTATTGAGTATTATCATAATATTGACGATTTACTGGAATGACTGTGAAATCTACTATTCTAATGAACAATAAGATAGTGCTTTTTTGAAGTAACATTACAAATTTGATTTAATATTAGTTCGCACCTTTAATGGTTAAAGGAGGAATACATTATTAGAAAAATAGTCAATACATAATTTTCGATCGTTTGGAATCGTTATTTCAGATACTGCAGAATTTAACCACACATCTCAGGAATGTATCAAACTGTGAGACTGTACAAGACTACACTTCATTTATACTCATACATATCATCCTCATTCATCCTCTGAAGTAATATCTGAACGGTAATTCCCGGACGCTAAAACAGGAAAAAAGATACTGTAGAGTAATGAATAGACAACATTTTCTTAATAATTGATTAGTTGTAATTATTTTATTTTATTATTATTTATTTTTATTATATGTGTTCTATCAAATATGATAGAACACATCATTCCCGAATTTCTACCTGAAAAAAGCATTGTTCAAAATGATTCTTAAATTATAATAAATATTAAAATATTATTTATTTAACTTATAATTTTACTAGCTTTTACCCGCGGCTTCGCTCGCGGTGAACCTTTAAACGAAATACGCGAGCAACTATGTCATGTCGATCAGTGGCTTTTTGCCCAGGCATTAGCTCTTTAGTTACATCCTGCCACGAAGGATTACAGGTAAAAGTTACAAAGAGGTCAGGCCTGCCGTAAGTTCGTACATAAGCGAAAGCGTCTTGAGTGTATTCATGCAGATAACGGGGACTTTTCACAAAAGTAGAAGGCAGAATAACCATCTTGCCTATGTCGTTAGGTCTAATATTACCATCTGCGCTAATCGCATCTTGTACATGAATGTAATTTTCAGCTCGTAATTTCGTCTGGTTTATAGAAATGTAACGAAGGCGTTCGCTCTCTACTTTAATATACATATCTACCAAGAATTGATGAAAGAGTTGCCTTGACCGCGAAAGGAGATTGAAGTCGTGCTCTCGAAGCATCATGTGATACGCATAAAAATCCATGCAGGAACCTTTTTATTGGGAACTGGCTGTCTTATTGTTGGATTAATGACTGGAATATTGAAATTATATCTTGGCTCACCTTTACTGAAAATTAACTGGTTCTGCAAAGCATCATAAAATTTATGAGTATCGGCTACACGTTTCAGCGTATTATCATGTGCCCGTAACACTATCTCTCGTAGAGAGCATGGGTCACCAGTAACCAAAACAGCAACTTCATTGATCATGGGCGCATTATAACGCCTCTCATGTTCAACACGTGGAGTCCGATCAGCATGAATGACCACTATGTAATTATCTGGAGGCCAGTTTTCTATTGCACCAACAAATTGTGGCTGTGTAACATTCGTTGAATTTTCAATACTGTATCTCTTTCGACTCCAACATACTGACAATCCATCAATACTGACAAACCGTCATTGTAAATGACGGTTTACTTCATTTTCTTCATCACCCATAAAATACACCTGCAAAAATTTATGCTGTTCATTATCTGCTGGAAAAAGTGATCCAATTTGATGATATATCTGTTCTTGTACAGTAAAAGTTGGTGAAAATCCAGGCATTCTTATCACTTTATCTACTCCAAAGGATGTCATTTGGAAGCTAGAGTTGTACGTTCTGATTTTACTTAAAAATTGCTTCGACTTATCTGTGACACTTAAATATAGAGTTTTCAAAGGCTCCTCTGGTTCACCAGGTAAAAGAAGCGAAACTTTACCACTGGAACAGCACATTCCAGCAGTTTCATCTTTCTACTTCAAAGCATCGCAATGGTGACATTTTCTATTCATTGAGCCAATACCAATTAAAGAATGCTTATGGTTTTCAAGTGAAGGATCATATTGAAATCCAGAATTATTAAATACAGACCAATTGTTACGCATGAAATTTCGACGGCGCGCGATTTGCATTTCTGCATGAACGATTCTTCTCGCCTGAGATTGTTCTGGAGTTTCTCTCGCTCTTATAGCTGCCTGCTGTTCAGCTTGTCTTTCTAAACGAATTTGTGTTTGAATTGGCGTTTCAGCTGCTCTTAAGGTAGCTTGACGTTCAGCTTGCTCATCTAACCTTTCTTGTCTCTGAGAAGTTGTTTCACCAGCCCTCAAAGCACATTGTCGCCTCGCTTGTTGTTGTCGTCTTAGTTCTGCATGAGCGGAAGAATCTTGAGTTCGAGCAACTTTTGCCGCCCGGCCCCGTGATGAATCCCTGGATAGGTTAGATTTGCGCTTCCGAGTCATTTTAGAAAAAAAAAAAAAACAGAGTAAAAACTGAAAATAGCATTAGAAGTAAAACAATAAACAGGCACCTAACCTCAAAAACTGGAAAAGTTTTAGTATTGCTTAGAAGTGACAGAAGAATAACAATAAATATAGAAGGATTCGAAACAGCAGAAGCACTATACTCAATTGAATAGTGACTTGACCGTCGGTATTACAGTGATGGATTGACACTTTATTTCATTTACTTACTGGAACGCCAGATGGCGTTGGATTTGGTCAAACTTTTTGCCGGACGATCATACTTACCAATATAACTTTTTTTACCCTCCCGAAAAAATATTGTTTTTTTTTTTTTTACTGAAAAAAAAAGTCCTATGTCCTTTGCAATACCTTTGAGAATATGTGTACGAAGTTTCATGATGATCAGTTGAGTAGTTTCTGCGTGAAAGCGTAACAAACAAACAAACTCACATAACATTTATAATATTAGTAAGGATTAATGTATTTATACAATTATTCGTTATTTAAATAACACATATAATAATTTAAATTAATTTTTGTAGCAAATCAATAAATAAGGAAGGACAATTAAGATCAGGGAGAGAGAGCTTGTTGACCTTAGTGGTCTGGCTGGATGTAAACCTCTTAATGTAGTCAAAAGATTGATTTTACAGTAAAGGGAAGACATACTGAATTTATTCCGGTCTGTGTATTTTTAACAGCTTAAATAACATACGTTCAGTAATTGAATAATAAAAATCATAAATATCATCAACGAGATCTAACTTCAAGGTTACATCGACATCAGTTTTTTTCTTTGAAATATTTATATAACATTACTATGCTTTTACTGCACAACGTTTAATTGCATATTAAGCTTTAAAATTTTCATTTCATTTTTATCGAGTTTAAGAAAAAAGAGCACATTGTTGGACGAGAAGGTAGCGTATTGACCTCAAATGCCGATTGTATGATCGTACATCACTATAAATTGCTCTACTCTTGCGTGCAGATTGAGTTAAGAGACAGAGAGAGAGAGTGAGAGATGAAAACAGGCTGATAAAATACAATTTTAAAGGTATATATTTTTAATATTTTTTGTAAATATTAACTTATCAAATAAAACTTACATGCCCAGTCGATCTCCTACTACTTTTTAAATTTATTTTTATTTTTATTTTATAAAACTAAGCGAAGAAATGGAATATAGTAATTGAGAGATAAGCGGTTAGCCTCGATCCCTAATTGGCTGCATTTAGTTATCTGATATTTTATTTCAAAAAAACCTGATGTGGATACCGCATGACTTCCATGTACTCCTATTAAATTACATATACAGTTTTTTTAGAATTACATAAAATGTTATTTCACTAATAACTTCCGATTGTTTCATGTTTTTTTTTTTCTTATTGTTATAGTTGAATTATTATTTATTGTAAAACATTTGTTACAATCAGGAATTAATAATTATTAATAAATCAGTACATTTAAATTAAAAAATAAATATGAAAAAAGTTACATAAAAGGAAATGAAGTCTGTTCGAGCCGATGTGCCTTCCCTTGTATGATCCAAATATTTCATTAATTACAGTTTATTTGGTTATAACTCTGGAACCAACGAAAATAAGTAACACTTATATTATCGTTGAAAAGATCTCAATAAGGGGTTATTACTGCAGTTGAGAAAAAGTCCAAAATCCAAATATTTTTGAATTTTGGGCTTTTTTGGACACTTTTGGTTCAGTCAATTGCAATAAAAATGGGAAGTGCACAGCAAGATGTTACAACAGTCCTAAATCCAAAATTTCAACATACTATGGTTAATCGTTTTTGAGTTATGCGAGATACATTCATACATACATACGTACGTACGTACAGATGTCACGCCGAAACTAGTTAAAATGGATTCAGGGATGGTCAAAATGGATATTTCCGTTGAAACCTAAAACCGAAATTTTTCGCGATCATAATATCTCCTTTATTTCGTACAAGGAAGTAAAAAGCGACAGATTTATTGGTAATTACTTTTACTTGAATGCATTTTATCTACATATTTTACAGAATTATGTTCATGATCTCATGCTTTAAGATTTAACTTTAGATGGAAAGAACCTTACAGGTAGTCCGTCAATTTATGATCTAGATAACAGAATCTCTGAATTATTTTTTCACATTATTGTGAAAATATTGATAAGTTCACCGAAAATACTAATTGATTTAGCGTAATCATTCTACGTGATTTTTATTGAGTTTTCAGGATAATTTTGTGTTTAATTTACGTTCAAAAATTGTGTATTTTGAGGGTCATTGAAATAATATATTTAGATTTCCTACATCAAAAAACACTTATTTTAGCTCAGTGACAAATAACTAAAGAAAAGAATAAAAATTGATTACATTTTTTTTCGTTCCCACCACAACGGATCACGTTTACACAATTTTGATTTCTTTTTCTTTTCCCAAATGGTTTTCATTCTTTTGCTCTGTTATCGCCTTTCTTCCATCCATCTATTCAGGTTCATACTCTTCTTTTTCTTTGGAAAACAAGATTCTTGAATCACTTTTCTAAATTTATCTCAGTCTTTACACAGATCCTTTGAAATGGTTAATGTTTTTAGATCTGTTTCTATTTCTTTAAACCAGTTGGTTTTTGTAGCTTTGTTTATGTAGAAACTAATTTTTTTTTTGTCAATCTGTCGTCGATCATTGTGCGTAAATATCCATAAAACTGTAATCTTTTCCGGATTAAGTCGCCTATTTTTTCTGCATATTTGTAAATTTCTTTTTCACTTTTCAATTTGTAATTTCCATCTTCATATTTTGGTCCATAGATTTTTCTTACAATTCTTTTTTTCTATTTTTGATATTTCTTGTTCTGAAAAAAAAAACTGCAGACGTTCTGCCCCACAGAGCTTCTGGTAGGATTACAGTTTTAAAACAATTCTCAATTTGGAGTTACATGAGAGAAATTTTTTTATTATAAATGTTCTTCGTGTAAAGACAGGCAGTTTCCATTTTTTGTCCTCTATTCTTCATCCCATTTTTTCAGTTATATTCGGTGTTATGATTTCTCCCAAATATTTAAATTTTTGAACTCTACTTATTTCTTTGTTGTCAGATATTTTAATGGTTTGAGTTCTGTTCTCTTTGTCATAGGAAAACCAGTTAGGTTTTTCATAAGAAATTTGAAAACCAGTTTTGCTTCCACATTCGCTTAGTTTTTTAATTTTGATTTTAGCCTCGTCTATATCTCTTGCAAAAATTTCTATATCGTCTACAAAGGCCGGAATGTTTGTATTTATGAAATTAGTTTTAGTGTCCATTTTTATGTTTTTGTGTATGCTTAACTTTTTAAGTTTTTTCTCCTACTCTCTTATAATTTTTTCAAGGGTACAATTAAAGAGGATCGATGACAGTCCATCTCCTTGCCTTATTCCAGTTTTAATCTCGAATAGTTCTAAACGATTCCTCAAGAATTTCAATTTGATTTTGTGTTTGTTAATGTTTCTTTTATAATGTGTGTTGTCTTGGGATCTATTTTAAAATTTTAAATCTATAAAAATTGTAACTGAATTCGGGTTTTTACATTTTTGATATTGTAAAATCTGCTTTAGATTAAGGATTTGCTCTGCACAACTTTAAAATTAAAAAGAAAAAGAAAATGAATTAAAAATATGAATAGAGTAAGAATTCAAGTTTATTATTATTATTATTATATCATGAAGTTTGAGAAGGTGGAATACAAAGTATAGAATCCATTTAATTCGTCTCCTGATCGGTCAGAATCCCGTTATTGCATAACTAAACATAAATTTTCTTTTTTTTATCGATTCATTTTATCAACTGTTATACAAATAAAGTGCCCGTAATAGATGAAATTCAACCTCTTATATCGCACAATAATTTATTTGCATTAACAAAAAAAAAACAGACACACTTAAGAAATCTTTTTTTTATATTACATCAAGTTAACTCAAATATAATTATTTCAATTATTTTTACAAAATAAAATAACATAAAATAATGAAATATAGAAATTATTAGATAAATAATCAACGTTAATTCTTGATTGGCTGGATTAGATTTTTTATAAATTACCCTCATTTTATCATTCAGTGTATTTTTAATGAATAATTGATTACTAAATTTTAAGATCTAAATCCATATTCAAAGAATCAAATTGATAGTGTTGTTTAAATTCAACCTCTTATACATGCAAGTAATTTATATTAAATAATAAATATATGACTAAAATATATAAGAATATATCTCTGTTTTTGTTCTCATTCAATCAGTCTAAAAAAAAAATCTGATTCCGTTACGTGTAGGTACATATAACAGAGCAGAGGTAGAATTAAAAAAGAAAGAGATATGCGGTTAATTTCTGTTATAGAATAACAGGATTCCATTACCTCATAATTTCCTAGAATAATTCATTTAAAAAAGAATGAAACTGTATATGCGTTTAGATTGATTCATTTGCTTAAATTTCAAGAAGATTGATAGGTTTAGTATAAATTCCTACTGGTTAACCCCATTTCATATTCAATATAAAGAACATATGTATATAATTTTAATAAATAGAGTTTACCCAGAAATATGAAATATAACCCACAAGTTGGTCTACTGATGAATTCGTCATCTCAAATCGGTTGATTTCGAAGTCTAAGATTCAAATCCTAGTAAAGGCAGTTACTTTTATATGAATTAGAATACTAGATAGTGGATACCGGTGTTCTTTGGTGGTTGGGTTTCAATTAACCACACACCACACAGAAACGGTCGACCTGAGATTTTACAATAATACACTTCATATACATTCATACATATCATCCTCTGAAGTAATACCTTACAGTGGTTCCGCAGGCTAAACAGAAAAAGAGAGAAATAAGAAATGTATTAAAGAGTGAGAAGGAACCTAGTTTATGTAGAAGTCATAAATCGTGTACTGTAGCGCTATCAAAACATTATACTCTTAGGTACAGAGATTTTTTGTTTTTTTTGTTTAACCTCCTGGTCTACCGTTAGGTATTGCTATAGAAGATGAGATGAATGATTTGTAACGCGTGTGAAAATGCCATGCCTGTCCGGGATTCGAACCTGGTACCTCTGGACAAAAGGCCGAGACGCAACCATCCGGAGGTCCCGGGTTCTAATCCCGGTCACGCACGGCATTTTCACACACGCTACAAATAATTCATCTCATCGATTTACTGTGATAGATACTTTACCTATTCTGGATTTATAATTTAATCATTAATATTTTTATTTTCCATTTTTTTTTATGCTTGCTTGATATCGCCACATAAGCTGTGCTTGTGCGTGGCGATATGCTTATTTAAAATAATCTAAATATTATTTTTCAATATTTTTTTAAATTATCAAATTTTTCGTGCATTTAATAAAATTACATAGAATTCATAGAAAGTATGTGAGAATTTTAGCTTAATCTGATTCAAATTTCTATAAATTTCCAAGAGATATATTAAATTAATACGAATACGTAAAACTATTTTACAGGAAATATAGATATAAAATTCATAACAATACTCCCTTAATATGAATACAAATCTATGAGTTAATTTTATTTCAAAAGCATTGTGATCAATCATAAATGTAATAATAATATTATTGTAAAATGTTTTATTTCTTTACCAAATAAACATTGAAATAAGGTTACAGGAAAATTAATAATTGATTTATTAAAAAAATTAGAGGAATCAAATTTACAGGAAATAAGTAGAAATATATTTTTCTATATAAATACACAAAGCTTAGTAATAAAATATAATTCGTTTTTTTTTATTTTAAAAGAGTACTAGCATCACAAACACTTTATTTGTATCACAATGCATCGCATGTCATACATATTTATAATTGAAAGTATATTTATAAATAGGTTATATATTCATAATTACTTACAGTACATTTATTTCCACATTTCTAGGACAAATATTTCCATGTAAATGTTTTATTGTAAATTTATTTTTAACAAATATTTTTAAAAAAACAAAATTAATTTCTTTCATCATGAATAAAATGTTTCAACGTTTTATTTTTTAAATTCAGTTAATGTCGGGGAGGATTCTGAGAAAACCAACAAATTTTGTTTGGGCAAAGTTAAGATTTCTTTCCATTTAGAATGTGGATAATATTTTCAAAGAATTTTCCTTCTCAAATAGTTCTGTTATTAATAATTTATTTTTTCTTAATAATTTTTCTTTTAACATAGGTTTTTATGACTTTTAAAAGTATTTGCTCAGATTATGGAGAGATATTGTTCTAGTAATAATGTTCGATATATTAATATCGAAAGATATTAGAATTTGGTACAGTTAATGGAATAGTATTTTTAATATTTTAAAAATATTTGAATTATGTAGCAACTTGCACTTTTGTAATGATAAACTTTAAACTTGTATTTATTTTCTATAAGTGTTTTAATTGTTTATGGAACACCTATACCCTGTAACTAGTGCAAAGAGTAACCTGTATTTGTGAAACTGTAGTCATTTTTTTACTCGAGGAATAGTCCCCTGATGTAAAAATCTCGTTCGTAAGAGGTAAATATTGTGACTATTTCATCTTCCGTTTCTGCCTTCTAATGGAATCACATACACTCTAACAATAAAAACTATAAATTAAAATTAATGTATTTTATTTTTCATCTCATCATGTGTTTTATAGGAGTAAATATTTTTTAGACACTTTAAGGAATAAGGGAGAGGAGTACAGAATCAAACAGAAAGACACTTTTTACTTCCTTGTACGAAGTAAAGGAAGTATTGTGATCGCGAAAAATTTCGGTTATTAGATTTCAACGGAAATATCCATTTTGACCATTCCAGAATCCACTTTGACTAGTTTCGGTGTGACGTCTGTACGTACGTATATATGTATGTATGTATGTACGTACGTATGTATCTCGCATAACTCAAAAACGATCAGCCGTAGGATGTTGAAACTTTGGATTTAGGACTGTTGTAACATCTGGTTGTGCACCTTCCTTTTTGATTGCAATCGACTGAACCAAAAGTGTCCAAAAAAACCCTAAATAAAAAAAAGTATTTTGGTCTCTTTCTTAACCGCAGTAATAAGCCTCATTGAGAGCATTACAACGATATATCATTAGTGGTTCTTATTTTTATTGGTTCCAGAGTTATAGCCAAATGAAATTTTAATTAATGAAATATTTAGATCTTAGAAGGGAAAGTCACGTCGATTAGAATCATACTTCATTTCCTTTTTTTTAACTTTTTTTTTTAATTTAAATATACTGATTTATTAATAATTATTAACCCCTGATTGTAAAAAGATTTTTACGACAAATAAAAATTCAATAACAACAATAAAAAAAATTTAAATATCAGAAATTATTAATGAAATAAAATATTTGTACATTTCATTTAAAAAATTTTGTATATGTAATTTAATAGGCGGTCAAGGAAGTCATGTGGCCCCACATCAGATTTTTTATAATAGAAGACACTTTTTTTACTGTCGATTAACAGAAATCGTTTATGCCAAATTTCTTTAAAATCGTAATTAAATTTTCCTGTTGAATTTAAATGAAATTTTTTAAAGAATGGGAAATAAATTTGTATTTTTCTGGGCCTGAGAGCATGAGAACTGTTAATTAAATAAATCTATTATTCTCTTCATTTTACAACATTCCCAGGAGCTACAATCCTAATTTTAGTATTAAATTATAATCAAATTGAATATGTATAATCAAATTGTTACGTATAGAATTAAACATAACATTTTTAGCAATACGTAATAGAAGTTAGATAAAATCAATAAAAAAACTAAGACGATACGATGATATTGAATATTGTGAAGTAATATAGTGGAATATTTCATGATTAACTTACTTCAGTTTTTCTATTCTTTTAAAGGTTAATGCCGCTATAACATTAAAATTCTTTAATGTACTGAAGAAAAACTAAGAAATATGAACGCGTGTATATCTTAAGCGATATAAGACAAAAGGATCTGTGAGGGAGTACGTGAATAAAATAGAAAAAGAGAGAATGTGAGTGAGTAATAAAAGAGGGTTAAAGTTCAAAGTTCTATGTAAATGCATGCAGTGCTGTACGTATTTTATTTTTTACTTATTGTTGCAAATATCTATCCAGCCAGTATCACATTCTGAGTCAGCAGCGGTGTACTCAAAGGGGGAAAGATAATTCTTATAATATAACGGTGGAAGTGTATGCGTGTATGTTTAATTGGATGGGATAAATAAATATGTATATCGCACCAGTAACTTTGGAATAGAAGAGATTGACCGACGTAAAAATGAAGGTTTTTTTTCATATTTTCATTTATAACTTTCTTCATTTTGCCTTACGTCTTCTAATATATTGTTACAAATTCTATTTGTTATTGTTCAGTGTAGTAAATTGAATTCTCTAATATTATTCTAGAGACGGTTAAGATTTCCACCTTTCTTAATGGAAATTGTTTTTTCCCTTTAACCTCTTTTTTACTTTCCCGTCTATGTAGCAGCTATAGCAAAGATATCGCTATATAGAAAGAAAAGTATGGTGATCGGTCAAAATTGGGCATATCCGGTTTTCACCGAATCTTAACGAATTGACTCCTAAGGACCCCAGAAAACCGAAAAATGGCATCGAAATTTCCGCGACAGAATGTGCGTACGTATGTATGTATGTATGTTGGCGTGTAAATCGCCTTATATCTCCAGAACTACTTGGCCGATTTTGGCCAAACTTGGTCAAATTATTCTATATATGGGGCATTGATGTTATTAAATTTTCAATTCAAAAGGTCAGGGGGTGGGAGATAGAGGGAGAAAAATGAAATCGTCTCCACATTTTGTTTAATTAAGGTTTTATATATATATATATATATATATATAAAACAAAATTATATATATATATATATATATAAAACAAAATTATATATATATATATATATATATATATATATATATATATATATATATATATAATTTTGGGAATATTAATAAAGTAAACAACTTTTGTAAAAAAAAACAACATTTTTGCTAAACTTTACCCCCACCCCTAAAAATAGTTGTAATTTTGAAGAGTTATAGAAGGTAGTGCGAGAGGTGATTTTCGTTGCATTTTTTACAAATATTTTTGTGAACAATTATAAAAATAAAATCTTCTGTGTAAAAACGTTTTTGCTAAATTACACCCCCACTCCAAAAAATAGTAATAATTTTGAAACGTACGTTCAGTGGGTCTTTTTGTTGCAGTTTTTTCTATTAGCATCTCGTTGGATCCCCAAATTTGTTCCCCATCAAAGCGGGGTCTTAACCCAGCCACCCCCTTACACAACCCATATCCCACTTAGCGGCCAGACTGCTGCTGTAGTTATTGTGACGTCACAGGTGAGCGGTAGAATTAAATAAATGAATAATATTTAAAGTATAAAAATTTATCTAAGATGGTAACTAGTACCGCCACACCCGCGCGAATGAAATACGGAATGTGCGAGCGCTTTAGTTAGAATCATTAAATTAAATAAAAAATATTAAATTGTGTGTGTTTGTATGTGTAAGTCGTACATCAGAAAAAACCGCGTGACAGGAAAGTCCTACAACTGTATTGTTAGCTTTTTTGTTATTAAAATTAAAAGATTTAGTATGTACGTAGCATAATTCCATTTTGAA